>NC_083699.1:56748288-57388096 GCF_033118175.1 Dama dama
AGTTGAATTTATGATATTTTTATGATAAATTTTAGTTTTAAATGTTTTTCTTTCTATACTGAGGAATACACAATCACATAAACATTGCATATTCAAAAATATTGCATATATAAACTACTGGGCATATGCTGTTGTTTCACATGAACTATGCAGATTTCAAGGAGGAAACATAGTACTTACATCCTTAATTTTGTGCCATATGAGGGTTTGGAGAGGAATATGTGCATATATTTTTTTCAGGCAAAGTTCTAATCAGTATTAAAATATTTGTATAAAGCAGTGACAAGAGAAGGGAAGAAAAATAAATTTTTGTGAAATGTAGTACTAGAATTTGTGTTTGTTTTACAAAATAAGTGCCTTATAAACTGTTCACTTTGTAATATAGCTTTATAGTTGTTACTTATGATTTGTGTGGAATATAAGTAGGAAATATGTGTGGTATATGTGTAATAAGCCACTGTAGTCACACATGATAAAATTGCCAATCATCCTGTGAAGGTAGCCAAGCAGTCTCTAGTCTTAGGGAAGCTGACAAATCCCTGGCAAAAAGTTTTCTTGATTGAATCAAAGAGTTAGGTAAACAGAGGAAAATAGAAACAACTGTTTGACAGTTCACTATAATTGTATCAAGGGAGTATTCATCTTTTCCCTTTTTAGTAAGAAGAGTCTATTCTGAGCAATGGATACAATTAATTAATAAATAAATCAATCTTTATGACTAAGGAACTTAGCTTCAGGGCAATTGTAATAGCAGGCAGTTAGAACAGATGTGGGCATTCTATCTGAAGGTTACATACAAAGTTAACTGACAAAGTGGGTCCTTTTAAGTTGTATTATAAATCTAAGTCGACACCGTTAACTTATTTACAAAAAAAAAATAAAAGATACCAAGTTCAGTTCAGTTCAGTTCAGTTGCTCAGTCGTGTCTGACTCTTTGCGACCCCATGAATTGCAGAACGCCAGGCATCCCTGTCCATCACCGACTCCCGGAGTTTACTCAAACTCATGCCCATCAAGTCAGTGATGCCATCCAGCCATCTCATCTTCTGTTGTCCCCTTCTTCTCCTGCCCCCAATCGCTCCCAGCATCAGGGTCTTTTCCAATGAGTCAACTCTTCACATGAGGTGGCCAAAGTATTGGAGTTTCAGCTTCAGCATCAGTCCTTCCAATGAACACCCAGGACTGATCTCCTTTAGGATGGGCCGGTTTCTGGATCTCCTTGCAGTCCAAGGGACTCTTAAGAGTCTTCTTCAACACCACAGTTCAAAAGCATCAATTTTTCGGCGCTCAGCTTTCTTCACAGTCCAACTCTCACATCCATACATGACCACTGGAAAAACCATAGCCTTGACCAGATGGACCTTTGTTGGCAAAGTAATGTCTCTGCTTTTTAATATGCTGTCTAGGTTGGTCATTACTTTCCTTCGAAGGAGTAAGCGTCTTTTAATTTCATGGCTGCAATCACCATCCGCAGTGATTTTGGAGCCCCCCAAAATAAAGTCTGACACTGTTTGCACTGTTTCCATCTATTTCTCATGAGGTGATGGGAGCAGATGCCATGATCTTAGTTTTCTGAATGTTGAGCTTTAAGCCAACTTTTTCACTCTCCTCTTTCACTTTCATCAAAAGGCTTTTTAATTCCTCTTCGCTTTCTGCCACAAGGGTGGTGTCATCTGCATATCTGAGGTTATTGATATTTCTCCTGGCAATCTTGATTCCAGCTTGTGCTTCTTCCAGCTCAGCGTTTCTCATGATATACACTGCATATAAGTTAAATAAGCAGGGTGACAGTATACAGCCTTGACATACTCCTTTTCCTGTTTGGAACCAGTCTGTTGTTCCATGTCCAGTTCTAACTGTTGCTTCCTGACCTGCATACAGGTTTCTCAAGAGGCAGGTCAGGTGGTCTGGTATTCCCATCTCTTTCAGAATTTCCCCAGCTTATTGTGATCCATACAGGCAAAGGCTTTGGCATAGTCAATAAAACAGAAATAGATGTTTTTCTGGAACTCTCTTGCTTTTTTGATGATCCATCAGATGTTGGCAATTTGATCTCTGGTTTCTCTGCCTTTTCTAAAACCAGCTTGAACATCTGGAAGTTCACGGTTCACGTATTGCTGAAGCCTGGCTTGGAGAATTTTGAGCATTACTTTACTAGCGTGTGAGATGAGTGCAATTGTGCGGTAGTTTGAACATTCTTTGGGATTGCCTTTCTTTGGAATTGGAATGAAAACTGACCTTTCCCAGTCCTGTGGCCACTGCTGAGTTTTCCCAATTTGATGGCATATTGAGTGCAGCACTTTCATAGCATCATCTTTCAGGATTTGAAAGAGCTCAACTGGAATTCCATCACCTCCACTAGCTTTGTTCATAGTGATGCTATCTAAGGCCCACTTGACTTCACATTCCCGGATGTCTGGCTCTAGGTGAGTGATCACACCATCATGATTATCTGGGTCGTGAAGATCTTTTTTGTACAGTTCTTCTGTATACCAAGTTCGGAGCTTCTAAATTGTGTAGAATGAATTTTTCTTTTTTTACTCTGAAGGTTAACAGATATTTGTTTTGTGTCATTAGAAATCATCTATAAAGTCTTATGAGTAATAATTTGGTCAAGAAAATTATAGACTAGATTTTGAACTTCTTTCAAAAGTGATTTAAAATTTAAGATACATCAACACAATCAAGAAGAAAACCAACTTAGTCTACTTCAGTAAACATTTACTGAGTTCTAGTATAGGCCGAGTATTCCCTCATGGATGTAAAGATGAGTTTGGTCCTTGTCTTTGAGAACTTATACTCTGAAAAAATTTCACCAACAGGCAATCAGTTTCAGTGTTTGATAAAATGTACCCATAGAAAGGCAGAGAGATTCCTGAACACAGTGGAAGAGAGGATGTTGGGCCAGCCTACATGGCTAGGAAGACTTCTTGGGTTCTGGAAGACATTCTGAGGTTCATGAGGCAGGGGTAAGAGGAGAAGGTGTTCTCAGCAAAGCAGAGAACATTGTCTGCAGGTGTTTAATTATCCATTTATGCTATGTGTCATAAATAAAATTGGAAAAATGAATGGCATATCCTACTCTTTCTTTTTTTTTTTAGTCATCCTATTTCTCCTAATGTCCTTGACTTCCAGTATTCCTTTGAGATTTTAGAAAGAAAGAGTGATGGGAAGGAGTAGGGAAATTAAGAGGGGTGGCTTACTATATTCTTGGCTAATTTCCCTGATAGTGTTGTTTCTTTATCCCTTTAGAAGTAATAGAGAAGGAACGGAAGATGTTGATTCAAACTATCTCTGTGCATTCTCATCCACTTCATTAACTATCTCTTAACCACATGCTCACACGTTTTTCAAAAGGCAGGAGATTTAATGGAGTCCTCCTCAATCTCTTCCTTCCTTCTGTTGGTTTCATTTGAACCTCTGGAAAAGAATGACCATTAAAAACATTTCTATTTAATATAGCATACCTAAATATACTGAATGCAGTACCAAGCACAACCCGTGGAAGGTCTTATTTAATCCTTAAAACAGCCTAAGAAACAGATACTACTTTTCCTGTTTTATGTATAGGGGAAAAAAAAAAAAAGGTACAGAGAGGTTACATAACTTATCCAAGTTTATTTAGCTAGTAGGTTATGAAGTCAGTGTTTGTACCTAGGGAGTCAGACTCAGGGGCTGCACTTCTAAACCTTATTCAATACTGGCACCTCACCTACCATTTGTTGCTTTAATTTAATATGTCTACAATACATAAGACATTCATGTGAATTATTTTATGTCTTATAGCATTTTATAGAATTTAACACATTTTCAGTTCATTATTTCATTTTGATCCTCAATGTTAGGACCTATCAGATAGGCCAGCCAGGTAGCAAAATCTCAGAAAGGAGAAAACTAAAACTCAAATGATTTTAATTGATCAATGTTGCAAAATTAAGAAGCAACAGGGCTCAAACCTGAGTCTTTTGATCCTAGTCTACAGTTCATTTCAGATCAGTATAAGACTACAATTGCCAACATTCATTGGATCATACAATAAGCAAGGGAATTCCAGGAAAACATCTTGCTGTTGTTGTTCAGTTGCTCAGTCGTGTCTGACTTTTTGTGATGCCATGGACTGCAGCACACCAGGCCTCCTTTACTAGAAAAAAACATCTACTTCTGCCTCATCAACTACAAGCCTTTTGATTGTGTGGATCACAGCAAACTGTGGAAAATTCTTAAAGATGTGGAAATGCCAGAACACCTTACCTGTCTCCTCAGAAACCTGCATGCAGGTCAAGAAGCAACAGTTAGAACCTTACATGGAACAACTGACTGGTTCCAAATTGGGAAAGAAGTACATCAAAGCTGTATATTTTCACTCTACTCATTTAGCTTATATGCAGAGTGTATCATGCAAAATTATGGACTGGATGAATCACAAGCTGGAATCCAGATTGCTGAGAGAAATATCAACAACCTCAGATGTGCAGATGATTTTTGCAGTAGTCATGTCTGGACGTGAGAGTTGGACTGTAAAGAAGGCTGAGTGCCAAAGAATTGATACTTTTGAACTGTGGAGAAGACTCTTGAGAGTCCCTTGGATTGCAAGGAGAACAAATCAGTTAATCTTTAAGGAAACCAACCCTGAATATTCATTGGAAGGACTGATGCTGAAACTGAAGCTCTAATACTTTGGCCACCTGATGCAAAGAGCTGACTTATGAAAAAGACCCTGATTCTGGGAAAGACTGAGGGCAGGAGGAGAAGGGGAAGACAGAGGATGAGATGGTTGTTTGGCATCACTGACTCAATGGACATGAGTTTGAACAATCTCTGGGAGATAGTGAAGGACAGGGAAGCCTGGAGTGCTGCAGTTTATGGGATCGCAAAGAGCTGGACATGACTAGCAACTGAACAACAACAACAGCAACTACTCTAATGGCAGAAAGTGAAGAGGAACTAAAGAGCCTCTTGATGACGGTGAAATAGGAGAGAGAAAAAGTTGGCTTAAAACTCAACATCCACAAAACTAAAATCATAGCATCTGGTATCATCACTTCATGGCAAATAGAAGGGGAAAATGTGGAAGCAGAGACATATTTTTTTTTCTTGGCCTCCAAAATCACTGTGGACAGTGACTGCCACCATGAAATTAAAAGGCACTTGCTCCTTGAAAGAAAAACCAAGACAAACCTAGACAGCATATTTAAAAGCAAAGACATCACTTTGCTGACAAAGATCCATATAGTCCAAGCTATGGTTTTTCAAGTAGTCACGTACAGATGTGAGAGTTGTACCATAAAGAAGGCTGAGCACCAAAGAATTGATGCATTCAAATTGTGGTGCTGGAGAAGACTCTTGAGAATCCCTTGGACTGCAAGGAAATCAAACCAGTCAATCTTAAAGGAAATCATCCCTGAATATTCATTAGAAGGACTGATCCTAACACTGAAGCTCTAATACTTTGGCTACCTGATGGAGAGAGTCAACTCATTGGAAAATACCTTGATACTGGGAAAGATTGAAGGCAAAAGGAGAAGAGGGCAGCAGAGGGTGAGATGGTTAGATAGCATCACCAACTCAATGGACATGAATTTGAGCAAACTCTGGGAGATGTGAAGGACAGGGAAGCATGGCATGCTGCAGTCCATGGGGTCACAAAGAATTGGACCCAACTTAGCGGCTGAACAACAACAACAGCAGAATGAACAATGCTAAGAACAATCACTGTAACAGAAGGGGAAAATATACCTGATCATGTAAAAATGACATACAAAGCCATATGCTGAAGTAGTGAAAAACTGCACACTAAAACCAGGTCCCTAAGTACAACATTTGGAAATCTAGAGCTGATTTTGCGGAAGTTTTTTTTTTCTTTCTCGTTGCTAATGATCTTAAGTAGGCTGTAAACTGCACCCACGTCTTATTTGGTTTGGGTAATGTAGGAAGCTGGCAGTGGCAAGTAATTATAAAAATTAGAACAACAGCAGAAGTTTGTGTACAGTAGAGACTTTTAAACTTACTGCTTTCTTATGACTAATTATATAGTTGTATGAACAACACAAAGCATTCTGATGGTTCTATTTCCAAAGATAGATGTATACACATACAGCTGATTATATATAGTGATGAGGAATCTGTTGTTTTCCAGTAACATCATTAAGGATTCATTTTCTAGTCTCATACCATCTTCTTCTACTAAATTTAATCCTTTTTGAACTATTAGAGAGACACTATTCCAAAATAGAGGAAAGCACAGACTAGTTTATTTAGCTCCACCACTTAGAATTATATCATGGTTGGAAAATTGTTTAAAATCCTTTGGCAACGGTTTCCTCATTTTTAGTATGAGAATTGTCATTCTTAACTAACAGGTTATGTAAAATATGTTGCCTACTATATAATAGACACTCAACATTATGCATGTATGCTCAGTTGTTCAGTCATGTCCAACTCTTTGTGACCTCATAAACTATAGCCCACTAGGCTCCTCTGTCCACAGAATTTTCCAGGCAAGAATACTTGAGTAGGTTGCTATTTCCTCCTCCAAGGGATCTTCCTGACCCAGGAATCAAACGCATGTACTCAATAGTATATGTTGTCATTATTATTACTCTCTCTCTCTATATATATATATATATGTGTGTGTGTGTGTGTGTGTCTGTGTGTGTATGCATATGTACACACATTTGCATATATATGTATGCATATATACACACATATATAGTTTGTGCTCAATATATAATAATTTATTTATAATAATCTA
This sequence comes from Dama dama, assembly GCF_033118175.1. Classification (NCBI taxonomy): domain Eukaryota; kingdom Metazoa; phylum Chordata; class Mammalia; order Artiodactyla; family Cervidae; genus Dama; species Dama dama. The sequence goes on from NC_083699.1 coordinate 56,755,040, forward strand.
TTCTGGAATTCAAAGCATTACTATCTTATAGTATGTAAAGTTTGTTTTTAGAAACCATAGCCCACTTTCTTTGTATTTTTAAAATTTTTATCATGGTATTATTGACTTACAGTATTATATGTTTCAGGTGCTTCATAGTACATATAGTGATATGATCCGATATTTATCTTTCTCCATCTAACTTATTTCTCTAAGCATAATACCTTCCATGTTCACCATGTTGTCACAAGTGGCAAAAGTTCATTCTTCTTTATGGCTGAGTAGTCTTCCATTGCATACAGATACCACATCTTCTATTGTATACATGTACCACATCTACCAGTAGATTTTTGGCATAGATTTGGTGACTTTTTCTTTTTACCTTCATGAATACCTAGACATACTATGCTCTCTATTCTTTTATTCTTAACCAAATCATATCACAGACCCTTTAATCACACCAATGTATAAATAACTGAGTGAAGCACCCCCCACAAGATAGTCATTTATTGTATAGGGCAATAAAAGGCTTTAACAATAAGTAAAGACTTAAATGAAAGAGATAAATCCAGGCTTCCAGTTACCCTCCCACTTAGGCTCTGTACTCCAGTCATATTAGATAACTTACAATTCACCCCTGTTTTAATTCATTAAAACATTAATTATGTTATTCCTTCTTTTCCCTCTTTTCAAAATATTGCCTCATTTTTTATTTTCCTAGTGATTTTCTTCTCCTTTACTAAGACCCTTCTTAAATGGTACTTCCTATGTGAAGACATTGCCAATCACACACACACACACCCCACTCAATTTTACAGCTACCTGAACTTAACCACATTTGAGGATAGTCATTCTAAAATGCATGACTTAGCCAGAAATTCCAAGCATCATTAACATCATTTAGCCCTTTCTTTGCGATCCAGGTCAGTCATTATGGACCAGGATTTTTGGACAGCATGGTAAAAAGCTGTCAGCCGTCACTTCTGTTCATATTATACCTGCCTCAGACAGTTTCTGACCTTTTCTGGTTTGCTTCTACTAATCTATCAGAGCCTGAGAAGCCAGATAACTAAGGTTTAAAAGAATTGCATATTTAAAAAGTCAATAGAGTTCCTCATGAATTCCTTAGAGCCTTAATACATGGCTTTGGGGTAGATATTTCCAGCTTCTTTGAGGCCTTTATCAGAGACTTCTGACAAGCTGGACCTTCTGGATAAGTGGGGAGTTACTGTATTTAAATCTGTTAATGTCTGCTTGAAGGAACACAGAATAAAAAATGTAGATATAAACAGAATTTAAATTAGAAAGTAAGCACAAACTCACCTAGGCTATTTAAAACATAATTTAATATAAAAGCATTCAGTTTATATCCACCTTTTCCATTATGGAATTGAGAGTCAAAAGGCCCAGCAGATAAGAATAATGAACAAATTGCTGGATTATCCTCTGCTTACACTTAAAATAAACCAGCTAATTGTTTATTTATTTGCCTAGCAGTTGCTGCCTTGATTATAGGTCATTAATGACCATTAATAAATGAAATTGTGTTTTCATTTCCCTAAGCAATTTTGAATCCCATAAATCTTGCATTTCTCATTACACTTGTTCATTCAGTTTTACACATGCTTGATCAACAAATATGATCAAGGCCTACAGTGCAACTTTAAAAGTAACATGAAACTTTTAGAACAAACACAACAAAAGGGATAGTTCATGAAGTTTCTTATTGTCTCTCCCTGATGGGAATATTTGTCTTTAAATGTATATTACTAAAAGACCAGAAAATTAAGAAAAAAACGTTTAAGATACCTTTGTTCTTTGCGAAGAACAGTAATAGTTCTTTGTATGTGTATGAGGACTTTATCTATATAAATTGTTTTAATATTGTCGTATTTTATATAATTGGATATTATCCCCATTAAATAAAAGGAAAAATGGAGAATTAAATAATTTAATTATTGCCCACACAAATTTGCACTGAAGTCTTATTCCTCTGTTAATTGGTCAAATGATGAGACATCTTGATTGAAATTCTGAGGCTTACTTTAATCTCCCATTGAAAATAGAACTAATAATTTTTTAAATTTTAAAATTATTTTGAGAACCAAAGATATTATTGGGAAAGTGCTAGGCACACTGTAGATACTCAATTGATATGCTTTCTTTCCCCTTCTTCATTAAAACTTAGCTTCTTATCTTATAAAGACTCTAACATTTATAAACGACAAAATGTTAAATGGTTTTATAAAGCTTAGTGTCCTGATGAATTCAGAAAATTAACATGTTTAAAAATAAGTTGAGTTTATGGTAAAGCATACACTAGTAAATGAATATCTTAGATTTGGAAAGAGAATTACTACATATTATTTATAATGATGCTAAATGAGTTTGGCTGTGCCAGTTATGTATCAGGTGGCAAAACTATTTTCACCATTCATATTATTATACAGAAATACAGTATGTGAAATGAATACAGTAGTCTAGTGGGAGTCAGAAAGTCTTGGTTCTGGTCATGAGCCAGGCCACTAACTGTGTGACCGAGCAAGTTACTTAACCTATCTGGATTTCATTTTACTCACTGATACTTGTAAAAGTTAAAATAAATATTCTCTAAGCCCTTTTTCAGCTGTAAGAAGACAAAACTCCCAAATTGTACTCTACAGAAGTTTGTTAAGATCTTATATTCCTTAAAAAAGAAATACTTGAATAAATCTGAGAAACACTGAATATTATCCCCTCCTTTAGATAATTAACAATGCATAGTAATAAATTAAAGGCTTTGAAATGTCCTCTACTAAAGACATCCTGATTCACTTATGCATTGATTAAGGTTAACATCAATTAATTAAGGCCAGAATTCTTTAATCTTTTTGAACCATAGGGTATCTCTTTTGGGAGGATGTGGCTAAGAACCATAAGATATCTTAATCTTTCAGAGAATAGATGTTAGAACAGGTAGAACCCTTTTGAAAAGTGATAATGTTTAATAATTTTAAAACTTTTAAAATAATTTAAAGCTTATTTAAAATCTAGCTATATTTTGAAATGTATTGAAAATACAGACCTGTACAAGCCGAGGAACTCACCCAGGTGGGATTATCACATATTCAGATAAAGAGACATGTGCTTTCTGTATTCCCATCTCTCCTAATCTTCCACTGCACATTCAAGAGAAGTCTGAAATAATTTGGGAACAATGACTCCATCTTAGATCCAGTGAAATCTCCTTTGCAAAAGCTCTTCATTCACAATAGTAGGTAGCTTGGATAGTGTGCAGCGTTGGAGTGTGGACATCCAGCTTTGAGTTTTGTCTGCCTCTGTAATCTTCAGCAAGTTACTTAACTTCTTTCAGTGAACATATCTTCCGTCCTCATTGTTTTAAAAAAGTATTTGTTTATTTGGCTGAGTCAGGTCTTAGTTGCATCTTATGGGCTTCTCTCTCATGGTGGCACACAGGCTTAATTGCCCCATGGCATGTTGGATCTTAGTTCCACAACCAGGAATGGAATCCATGTCCCCTGCATTGGAAGGTGGATTCTTAATCACTGGTCCACCAGGGAAATCCCTTCCCTCATTTTTAAAGTGAAGATATGATTACCTAGCTCACAGCTTCATTGTGGATATTAATTTAGATAAGAGTCCAAAATGCAATACTTGGATGCATTCTCAAAAATGACAGAATGATCTCTGTTTGTTTCCAAGGCAAACCATTCAATACCATGGTAATCCAAGCCTATGCCCTGACCAGTAATGCTGAAGAAGTTGAAGTTGAATGGTTCTTTGAAGACCTACAAGACCTTTGAGAACTACACCCAAAAAGGTTGTCCTCTTCATTATAGGGGACTGGATTGCAAAAGATAGAAACCAAGAAATACCTGGAGTGACAGGCAAATTTGGCCTTGAAGTACAGAATGAAGCAGGGCAAAGATTAGTAGAGTTCTGCCAAGAGAACACAGTGGTCATGGCAAACACCCTCTTCCAACAACGCAAGAGAAGACTCTACACATGGACATCACCAGATGATCTACACCGAAATCAGATTGATTGTATTCTTTGCAGCCAAAGATGGAGAAGCTCTATACAGTCAGCAAAAACAAGACTGGGAGTGGACTGTGGCTCAGATCATGAACTCCTTATTGCCAAATTCAGACCAAAATTGAAGAAAGTAGGGAAAACCACTAGACCATTCAGGTATTACCTATATCAAATCCCTTATGTTTATACAGTGGAAGTGAAAAATAGATTCAAGGGATTAGATCTGATAGAGTGCCTGAACAACTATGGATGGAGGTTCATGACATTGTACATGAGGCAGTGATCAAGACCATCCCCAAGAAAAAGAAATGCAAAAAGTCAAAATGGTTGTCTGAGGAAGCCTTAGAAATAGTTATGAAAAGAAGAGAAGTGAAAAGCAAAGGAGAGAAGGAAAGATAGATCCATTTGAATACAGAGTTCTGAAGAATAGCAAGAAGAGATAAGAAAGCCTTCCTCAGTGATCAATGCAAAGAAATAGAGGAAAACAATAGCATGGGAAAGACTAGGGATCTCTTCAAGAAAATTAGAGATACCAAGGGAACATTTCATGCAAAGGTGGGCCCAATAGAGGACAGAAATGGTATGGACCTAACAGAAGCAGAAGATATGAAGAAGAGGTGGCAAGAATACACAGAAGAACTATACAAAAAAGATCATCATGGCCAGAGAACCACGATGGTGTGATCACTCACCTAGAGCCAGACATCCTAGAATGTGAGGTCAAATGGGCCTTAGGAAGCATCAAAATGAACAAAGCTAGTGGAGATGATGGAATTACAGTTGAGCTCTTTCAAATCCTAAAAGATGATGCTGTGAAAGTGCTGCACTCAATATGCCAGCAAACTTGGAAAACCCAGCAGTGGCCACAGGACTGGAAAAGGTCAGTTTTCATTCCAATCCCAAAGAAAGGCAATGCCAAAGAATGCTCAAACTACCACACAATTGCACTCATCTCACACACTGGCAAAGTAATGCTCAAAATCTCCAAGCCAGGCTTCAACAGTATGTAAACCATGAATTTCCAGATGTTGTAGCTGGATTTAGAAAAGGCAAAGGAACCAGAGATCAAATGGCCCACATCTGTTGGATCATCAAAAAAGTGAGAAAATTCCAGAAAAACATCTACTTCTGCTTTATTGACTATGTCAAAGTCTTTGACTGTATGGGTCACAACAAGCTGTAGAAAATTCTTTAAGAGATAGGAATGCCAGACCACCTGACCTGCCTCCTGAGAAATCTATATGCAGGTCAGGAAGCAACAGTTAGAACTGGACATGGAGCAACAGACTGGTTCCAAATCAGGAAAGGAGTATGTCAAGGCTGTATATTGTCACCCTGCTTATTTAACTTATATGCACCATGAGAAATGTTGGACTGGATGAAGCACAAGCTGGAATCAAGATTGCCAGGAGAAATATCAATAACCTCACATATGCACATGATGCCACACTTATGGCAGAAAGCAAAGAGGAATTAAAGGGCCTCTTAATGAAAGTGAAAGAGGAGAGTGAAAAAGTTGGCTTAAAGCTCAACATTCAGAAAACTAAGATCATGGCATCTGGTCCCATCATTTCATGGCAAATAGATGGGGCAACCATGGAAACAGTGTCAGACTTCATTTTTTGAGGGCTCCAAAGTCACTGCAGATGGTGGCTGCAGCCATGAAATTAAAAGACGCTTACTCCTTGGAAGAAAAGTTATGACCAACCTAGACAGCACTTTAAAAAGCAGAGACATTACTTTGCTAACAAAGGTCCATCTAATCAAATCTTTGCTTTTTCCTATAGTCATTTATGGATGTGAGAGTTGAACTATAAAGAAAGCTGAGCACTGAAGAATTGATGCTTTTGAACTGTGGTGTTGGAGACGACTCTTGAGAGTCCCTTGGACTGTGAGGAGATCAAACCAGTCCATCCTAAAGGAAATCAGCCCTGAATATTTATTGGAAGGACTGATGTTGAAGCTGAAACTCCAATACTTTGGCCACCTGATGCAAAGAACTGACTCATTTGAAAAAAACCTGATGTTGGGAATGATTGAAGGCAAGAGGGGAAAGGGGACAACATAAGATGAGATGGTTGGATGGCATCACTGACTCAATGGACAGGAGTTTGAGAAAGCCCCAAGAGTAGGTGCTAGACAGGGAAGCCAGGCGTGCTGCAGTCCATGGGGTTGTACAAAGAGATGGACACAACTGAGCGACTGAACTGAACTGAAGGAATGCAAATAAACTTGTAAAAGTATAAAGTTCTATGTGAATGGAAAATACTGTTAATAGATTTTGTGCTCAATGAATATGTCTAAAATCACTGTTTTATGCCTTCTTAAGTAGCAAGCCTGGGAAAACAAGAGTTGTCATAGAATTATGGGACTAAATGGATGGCAGTTGACTGTCCTTGCTTCATTTTTCAAGTAAAATGATAAGGCACAGAGAAGTTAAGCAAGTTTTGTAAGCAAGTAAGCTGGCAGGAATAGAACTGGTGCCCTGGCTGATACCTCTGCCTCAGGTCCATTTCTTCTTGGTACAACCACAGTGGCTGAGTTTGTGTATGGCAGAGTATACCTCCTTCTTTTTTTATTATCATAATAAGTCAAATTCTTCACTAAAAAGAGAAAAAAAAACTGTAGGAGAGAGGTTCAAGAGGGAGGGAATATACATATATAGTTATGACTGATTTTCAATGTTATATGACAGAAACCAATACCACATTGTAAAACAGTCATCCTCCAATCAAAAATTTTAAAAAAGCATCCTAACACCATAGTGAAGTGAAAGTCGCTCAGTCATGTCTGACTCTTTGTGACCCCATGGACTATACAGTCCATGGAGTTCTCCAGGCCAGAAAACTGAAGTGGGTAGCCTTTCCCTTCTCCAGGTGATCTTCCCAACCCAGGGATCGAACCCAGGTCTCTCACACTGCAGGTAGATTCTTTACCAGCTGAGCCACAAGGGAAGCCCTCCTAATACCATACACAAAGACAAACTCAAAATGGATTAAAGACCTAAAGGCAAGACCAGAAACTACAAATCTCTTAGAGGAAAATTTAGAAAAACACTCGATGACATAAATCAAAGCAAGATCCTCTAAGACCCACCTCCTAGAGTAATGGAAATAGAAACAAAAGTAAACAAGTGGGACCTGATTAAACTTAAAAGCTTTTGCACAGCAAAGGAAACTATAAACAAGGTGAAAAGACAACCCTCAGAATGGGAGAAAATAATAGCAAATGAAACAACTGACAAAGGATTGATTTCCAAAATATACAAGCAACACATACAACTCAATACTAGAAAAGCAAACAACCGAATCAAAAAGTTGGAAAAAGATCTAAACAGACATTTCTCCGAAGAAGACATACAGATGGCTAACAAACACATGAAAAGATGCTCAACATCGTTCATTATTAGAGAAATGCAAATCAAAACTACAATGAGATATCACCTCACACTGGTCAGAATGGCCCTCATCAAAAAGTCTACTAACAATAAATGCTGGAAATGGTGTGGAGAAAAGGGAACATTCTTGCACTATTGGTGGGAATGTAAATTGATATAGCCACTACGGAAGATGGTATGGAGATTCCTTAGAAAACTAGGAATAAAACCACCACATGATCTAGCAATTCCACTCCTAGGCATATACCCTGAGGAAACCAAAATTGAAAGAGACACATGTATCCCATTGTTCATTGCAGCACTATTTACAATGGCTAGAACATGGAAGCAACCTAGATGTCCATCAACAGATGAATGGATAAAGGAGTTGTGATATATATACACAATGGAATGTTACTCAGCCACAAAAAGGAATGCATTTGAGTCAGTTCTAATGAGGTGGATGAACCTAGAACCTATTATACAGGGTGAAGTGAGTCAGAAAGAGAAAGATAAATACCATATTCTAACACATATATATGGAATCTAGAAAAATGGTACTGAAGAATTTATTTACAGGGGACAGTGGAGAAACAGACATAGAGAATAGACTTATGGACATGGGGAGAGGGGAGGAGAGGGTGAGATGTATGGAAAGAGTAACATGGAAACTTACATTACCATATGTAAAACAGACAGCCAACGGGAATTTGCTGTGTGGCTCAGGAAACTCAAACCCTAGAGGGATGGGACGGGGAGGGAGAAGGGAGGGAGTTTCAAAAGGGAGGGGATATATGTATACATATGGCTGATTCATGTTGAGGTTTGACAGAAAACAGCAAAATTCTATAAAGCAATTATCCTTCAATAAAAAATAAATTAATTAAAAAAATTTTAAAAAGCAAAAAATATTGTCTTAATAAAACCCTATTCTAAGAAAAGCAAGCTGATCATTGTTCTTGAACTATCACTGCATTCTTTTCTTTATTTGAAATTTAGTTTTCTTATTTTTGCCTGTAAGCAGCACTAATTCAAATTTTCTAACATGTCATTCAGTCCTTTTTTTTTTTTAATCCTCAATTAGTCCTTCTTTTTATTGTTGTTTTTCTACACTTTTTGGTGGTAGGCTATTATTGTATACTCTACACATTGTTTATGTATTACACTTTTTTTTTTTTTTTAATTTAGGATAAATTCAGAATGGACTCAATGTGAATTCTACTTGGGTTATTTATCAGCTATATGTATTTTCATTTTCTTAGTTTAGTTAGCTCTTTAGAATATAAAGATATACAGTGTATAGTCAGGGGATAATTATAAGTAAGTCGCATAGAATTTTAATTTTGTAACTATTGTCCAAAGAATGGACTGGTAACATCACAGGTTTATTTCTCATCACTGCTAAGAAGAGAAAATGTTGCAGTGAGTATGAACTGAATCTCAAGAGACTTGAGTTGATTTCAGAGCACTTACCTGATGGTGGAGATTGTGATAATTGAAATAAGCCTCAGAAATTCTTTCTTTAAAATCTAAATAAAAAAATCTTCTTTACTCTTTGAAAGGTTTTTGTTTTCCAGGGAAATCTGGGGTCATTTTCCCTAAAGAAAAAAAAAAGGGCACTCCTATTTTTTTTTTTTTTTTTTAAATGCAATTGACCCTTGAACAACATGTATTTGAACTGCTCGGGTCCACTTATATGAAGATTTTTTGCCAATAAATGCATATTGCAATACCACACTATTCAAGGTTAGTTAAATATGCAGATGCAGAACCAAGGATATGGAAAGTGGTCTATAAAGTTATGTGAATTTTCCTCTCTGCCAAGAGCTGGCATCCCTAACCCCTACCTTGTTCAAGGGCCAACTATAGTTCTACTTAAGGTGATCTTAAAGATAAATTCTTTCCTTTTTCCCCCAACAAAGATAGTAGTAAACATAGAGCTATGAATTCTGGGTACATTCCATTTCTCTCAAACAAGTAGGATCAAAAAATGTTTTCCCCTGTGTTCTTTGTTGCCCCTGGAAGCTCACAGTCCCAGGTTCATGCATTGATTCAGTTGCCTCCCTCTGCTTTGGTTCCCCCTGAATTTTGATGTCTTACTGACTTAGTGCATAGAAGCTCACTCCATATTTTGAACCAGGTCCCTACAATATTGCATGTTCAGAATAGCTTAAGACTTATGGATACAAAGGTATGCAGGTACCAGTGTGTACCAGCAGGTACAGAGGGAAAGGAGAACTGCTGGAGAGTGAGTGAGAGGACGGGTTTGTGTATAATCTCAAACAAATACTTGAGCATGCCTAACACATGTCCTGTGTCAAAAGAAAGAACATTCTAAAATCAAAAAATTAGCCAACGTATAATTCTTTTCCCATGTGGAAGTATGTGCATGTATGCTCAGTCATGTCCAACTCTTTACAACCCCTTGAATTGCAGCCCACCAGGCTCCTCTGTCCACAGAATTTCCCAGACGAGAATACTGGAGTGGCTTGCCATTTCCTACTCCAGAAATATCGCCATTAAAGTATTTATTTTGCTTAGACTTTAATGGATTTCAAAGACTTAGAAAGATAGCATATTAATAGAATAAAAAAAAAACTATATTAAGCATTGCTGGATCTGGTTTCTGATTTCCCCTTAAGCACTAACCCAGCTGTATGGCTTAGGCAAGGCAACTAATCTCTCTCAACTTCACATTTATAATGTACAAAGTGAGGCAGTGTTTCTTGCTTAAAGCACTTTGGTATATTGTATGTATATGTGGGGTCCATGTAAGAGCTAATTCTATGTCTTTCTAGGTCATGACAGAGAAACAATGAGTCACTTTAATAGAATGTGAATCTAATAATTTATTTCTCCAAATTGTTGCTGTTAACTCACCCTTGAGCAAAAATAAAATTCTTATTTCAAACAAGAAGTAATACCATTTTACTGAATCTGAAGATATAGAAAAATGACATTTGGTATCAGTGCATGTTCTCTTCTGAAGGTAATTACTTTCACCTTTGGGGAAGTCCCAGGCCTTACCATCTGTCTTAGATTGGATTACCTGGGAAACAGACTATGAGATGGAAATTTGTTTACAGGAGATTTCTTGGGGAGCCCTCTCAGGACAATACCTATGACAGGAGGGTAAGAAGACTGGGCAGAGGGAGAGGCTCAACACTAATGTAGCCCTGCTCATTCTACAGGGACCTCTGGAGCTGAGATGGCAGATCCAGCTTGCCCCAATCAAGACAAAGAGTAACACTGTAACCAACCTCTACCAAGTGGTTTGTTGCTCTCCTTAAAGGATGGTGCCCTATCTCCAATTTAGTGTTGGTCTCTTTGGCTACTAGTTTGGACATTTGGTACCATCAATAGTAAGATCAGACTTGGTGAGTGGGAATCCTTGGAGTCTGGGCTCATGCATAGTCTCTGTACCTGTCACCATATGTGTGCACACTCTGCCAGCACTGGGATGGCTGACAGAGGAGAGCAAGTGTCCAGGGACTGGCAGAGTCCCTCCACTTCATTTTAAAGGTGGCTCTTCCTTGATAGTTGCTCAACAGTAAGTGCTAGCATGTGGTCCAGAGCTCTTCATGCTTCATGGAAGCCCATCCACATGCCGCTTCTCCAGATATCCCTAAATACAGTCTTTCAGTCATTCTCTTTGCAGGTTCTTGGGGACTCAGCTATGGTGCACATTATTGCCTTTGAGTCCCAGTATATTGTTATCTCAGGACAGGTCTATTTTCACACAAATATGTATACTCACATCTACCACTCAGATGTCTGCCCAGTGAGAATATTTTCCCTCTCCCCTGAATGGAGCTCAAGTGGAGCAACAGTCTATTTTCTGCTTGCACAAGTATCCTGAGATGTCCCCTCCACTTTTTACTGTTCTTTCAACAGATCATAAAGAGGTTTCCCTTCTCTACCCTGTATGCATATTAGATTTATCCCTAGGTATAAGCTGAGGAAGAGCCTCTGATATAGTGGATGACATGAGAGCTGAACTACCTACACATTCGTGCAGCCCTCTGTAACACTGTCAGGCCTTGTTTATGCCTAATCTTAAGTTTCTCACTCCATCTTATGATGAATCACTGCTGGGACCACCCTACTTTATGATTTGATGGGTCTCACAGAACCAGCTCATCACAGATACCTATGGATTCTCATGGCCACTTGATATTTACCATCAGGTACTCTGTTTTTACCAAGGATTAGAAATTGTTTTTCAATTTACATATAATTCTTTGCTATAAATATCATGGCCTTGCTCTAAAACCTTAGGTGCCTGTGTTATTCTCCTGTTAGGAGTTCCAGGACTGCATAAGTGTTTTTCTCAAGACACATGCTCACAATACCGTAGGGTCTCAGGAGTCATATGTTCCAAGTGGCAGGGTTGCCAGCACCATAGCTTCAATCTGCCTGAAGGGCTCTCTCTTACCCCAGGACCTTCTCAAAGCTGCCGGCTTTTCAGTCCACTCAGGAAATGGGTCAGAACATTCTTTTTTAATGTAAAATACTCTTCTGAAATCAAAGAAGCCTAGCTGGCATTATGCCCCATGGTGAGAGATGCAAGATGCTATAATGTATCATTTCCTTTGGAGAGGATGTTCTGACATGGTCAAGGTGACAGAAGCCCTAAAAATTCACTCATACGGCACATCTCTGAATCTTTGTATTATGGAAAAGAAGCCTCTAATATACTTTTCCTATTGAGTCTATTTTAAATAGCCTCAAAATAGACAAATGTGATCTGTGGAATGTCTCAATGATCTAAATTCCTTTGGAGTATATATTCTGGCAGAGAGTGAAAGATTTCACAGGCCCTCGGACAAGATCATAATACTCTTGCTTTTCCTCCATGAATGTAAGATATTTCTGATTTTCCTTCCTGATAGTGAGGAAATGCACGTATGAGATCAGTGGCAACATACTATGTACTTGAGACTATGTTAGCCTGTGATAACAAAAATTGCTGAGTCATGCCTAATAGCTGACTCACTCAAGCATCATTTGGTTGTTTTAGTGGTTCACTGTCATCCTTTAGAATCCTTCTGGGTTTTGTTGTGGCCAAACTTCATATAGTGAATACATGGCAATATGATGAGAACCACCACCTCTGCATACTCTAAGGGTGGTCCTAATTGTTTCCATCTTCTCATGATGCAATATTGTTCATGCTTTTCAATTTTGACTAGAATAGGAGCAGTTTCAGAAATTTCCATTTCACCTTCCCCACTATAATAGCTCATATTGTCAGATCAAGGAACCTATGTAGAGATTCCGTCAGCGGCTAAGTATGTCCAATGATGATTGAGTAGCTCAGTGTGAGTCGAGTGGGTCGGGACTCTGATGCCTAGCATACTTGCGCCCTCCACTCTAACATGGGGCCATTGTGAAACTTCAGGTCAATGGGTAAAACGTTTACCTAAGCCTTTGTCTGAGAGTCTCATATGCCAGCGTATGATTACTTAAGTAAATGTCTATAGGCCATAGGTAAGAGCTAGGGGTTATGATCTATCCTGATCTTCACTCAGAGGGCTCCAAATCTGAGAACTACCTCAGGTATGAAAACTAGATTTGAGATAGTGACATTTTATTTTAGCAGTCACTCTTAGCCTTTTGGTCACATATCTGGACGTTGTTGTTTTGTCTTGATTGTGTGGTATCTTTATTGGCTGCCCATCTAATTTGGTCCTGGGAAGACTGTTCTACTAACTAGGTCATAGCTCTATGTGGGAAGCTTCACAAAGAACACTTGTTTCCCAAACCACCCTCCTCTAGCCTGACTACTACTCTGACAGTGCCATTCATTACAATAACTGCACAAGCTACCTTGCTTCTGCCTGGATTTAGTGCTTCTACCTGGCCTCTGTTATTTGGGGATCCAACCATTTTTATTGCTATCAGAGGTCTTTTAATATTATCTCAAACCATCAGCCCTAGCCTAAAAAGAATGGACATCACTGTGATTATTGATGCTGTTAGCTTTGTTACCAGCACATCCCTTATTGCCTTGGTAAATAAACTATCTTCCATGGAATACAGAATAATCTGGTGGGTTTTCTGACTTCATATAGTGTATCCACTCTAGAAGGCTTACTTCCCTGAGCTTCTCTGCCATTTACCTTGAAAGACCGAGCATTTCTACTCATTTAGCATGGACCATCACTTTATCTGAGCTTTCTGGTGGCTCAGAAAATAAAGAATCTGCCTGCAATATGAGAGACCTTGGTTCAATTCCTTGGTTGGGAAGATCCCCTGGTGAAGGGAATGGCAACCCATTCCCTTGCCTAGAGAATTCCAGTAATCTTGCCTAGAGAATTCCATGGACAGAGGCGCCTGGCAGGCTATAGCTCATAGCATTGCAAACAGCCGAACACTACTGAGTGACTAACATACACACAATACTTTATCCAATCTTCCTGAGTTATCTTAGGAGCATTGTTTCCCAATAACCTTGCTAGGGTGTTAAATTCTGTATCATGGGAGAATGCTGCCAAATTAGTAGACTCTTCTTTATCCAACTTCATATTTCATTCATATTGATCAGCACCTTCAAGATCCAGTTCCAAAAAATACTGTCTCACGGGATCCAGGCCCGTATGCACAACCCCAAATCCTGCCAGTACATGTTAGCTAAATCCTACAGTTCCTTCAGAGTATTATACCATGGTATCAACCCTCTTTCCTTTAGTAGGTTCAACACCTCCCTAGCCAGGTTTTGTTGCAATTTGATTCTAGTTACTGGCCTGGTATCTAAAAGTGGTGGTAGCTCTCAGAGGGCTTGTTGTCTTGTAACACAAAAGCCTCTGCATTATGTTTAAATAAGGGGCGAGCACTAAATTTTAGCAGGTAAGCCTGGGATTCTGCTGGAGGCTCAGCACGCTTAGGGGATCCTGTGAATTCACTGCTTTTAAGAACACGACCCAGATGTTACCTCCCTTAAGTCTCTGAGTCCCACTCTTAACCTTGGTAGCAGCCTTGGCAGGGTTGGGAATTAAACCCTTATCTGGAGCTCTGCTTCTGTTATAATTAATCCTTGGGTCGATCCTCAGCTTTTTCCTTCGCCTGTCCGAGAAGACAGTCCACAGGTTGCCAGGAAGGCCTTCTGGCTCTAACACTTTGCCTTATGTTGATGATTAATCACCTTTACCCTTTTGTTGTCTTTCTCCAAGGCTCAATGGTTGCTGGTCCCCAGCAACAGACATCAGATTCCTTAGTCCTCTCTTTATTTCCCCAGACCTCTCAAAAAGCTGAGGTATTACATCTGTAATGATGAAAGTGTGGGCAATAGTACTGTAGTCAAATATGGGGGGCTGTCAGTGCTTGACTTGCCATTCGAGATGAGGGTCTCATCGCCAGCAAGCTAGTAGGTGATCTGGATCCCAGGTTCTGTTTTAAAGTCTTCCCTAGGCTCCCTTCTGGTATCAACAGTCTTAGGTTAGGTTCCCTGAGACAGAGACTCAGAACTCCTTACAGAGATTTTGATGGGCTCCTGGAAACACCTGAGAAGGGACACAGGCCAGGGCAGAGGGTACAGTTGAGTAAAACACAGCAACACACCAGAGCCCTCAGGCAATCCTCTGTGGAGTTCTGGAGCTAGGATGACCTTTTGTCCCCCCAAAAAATCAAGGGAACCGGGCCCTTATGTCACTACATTGACCAGTTTTTGGATGCGTGCTGCCCCGGGGAAAGAGGCATAACCTCAACTGAAGCATTTCAGCAAACTTTCACTGGAGAAGGATTTGGCTGTGAGCTATCAGCAGCCTGAGATACCGGGAACATGTCCACATACCTGGGATGGTGACTGCTTTGGCCCTACAGAGTTATCTGGGATGTGCACTTTGATGGCCCTAACTATCACCTATGTGTTTAGGTATTTTTATGTGTAGTTGCATGTATTTGTATATATTTCTTCATAGCTCTTTAGTAGCAACCATCTGGACACACTGCTAAATGAAACCACTCATTCTTCCCAAGCCTGATGCATACATGGATACATTTTTTTTAACCTATTTCAGCTTTTCAGTCATTTCCCTAGTGTTATGACATTACCCAAATAGCAGGCTGCAGAAACTAAACAGCATGGCTCAGAGGGGATGGATGTAGTTGTACACGGTAGGAATTTTGCTGGCTCGCAGCTCCCTGATGCTTCTGAAGTGCTTTTGTGCACTGCTCTGCTGTAGAATATAGACCCTAAAACACCTTTGTCCTAGAATAGATCCACCCAGGAAAAATCTCTTGAATCGTTTTTTTTTTTTTTTTCCTTAACAATCGAACAGCTATTGTATCCATGAAGAGAGTTTTGTCATAATGGTTGTGTCTGTTGGGATGCATTCTGGGTAGGGAGAGGTACATCGGAGTAATGTTTAAGGAGATAGGATAGTACTTTCAAGATCAAGGGACATTCAATAGACATTTTTCTAAAGTTCAATGGGTAAAGCTATAAAAGTAAGAAGTATTTATAGGAATCCTACTTCCTAGCATGGCATTAATTAAGCAGTGATTTTCGGCTTCTTCAATTTTCTTTCTTGTAGAGACCAGATAACATAAACAAACAACCCCTCCCCTCATACTAAATTTCAAAGATTTAGCCTGAAATGAATAGTAAGTTATCTCTTTTCTTATGTTTCTCTGTCTTGTGCACAATTTATTAGTGTAATTGATAGAAAATATGGGCCATGCTTTTCTATTTGGAGTCCCCTTGCTCTCATCTCCCTTGCTGCTGCTGCTGCTGCTGCTAAGTTGCTCCAGTCGTGTCCGACTCTGTGCGACCCCAGAGACGGCAGTCCACCAGGCTCCCCCGTCCCTGGGATTCTCCAGGCAAGAACATCTCCCTTAGCGCCCAACAATTAACTGAACAAACCAGGTCCAAGGCTTCAGTATTTGCTCATTTGCTATAAATTAGTATCTGAATCCTCAGAGCTAAAATAGACCAACATAAAAGTCATACTCATGACTGGTTCATCACTGATGTTTGCTTGTCACTAGTTCATGTTCCCTCTTGACTTCCTCCTTCATTAAAGTCCACATAAACAGTGTATCATGACTCTTAAATATCTATGAAGACCATCTGCTATTTTAATAAAATAAGTGATATACTTAATATGACCCACATTTTTGAATATAATGAGTTATTGTTCTGTAAAACGAAATAATAATGTTTTTAAACTTTGTATCTGTCATTCTGAAGTCAAGGTCAGTGTTGAAAATTACCAGATGCCAGGTGTTATTTGTCATATAATGTTAAATGACTGAGGAACTGAATGATATATTCTAAACATTTAGGATTTGCAGACCTTTTTCTCTCCTCTTTACACAGTACTGCTTGGCTGAAGTACACTGTTATCCTCAAAGTGCATTCAGATTCTATTTTTTCATCCCTCATCTCTCTTCGATTCCCTCAGTACACTGACACATCTGTGACCAAAGTCCTTGAACAGTGACTACTGGTTCTGTTCTCCACGACCAGGTATCCTGGATGCTAGAAGCTTGAGCTAATCCAGTCTTCCAATTCAGCAGCTATGAAAGTCAAGACTTACTATAAAGCTGTAGTTATTCGGACAGAGTGTCATTGCTTCAGTGATAGGTGACTGAATTAGCAATTTTAAGACAGACTTAACTGTATATAGAAATTTAGCATATATAGAAATGAGATAGTATTTAGTAGATGAGGGGGTAATTAGAGAAGTAATGATGTATTTCAATAAACGGTGTGGAAACAATTGGCTACATAGAAAATGTAAAATTAAATTTTTCTTTTGTGTCATACAATAAAATGAACTGCAAATGATTAAAAGATAAAATATGAAAGGCAATGTTTAAAAGCTTTTAGAAAAAAAATATGTATACTTGTAATGATATAGGAAACAATTTCTGAAACAAGACACAAAAGTACCAAACCGTAAAGATGATTTTTATTATATTTTGTTACAATTGAATTAGAAACACCATTCACAAAGTTAAAATATAAGCCACAGCCTTTGACAGATTTTGCAATTGTATATAACCTGCAAAGATCAGATGCCTGGATATATAAATAAGTCATACAAATGAGTAAAAAAGAGGTAAAGTAATTCAACTAAAAAATGAAAAAAATGGCACATCTAGACAATTTTAGAAACAGTAAACTGGAATGTTTAATAAGCATGAAGAGAGGCTCAAACTTCATTATCATCAAAGAAATGCAAGATAAAAATTGAAATAGCCATACTTCTCACCCATCAGACTAGGGAAATCATACAAAAGTCTAACAATACCATTCTTGGAAGAATGTAAAGAAGCAACATATTGTTCATATTACACTTATAGAGAGGAGGGTTTTTGGCTGCAATCACATTTGATAGTGATTTGACAGGATCTTAAACTAGTGATGTTATATGTATCCTATACCTCATAAAACAGAAAACATTCCTTCTAGATATAAGTATGTAGGTAGAGAAGCACTCTCAAGTATGCAATGTGGAGGTGAAGTTCAATTGAACATTGCTTAGTTTAGCAGAACATTGTGAGTGACCTGAATGTCCATTATGGAGTGGATAAATCCAGATGCAGCTCATACATATGATGAATCCTGTGCAACTCTTCGATAAGGGAACTCAGGCAACATGTTAATGTAGGGGAAAAAAGTAAAAATCAGAAGAAAAAAAAAAGTTGAAGGGGGTTGTATTAGTCTGCTAGGAATTTACCATAACAAACTACTAGGGACTGGATGGCTTAAACAGTTATTTATTTTCTTATAGTTGTGTGGTCTAGAAGTCCAAGATCAAGGTGTCGGCAGGTTTCATTTCTCCTGAGGCCCCCCTTCCTTAGCTTGCTGGTGGCTGCCTTCTTGCTGTGTTCTTATGTGGCTTTTTCTCTGTGCCCCTCACTGGTATCTCTTCTTTTTTCACACCACCAGTCAGATTGACTAGGGCATTCCATCACAGCCTCCTCACCCTCAATTCCTTAAAATCCTTATCTCCAAAGTCCATTCTAAGCGGCTAGGGGCTAGGGCTTCACCGCATAAATTTGGAGAGAGCACAGTTCATCCCCAAACTGGGGTGCCATTGCTTATAAACTTTAAAAACACAAAAAGCTCAGTGGCAAATTGCTTATTAGTAAAAGCACTTTACCAATAGAAAACTTTAGGAGAGTGGTTCTCCCTCAGGATGAAGGTAAAGAAATATCATCTGTATCTGTACCACTTTATTTCTTTAAAAAAAAGAGATCAGGAGCTAATATAGCAAAATACTAAGATAAGTAAAACCAAAAGAAGGTTACAGATGTGTTTCTAATATTATTCTCTGCATATTTATACCTTTAAAATTTTTCATTAAGAAACTGAAAATGATTAGTGAGTGCTCCACATTGAACAGTAGGGCTATGAGTGAGGGGAGAGAAAACAGCACACATTCAGACTCTACCATGACCGTCCTGGCTCAGTTCTGCGGTTAGATGTCAGTACAGCAAATTTGCTGTGAAGGTCAGTGGGAGACATCTCAAAGATAAGTGATAACATTCCTTCACTCTTCTCAGATCTTGAATCCCCATTTTTCATCTTTTACTGAGAAAAAACATTTTCTATCCATTAAAAAAGCTTTAAAATGCAAAAACATAGGAGAACTTTAACATGATGGAGTGTTGGTCAAGGTTTCAAAGTTGCTGCCAATGCTTTTTGTGTTTTGATTAGGTAAGGGAGAGCTTTGCAAAGCAGGCAGATGTGTTGTGTCTGGAGGAAAACAAAGTTGTGAGTTTTGAGCCTGGAAAGAGGAACAAGAAGATTTGCACCCTCTCTCTCTCTCTCTCTTTTTTTTTTTTACTTGATAAGTCTAGCTAAAGGTTTATCACCTTTGTTTATCTTTTCAAAGAGAGGCTTGAGATGTCATAGAAAACTGTCAACTTCACAACTATTATTGGTTGCTTTGTTTTTATGCGCCTGCACCTCAGAGAATACAAACTGTGTGCAAATGCTTTCGGTGTCCAGCAAGATTACATAAACAGGCATGTTCTTCAGACCCTCACTCAGGGCTGACCTGAACCCTTGACAGTCTGTGCCCTCTGGCAGAATGCTATGGAGAGCATGCCTCAAGGTCAACCTGTACCCACAAGGTCCTCCAGGGAAATCCATGGGCGAGCACAGTTAATTATGCTAACAGCCACGGAATTTATATTGGCCCACTGTGGCCTCATAAGATGAATATCTTTCTTCCTTAGTCACAGGGGGACGTTAATGGTATTTTTATTAACTTGTGACCTGTTGACTGCTATTAGAATATAGATTGTATGCATAAACCAGGTCGGGTATTATAGATATGATTATGGAGCAATTACTGTAGCAGTCACTGGACTTCTAATCATTGTTGTCAAAGAGAATTTGTAAGACTTGAAACTACTCTTTGGAGTTCTACAAGAAGAAACACTCAGGATCAAAGTTGATATTGTCTCTTTGTGTCTTCTTGAAATTGCAATTTCTGATTTTTATGATTAGACTGGCGAACAAAGGCAGATTTTAAAAGAGACGAAAACTACAAAGGATAGATGATGATGAGAGTAATCTTAGATTTCTGCAGCTCAGGGTTGAAAATTGTCCTTATTGAAATTGTTTTTGATTAGAAATATATGCAGTTTGCTAGCAGTTCTATTTACTCAGGTATCCCTAATAATCAGTGACAAGATTATATTCTGATCTATTATTTTAGTAATGTGAAAATTCATTTCTGCCATTGTGTACCATGTGGTATGAAATATAACATTAAGTACTTTAGTCATGTTCTTTACAGTCAGCTATTAATGGTAATGCCATCAAGGTTGCCAAAGTGTCTTCAGAGTTGATATCTAAGGATGTTGATTTATATTCTGCAAAGTGCATTATTTATTCTGCAAAGTGCATTATTTATCCTGCAAAGTGCATTATTGATAATCACAAGCCTTCTCCCCCTTAGTGGAAGGAGAGTTTATGCAACCCCTTTTAAACTGCTGCCTCTGCATGCAGGGAGGGATCAGAGGGGCAAATGGTACCATTAACACAGTAAATTACAGTATTAACTGACTTGACTAGAGGCAGAAAATAATGTATCTGAAATCTCGCCATCCTAATTTAGAAGTCACAAGTAGGTGAGATAAAAAAGAAAAAAATAATAATAATTTGCCCTTCCAGGTTCTTAGCTCAACTAAATGTTTGAACTCTCTGAGCTAGAGTCAGTTCTCCGTGAACTTTAGACTGGCTACTTTCAAATGGGACTATTCAAGAGCAGAGAGAAAGGAGGTATTGAAAGCAGAATGGGATTGCTTTTGAGTCCCTGGGGTTCTGGGCAAGGAGAACTCACAATGCAGACAATTGATCTTCTGTCCCAGGACTGACACTTTCACTGATCTCTCCATGATTGCCATTGTAACCTTGCCTCTTACGTACACTGCCAGAAATCAGATAGTCTTGGAGACAAAGCCACTTATTTGGGGGTAGTTTGCATTAGAAATGAAGCTGTATTTTCTGCTGTTAGTGTCCTGCTGAGGTAGCAGCAGCTTTCCAAGTTTTTAAAAGAACATGTCTTGTTTTAAGGTAAATTTACTTTCACGGCATCCTTAAGTGATAACACAAGTAAAAAACTGTATGATAATGTGTAATAATACACATGTACTTTTCAGGATCATGTATTGGAAAAATCATGGACTTTGGATCAGACAGCTCGGTTACAGTTTTGACTTTGCTGTATATATAACAATGTGAAATTGAGGATGTTATATAACTTATCTGCACCTCAGTAAAACTTATCCTTTTACTAGAAAATTATTATAAAAATTAAATGAGCAAACCATAGAACATACCTGATAGCTTCTGGGATACAGAATACCCTCAATTCCGCAAATACACTTCCCTTTCCATCTCATATGCCTTTCTCTTGCTAAACTTGAAAGCTTGATGTGCATTGGATGTCATGTTTTAAATGAATGGCTGGAGGTTAGAAGGCGGTCAAATGGATTTTCAGCCTTTTTTTTTTTTTTTTTTGAGGGGGTGATACAGAATTTATTGAATTAGATTTTTCTATTTACAACTGAGATCACATCTACATACTGTTTTGCTAGTCTACATGGGTACATTATTTCTAACGAGTTTAGACTTACGATGAATGGGCTCAATCATACAAAAATACACACACACACTCACACTAATTGTTTTAAAACAGTAGCGCATACATTATACTCTTCCTATAAAGCCAGCTTTGATTAAAAACCGCTAGTTTCAAAGATCAGTCTGATTTTGAAGATGAACCAAGATACATGAGGTATGATTCTAAAATCTATCTTAGCCATTTTGTACAGTTGCTATCTTACTGGACTATAGTATATATTTTTAAAAAGGACACTGATGAGGGGCACCATCTGGTATTAACTTTAACCAGACAGCTGACTGCCTCCTCCCCGCAAAAACCTTTGGCCAAGAGTTCTCCACCGTGAAGACTGAAAGACCTGGTAGTCTACAGCAGGAGGCCCATTATGCTTGGAGGTGACAGAAGCAGGACCATGGCAACCTCTAATTCTACCACACTACACAACTCACAAACGGTTCTGAGGTTAGAACATTTACCGCCGTACTCAAAACACTTACGGACATGGAGAGTCAGCTAGAACAAAGGGGAAAAAAAGTCATCGGTGGGTAGGTAAGAAGGTAGACAAATGAAGAATCAAGCTGCTGTGTCCAACACCTGTGTACATGTGCTTTAACTAAATGAACTCAGGAGGCCAATAGCAGTGGACGTGCTCAATTCACCTTCCAAGTCAGAACAAGACTAAAAAGCTCAGGCTTGAGCTTCCTACTATGCATAGGTTCCGCCGGTGATGAGGAGCTCGTAAGCAGGATCTCTACTCCTTCTGCACAACGCGATGCAGGCACACAGCATGCCCAGCAGCTGAATAGCTGCAAATGCTAACGCTGCCCAGATAACATGCATCATGATTTCTTGTAGCTTCTTCACAACTAAAGCCTCACACCCCTCAACTAAAGCCTCACACCCCTCAGCATAGAGATCAGAGGGGTGGGCCAGACTGCTGTTATAGCTGCTGGCTGTCTCTCTGCAACAACTAAGTGGGATGCTCTGGTTTTTGGTTTCTTTGAACCAGTCTGTATTTTCCCAGTCTGAATAGTTGTGAATTCCACAACAGTGCAGCTGTCTCTGAACATAGTCAGTGGCCTGGCTAGCAGCATCAGGGTTGGTTCCATTGTAGGTCTTATATACCTTCAGCCTAATTTTTAAGATGAAGTAGAAAAACACATCTGCGGAATGAAAAGGTAATTAAATTTTAGTTGTTGCCTACTATCTTCTTCTCATTGATTATTTTTCTCTTTCTGTAACTTCACCAAAACATGGAGGGACAAGTTATTCACTTCTTTTGAACTTTGATCATAATAGAGGCATAAAGAGTATAGGTGTCTGATATTTTCAAAACTCCTATTATTTGAATGAATATCTTCTTAACTGACTTGGTTTTACCTCTTTTATTTACTTTTTTCTTTTTCTGGTACCTGCTATCAAGCAAATTAAATAATCAGACAGAAGTTTTCAGAGAAAAAAGTAGAGCCCCAGAATGCCCAGACCCCATGAAGCCCTAGATGAGGGAAGTAAATTTTACACCAAGAGTGGCGTAAATAGGAATAGTCATCTCATAATTATTTTAGTCCCTATTAACATAATTAAGTAGGATATAATATCATGTACAGACACAATTTACTCTCTCATGCTTATTTTTATTTACCCAGCTTGTCTACAGCCCTGCAGGAAGCCTTTTAAAGCAAAACAATCAATTAATTCCCTTAGTAGTAGGAAGGTAAAAATGAGGAAGGCTAGCACATTGTGGGACCTTGAGAAGAGATACAAACAGAATTAAAGAATTAGCAAGAATTTGATTGGGCAAAGGACTATGTTTGGTTCAGCTTTTATAGGTCAAGTCTTCCCTCAAGGCTTGTGTGTTATGTGTGTTTATCTATGTTATGGATTAGTGATTATCAAATATACCAACATTTTAAGTATATCGGCCTGCTCTGTGAATTTGGGTCTATCTATGCCATTGCTGCAGGGCTTCCCTGGTGGCTCAGTGGTAAAAGAACCCCGCAGGCAATGAGGAGGCAGGGCTTCAGTCTCTGGGTCTGGAAGATCCCCTGTAGAAGGAAATGGCAACCTACTCCAGTATTCTTACCTGGGAAATCCCATGGACAGAGGAGCTTGGCAGGCTACAATCCATGGGGTTCCAAGAGTTGGACACGACTTAGTGACGAAACTACAACCTCCATGTGCCATCACTGCCTCGCTGCAGATCCTGCACCTGAATGAACATTATGTTGAATTGAAAATACCATGATCTGGCCAGCGATACATAGAGAGGAATCCTTCTGATTCAGCAGAAATTGCCTTCCCATTCCAGAAAAAAATAGATTAGTGCCAAAGCATTTCAATCATATCCTATTGTCAAATCTATTATGTTATGGTTTTTTGCATTTAAATTGTGAAAGTGGATTCAATATAGGGAAAATGAGTTAGCAAGTAAACCAGAAGAAGGGCATCCACAATGAAGGTATGACATTGCTCCCAAGAGTGAAAACTCTCTGCCAGTCTGTCCCCTTAGCACTCAAGGACCTGCCCTTGAGGAAGTTATCCCCTGTTATGAGGAGATACTTAATTCCTTTTGGTGACTGTTAGTCTCTAGTTTCTGCCAAAAAGTCTAATACTGGTACATGTAGAGGGCAAGCTATTTAGGCTCATTCCTCAGCCCCTATCTACCAAAAATCAGCTCAGGGATGACAGTTCATTAGCATCAATTACGAAGAGCCTGCAAATGACAAATCAGAGCTAGGGCATAAGAAAAAAAAACAATAGATTCTATATTTCAACTAAAATCTGTAGTGTTTTATATTTCCATTGTGATTCAAACTGTTATTTGACTGTTATGTTTTATTAAATTTTAAAATTTTATTCCCTTTACTTTTATCTATGTAGTAGAAGTACCTATTGATCACTATCATGTGAATGCAGTTTTAATGGGCATATATAACAAGGCCAGGCCAGATTTTGGGACCTACAGCTTTGGATCATCAGCCATCAAGCAAGGCTTATGTAATAGATTGTAATAATGAGTGTACACACATTAATGACCATTTTGTTTATCTGTAATGGAAATGTCCATGTCAGAACATGACAGCACATACTTTAACAAAGCAAATATTTTTAATGCTTACAGCCAGATCATCAGTTTCTTTGTCCTTTTTTTGACACCCCAACATTAGAGACACATACACATAAATGAATACTTGCTAAAATAGCTAGGAGAACTAATTCAATTCAGAGTGTTCATGCTGTGTCACAAATTACCCCCCAAGTAAATGGGTATGTATGGGAGCAGAAGGTAATTCTACATTTCTTATTCATCCTATCCATCTTTCCTGTGTGATTTCTGGTTTTCTGAAGGTTCAAGTGCCAGATGTTTGACCAGCTTGTGATATCTTGAATAAGATAGGGAACCTTGAAATGACTAAATATATCGCTGGCTTCACTTCTAGTTTATATCTGCAATGTCTTTACCTTTCTGTAACATTTCCCATTTCCCACATGTATCTTTTTAACATAATAGATTTTTATTGAAGTAGAACACTCAGCAAAGTAAACAAATCTTGAGTGGACATCTTGATGAATTTTTACCAAATTAGTACACTCATGTCATCACCCCGAGACCAAGAAAAAGTATTGGGTTACCCAAAAAATTCATTTGGGCTTTTCTGATAGGAAAAAAAAAATCTAAATGAACTTTTTGCCAACCCAATACTATACTAGCACTTAAAAAATCCTGTCTACCCCTCCCAATCATCACCACTTATTCTCTCCATGGACTGCCACAGCTTTGATTTCTGATTCAATAGACTAGTTTGACTTATTTTTGCACTTTATATGAATGAAACAGTATTCAGTGTGTTCTTTTGTCTGGCTTCATTTGGTCAGTGTTGTGTGCAGCAGCTCTTCATTTATTTTATTTTCTATGTAGTATTCCATTGTGGAATCTAACACAACCCATTCATCCATTTATCCATTTCCCTATTTATGAACAATTGTGTTACATGAGAACAGCCAAACATTCGGACTGTTATAAATACTATGAACATTCTGATACACATATTTTTATCTTATGTACACATATATTTGGTACATACCTAAGAGTGACATTGTTGGTTACAGATGTAAGTACATTCAGATTTGTTAATGTTAAACAGTTTTTCAAAATGGTTTTACCGATTTATATGATGTTACTGCATTTTTCCTCGATATTGCAATTGGCAGTATTTCATCATGGCTAAGTAATATTCCATTGGGTCTTCCCAGGTTGTGCTAGTGGTAAAGAAGCTGCCTACCAATGTAGATGCAAGAGACATGGGTTGGACCCCTGAGTCAGGAAGATCCTTTGGATTAGGAAGTGGCAACCCATTCCAGTATTCTTGATTGGAAGATTCCATGGACAGAGGAGCCATGGGACCACAATGAGTTGGACACAATTGAGCACAATATTTCATTGTGTATGTGTACATTCATATATATATATATGTATATATATATATATATATATATATATATGAATTTAGACTTATTTATACATACATATATATATATATGAACTTAGATGTTTTACAGTTAGCTGTAACACAGTAGTAGTACTATAGATCACTGCACTCTGTAAAAATACCACTACCTTTTCTCATCATGGTCCTTTCATTCACTTGTTAATATTTATTAATAATAATCTCCAAAATTTTCTTCTCGCTATCTCTTCTTCCCCTAATTCCAATAACTCTCTGTATTTTCACCCAATTTCTTTTTCTAAAGTATATTCCTCAACACACACTCATCTTTTCCTCAATATCCTTAAGTTCTCCAGTTCCCTTCAAATAAATCTTCTTTAGTATCTCAGTTGGTAAAGAATCTGCCTGCAATGCAGGAGACCCAGCTTTGATTCCTGGGTTGAGAAAATCCCCTGGAGAAGTAAATGGTTACCCACTCCAGTATTCCTGCCTGAAGAATCCCACGGACAGAAGAGTCTTGTAGTCTGGGAAGGGTTGGACACGACTTAGCAACTAAACCACCACCCTTCAAATAACAACTCCAGGGTATTACCAACTCTTTTCCCCAGAACTTAGCTACCTTATCTTTCAGTCAAAAGCAACCACTCTGTCCAAGTGTGCCAAAAGCTTCCCCACAGCCAATGATTTGGACATTTGTACACTTTCATGGGGTTTCTTCCTTCCCCCAACCCAAACTCTCCGCTTCACCTCAAATGCCATTTCTCTCAGCAACCAGCTGTGCTTTCTTTCCTCCTTTCAATCTTCCTGGCACTTTGTTCTGACAACACTTAAATCACTTCCTTTAAGCTATGTCCCTTTAGCTATTAAGTTGTTCTGGTACCATCCTATTAGATGATTGGTAGGCTCATTCCTGGAGGAAACAGGAGAAGCATCACACAAAGCTTTCCTTTTAGAAGGTGCCCAGTAAATACAAATATAAGTGAAGTGAAAATATACAATGTATATACATTTTACTGAAACTCCCTGGATTGTTCAAAAATGAATTTATCTGGTGAAGAGTGCCAGCAGTCTCTGGGTATGAGAGATAAAGCAAATTTAGCCAGAGAATATGTTCAAAATCTGTTTGAATGATACAGTCCACCATGTCCCAGATTGCTGCTTCTTACTACCCCAAAGGGATCTATATTTTCCATGGAAATTGATTTCTACAAGGAAAAAGAAGGATTTGGATCAATTTACCAATTTGTTGTCATCCAAAATGATACTGATTTGTATTGGATTATCTTCAAAATTCCCTTGGCACAAATAGTCGTCATTCGACAATGTCAACTGAGTGACGTTTAACATACTGAGGATCCCTGCAAGTTTAGCAAATAAGTGCAGCATGATTTGCCAGACTATTTGAGGCATTGTTGGAGACAGTGTGGTGGAGTGGAAAGAACATAAGTTTAAGAATCTGATAGACATGATTGGAATATTAATTATGATTCATATAAGCAGTGTGCACTGAGGTAAATGACTTAATCTCCCTAAATCATGGTTTTGTCATCCATAAAATGGTTAATAATATATAATTGTTAAGACTTCTGTGGGAATAAAATAATGATAATGATAATGTACCCAAAGCAGTTAATACAGTGGCTGAACCTTGGCTTTCTTGCTTTATCATGGAGTCTTCCGTGACCCCCCAACTGTGTTAGGTCCCCCGATATTCTGCTTTCCTAGCACATTGTATTTTTACTTCAAAATTTTTATCAAAGTATATTTATACAGTTATTATTTAAGTACTATAAGAACTGGTCCCATATGATAAACAATCTCCTGTTATATAGCCAATATTTACCATAATGCCTGACATAAAGTTCATGGTCAAAAAAATTATTTAAAAAAGAATGCATTAATAAATGAATGATAGTTTCCTTTCTTCCACCTATATACATGATGAGAATATAAGATATAATGGCTGAAGTCCTTTTTATTTTACACAAAATAGAATTTATATATTAATATGAGTTCTACCCTTTCAGTTCAGTTCAGTTCAGTCGCTGCAACCAGCATCTGCAGTGATTTTGGAGCCCCCCCAAAAAATAAAGTCACCCACTGTTTCCCCATCTATTTGCCATGAAGTGATGGGACCGGATGCCATGATCTTAGTTTTCTGAATGTTGAGCTTTAAGCCAACTTTTTCACTCTCCTCTTTCAATTTCATCAAGAGGCTCTTTAGTTCTTCTTCACTTTTCATCATAAGGGTGGTGTCATCTACATATCTGAGGTTATTGATATTTCTCCTGGCAATCTTGACTCCAGCTTGTGCTTCTTACAGCCCAGAGTTTCTCATGATGTACTCTGCATATAAGTTAAATAAGCAGGGTGACAATATGCAGCCTTGATGTACTCCTTTCCCTATTTGGCACCAGTCTGTTGTTCCATGTCCAGTTCTAACTGTTGTTTCCTGACCTGCATACAGGTTTCTCAAGAGGCAGGTCAGGTGGTCTAGTATTCCCATCTCTTTCAGAATTTTCCACTTTTAACCCAATCACATTTGAAAGTGCTATGCCAAAAAAAAAAAAAAAAAAGTGCTATGCCTATTTTCATGACAAGATCATGATCTTGTCAAAGCTCAAACAATTGTTGATGGGTCTCTTAAGGTCATACCATAAAACTCTAGTTCCCATTTTGTTAATGTCATCAGACCTGGTGAATCTGTCTGCCAAATGTGGATTTTACTTTTGAGAACAGTTAGATATAATATGGAATCAACTGTGGCAAATTAAACAGTTTTATTTTTCATCTGAAACAAAGTTTGACAAAACATTAATAAAATTACTTTTCTTCTATGACCATTCACTTATAGACTCATTCCAAAAAAGACTTTCGTAAATGAATAAGGAAAGACACCATGATCTCCGAAAGTATATATTGGGAAAGGAAGTGCTTTTTAGAATGGGTATTCAGCCTATTTGTGAAACAAGCACACACATACAGAAATACATAACCATATACACATTTCGTTTCCAAGGCAAACCATTCAATATCACAGTAATCCAAGCCTATGCCCCAACCAGTAACGCTGAAAAGCTGAAGTTGAACAGTTCTATGAAGACCTACAAGAACTTTTAGAACTAACACCCAAAAAAAGATGTCCTTTTCATTATAGGGGACTGGAATGCAAAAGTAGGAAGTCAAGAAACACCTGGAGTAACAGGCAAATTTGACCTTGGAGTACAGAATGAAGCAGGGCAAAAGCTAATAGAGTTTTGCCAAGAGAACGCACTGGTCATAGCAAACACCCTCTTCCAACAACACAAGAGAAGACTCTACACATGGCATCACCAGATGGCCAACACCGAAATCAGATTGATTATATTCTTCGCAGCCAAAGATGGAGAAGCTCTGTACAGTCAGCAAAAACAAGACCAGGAGCTGACTGTGGCTCAGATCATGAACTCCTTATTGCCAAACTCAGACTTAAACTGAAGAAAGTAGGGAAAACCACTAGACCATTCAGGTATGACCTAAAGCAAATCCCTTATGACTATACAGTAGAAGTGAGAAATAGACTTAAGGGACTAGATCTGATAGACAGAGAGCCTGATGAACTATGGATGGAGGTTCGTGACATTGTACAAGAGACAGGCATCAAGACCATCCCCATGGAAATGAAATGCAAAAAGGCAAAATGGCTGTCTGAGGAGGCCTTACAAATAGCTGTGAAACGAAGAGAAGCAAAAAGCAAAGGAGAAAAGGAAAGATATTCCCATTTGAATGCAGAGTCCAAGGAATAGCCAGGAGAGATAAGAAAGCCTTCCTCAGCAATCAATGCAAAGAAATAGAGGAAAACAACATAATGGAAAGACAAGAGATCTCTTCAAGGAAATTAGAGATACCAAGGGAATATTTCATGCAAAAATGGGCTCAATAAAGGACAGAAATGGTATGGACCTAACAGAAGCAGAAGATATGAAGAAGAGGTGGCAAGAATACACAGAAGAACTGTACAAAAAAGATCTTCATGACCCAGATAATCACAATGGTGAGATCACTCACCTAGAGCCAGACATCCTGGAATGTGAAGTCAAGTGGGCCTTAGAAAACATCACTATGAACAAAGCTAGTGGATGTGATGGAATTCCAGTTGAACTATTTCAAATCCTGAAAGATGATGCTGTGAAAGTGCTGCACTCAATATGCCAGCAAATTTGGAAAACTCAGCAGTGGCCACAGGACTGGAAAAGGTCAGTTTTCATTCCAATCCCTAAGAAAGGCAATCCCAAAGCATCCTCAAACTACCACACAATTGCACTCATCTCACACGCTAGTAAAGAAATGCTCAAAATTCTCCAAGCCAGGCTTCAGAAATACGTGAACTGAGAACTTCCAGATGTTCAAGAGGAACCAGAGATCAAATTGCCAATATCTGCTGGATCATCAAAAAAGCAAAAGAGTTCCAGGGAAACATCTATTTCTGCTTTATTGACTAAGCCAAAACCTTCGACTGTGTGGATCACAATAAACTGTGGAAAATTCTGAAAGAGATGGGAATACCAGACCACCTGACCTGCCTATTGAGAAACCTGTATGCAGGTCAGGAAACAACAGTTAGAACTGGACATGGAACAACAGACTGGTTCCAAATAGGAAAAGGAGTACATCAAGGCTACATATTGTCACCCTGCTTATTTAATTTATATGCAGAGTACATCATGAGAAACGCTGGGCTGTAAGAAGCACAAGCTGGAATCAAGATTGCCGGGAGAAATATCAATAACCTCAGATATGAAGATGACACCACCCTTATGGCAGAAAGTGAAGAGGAACTAAAGAGCCTCTTGATGAAATTGAAAGAGGAGAGTGAAAAAGTTGGCTTAAAGCTCAACATTCAGAAAACTAAGATCATGGCATCTGGTCCCATCACCTCATGGAAAATAGATGGGGATACAGTGGAAACAGTGTCAGACTTTATTTTGGAGGGCTCCAAAATCACTGGAGATGGTGACTGCAGCCATGAAATTAAAAGACACTCCTTGGAAGGAAAGTTATGACCAACCTATCAGGAGCCATTATGGGAGATCCCACCCATGACAAGGTCATGAGGAGAAGACCTGAAATGCAAGGCTGTTCAGGCTACAAGGGACCCTCTAGGTTGACCCCGGCCTCTACCCACCCTGTATCCTCCCCCTCTTGCTGTTGTCCTTGTTCATCCTGTTGCGGATCTTTGCTTTGCCTGTCGAGAGCTCTCCTGCTCCTCTTTCACTAAATAAAGACCAACATAGAACCCTAATTAATAAGTGTCCTGGACACTGGTTCCCTATGAAGGGGCCAGGAATGAAGGAAATATTTCAAGTAAAAACCCTTTTGCTGGCATTCTGGCTTGTTTGGCAGATGCGTACTAATGCACATGACTGCTCACAACACCTTAATCATAAAGAACCTGATCACAAAAGGCCCTGATAGGGACAGAGCCCTTCGGGGAGTGAGAAAACCCTATTAGAGAACACAAAAATATTATTCTAAAAGTGGTTATTGGATCAACGTTTGACTGCTGTTATTGTGCTGAGGTTGTGCAGTAAAAACTATTGTTAATATAGTTAAGGATTTAGAAAAATAACAGTTTAGCCCTAGTGTGGAAACAATAAGATAATTGTTAATTTTAATCAACAGTGCTAAAATAGAGGCTGCCTCACCAGAGCCAGAGTCTTTGTGTGGTAAACTTTTTAGATTAATTTAGCTGAGAACTTTTGCAAAAAGGCTGACATTTGCATTAACAGGATTGTATTTCTACTATGTTGCAACCTGCTGTACCATGCGACTGCAACTTTTCTGTTTTCTGCTAAACTGAAGGCAAAATAGAACAATAAAGAATAGACTACAGAAAACAGTTTTGCCTTCACCTAGATCATAAAATGTTAATAGGCCCCAAGGCCAGAAGATAATGTACAAAGATCCACTATGAAAAAAGACTCTCATGAACAAAGAAGTATGCAGAAAACACCCTGGTTTCGTGAAGGACAAAACTGACACAATGTTAAACTAAACTTTGTATGCTTATCTTTCACCTCCCCTTAAAAATGTACTAACTTAGGGTATAAAAGCTACGGTGAAAATTAAAGCGCTGCCAGACTCTGCTGCACACCCCAGTCTGGTGTCTCTCTCTCTCTCTCTCTCTCTCTCTCTCTCTCTCTCTCTCTCTCTAACTCGCCAACGCCATTCATCCTGAGGGTTCCCCTGGATCCTGCTGGGGCAAGGACCCCAACACCAACCTAGATAGCATATTAAAAAGCAGAGACATTACTTTGCCAACAAAGGTCCGTCTGGTCAAGACTATGGTTTTTCCAGTGGTCATGTATGGATGTGAGAGTTGGACTGTGAAGAAAGCTGAGCACTGAAAAATTGATGCTTTTGAACTGTGGTGTTGGAGAAGGCTCCTGAGAGTCCCTTGGACTGCAAGGAGATCCAACCAGTCCATCCTGAAGGAGATCAGTCCTGGGTGTTCATTGGAAGGACTGATGCTGAAGCTGAAACTCCAATACTTTGGCCACCTGATGCGAAGAGTTGACTCATTGGAAAAGACCCT
Organism: Dama dama; assembly: GCF_033118175.1. NCBI lineage: Eukaryota > Metazoa > Chordata > Mammalia > Artiodactyla > Cervidae > Dama > Dama dama. The sequence continues at coordinate 56,787,539 of NC_083699.1, forward strand.
GATGCTGGGAGGGATTGGGATCAGGAGGAGAAGGGGATGACAGAGGATGAGATGGCTGGATAGCATCACCGACTCGATAGGCATGAGTTTGAGTAAACTCTGGGAGTTGATGATAGACAGGGAGGCCTGGCGTGCTGTGATTCATGGGGTCACAAGAGTCGGACACGACTGAGCAACTGAACTGAACTGACTGACTGATACACATGCATAACAAAAAAAATCTCACCCTTGTCTCCTCTGAAAATTGCATTTTTCTTTAAAGTCGTATCTGATATAAATTTCATTTAAAACTTGTTTCCCACCAGATTTTCTAAGGAGTATGATGAGAATAGTAAACATCTCTCACTGAATAAAGCACAATACATGTTTAATACCATTACAGTTAGCACCTTCCACCTCCCATTGGTGCTACACTACTTCCCAAAAAAGTAAAATCTCTATAATGTTGTTATTATAGCGATTTTATGTTTAAAATGTGATCTGAACAAGTTTGGCCTTAGATTAATTTTGTCTACAATGTAATATAGAATAGGAAATTCTAGTGAGAATTGTGTGACCCATACAAATAGACATATGATTTTTAATTTCTAACAGTGAATTCCTGTGATACTATGTTACTAGGATTATCATTTATGTTTTGAAGATGGCTACCATAAACTGAAAGTTAAAGAAATGTCGATACTGTCTGAAGCCTCATCTTGAGTCTATTTGAACTGTATGTCCAAAGGGAATGTTTCTATGGTATAAATGCACAATATTCTCCCTTCAGGGCTTCCCTCATAGCTCAGTTGGTAAATCATCTGCCTGCAATGCAGGAGACCCAGGTTCGATTCCTGGGTCGGGAAGATCCCCTGGAGAAGGAAATGGCAACCCACTCCAGTGTTGCCTGGAGAATCCCATGGACAGAGAAGCCTGACAGGCTACAGTCCATGGAATCGCAAGAGTGGATATGACTTAGTGACTAAACCACCACCACCACCACCATTCTCCATTTAGTTATATTCCATTGACAGCTATGTTTGCAACTTCATTGACTACTAAATTATGGGAGTTGAACAAAGCAAAGTGGGCTTAAAAGGTGAGGCCAAAGACAAGAAAAATGGAAGAAAACTAGAACCAGGGTGCTAATGAAAAAAGTTGTGTGCAGCCTGACATAAATTTCCTCACTTTCATCAAATTAGCTTAACTTCCTTGATGATGTCATTGGCAACACCTAGGATTATAGGGTTTTATTTGCAGAGTAATTTTCAAATCATTGGGTACACAAAATTAAATGTCTCTCTTGGCAGTTTAGGTGAGGATTGAGCTATGACTGGGGCTTCCCTTGTAGCTCAGATGGTAAAGCGTCTGCCTGCAATGCAGGAGACCTGGGTTCGATCCCTAAGTTGGGAAGATCCCCTGGAGAAGGAAATGGCAACCCACTCCAGTATTCTTGCCTGGAGAATCCCATGGAAAGAGGAGCCTGGTAGGCTACAGTCCATGGGATCGCAAAGAGTCAGATATGACTGAGCAACTTCACTTCGGACTTCACTTTAAGCTATGACTTGTGGTAATTAATCCTCGAAAGAAGAGATTGCTTTGTGCATTTCAGCAGTTGACTACCATCTTCAAAAGAACATGCTAAGAAATGTTTCACCTGTGCTTTCTCCACCAGGTGAAGTTTGGGGAAACTTGCATTCTGCTGGGTCTCCTTTCCTTTGTGTTTACCTGAACTTATTTATTTTACTTTTTTTTTTTTTAAAGAGGGCACATTGGTTGAGACATTTAAAATACAAAATGGTAATTAAGAGTGTTGGAGGCAGATCCAGCTGGCTTTGGAATAGCTCCCAGTAGGTAGGCTGACATTTCCACCCTCTAAGAGTCCCTGTTTGGATGCAGTTTTAGAGCAGCCAACCTTGATTCCACCCACCATTTGATTAAAGAACAGAGAAACTGCAAATAGCAAAAGTCACTTCTCTTGGGCCAGCTTAAACTGACAGCAAATTCAAGAAACGTGAATGATAAAAAAGGAGATTCTGAATTAGAATAAAAGCTAGTTGTCAAATGGCATTCTTCAAAGTGAGCATCTAGCTGGTCAATGAGCCTTCGAAATGTAGAAATGGCATTGGCATCTCCATAACAGAGTCTCCTGAGAGTCCTCTGAAACATAGTTTAATTTTCACTTAGAATCATGCCCAAGTAAGGATTGAAATAACCAGCCACCTGTCTGTAAATCTTTAGGTGTGTGTGGTTTACATGGTGACAGCAAGCCTGAGGTGTTAATGAAACAAGATGACAAAATACCGTGTAAGACAGGGTTTCTGCCTCCTGAAAGTTTAACAAAGTAATTGAGAAGATAGAAGTTGTTCACCTGGAACAACTAAGTAAAAATGACAGGTGTTGTATGATTAAATATTAAAATGTGTGTGTGTGTGTGTGTGTGTGTGTGTGTGTGTGTGTGTGTGTGTGTGTGTGTATCTATCTCCCTTGTGGCTCAGACGGTAAAGCATCTGCCTGCAATGTGGGATACCTGGGTTTGATCTCTGGGTCAGGAAGATCCCCTGGAGAAGGAAATAGCAACCCACTCCAGTACTCTTGCCTGGAAAATTCCATGGACGGAGGAGCCTGTTAGGCTACATTCCATGCTGTCACAAAGAGTCAGACACGACTGAGCGACTTCACTTCACTCTAGATAGATAGATAGATAGCCTGTCACATATCAGTTTTGGGAAATAAATGATAGCAATTGTATTATGACCCAGGTGAGTAATAATGTGTTAGACTTACCACTGTCTAGCTAAGTGTAGCAACTTCTGGGGTCTTTGTTTTCTTTTCTACACTGTTGATGGAATGATGGAGGACTTGTTCTATGGGTCCACTGAGGTCTTTATTAGGTTACAGAGATATTTGAACCATTGAATGTATGACTGGGAGGATGTTACTTGGAAAGTATTCAGTAAGATCATTGGGAATGTAGGAACATTTTTCCAGTAGTCATGTATGGATGTGAGAGTTGGATTATAAAGAAAGCTGAGCACTGAAGAATTGATGCTCTTGACTGATGCTGTGGTGTTGGAGAAGACTCTTGAGAGTCCTGTGGACTGCAAGGAGATCCAACCAGTCAATCCTAAAGGAAATCAGTCCTGAATATTCATTGAAAGGACTGATGCTGAAACTGAAACTCCATTACTCTGGCCATATGGTGCGAAGAACTGACTTATTGGAAAAGACCCTGATGCTGGGCAAGATTGAAGCCAGGAGGAGAAGGGATGTGAGAGGATGAGATGGTTGGATGGCATCAGTGACTCTATGGACATGGGTTTGAGCAAGCTCTGGGAGTTGGTGATTGACAGGGAAGTCTGTCCATGGGGTCACAAAGAGATGGACATGGCTGAGTGACTGAACTGAACTGAAGGAGTGTGATCTTTACTGGGTCTTGACTTTGACTTAGTTGTCTAGAGTCTGAGGAAACTAAAAACTTCAGTTTTCCTGCAAGATAGCCTAATGACAAAGGCAAATAATTTTCCCTCCCTGATTTCAGTTTTCCAGTTCATAAAATGAGAGTTCTGAACAAGGCAGTCTCTTAAGATGTGTTTTCTATGATGCATGTCAGTCCCTGTTGATCTCACCTGCCCCTCCTCACTACAGTGGAAGCCCTTCTGTAGATACTGTAACACGGAAACCAGTTGCAGGTCTTTATTGCAGAGTAAGTTTTCTAGACATTAAGTGCTGGACTTCTCAGTTCCTTATTTCCTACCTATTTATCCATGTCCTCTGCTTCTCATTTCTGACAATTATTTTTCCTTCTTGTTACTTTACTCTTCATTTCTCCACAATTCTCATCTCCTTTAGACTTACTTTTCTTCCACACCACTTTATCCTCTAAAATCTTCTCAAAGGATGAAAGGATACAGTGTATAAAGTAGTTTTAAAATGTTAAGTAGAAAACACTACAATAGTAACTCCTTTTTCGTCTTTTTCTATTTTGGTGAGTATCTTAATGTGCATTGGTTAATACTGCACATTAGATATGAGTTGCTAGGAAGATATTCCTCCATGCTAGTGAACAGTCTTTTAACTATATTAACCACAGGTTGGTATTTATAAATACTGCAGAGTATTTAATTAACTTATTCATATTTGGAACTGGCACATTCCATAAATAGTTTGGCTCGATGAGTACAAGATGTGTAAGGAAGCTTGTGCTAATTATATTGCATATCTGTGAAGGCCAAAGCAGCCACAATCTTTACCTTTACATACTGTATCCTTCCTTTGTTGTATGATAGTTATACTCTAATTATGTGGAAAATACAGTCTGGTCATATGGTTCTCTCCATCGTAGAAAGGAACTTTTTCATCTTTTTAATATTCAAAATGACATGGAATATTCCTGGAAAGTCAGCACAGTATTTATATTCAGCATCCATAGAAAATCTTGCCTTTTGATTTCCTTAAACCTGCCTTCCATCCTTTTCATTGCCTTGGTTTGCTCTCATCACTAATATTGTTACCCTGGCCACACTCAGAGATTTTGTCTCTATTTCTGGACATTGTAGCCTTTCTTTTCACTAGATTCTTCTCCTTTTTTTAATTTTATTTTTTGGTCAAACCACATGGCATGTGGGATCTTAGTTCGCTGAGCAGAGACCAAACCCTTGCCCCCTGACTTGAAACTGCACAGTCTTAACCATTGGACTACTCTGGAAGTCCAAGATTCTTCTTCATCTTGATTCTGTCCTTAACCTGGTATATGTGTACTCCCCTACTCCTTGTCATATTTTATTAACACCTCCTTTTAAATACATCTTCTTTTGCTGACTTGTTCTCCTTCACCACTAACTGGAAAATCTCAGAATCACTTATTAATCTATTAATCTTGCAGTCTATTAATGTATTGACCTATCTATCCACATGCATTCACCTGTCCATTCATCTATCCATCTTCATATCCAATGAACTTATCCATTCTTAGTTAAAACTATAATTTTTATGTTTGCAGTTCCCAAATCCTCCACTAATTTCATATCTTCCTTTCTCTAAAGATATAGTGACTGGGAAGTTTCTCTAATTTTAAATCTTACTATGCCTATAACCAAATTTAATTTCCATTTTAATAATGTAATCAGATATCAATGGCATGTCAATTTTAAAAGAGGATTTGGAACGATTTTACAGAAGTACATACAAAATCATCATATTTGCCATTGGGAACATAAATTGGTCAATCTGAATGGAGAGCAATTTGACAATAGTTATCAAAAACACAAATGCACTTATCTATCAGCCATAAATTCCATTTCTAAGAATCTAACCTAAAAATGTATGTACACTCATGCTAAATGATATAAATGGGCTCCTTGTGGTGCTTTTTATAATTATCAGTTTGTAATTACATTGAAAACAAATATGCAACAGTAGAAAATTGGTTAAACAATTATTTTCATCCATAGTGGGGTAATATTCAGCCATGGAAAACATTGAAGAGGCCACATACTGATATGGAATGACCTTCAACAAATTAAGTAAATAAGGAACACATTTGGGTGAGGAGAAGTAGCTAGCTAGATAGGTAGGTAGATCATAAAAAGATATGTCAGTTTACCTTTATGCCGTTTGGTGTATTATATATCTCTGAGAAGAGTCACAAGAAATTGATTGTATTAGTTGATTTGAGAGAGACCTGGATGGCTGCAGGACAGAGATGAGAGGGAGACTTTTGACCATACACCCTTCTGAATCTATTGGATTTTGAACCATGCAACAATACCATCTTTTTAAAAATCATAAAAAATAAATAAATGATACCATGAAAATATGAAAGTGAATTGGAACAATGGGAATTAAGTATAGAAAACTATGATGAGATGATAAGATAAAGACAGTGGTAAGGACAGTATACATAATTTCTGTCTTATTATTGTTTCTGCCTTATTTTCTCTTGGGAAAGTTAGACCCTTTAATTTTGATGCCTCGAATGATCCATAGCTTCCATTTAAAAAAGAAAAAAAAAGGACAAGTAAGATCTAAACATACAAGAGCTCTTGTAAATGAGATATTGTATGAGATTTTTGTACCAGACCCTCAAAAATTGCCTACAATGAATAAAGTTCTAAATTTCATGAGGTTTATTTTTATAAAGCCTCTCAAAATAGTCCAAAAGTATAATGCCTAAACTCAACTCAATAAAATCAAATCTTTGAGATGCTTCACAATGGGATATAGATTCACAATGCAGTAATAATTTTGATTAACCCAAGGAGAGATTTAGAAATGTTTTTCACATTGTGGATTGACACCGTTTAGTGAATCATAAAGTTAACTTACTGAGTCACAACTGCTTTTTTTTAAAAAGAAGAAATAGAAGAGAATGCAATGTAAAGGAATATCAGTTTTTATAACAGTCAAAGAGGGTATTTTCATGAAATGTGTGTGTGCAGCTTGCACATGTGATAGTTAAATAAGGCTTTTTCTTATTGTAAGCTACAAAAACCTTGCGAAGTGACTGAATTTAGAGGTGGAAGAATGAATTTCATATTCCCCAGGTTTTTATGGGTAAAAATGAATAGACAATTTGAGGTCCATATGCCAATAATAGTAACATTTATTGAAGATATATTATCTTAATCAGTCCTTATGTTATGCATTTTATAGGCAAGATCTAATTTAATTTTTACAGCAGTATCATGGGATAGGAGATATTAATGGTAACAACTATTTTGAAATTAGAAAACTCAGGATAACAGAATCTTTGCAACTTGCCAAAGATCTCAAAGTTTGCCCTTGGAAGGATCCCCTCAAGCCTGGGTAAGCTGACTTCCTAGGAAGCCTGTGTTTCAAATTATGCTTCTATGACGTTTTTAGCCTAAACATATTCTATATATTAAGGGCCAGTGTCATAAACCTTAGATGTTGTTTATACTAGTGTTTGGGCTGCCCAGGAGGCTCACTGATAAAGAATCTGCCTGCCAAGCAGGAGACGCAGGTTTGAAGATTCGATCCCTGGGTTGAGAAGATCTCCTGGAGGAGAAAATGACTACCCACTCCAATATTCTTGCCTGGAAAATCCGATGGACAGAGGAGCCTGGCGGGCTACAGTCCATGTGGTCTCAGAGTTGGACATGACTTAGTGACTAAACAACAGCATATTAGTGTTTACAGCCTCTGTTGATTTTTACCCTGCAGTGTTTAGATCAACCCTCTGCAGCAGCAGTTCACAACTCTAACTTCATGTTTGAACTAGCACAGGATTCTTTTCTGAAGCCTCTCTCTCCTCTGATCTAGCCGAAGTGTTGACAACAGAGTGTCTTTCTCTAGAGTCATTGTAATGTTGTCATTCTCTAGTAATAGCATTAAGTGTCTTAATTGCCTCTTTTATCAAATCAAAATACCATGGGAAAGTTGCTTAATTTCCTTGCATATAGTTATTCTCCTCTGTAAATAAGGATAATATTACTTCGCAATATTTAAAGGGTCAAAAAAGATAATGTATGTAAAACAACACACTGCCTGGGAAATGGTAGGGACCCAGTAAACAGGAACTACTTTTACTAAGGTAATAGAATATAATATACTTTTAATACTAACTTATCCAACATGCATTTAAGTACCTATTCTTAGTGATTTCTTTACCTAATTGTGCTTCCTGGCAGGACTTTTATTCATTTTTCCTTCTTATCTCTTTTGGTTTCTGTCTCCAAATCTATTAGCTGACCTCCAAATCTGAATTCATCATTCTTGACTTTGACCTTTGAGAGTCTAGTCTGACATGTTCTCTTCACTGTACGCCATGGTTCATTTCATTTAAAACTCTATCCAGAACTCAAGGCCTTCACAGAACTTCCCAGCTAATAGCAATTTCTTCAGTAATTATAGCAATTTCGCTGCATATGTCTGTGTGTAGTTGGGCTTAGCTCTAATTATATCTCCATATGCTGAACGCCATGAAAATATTCCACGTGGCATGTAGTTCACTGAAGTTTGTCCAGCTCTTGCATTAGATTTAAAATTCCTGGAGAAGGGTCATGTTTATTAGTTATTTATACCTTTCATGGGATTCTATCCAGTTTTCTGAACAGCAAAGCTATCCTTCATAATTCTCAAGCCCTTGGTGTTTCTGTAATGTTCCTTCTTGAGAAGGATATAAATGGTATCACAAAATCTCATTTCCCTTATTGACCACCAACAAGGACTCCGATTTCATTTTCAGATGACATATTCTTATATCCTTCCTTGAACTCTTTTACCACTTTATTCCACCCTAAAATATATGCTTTTGTTCCCTTCTCCAGCAAGGGGATGACATATAAAATAACATGATGTTTTTAATGATTGTATTGATATATAGTCTAATTTTTAGTATTAGGTATTTTGTGATCACTTTAAGAAGCTGTGCCAAAAGGTTGTGTGGGCAGCATGAATCTCAAGGGGCCTCAGCAAAATTATCTTGGCTTAGAAGAATAACATGTTTATTGACTATTTCTCTAAGCAATAGAAAGTCTTTATTGAGTAGTGAATACTTTCAATGTTGCATTTCATATCTGTAGCATTAAAAAGGTTATATGCAAAATAAATCTGGCAATATCAGCTTGGCTCTGTCCCATCCCATAAACCTCAGCTCATGTAAAGCTGCAAGATTGATTTCTCAATATTCAATTTCTCAGTGGAGCAAATAGTCAAGACATGCATTAGACTTTCTCTTTTTTCAAAAAGGCTTTAGCATTTGCCTCTTCACGCAAAATGATATTGGCTAGATCTCAACTTGCTTCAGATTTTCCCCATCTTTTCCATGTCCCACATTATCTCCACAGTCAGTGAGAATTTAGTGCAAGGAAGAGTCACAGAGGTCTACCATAGAACAGAAATCTTTTTTTTTTTTTTTAAAGTCCAAGGTACTTTGTAAACCATGAGGCTTAATTTTACCACCTTCTCTCAGGCAACACTCCCATTGAGATCAGTGGGAAGTTGGTTCAACCGGAGCCAGTGAAATCCAATGCAACCAGCATGGAGAAATAACTTTACCTGTTATTCCTGTGCTAATACTGAAATCTAGCTACTCCTGATCTGGATGAAGACATACCAATGCTGCACAACAGGTGAAGGGAAGAAACAATCCATTTTCAGTGGTTTTTCAGTATGTTTTGTACTTTGAGCTATAAAGTGCCCAGGGAGGGTTGTTCCTTCTCAACACAAAATAAAATTGGAAATATGTTGGAATGCAATTTGCTAAAGGCACAGTATACTGTTAGAACACATTATTCTAGCATTATCATTTATGTGTAGTTTATGTGTATATCTTAAACCACTCTAGGTGCAGCTTATTTGCACTTTTAAATTCAAAAGCAGTAATTGTTTTCTGTTAAAGACTAAGGGAGCATGCAGTAGCTACTGATGACTTCAGTATTTTGTGCATATTTGTAAATATATATATACATATGAACATGTACGTATTTAAAAGCGGACATAGTCTTACAGTGAGAGAACACCCCAGGCAGGAAGGAACCAGTGATCACAGCTGTCTTGCCTCTCCTCCAGGGGTTTCACCTTTCTGTCTGTCTGAGCCTCAGCCTCAGCAGCTGCTGAGAAAGGAAAAGAAGGGGAGGGAATGTTCTCCAGCTGAGATGACAGCTGCCATCACCTCGCCTATGCCCTCCAGCTTTCTAATCACAAGGAGGAAAATTTTCAAGGGGAAGTTTACTAGAAAAGTAGAAGGAAAACAAAACAAAGCCCCGAGTCAGATATCAATATAAAGAAACAGACGCATTTCCAGAGAAGAGCTCCTTTCAGTCTTAAGGTCTGTCCACAGATTGGCATTTCTGGCCTTGACCTCGGCACCACAAGCCATGCCTCTCTCTGCACTGAAACGTCTGTCCGACCAAACTAAGTCCATTTGTCTTGTTTGCTGTTTGATCTGGAATGATTATCAGGACCTTCTTGACTGTGTGCTTTCCCCGCCCCACCCCTAGCATGGAGACCTTGAATATTCTTCTTTAACTCAAAAGAATCAATGCTATGTCCACTGGTTTTTACTTTCTACTTAGACTTCCAGCATCTCCTGTGGGTCTTAGCCCCAAAGGAGGAGGGAGCAGCCCGTTCTGGTCCACAGTGTTTCCTTAGGCTTCCGGCCACATGAGATGAGTGGCTACCACCATGAGTGTGGTCCCAGTCTTTATTTTGTCAGATAATCTCAGAATTCTTAAAATTCCTGCTTTGTTTTTGACCCTTTTAGGACTTCCTGTCCAGTTGTTCTGAAGTAAGTTGATCATCTTACTCACTTTGTTCCTTATCTTAGTCCTTGTAACCTGAGTTTAATGCTTAGCTTCAACTCAGTTTCTTCATCTGAACTTGTCAGTAGTCACCTGGATTTACTCTCATGAATCACAATCCCAGCTTGTATAATAGCTTCTTCTATTAGACCTTGTACAGATGGTTGGATCATCCATCAGGGTCTTTATCCTTCCCAGAGAAATGCTTCTAACTGTGACTACTTCTGCAGATTTGCTCAGGTAGCACATTTGAGCCTCTCTGCTGGATTTGACTCACTATAATTCAGAGCTTTAAAAAAAAAAATGAAGAAAGAATGTCATTCTAAAATTCAATTTTTCTTTTTAAATTAAATTGTAATGTGGTGAAACATGATATTTAGAAAGTAGAAAACTCAATGCAAGTGTGAAATGTAGATTTTGTAAGGCAATTAGTTATATTTATAGATACATTTTGACACATGGGATAGAATCTCATTTTAAGTACACAGACCCTTGATATATAAGATTGGACCCACTATTTTGCTTCCAGAAAGACTTCTCTTAACATCCTTATTTTTGTCCACATAGAAAGCTGGACAGATATTAGACCTGAAAGTATGGGAATGGTATTTTAGTCAACCCAATCCTTCCTAATCTATGTTCAATCACAAAAAAAAAAAAAAATGTATTATTATTATTTTTCATTCTAAAGGCTTCTCTTCTCAACCTTTTAACTTTAGTCCTCTTGTCATGACATTAGTCCTGGCTCTTCCCAAAGCCTTCTAGATATTTTCCCTGGCCTCATTTTATTCTTTGCTTTATTCTTATATTTATACTCTTCAGTTTGTCCTTAAAATCATTACTTTTATATTGTTCTTTCAGTTATCTCCATTCCCCAAAGTATTATTTTTCAATTGTTTGTACTGAATTTCACTATCTATTCTTTGCCTTAATTATGTTTCTCAATATATATATATTATGATGTCAAGTCATAGTATTTGTGATTCTCCATACTCTGGAACAAAATACCTTTCCAGATTCATCTCCCAGGTTTCTTTTATTAGACACCTTTTTTATTTTCATTCATATTTGCCATCTCTCATCCATTCAGTGAGTTTTTCTTCCTTTGCTGCCATCACCCTCTAACATAAATACCATCCCATTCTCAATATACACAAGTGCTACCCCAGCTAAAAGTAAACTCTTCATCCTCAAATGGTAAGGATAAAGATCTTATCATACTCTTCTTTGTATTCCCTGTGCTTAGTAGAGTTTAAACATGCAGTAGGTTATCAAAATGAGAATAAGATGATGCATGAACAAAAAAATAATAATTATGAACATTATGTTGGCTCTAAACTACTCTGAAAATATGACTTTGGCCTCTCAGCCTTTTCTCAAACTCTTATTTCACACCCTAAATATGACCTCCTTCCTCTGATACCTTGAACTAACTCAAGACCCATCCTTCTGTAAAATCTTTTCTTACTGTGCTTCATCATGTTCCTTCTCTGCTTCCGCATAAGCTGAGCCATGCCACACAATCTGGCCTTTGATTATGCACTGTCTTTTATGGTTCTATAATTGTTTCAAAGTATGTAAGTCTCAGCTGTCCACATTGACAGCTCTATACCTTCTCAAGGTCAAGGACGGTGTCTCCTGTCTGCCACACACATCTATTGCAGTGCTAGATCTACAGAGGGAGACAGTTGTGGAGATGGCCCTCCAGCTGAATGAAGTCAACCTTCACAGCTTCTAAAACTAGAACGTTGGCCTTGCCACCCGAGAGTGTGGTGGCCAAAGCAAATGGATGGCTCTTAGGGAATAGCTGCACTCCAGGCTCTAGGCAGAGTGTGTCCTTGAACTGACTGCTGTCTGGCTCCTTTTAAAACTCCATCTGAGTGACAGCATAGTCATAGAAAAAAGTCCATGGCAACCATTCTCAGATTTAGATTTTTTTCCAGCTACGTTAGAACATTTGGAGACCCTTTTAACATGTAAATTCCAAATCTATACTGACTCACAGGAGATTTCTCACCTTGACCTCGGTTTCCTCTATTCCAAGCTTTCCTGGATTTCCTTATAAATGTGCTTCCCCAGGTTTCTATTTTGGGACAGGAGTGGTGGTGGTGTGCGGTGGTCAAGAACATTGCCTTGGGAGTCTCACTTGCGGGTTCAGCTTCTATTTTCTTCACGAAATAGCTGCCTACCCTTCATCAAGATACCCGATTTAAAAGCCTGTTTCTTCATTTGTGTAAAAGGGATATTAAGTGACTGCTTGTTGCTCAGGTACAATTTAGGAAAAAAACACTTAACACTGTCTCTCTTAGAGAATTAAATAAAGGTTAGCAATTTTTTATTATCTCAAATAGCCTTATGACCATTTGTTGCAGTAAAATAACTAATCTTTGTTTAATATGAACATGCTTTTGTATGTTCTGTAGAAGTATTGCTGATATTACTACACAGTAAATCTTAAAAGAGGAGAATGATCTTCTTAAATTTTTATAAAACTAGTACTAACACTAAACTATCTCCATAAAATCTGCTGTAGGTTACAATAATTGTAATAGATTATAAAAAAAGATGGTAGGCTATGTTTTATCAGATTATAAAAATTAGATAATTCAATTCATTTTAAAAAGTATTTCTTAGAAAAAAATTTAAAAAAATAAAAAGTATTTCTTTCATTGTCTGAAAGTTTGGAATTAAATTATTCCCTTTTTCTATGTTAACAGAGGAGGTTGAAATACTTAACTTCTCATTCACCAAATGGATTATAGTTTTATCATTTTTAGTACACCAGTCTTGTTCTCATTTCAAAAAACTTTTTGAAAGAATAGGCTCCCTTACAAAAAAGTGAATAGTTGTTGAGGTGAATCTTAGTTTGTCAGAAGGTGGTCATTTAATTATTTTTTAAATTTATTTTTGAAAAGGAGATCAGAGATTATAGATTCATCTAACTAGAGAAATTAAAGTGTAACAATAAAATAACTTCCTCTTCATCCAGGGTTTCCTCTGCCTATTTTCTCTATCCAGTCACAGATAACTATTTTATTAATATGTGTAAGTATACTTTCAAATGTTCTTGATATATATATAAAAACAATCATGAATATATATCACTGGATGCATTTTACATAAAAAAGCAAATACTGTGCTATTCTGCACAGTGTTTTGCATCTTGCTTTTTTTTATCTGAAAGATCTTCTAGTGATTTAGGTCATGCAGATCAGTGCATGCAAAGCTACTGCATTCATCTTTGCAGCTACATATTATCTCACTATATGGATTTCCATTATTTGTATAGTCAGTTCATTTGAATTATTTACAATTTTGTGTTATTATAAACAACAACATAATGAGTAATTTCATACATAAATCTTTTTTATATGCACTTATATCTGCAGGGTAAATCCTCTGAATTAGAATTGCTGTGTCAAAGAGGATATTCATTTATAATTTTGATAAATATTATCAAGTAGCCCTCAATGGAAGAACACACAAGAACATTTGTCTGTTTCTTCAGACTCACCAAGGTACTATTATCAAACTGGATTTTGCCAGTTAAATGGGCTTTATTAAAAGTAAAATTAAGCATCTTTTTATATATTTAAAGGTGATTTGCATTTCCTTTTTTATTAACTATATATTTGGCCTTTGTCCATCTTTCTGTTGGATTGTGAGCCTTTTTCTCGTCAGTGTCTTGGGAGTCCTTTATTATTAGAGAGATTAGCTTTCAGTGATGAGCAGCAGGTATGTCCCCCTTGGTTTGACATTTGATATTTTTTATTTTTAAAAGTTACAGAAGTCTGTTGTTATTATCTACCCTACACTTAGGAATTGTTCTAATGAATTTAGTCAAAGTCAGTAAACTGTGGAGCAGCAGATTTTTATCTCAGTTGCATGAACCCTTAGGGTTCCATAAGGCGTGTCTATGGAGTTTCTTGAAATATAGCATGATCATGGTTTATATGTTAAAAATGTGTGTGTGTTGTCTCTATCAGACCACACTACAAAGCAGTACCCAATGGTGGAATATCAAAACATGAAGGAATGTAGAAATTTATACAAGTTGAAAAGCTACCAATCTCAAAAATATGATACATCTCTAAACTATGGGGAAAAGGATTTTAGATTCATTTCATTTCAAATCCTCCAGTTTTATGTCTGAATATTCTGCTAGACCCCAATATTACCTTTTGAAAAAGGATTTGAGCTTCATTTTTAAAGGAAAGTTTACCAGGAGCCCTAACGTGGAGCTCCTGTGGTTGAGAGCAGAATGTAGGCAATGGTTGGCCATGGTTCCTTTGTCTCTCCTTTATCTCTGCTCTTTCTTTTCCCCTTCATCTTCCCGTACCTGGCAGCAACTGACTCACTCAGAAGGACCAGAAGACCCCACTGATGCAATTTCAAAGTCATGGCTCTAGTCTACCTTTTAACCCTAAGAAGAATGCAATTTGAGAATATATAATGGACTAATAAAAAGTGCCAACACTTTTTAAAATGTATCCCAAAACTTTCTTTGCTTGTATATCCTCAAATCTTTCTACCCTTGCTTAATGGAAATCCTTCTTTGGGTATAATCTAAAGCACAAATTTTGTATAATTATCTTCTTAATCTATTTTTATATTAATCAGATTCATAACATCTCTAGAGGTTTTGTGGCAGGGGGATCTTTAGGACAACCACATAAAGCCTCTAGCAGTGGAGGATTGGACTCCACAGTGTCTCTGGTCACAGTCACAGTCGAAGCACACAGAATTAACTGCCTCACAAGCAGCTGCTTCCATTTTGCTCCAGGTCTTACTCCTGGAAAGTTCCCTCTCATATTGAACCTTCCTGTGCCTTCTACTCATGAATCTAACCTTGGCTCTCTAGAGTTGCACTGAGAAACTAAATGACCATGTGAATTTAGTTACTGGAAGGAAAGAATCACTTTTCTTCAATAAGGACAAATTATCATACCCCCACTTTCATCCCATTTTCCAATTTTCTGTTCAAAGTACATTTTGTTGCTCCTGCCACTATAGTTCAAGCTGGAGAGACCCCTCACATTCCTGATTAGTGTCCAATAGATTAACTTCGGTGTGTAGACCACTCCTTTCAAAAGTTGCAGGCCAAAGGAACACAGTTCTGCATGTGGGGACTGACCAGTGCAAAGATCATGAGGTTGAATAATCCACGTGGTCTAGATAGTACCTTTTCTGTCCTTTAAAAAGTTTTTTTTTTTTCTGATTCTCCATCTTTTCTGATTCTTTAATTTGCCTTGAAATCTGAATCATCTAAATTTGTCAAGGAGTTGTACATAAAATTTAGTCCATAAAGAAGGCATCCCAGCCTTTTAAACTGGAAGGGTAGCTAGTGGTCACTTAGTCTATTAGTGGTCATTTTACAGATGGAACTAAAGTTTAACAGAAGCTACAGTGCAGGAGAACTTTCTGAATGTTCATGTCTTCCTTAATGGCTGTATACAACAGCATTCAGAAGACCTGCAGCCATATGTCTTTTAACAGTAACTTTAATAGCTCACTCACCCCATTGCCATATGTGGTAGGCAGAATAATGACCCTCTAAAGATAAAAGATATCTGTGTCCTAAGCCCCATTATTTCTGAGTAGTATTTTACGTTATATGGAAAAAAAAAAAAAAAAAAAGACTTTTCAGATATGACAAAGTTCAAAACCTTCAGCTGGAGTGATTATCCTGAGTTGTACAGGTGAATCCAGTCTATTCACAAGAATCCCTAAAAGGAGAGAAACTTTCCTAGCTGTAGTCAGAAGATGAAGAGAGAAATAAGCATCAGAAATATGCAGTGTTGCTGGCTTTGTATCAATAGATGCACTAAGTGAGGCAGGCGCCAAGGAATTAGGCCAACACCTAGAAGTTGGAAAAGGCAAGGAAGCAGGTTACCCCCTAGAATTTCCGTAAAGGAAAGGATACCTACTAACAACTTGGTGTTAGCCTAGTGAGATCCATATTAGACTGCTACCTTACGGAATTCCAAGATAATAAATGTGTGCTGTTTGAAGGCACGAGATTTGGGGATAATTTGTTATAACAGCAGTAAGAAGCTAATATACCAGAAAAGCCCCAATACTAAGCCAAATGAATTCACAGCTTTTTAAGCCTCAAGCATTAAAAATATGCAGTGTGTGCCAAGTACTATGGAGCCAAATTTGCTTTGTTTGATCACCATATCCTCATAATGAGCGAGGCTCTTGTAGAAATTGCATTAATAACTCAGAGCACCATTTAGTTATCATTACTTCAGTGTGTTAGCTGTTATCCTGCTGCTGATGGCTTAAATCTCCTAAGTCATTCCCACGGAATTGCTCCTGTGTTGAGAACAGTATCAATTTACATTAATCTTTCATATGATCATTTTTAGAAAGCATGTTTGTAGAGTACTTTGGAGCCTCTCTGTTTTACACCTGGGTTCACATGGTATTCACTTCCAAAATAAAGGCCAATTTATACCAAGTAAGTACGTCTCTAAGCCAAGTTAGGGTTCTGTTAATTTAGAAAATGCTTGAAGATAGCAAAATTATCCCTGAGAAGTTGAGAGCAACTGAGACTGCCTCAGAACCTTTTGCCAAAAACATTGTTTTGTTAATGCATTGCCACCTGGGTACTCCATCCATGAATTTACACAATCCAGTGGCTTGTGGCCTTGAGCTTTCAAAGAAAAATAATTCTTACTATTTGTTGAGTAATCATTTTATACTGGGTCAGGGGCCAGTGTCTAAACATATGGTTGCACATTTAATCACCAGAACTGTAAGTAGACGATATTATTAAGCCTTGTTTCACAGATGAGGAAATGGAGACTTGGTGAGAATAGATGGCTTCACTCAAGTTCACAGACTTTGTAACTGTTGAAATGGGTCTCACACCATGGCGGGTCTGACCCCAGAGCCTGTGCTCAATCGGTTTTTGCATGCTGATTCAATATGTGTGTGTGCCCATCACATCTTTTTGGATAGGTTTAGATCTAGTCATTTCACCATTCTGCAGTCTCCAGAATATGGTGCAAATTTGGCAAGGTTTATTGAATGGATGCATGAGTGAATCAATGAGTTCTTGAAGCACAGAGAGAGATAATGAAGAACTTGTGCTTGGATCTTCACAGTAGCATCTGGGAAAGTTGGCATTTAACAGGAGTGATTAAGAAGATCAAATTAAGCTAAAAGAAAATTAAAGCAAAAAAAAAAAAAAGCAAGTAATTATTTTACATGTAAGTTTTTATACCTGGATTTTATCCTCTCTCCCCCAGACCTGTAAACATACCCACCCACCACACCCCACACACACACATCCAGTTGGTGAAGTACAGTGCAGGCCTCTGTAAGAGACCAATTCCTTATCCCCATTCAAAATACATAAATAAGAGTCCTAGAGTGGGGGAGGATGCTTACTTGGTATCTGTACTAAAGAGCATATAGGATTTAGCATTAGCTTTGGAGTAGTTCTTGACACAATGCTGAAACATTAAGCTGCTATAAATTTTGTGTGACAGGTAAGCTTCAGAGATGTTAAAGTTTTTCCTTTAACCAGATTGTCACCAGAAGTCACCAGATTGAACCTTCTTAATGCTGTGATTTTCAAACTGTTTATTTGTTTGTTTGATTTTTACCATCAGAATGCACCCTCAGCTTTTAGACAGTTTCTTCAGAACCTAGGCTATAAGACAGATAAAAGAAGAGGAGTTGCTTCGAATGAAGTGGGAGTGAGGGACCCAGGCCCACCCATATTCAATTCCAACTTCCAAACCATCTCTGTTGAAATCCAAGTGTTCATGAAAGCCTGTATAAAATCTGCTATATTAATAATTTTATCTTTTTGCAAAGTTCTTCAGACTACCATGAACAGTTGGAAAGTATTGTGTAGGGTTTACTGCATCATGCATTTTATAATCCATTACTTGGATTATATAAATGTATGCATATTTCTCCAGCATAAGTTAAATATTTTATATTTCTGAGGTTTATTTTATGATTTGTTTTTTCCCCTGGAGATCCCCGGAATCAAAGTGAGGTGGCTGCTCCTAGATAGCTACAGTATGGGTCACATGGAGATTTTTGGGAGGTAGGACCTGCATTGGCACCCCACTCCAGTACTCTTGCCTGGAAAATCCCATGGACGGAGGAGCCTGGTAGGCTGCAGTCCATGGGCTCGCAAAGAGTAGGACACAATTGAGTGACTTCACTTTTCACTTTCATGCATTGGAGAAGGAAATGGCAACCCGCTCCAGTGTTCCTGCCTGGAGAATCCCAGGGATGGTGGAGCCTGGTGGGCTGCCACCTGTGGGATCGCACAGAGTCGGACACGACTGAAGCAGCAGCAGCAGCAGGACCTGCATGCCAAGTGGCTTTAGTTGTGTCGGATTATTTGTGACCATATAGCTTAGTAGCCTGCCGGCCTCCTCTGTCCATGGGGTTCTCCAAGCAAGAATACCCGAGTGGGCTGCCATTTTTTCCTCTGACCCAGGGATCAAAGCCACGTCTCTTATGTCTCCTGCATTGGCAGGTGGGTTCTTTACCACGAGCACCATCTGGGAAGCCCAGGATGTAGGTCCTACTTCTTACATAATGTCTGACACTTGGAACAGGCAAACACACAGGAGGAGGGATCCTATCCACTTGATTTATACACAGGAAGTTCTCAGTTCAGATTTGATGGGTGGATGATTGAGGTCAGAACCCTTGTTCCATGATGAAAAACATTAAGAATCAAGTTCAACAGTGAATAAATATTTTTGTAATAAAATTATAATTGATGTAGTTTTTCACCCCTTCATTATGTGTTCAATATTGAAAATAATTGGGCCTAGTATTTATTGAGCAGTTCCTAAATGTGTCAGAACCACGCACTGTTATCCCATGATCCTCACAATAACCTTGATAGGAATTACAATTATTATTCGCATTTACAGAAGAGAAGACAAACTAAGAAAAGTAATGTGCCCAAATCTAGAACCCTGCACTCTGACAGCCTCCCTGCTGAGTCAGTGCATAATTTGTGAAGAATTCAGTGTTCTGTTTTGACTTGAGCCACGCTTGGAATTACAATTATGCCAAAAAACAGTGAAAGCAAATGCTCATCAATTCAGAGCGTATCTGATTGTTTATGACAATAAAAACATATTCTAGATTATCCCAAATGTGGGGGAAGACCTAGATCTTGTTAAGTCAATTGCTTACCTTTTCTCTCTCTACTACTCTCTTTTTCTAGAACCTAGAACCATTTTACTGAATTCTAATGCAAATTCTGATATACTTTTTTATGGACCCTGAAATTAGACTGCTTGACAGAAGACACGATGCCCATTATTTTGAAAACCCAGCTGCATCACTGGGTTCATTTAATCCCTTCACAGGCAAGAAAACGTTGACATGTCTTCTCCAGTCTCCCTCTGTTTCCATGGATGATGAAACTGCCCCTAAATTGTCCTGAAACACAGAAAACTCATTAACTGCTGTTGCAGCAGGACTGGGGTGGCCATGGAGTGCACTTTTGGGAGGCTGGGGAAAGATGGTCTTGCCTGCCAAAGAGAGAGAGAGCAGCAGGACTAAAGTGGTTCCTAAAGTGGCAGCTGCGTGTAACTCTGGAGACTAGTACATTCCCACAGCCTTACGTTGTTGTGGAAGGAAAATGTGCCCATTGGAGTCAAACAATGCTAGATATGGACTTTCAAACTCTGTGCTGATACTTAGTACCCTGAAATTGGGGCAGAGTTTATCGAGCTCATCAAACAATGATAATGGTGCCTTTATTTAAAAGTTTCACACTTACAGAGCCCTCCAAGGAAGGAAAGAGAAATCATACGAGTGGACAAGATAATCCCAGTGAGCATGGCCTTGTGAATTTTTTCCTCCTCTTCCTTGCTGCAAGAAACACCAAGATTTCTCTTCTCTGCCTTCACATACTGAGGAGTACGTGGGTGGTAAGCATCTGCTGTGGTATCCGGGGAGTGTGATGCTGCAGCGGACTGGCCAGTGTGAGCGGTGGAAGGAGACCAGAAGCCAAGATGTGGCAGGAGCAGATTGCAGGGTGTTGGAAGTCTGGAATTTTTATTGGCCCTTATGAAAAAGAGTAAAAAACGGCTGCATCTCTGCAGCCATATTGAACTGTCCTCATAGAAAATCTAAATCCGAGTTTGAACTCAAATCCTCCTTCTCTCCCTTTCTCCCCTTGCACCCTCCGTTTTATTTTAAGCCTTGTAAAATCTCTTGTCCATCATGTTTTATAGACTTCCTCCTAACCAGGGACATCTCCTTGCCCCTTTGAACCACACAAATATTTGCAGTACTTTATGGAGTCAGCCCCCTTGCCTGGCTTTGGTTAGCAGAACACTGCCTGTCACGATGATAGTTTTTGGTCCCTGGCTTCTCATTCCTGACAGGCTAAAAAATAAAAAGGTTAGAAAAAACAGGCTCTGAGAAACAGGCCATGCTAAAATTAAAGCAACTAAAATGTAATGACATTTTCCATGCAGATTCACAACATGCTAATGGACAGTCTGTT
This sequence comes from Dama dama, assembly GCF_033118175.1. Taxonomy (NCBI): domain Eukaryota; kingdom Metazoa; phylum Chordata; class Mammalia; order Artiodactyla; family Cervidae; genus Dama; species Dama dama. Next base: position 56,808,290 of record NC_083699.1, read on the forward strand.
TTGATTTTTTTTTTTTTTTCCAGGCTTTGGAGTTGTGTCTGTACTGTGTCCCTAATAGGGCCTGACAAACAAGTTGCTTATGGATCTGGAGTCCTAGGGAATAGAAATGCATTTTCAACACGTCTTATAGAAAATAATAAACCAGAAGACAAAGGGAAACCAAACTCTTTTAAGAAGCAGTGCTGTGCCTTTCTTCTTTAGAAAAATCACTTTAGCAATGATTAGGACAGAAATCACTTGAGTAAAGTAAATCTCAAACAAGAAGCACTTACCTATCTTTGGATACATGAAAATAACAACAATATTGTGGAGACAGCTGTTATGGCAGTTTTTAGAAAAAGCAGCCTCATAATAGCCTTAAAATAAAGGTTCATGTAAGTATGAAATTCTTCAAAAAGCAGTTTTGTTATAATTATTTGGATGTAGACATTGACTCTGAGTTTTTATAGAAAGCAGCTCCATTTTTTTAAGTAGAGCATTTTAAATCATGACAAGAAGGGGCTGAGAAAGTAGAATCTTGACCAGAATTGACAAGAGGCCACTTTCTCTTCCCTATTGGAGAGAGCTAGATATTAAAAACAAAATTAAAAAATAACAACCCGCCCCCTCCCCAAAACAAACAAACAAACACTGTGAGAGGTGAGGGAGTTGATAGAGAATGTATTCCTTTTTCTGCTTTCTTTTCATTTTATTTGTTCCAGCTCTAAAACAATATCAGCAGTTGGTAGAAGGAGACAGCTTTAGTAAGGCATGATGATAACGTGAGACTGCTTTTCTTTCTTTGCTTGGATGGACTTATCACATTGAATTTATGGTGAAACGTCTTTTAATTATTTTGCTTTAGTAGGCATTTATTTCAATTTATAATTAGTTATGATCTTTCTTAAACTCTTTCCAAGTTCAAACATCTTTCAAATGTGGGGATCCACTTGCTTTTGAAGGAAGAAGACAATAATAGGAAGAGAATAATGATGAGGCAGCCTTTCTCTCTGAAAAGACTTGAGAATCTAGGTTCGCTACAACATAAAAACATGAAAGGAACTCTTTTTTTTGACAAAAAGAGAAAGGCTATAGGGCTGATGACTAGTGAATAAGTGGCATCATGGGACCTTTCTCCACTGAGTTCTCTACCAGCAGACATGAGAGGCACATTGATGGGCACCTGATGGTGTCAGCACCCTGCTGACTTGGGGACCATTGATTCTCATGGAACTGTTAGTCAAACTTTGTCTTAGGTGGGGTTTGCCAGAGCCCTTTCCCCTTGGGTACCCATTAAGGATCTGACTGAAGAGCCTCAAAGTGAAAACATTTCTGGAACTATCCTGTGGTCTTTATAGTTGTTTCCCCAAGGAAGGAGGGAGAGTGAATTTCTCGGCCACCATTATTTAGCTGTTAATGTTGCATTTCCTTGCTAAGAGAGGATTGAGACAGGCTGGTTTTCTGAAGGGCTTTCAATAAAATATTGGATGGATGCATTCTGCTACTGTATACCCCCTCTAGCACTCGGCTTTTAATTTTTACATCTGAATTATGGAATGCCTCCTCTACCAGCTACTGCCAGAAGCTGGGAACATTAATAATGATGTCCAGAAAGGTTGGAAGTGCAGCTGTGGGATGATTTAAAGATAAAAATTATCAGGGATAGAATCTACATAAATAAATTCACTATGCAATGTGCTTACCTTTTCACCCCAAATTTTAAAGGGAGTTTCTTTTTAAAGAAAAGAGAAAAATCAACATATGATCTGAGTCCACTGAGTCTAGCATAGAAATGTTTCCCTCGTCCCACCCACACTCACCTCTCATCATAAACATGTCTGATTGGCACAAGGTTGCATGCAGCAAGGTGTGTGTTGTGGCCCCAAATGATGTGAACAGAAAAAAAAGGGAGGAATAGGAGAGATGGAAAGGGCAAATTTGGACAGGATATGAGTTTCCTTGCAATTGTATACAGTGTATAGCCATCAGTGTACAGAAGGCAAACGGATGCTTGCGATGTTTGGGAACCATCTGCTGAGCCTAAGGCAAATTTCACATTAAAACCCTATTTCAGTTGTGACCTAAAAATGAGTAGAAATATTGTGTTTCTGAGCAAAGTACACTTTGAATGTCATTTCCCTACTCTCAGTGTTACGAACTGAAGCTCCTGGGATGAGGAGACCTAAATGAAACAAAAGCCACAGGAGGCAAACACAGAGCTCTTTGTCCCCCAGTCACCACTCCATGATTTGCACAGCTGTGGCCAGGTCCACAAACCAGGCTCAAGCCCTGATGTGAGGAATGATCTCGAATCCGCTCAAACAGCTCGTGCTTAGTGGAGCACAGCGTTGCTTCTTTGCCATTTCCAAACGACTCTACTGCGTATAGTTTGATTTTTCCATCAGGAACAAAGGTTAGGAATCCTCATATAATATGGGAAAGCCAAGAACAATTTTTCTTTAGGAAAACCAAAACCCAAGAAATGAAGGCTGAAGTTGATTTGATTCAAAATCCCCTTTCAGTAATTATTTCTTTCAGGCTCCCCCACTTCCCATTTGGGATTAAATAAGGGGTAGATTACAGTGTTCTAGACTGAAAGGTGCTAATCATGAGGAGATAAGTACAAAACAATAGAAACTATGAATATACTCTGGTACTATTTGAATAAATTAGTGCATAGATGTGTGCTCAGTCACTCAATTGTGTCCAGCTTTTTTGCGACCCAATGGAATGTAGCCTCTCAGGCTCCTCTGTCTGTGGGATTTTCCAAGCAAGAATACTGGAGCAGGTTGCCATTTCCTACTCCAAGTACACAGATATATGCCTGTAAAATATCTTTAGAATAGGTTGGTGGATCAAAAATGCTTTTATAGAAAAGGTAACCATCTTAAAGAATGCAATGGATATATTTTAATGATGCAAAGTAGAGGACTTGCACATCAAAAATGACCCCCTCTTCACTGCCTGGGGAAACTTTGCTTGGCCCTTGCATGGTCACAGTGCATAGAAGAAGGCTGCAAGGACCCAGTTTGGTCTCACATTCAACTGTAATTCAGAGCACCAGCAAAATCAAGTGGTTGAAATGATCATCAGTGTTCTTCTTAGTGGCTCTTTTGTTTTAGTACTAGTCAGATCCCCCAAGAGACCACTGCCTTTCAAACTTGACTGTGTATGAATGACTCAGGGATTGTGCTAAAATGCAGATTCTTATTCATTCTATTTGGGTCAGGCCTGGGGCTTCACTTTTCTAATAACGAGCAGGTGCTGCTGATACTGCTAGCTTGTGGAGCACATTTTGAAAAGCACAAGCGTAGGACCAGCAATGAATTACTTTATGTAACTCTGAAAATTTCTGTGTCAAAATGGTGTGTATGTGTGCGTGCCTGTGTTAAGCTAGTGATGGTGCTGGGGGGACTAAAATTGTTGAGCCAGATGTCTTCTGAAAGCCTGGGCTGGCCTGGGAGAACTATACATGGAGTCTATAGCATTTGGTATCCCAGTGCCCCCTGTTAAACAATAGCATTTCGTTTAGGTCCAAGCCTGGAGTTTTGTACAGGGAGTAACTGTGATACTTTTATTATTCTCTTTTCCCCTGAAATCTCAGTAGAGCAAAACTTGGATTTCATTATTAGATGAATTATGACTAAAAATTCTATTTCTTTTTCTGTAGCAATAAAAATGTGCTCATAACCCCTTCAGAATTCACTGCTGCACGTTTGGGCAGTTTCTGCAAAGCTGCTTCAGGGTCTTTCACAAATCTATATAGGCCTGATCACAGGGGATTCTGTTTCAAAGTCTGGTTGGTAAGCTTTTCTAAGAGTTTATTTCACAATAGAGCATTTTTGTGGCTTTTCTACTGTTTCAGCATTCAGCAATTCAATAAGGACATACTAAAGACCTACTTTGTGCAAAAAAGTTCCAGAAGAGTATGAAGATGCATTAACCCAGTATGACCTGGGTGTAAATTTCAGTTCTACCATGTAGAAACCACTTGGCTTTGGAAAAGTTTATATGGCTTAAGCTTTAATTGTCTTATCTGTAAAATTGGGATACTAATGTCTTTTGTTGACTCCGAGGGCTACTCCATTTCTTCTAAGGGATTCTTGCCCACAGTAGTCGATATTATGGTCATCTGAAATAAATTCCCCCATTCCGGTCCATTCTAGTTCACTGATTCCTAAAATGTCAATGTTCACTCTTGCCACTCCTGTTTTACCACTTTCAATCTACCTTGATTCATGGACCTAACATTCCAGGTTCTTATGCAATATTGTTCTTTATAGCATCAGACTTTACTTCCATCACCAGTTGCATCCACAGCTGGGCATTGTTTTGCTTTGGCTCCATCTCTTCATTGTTTCTGGAGCAATTCCTCCACTCTTCTCCAGTAGCACATTGGCCACCTACCGGCCTGGGGAGTTCATCTTTCAGTGTCATATCTTTTTTGCCTTCTCATACTGTGTATGGTGTTCTCAAGGCAAGAATACTGAAGTGGTTTGCCATTTTCTTCTCCACTGGACCACATTTTGTCAGAACTCTCCACCATGACCCATCCATCTTGGATGGCCCTACATGGCAGGCTTGTAGTTCCATTGAGTTAGACAAGGCTGTGATCCAAATGATCAATTTGGTTAGTCTTCTGTGATTGTGGATTCCATTCTGTCTGCCCTCTGATGGATAAGGATAAGAGGCTTGTGGAAGCTTCCTGATGGGAGGGGCTGGCTGTGGGGGAATCTGGGTCTTGCTCTGATGGGTGGGTCCATGCTCAGTAAATCTTTAATCCAACTTTCTGTTGATGGGTGGGGCTGTGGCCCTCCCTGTAGTTTGCCCAAACTATGGTAGGGGTAATGGCAGTAATGGAGACCTCCTTCAAAAGGACTTGTGCCAGGACTGTTGGTTTCAGTGCCCCTGACCCCACAGCAGGCCAGTGTCAGCCCATGCCTCTGCCACAGACTCCCGGACGCTCACAGGGAAGTCTGACTCAATCTCCTGCAGGGTCACTGCTGCTTTCTCCTAGGTCCTGGTGTGCACAAGGTTTTCTTTATGCCCTCCAGGAGTCTGTTTCCCCACTCCTGTGGAAGTTCTGTAATCAAATTCCACTGGCCTTCAAAATTAAATTCCCTAGGGGTTTTCAGTTCCTTTGCTGGATCTCCAGGTTGGGAAATTTGTTGTTGACCCCAGAACTTTTGCAACAGTGCAAGAACTTCTTTGGTACAATTGTTTTCCAGTTTGTGGGTTGTCTGCTCGGTGGCTCTATGGTGGGGCTCACATGCCATGCCTCCCAGGTCTGCTGCAACTAGAGCCCCTGTCCCCACAGCAGGCCATCACTGACCCATGCCTCTGCAGGAGACACTCAAACACTCAAAGGCAGGTCTGGCTCAGTCTCTTGTGGAGTGCACACAAGTTTTTGTCTGAGCCCTCCAGACATCTCTGATGGCATGGAATTTGATTCTAAATGTGGTTTCACCCCTCCTGCCCCTCCTACCATCTTGCTGGGGCTTCTGCTTTGTCCTTGGACATGGAGCATCTTTTTATGGTGGGATCCAACATTCTCCTATTGATGTTTGTTCAGCAGTTAGTTGCAATTTTGGAGTTCTCACAGGAGAAGATGAGCAAATGTCCTTCTACCCTGCCATCTTGTGCCAAATGCAATCTCAAAAGTGACAGAATAATCTCTGTTCATTTCCAAGGCAGCCCATTCAGTATCATAGTAATCCAAGTCTATGACCTAACCACCAATGCTGAAGAAGCTGAAGTTGAACGGTTCTATGAAGACCTACAAGACCTCCTAGAACTAACACCAAAAAAAAAAAAAAAAAAAGATGTCCTTTTCATCATATGGGACTGGAATGCAAAAGTAGAAAGTCAAGAGATGACTGGAGTAACAGGAAAGTTTGGCCTTGGAGTACAGAATGAAGCAGGGCAAAGGCTAACAGACTTCTGCCAAGAGAATGCACCAGTCATAGCAAACACCCTCTTCCAACAACACCAGAGACAAACCTACACATGGACATCACCAGATGGTCAATACCAAAATCAGATTGATTATATGCTTTGCAGCCAAAGATGGAGAAACTCTATACGGTCAGAAAAAACAAGACCAGGAGCTGAGTGTGGCTCAGATCATGAACTCCTTATTGTCAAATTCAGACTTAAATTGAAGAAAGTAGGAAAAACCGCTAGACCATTCATGTATGACCTAAATCAAATTCCTTAAGATTATACAATGGTAGTGTCAAATAGATTCAAGAGATTAGATCTGATAGACAGAGTGCCTGAAGAACTATGGATGGAGGTCCATAACATTATACAGGAGTCTGTGATCAAAACCATCCCCAAGAAAAAGAAATGCAAAAAGGCAAGATGGTTGTCTAAGAAGGCCTTACAGATAGCTGAGAAAAGAAGAGAAGTGAAATGCAAAGGAGAAAAGGAAAGATACATCTATCTGAATGCAGAGTTCCAAAGAATAGCAAGGAGAGATAAGAAAGCCTTGCTCAGTGATCAATGCAAAGAAATAGAGAAAAACAATAGAATGGGAAGACTAGAGATCTCTTCAAAGAAATTAGAGATACCAAGGGAACATTTCATGCAAAGATGGGCACAATAAAGGACAGAAATTGCATGGACCTAAGAGAAGCAGAAGATATTAAAAACAGAAGAACTGTACAAAAAAGATCCTCATGACCCAGATAACCAGGATGAATGTGTTCACTCACCTAGAGCAAGCATACTGGAGTGCAAAGTCAAATGGGCCTTAGGAATCAATCATCTCTATGAACAAAACTCGTGGAGATGGTGAAATTCCAGCTGAGCTATTTCAAATCCTAAAAGATGAGGCTGTTAAAGTGCTGCACTCAATATGCCAGCAAACTTGGAAAACTCATTATTGACCACAGGACTGGAAAAGGTCAGTTTTCTTTCCAATCCCAAAGAAAGGCAATGCCAAAGAATGCTCAAACTACTGCACAGTTGCACTCATCTCAGACACTAGCAAAGTATGCTCAAAATTCTCTTGGTTGAAGCCAAGCTAGGCTTCAACTGTATGAACCAAGAACATCCAGATGTTGAAGCTGGATTTAGAAAAGGCAGAGGAACCAGAGATCAAATTGCCAATATCTGTTGGATCACACAAAAAGCAGCAGAATGAAGCCTGGCATGCCACCATGGGGTGGCAAAGAGTTGGACACGACTGAGTGATGGACTGACTGACTGATGCCTTTTTATGTATTGGAGCTCACCAGATAATGTATATAAAGTCCTTAGCATGGAATCTGTAGAGACTAAATAAAATTAGTGATGGTGACAGCTATGTTATTTTGGTCTACATTGAATAATAGCAAAAAGCTAGCACTAGATCCTAAATTCTGCAAACATTTCAGTATCTCATTGTAGGAAACATATACTGAGAAATACTCTGCTGTATATAAAGAGAGAGAGTGTGTGTGTATGTGTGTGTGTGTGTTTTTCCTCTGGTCTCTAGAAACTGACACATAGTCTTATAATCTTGTTTAATATTCAGAGGAAAGATTTTATTTGAGAAGGAAAATGACTGGGAAGGGGAAGGCTTAAGTTTATGAAATTAATTATGTGCCACAAGGAGGTCTTAGAAACATGGAACTCTTAAATTCCTGAAGTCGTAGCTCATTCTTTATTTCTTCCTACAATTAGACAAAAGAATATGCTGGCATTCTAACAGTAAATGTTTATTTTTGTCTTATTAAGGTAACCTAATTGAGGAAAAGATGATTCCCTAGGTAAGATGTAAAACCTCATGAACTAACCTAAGAGAGGTGGGACACTGTTGTTTATTCCACCTTATTATTCCCAACATCTAGCATTTGGTGCCAGGGCCATATTTATTGAAATGAGTTAAACTAGATTTTTCACTCATGATTAAAATATTTATTTCATTTAAAAACTATATTTCTGCATTTAAGCTTTGCAATAATTTAAATGAGCTTTCTTGGTGGCTCAGACAGTAAAGAATCCACTTGCAATGTGGGAGACCTAGGCCAGTATAAATCTTAAGAACCAGCTAAGAAAGTTCAATTGGTAAAGAATCTGCCTGCAGTGCAGGAGACCTAGGTTCAATTCCTGGGCCAGGAAGATTCCCCTGAAGATTCCCCAGTATTCCCCTGGATTCCCCACTCCAGTATTCTTGCCAGGAAAATCCCACGGACAGAGGAGCCTGGTAGGCTACAGTCCATATGGTCACAAAGAGTCGGACGCAATGTAGCAACTAAACCACCACCAACCATCACCTAGGGCTTAAAAAGAAAGCTCATTTGGGCTTCATAAAGTAACAGCATTTTTACCAACAGAGAGACGGCTAAAAATGGGGCATAGGAGTAGAGCAGACCTATGAGGAGCCTGATTGTTATGATAGGAGTCTGGAATAGCATCTTTGGACTAAGTGAGTTTTCACTGTCAGAAACCGCTCATAAGAGATCCCCCACCAGATATGTGAATTTAGCCCTTTTTTGGAGGAAGAAGGGTGGCTTCAGTTTCCCCATATGTTAAATTAGAGGATTGTACTAAAATGCATACACGTTTCTACCATTAAATGCATACCATTTCTACCATTAAATAATTATCATATTTTATCTTCTATTGGGCAATGTATTTTGAGGATTTAAAACTCCTATCCTCACACTATTTTTGAGTCTTCAGCGCAGTGACTGCCTAAGACTTATGCATCTAGGTGACCACTCCTATATACTAATGTAAATAAAATACAGTAGCTAGAATGAATTATCAAAGATAGCTAATGACACTTGTGGATACTATTATTATTGTTTCACTTTCAGTTCAGTTCAGTTCAGTCACTCAGTCGTGTGTGACTCTGCGACCCCATGAATTGTAGCACGCCAGGCCTCCCTGTCCATCACAAACTCCCGGAGTTTACTCAAACTCATGCCCATCGAGTCGGTGATGCCATCCAGCCATCTCATCCTCTGTCATCCCCTTCTCCTCCTGCCCCCAATCCCTCCCAGCATCAGGGTCTTTTCCAATGAGTCAACTCTTCACATGAGGTGGCCAAAGTATTTGAGTTTCAGCTTCAGCATCAGTCCTTCCAATGAACACCCAGGACTGATCTCCTTTAGGATGGACTGGTTGGATCTCCTTGCAGTCCAAGGGACTCTCAAGAGTCTTCTCCAACACCACAGTTCAAAAGCATCAATTTTTTTCCTGTAATTGAGATGTAATCTTACTGCACTGTGGTCAGAAAAGATGACTGGAATGATTTCAATTTTTTTGAATTTTCCAAGACCAGATTTATGGCCCAGGATGTGATCTATTCTGGAGAATGTTCCGTGTGCACTTGAGAAAAAGGTGAAGTTGATTGTTTTGGGGTGAAATGTCCTATAGATATCAATTAGGTCTAGCTGGTCCATTGTGTCATTTAAGGTTTGTGTTTCCTTGTTAATTTTCTGTTTAGTTGATCTATCCATAGTTGTGAGTGGGGTATTAAAGTCTCCCACTATTATTGTGTTACTATTAATTTCCTCTTTCATACTCGTTAGCGTTTGCCGTACATATTGCGGTGCTCCTATGTTGGGTGCATATATATTTATAATTGTTATATCTTCTTCTTGGATTGATCCTTTGATCATTATGTAGTGTCCTTCTTTGTCTCTTTTTACATCCTTTATTTGAAAGTCTATTTTATCTGATATGAGTATTGCGACTCCTGCTTTCTTTTGGTCTCCGTTTGCATGAAATATTTTTTTCCAGCCCTTCACTTTTAGTCTGTATGTGTCTCTTGTTTTGAGGTGGGTCTCTTGTAGACAGCATATATAGGGGTCTTGTTTTTGTATCCATTCAGCCAATCTTTGTCTTTTGGTTGGGGCATTCAACCCATTTACATTTAGGGTAATTATTGATAGGTGTGGTCCCGTTGCCATTTACTTTGTTGTTTTGGGTTCACGTTTATACAACCTTTCTGCATTTCCTGTCTAGAGAAGATCCTTTAGCATTTGTTGAAGAGCTGGTTTGGTGGTGCTGAATTCTCTCAGCTTTTGCTTATCTGTAAAGCTTTTGAATTCTCCTTCATATCTGAATGAGATCCTTGCTGGATACAGTAATCTAGGTTGTAGGTTATTCTCTTTCATTACTTTCAGTACGTCCTGCCATTCCCTTCTGGCCTGGAGGGTTTCTATTGATAGATCAGCTGTTATTCTTATGGGAATCCCTTTGTGTGTTATTTGTTGTTTTTCCCTTGCTGCTTTTAATATTTGTTCTTTGTGTTTGATCTTTGTTAATTTGATTAATATGTGTCTTGGGGTGTTTCGCCTTGGGTTTATCCTGTTTGGGACTCTCTGGGTTTCTTGGATTTGGGTGGTTATTTCCTTCCCCATTTTAGGGAAGTTTTCAGCTATTATCTCCTCGAGTATTTTCTCATGGCTTTTCTTTTTGTCTTCTTCTTCTGGAACTCCTATGATTCGAATGTTGGGGCGTTTCACAGTGTCCCAGAGGTCCCTGAGGTTGTCCTCATTTCTTTTGATCCTTTTTTCTTTTTTCCTCTCTGCTTCATTTATTTCCACCATTTTATCTTCTACCTCACTTATCCTATCTTCTGCCTCCGTTATTCTACTCTTGGTTCCCTCCAAAGTGTTTTTGATCTCATTCATTGCATTATTCATTTTTAATTGACTCTTTTTTATTTCTTCTAGGTCTTTATTAAACAGTTCTTGAATCTTTTCAATCTTTGTTTCCAGGCTATTTATCTGTAACTCCATTTTGTTTTCAAGATTTTGGATCATTTTTATTATCATTATTCTAAATTCTTTTTCAGGTAGATTCCCTATCTCCTCCTCTTTTGTTTGACTTGGTGGGCATTTTTCATGTTCCTTTACCTGTTGGGTATTTCTTTGCCTTTTCATCTTGTTTAGATTGCTGTATCTGGAGTGGGCTTTCATCAAACATATGGAGGCTAAATAACACGCTTCTGAATAACCAACAAATCATAGAAGAAATCAAAAAAGAAATCAAAATATGTATAGAAATGAATGAAAATGAAAACACAACAACCCAAAACCTATGGGACACTGTAAAAGCAGTGCTAAGGGGAAGGTTCATAGCATTACAGGCTTACATCAAGAAACAAGGAAAAAACCAAATAAATAAGCTAACTCTACACCTAAAGCAATTAGAGAAGGAAGAAATGAAGAACCCCAGAGTTAGCAGAAGGAAAGAAATCTTAAAAATCAGGGCAGAAATAAATGCAAAAGAAACTAAAGAGACCATAGCAAAAATCAACAAAGCTAAAAGCTGGTTTTTTGAAAAAATAAACAAAATTGACAAACCATTAGCAAGACTCATTAGGAAACAAAGAGAGAAAAACCAAATTAACAAAATTAGAAATGAAAATGGAGAGATCACAACAGACAACACTGAAATACAAAGGATCATAAGAGACTACTACCAGCAGCTCTATGCCAATAAAATGGACAACTTGGATGAAATGGACAAATTCTTAGAAAAGTATAACTTTCCAAAACTGAACCAGGAAGAAATAGAAGATCTTAACAGACCCATCACAAGCAAGTAAATCGAAACTGTAATCAAAAATCTTCCAGCAAACAAAAGCCCAGGACCAGATGGCTTCACAGCTGAATTCTACCAAAAATTTAGAGAAGAGCTAACACCTATCTTACTCAAACTCTTCCAGAAAATTGCAGAAGAAGGTAAGCTTCCAAACTCATTCTATGAGGCCACCATCACCCTAATTCCAAAACCAAAGATGCCACAAAAAAAGAAAACTACAGGCCAATATCACTGATGAACATAGATGCAAAAATCCTTAACAAAATTCTAGCAAACAGGATCCAACAACATATTAAAAAAATCATACACCATGACCAAGTGGGCTTTATCCCAGGAATGCAAGGATTCTTTAATATCTGCAAATCAATCAATGTAATACACCACATTAACAAATTGAAAGATAAAAACCATATGATTATCTCAATAGATGCAGAGAAAGCCTTTGACAAAATTCAACACTCATTTATGATTAAAACTCTCCAAAAAGCAGGAATAGAAGGAACATACCTCAACATAATAAAAGCTATATATGACAAACCCACAGCAAGCATCACCCTCAATGGTGAAAAATTGAAGGCATTTCCCCTGAAATCAGGAACAAGACAAGGGTGCCCACTCTCACCACTACTATTCAACATAGTGTTGGAAGTTCTGGCCACAGCAATCAGAGCAGAAAAAGAAGTAAAAGGAATCCAGATAGGAAAAGAAGAAGTAAAACTCTCACTGTTTGCAGATGACATGATCCTCTATATAGAAAACACTAAAGACTCTACCAGAAAATTACTAGAGCTAATCAATGAATATAGTAAAGTTGCAGGATATAAAATTAACACACAGAAATCCCTTGCATTCCTATATACTAACAATGAAAAAACAGAAAGAGAAATTAAGGAAACAATACCATTCACCATTGCAACAAAAAGAATAAAATACTTAGGAGTATATCTACCTAAAGAAACAAAGGACCTATACATAGAAAACTATAAAACACTGATGAAAGAAATCAAAGAGGACACAAACAGATGGAGAAACATACCATGTTCATGGATTGGAAGAATTAATATTGTCAAAATGGCTATTCTACCCAAAGCAGTCTATAGATTCAATGCAATCCCTATCAAGCTACCAACGGTATTTTTCACAGAACTAGACCAAGAATTTCACAATTTGTATGGAAATACAAAAAACCTCGAATAGCCAAAGTAATCTTGAGAAAGAAGAATGGAACTGGAGGAATCAACCTGCCTGACTTCAGACTCTACTACAAAGCCACAGTCATCAAGACAGTATGGTACTGGCACAAAGACAGAAATATAGATCAATGGAACAGAATAGAAAGCCCAGAGATAAATCCACGAACCTATGGACACCTTATCTTTGACAAAGGAGGCAAGGATATACAATGGAAAAAAGACAACCTCTTTAACAAGTGGTGCTGGGAAAACTGGTCAACCACTTGTAAAAGAATGAAACTAGAACACTTTCTAACACCATACACAAAAATAAACTCAAAATGGATTAAAGATCTAAATGTAAGACCAGAAACTATAAAACTCCTAGAGGAGAACATAGGCAAAACCCTCTCCGACATAAATCAAAGCAAGATCCTCTATGACCCACCTCCCAGAATATTGGAAATAAAAGCAAAACTAAACAAATGGGACCTAATGAAACTTAAAAGCTTTTGCACTACAAAGGAAACTATAAGTAAGGTGAAAAGACAGCCCTCAGATTGGGAGAAAATAATAGCAAATGAAGAAACAGACAAAGGATTAATCTCAAAAATATACAAGCAACTCCTGCAGCTCAATTCCAGAAAAATAAATGACCCAATCAAAAAATGGGCCAAAGAACTAAACAGACATTTCTCCAAAGAAGACATACAGATGGCTAACAAACACATGAAAAGATGCTCAACATCACTCATTATTAGAGAAATGCAAATCAAAACCACAATGAGGTACCATTACACCCCAGTCAGGATGGCTGCTATCCAAAAGTCTACAAGCAATAAATGCTGGAGAGGGTGTGGAGAAAAGGGAACCCTCTTACACTGTTGGTGGGAATGCAAACTAGTACAGCCGCTATGGAAAACAGTGTGGAGATTTCTTAAAAAACTGGACATAGAACTGCCATATGACCCAGCAATCCCACTTCTGGGCATACACACTGAGGAAACCAGATCTGAAAGAGACACGTGCACCCCAATGTTCATCACAGCACTGTTTATAATAGCCAGGACATGGAAGCAACCTAGATGCCCATCAGCAGATGAATGGATAAGGAAGCTGTGGTACATATACACCATGGAATATTACTCAGCCGCTAAAAAGAATTCATTTGAACCAGTCCTAATGAGATGGATGAAGCTGGAGCCCATTATACAGAGTGAAGTAAGCCAGAAAGATAAAGAACATTACAGCATACTAACACATATATATGGAATTTAGAAAGGTGATAACGATAACCCTATATGCAAAACAGAAAAAGAGACACAGAAATACAGAACAGACTCTTGAACTTTGTGGGAGAATGTGAGGGTGGGATATTTCAAAAGAACAGCATGTATACTATCTATGGCGAAACAGATCACCAGCCCAGGTGGGATGCATGAGACAGGTGCTCCGGCCTGGTGCACTGGGAAGACCCAGAGGAATCCGGTGGAGAGGGAGGTGGGAGGGGGGATCAGGATTGGGAATACATGTAAATCCATGGCTGATTCATATCAATGTATGACAAAACCCACTGGAAAAAAAAAATAATAATAATAATAAAAGCATCAATTTTTCGGCGCTCAGCTTTCTTCACAGTCCAACTCTCACATCCATACATGACCACTGGAAAAACCATAGTCTTGACCAGACGGACCTTTGTTGGCAAAGTAATGTCTCTGCTTTTTAATAGGCTATCTAGGTTGGTCATAACTTTCTTTCCAAGGAGTAAGTGTCTTTTAATTTCATGGCTGCAGTCACCATCTGCAGTGATTTTGGAGCCCAAGAAAATAAAGTCTGACACTGTTTCCACTGTCTCCCCATCTATTTCCCATGAGGTGATGGGACCAGATGCCATGATCTTAGTTTTCTGAATGTTAAGCTTTAAGCCAACTTTTTCACTCTCCTCTTTCACTTTCATCAAGAGGCTTTTTAGTTCCTCTTCACTTTCTGCCATAAGGGTGGTTTCACTTTACAGGTAAGGAAATGTAAGTAGGTGAAGTAAGTTGTCCAAGGTCATGCACCTATAAAAAGATGATGTCAGAATTTGAATATGAGACAGTTTGCTTCCAGATACTACACTTGGAAGCTGTTTGCTGTTCTGACTCCTTCTAAGTTTTTCATGGCAATGATGGCAAATCGATACAAGAAAGCACACTTTGTTTGTTTCAGAGGTGCCAAGTAGATCAGCTTGGTCTCAGTAGAATAAAAATATTAGAACATAATGAGAAATTATAAAGTGATGCCAAAAGGAGATGACAGCTAATGGATAAAGAGCATGGTAGAAAGAGTAGATGTTTATAATTATGCAGAACAGAACTGCAAATGCTAGTTTTGCCACTTCCTTAGATGTAGCATCTTGCGATGGTGATTTAATCACATCTCAGACCTTTTATCTGTAAAGTGGTCATACTATTATAAACTGCTCAAGATTACTATGAGGATTGGGTGTGTGTGTGTGTGTGTGTTAGTCACTCAGTTGTGTCCGACTCTTTGCAACCGCATGGACTGTAGCCTACCAGGCTCCTCTGTCCATGGAATTATCCAGGCAAGAATACTGGAGCGGATTGCCATTCCCTTCTCCAGGGGATCCTCCTGACCCAAGGATTGAACCCAGGTCTCCTGCACTGCAGGCATAGTCTTCACTGTCTGAACCACCAGGGAAAGTGAAAGTCCCTCAGTTGTTTCTGACTTTTTGTGACCCCATGGAGTGTAGCCTGCCAGGCTCCTCTGTCCATGGAATTATCCAGGCAAGAATACTGGAGCGGATTGCCATTCCCTTCTCCAGGGGATCCTCCTGACCCAAGGATTGAACCCAGGTCTCCTGCACTGCAGGCATAGTCTTCACTGTCTGAACCACCAGGGAAAGTGAAAGTCCCTCAGTTGTTTCTGACTTTTTGTGACCCCATGGAGTGTAGCCTGCCAGGCTCCTCTGTCCATGGAACTCTCCAGGCAAGAATACTGGAACGGGTCACCATTCCCTTCTCCCAAAGGAGATCTCCCAACGAATCTTCCCAACCTGGGGATCGAACCCAGGTCTCGTGCATTGCAAGTGAATTCTTTACCAGCTGAGCCACAAGGGAAGTGCAAGAATACTGGAGTGAATAGCCTATCCCTTCTCCAGTGGATCTTCCCAGCCCAGGAATCAAACTGGGGTCTCCTGCATTGCAGGCAGATTCTTTACCTACTGAGCTATCAGGGAAGCCCATGAGCCACTAGCAATGCCTGTTATATGTAACATTGTGTGTCATATATAGAACATATATACTCATTATATCATTATATACATCTGTTCAGTTCAGTCATTTAGTCGTGTCCAAATCTTTGCGAACCCATGGACTGCAGTACACCAGGCCTCCCTGTCCATTACCAACTCCCAGAGCTAGCTCGAACTCATGTCCATCAAGTCAGTGATGCCATCCAACCAGCTCATCCTCTGTCATCCCCTTCTCCTCCTGCCTTCAATCTTGCCCAGCATCAGGGTCTTTTCAAATGAGTCAGTTCTTCACAATTAGTGGCCAAAGTACTGGAGTTTCAGCTTCAGCATCAGTCCTTCCAATGAATATTCAGGACTGATTTCCTTTAGGATGGGCTGGTTTGATCTTCTTGCAGTCCAAGGGACTCTCAGGAGTCTTCTCCAACACCACAGTTCAAAAGCATCAATTCTTTGGCTCTCAGCTTTCTTTTGGTCAAACTCTCACATCCATAAATGACTACTGGAAAAACCATAGCTTTGACTAGATGAAGTTTTGTCAGCAAAGTGATGTCTCTGCTTATTAGTATGCTGTGTAGGTTGGTCATAGCTTTTCTTCCAAGGAACAAGGGCCTTTTATATATATATGCCTGATATAATTATATGTTTTCATTATACAAAATCATTATGGAATACAATTATATATCATTATATACATATATGACTGATCTAAGAGTGTGCTTACTCTCCCCATTGGTATTGTAAATCCCTTGAAGACAAAGAAAAGCCCTTCCATGGTCTGTGTCCTCACAATAGCAAGGTGGTACTAGATACATGGCAGTAACAAGTTAATAAATACTTCATGAGTGATGTTTTGAAGGCATGCCTACATATCTGCATATTGGAATGAGGTAGAAAGAGACTGGGAAAAGGAATTTAGCCAGGAGCTGCTGGGGACAAGAGAAACATTTCCACTTTAAAATTATCAAGTCAGCAGTTCAGAATCTATATTGATTTGCCTTTGAAAAAGAATATTAATTTTCCTTGAAAAATGTGGGTGAGAGACTAAACAAATTGGACCTTGGATTTATTTACTAAGATTCAGTCCCTGATTATTCTCCTCTTTAAATCATCCTGCTGCCATACTTCAGGCCCTTCCAAACATTAATATTCATGTTGCCTTGCTTCTGGTCGAGGCTGGTGGATGTGGCATTTCATAATTCAGAAGTAAAATTGTAAAGGTTCTCACAGTTTCAACTCCAGTGCTTTTACTGTGCCATGCGAGGAAAGGGAAAATTGGAGTTTAGAAAGGGTTTAGAAATGAGTATTTTTCTTATGATATTTAATCCCTTGTGAGAATGTTCCAGATTTCTATTTAGTCAAAAGAATGCTCAATTTCAAGTTTTGGTTCTGATCACATTTGTGTAGATGTATTTTAATACTGCTTTTTTAACTTAATTCATTCTTTCATTCATTTATCCAACAAATATTTATTCTGTGCCTGGGATTCACCAAGCTGAAGATAGCTGTGCACCCAAGTTCCTGCCTCAGGCACAGTGTGAACCTCTTCCTCTCAATCTAGCAGAAACCAGCAACACAAGGTCAAACTGTAATTAGGGCACCCAGCTGATGGTAATTTGAGCACCCACATAAATCAGGTACTTCTCTGAGTATTGGGAGTTATCTACCAATAAATAATATGGGATCTCTCTCATCTGTCAGGATAGTGGAGGCAGCTGATACACAAAGAGAAAACAGAGGGTTATAAAAGGTATCCTGGAGAGAAGTAGCAGCTAGTTAGGGGACTGTCCAGGAAGGTGGGAGGGGAAGGGTATTTCAGTACAAAAAGTATCATTTGAAAAAGATGACTGCAGAAGAGTGTGGAGAAGGCTAACAGAGAAACAGAAGTAAGAATACAGAATGAGTCTAAGAATGGACTGTCAAAACCACAAGAAAGTGGTCTAGGAGGTTGGAGAGATAAGAAAGTTCTAGAATGTGAACCTGGTATGCCATATCAAGGCATTTGGACTTAATTATAGGAAAGGTTTCTCCTGTAGTGCAGGAATCAAGCTTGTTCTGCTTTGTTTCTGTGCCCTTGAGGCCTCGTAAATGCTAAATAAGTACCGAGTGAGAGAGTGAAAAGGCTGAGTGCAGAGGTAGTCAATGATGACTTGAACTGGTTTTTGTTCAGAAAGAGTGCTCTGTGTGGAGGTTGTGCTCGTGGGACCCAAGGCTGAGGCCAGCAAGCATCTTAGCAGACTGTTGCATTGATTCTAGCAAGACAGTGTGGTGTGTAAACTAGGATGGTGGTGGTGACAAGGGGGTTTTCTGCCAGTTGCGAGTATGGAAGCTTCTTTGCTATCGTCTACATAGTGTTCATATGGTTAATTTTTTCGCTGTTGTTGTTTTTTATTTAATTTCTTTTTTTTTTAATTAGTTGGAGGCTAATTACTTTACAATATTGTCGTGGTTTTTGCCATACATTGACATGAATCAGCCATGGATTTACATGTATTTCCCCATCCCGATCCCCCCTCCCACCTCCCTCTCAAAGACAGAGATATGGATCAATGGAACAAAATAGAAAGCCCAGAGATAAATCCACACACCTATGGACACCTTATCTTTGACAAAGGAGGCAAGAATATACAACGGAAAAAAGACAACCTCTTTAACAAGTGGTGCTGGGAAAACTGGTCAACTACTTGTAAAAGAATGAAACTAGAACACTTTCTAACACCATACACAAAAATAAACTCAAAATGGATTAAAGATCTAAATGTAAGACCAGAAACTATAAAACTCCTAGAGGAGAACATAGGGAAAACACTCTCTGACAGAAATCACAGCAGGATCCTCTATGACCCACCTCCCAGAATATTGGAAATAAAAGCAAAACTAAACAAATGGGGCCTAATTAAACTTAATTTCTTTACTCATTGTTTTTTGTTTGTTTGTTTGTTTGTTTTGCAGAGTTATTGAATTTTTATTTCTTCCCTTTTTCTCTCTTCCTCCTTAGAAGTCCCACTACCTCCAAAGTGGGCTTGCGTGGTCTCAATATCAATGTTAGGCACCCAGGAGACACTCTGAAGACAAATTGTGTTTTACTGACTGAGTATCATCTTAAAGTATTCAGTCTTCAGTTCCACAAACATTCCCCTTTTATTGTCATTTAGACAATCAGTATTAACTTGGTATTGAGCTGTCGTTCAAAAATCCTTGCTTACACTATGATCTTTAGTCCCAAATCTATATTAACAAAACACTTCTTCAGGCCTTGCTTTCTTCCAGTAGTATCTGCTTCTTGGTTGCAAAAGTGACTGAGGAGCACAGCGTCTCTCTACACACCTGATGTCCTGTGTCTGTCTTCCCTTCAACTTGTTTCCCATTGATAAAATACATCTTCTACGTACTCCCTGGTAATGACAAGGGAATCATAAAGTCCTTGTGGTGGGGAGTTACTTCCTGTTTGAAGTCCAAACTGACAAAGATGTCTATACATTTCAGATTGCCATGAAGTTCTCCATGTAAGCCTATTACAAAATGTCCCTTGAGACAGTCAAAGCAAACTATTAGGGCCAAGAGGAAAAACAAAGTTCTAAGGGGGCTTTGCAGAGAGTCTTGAAAGTTTCTCCCCTCAAGTAAATTTTAATCTTTCCGCAAAATTAAATATCAGTGCAGGTGATATAAATGATATCAGGTTTAACAGAGAGAGATCATATCCTGTAGTATTTGTAAGAAGGAATGGGATTTTGTGCTGGCCTTTGATGGATGGGGTGCTTGGTCACTGAACATGGGAGGAGAGGAAGGAGAGGGAGCAGAGGGGAGGAGAACATGAGATTCTCCTCACCTAGGATGTGGCTGTAGGATCAGTGTGGACAAATGGTAGAAGATGGAATAGAAAACTGTGGTTAGGTGATAGAGTGGAGGGTCTTGTGTGAAAGACTGAAGGGTCTGCTTTTATTTAGCTAAGAGTAGGTGCAAAGTGGAAAAGCAATGCTGTGGGAGAAGCAGTCTTTATGTGCTCTGGTTAGGAATAGAAAGTTCCATGTGGGAGGTGGGTCTTCGTATTGGTCCTTGATGGTTGACATAAAGCATGAAGCATTTCACCCAGATGGCAGAATAGCGTGCTGAAAGACCTAGAGGTGTCAGCACACCAGTTACTCTGGGGAATGTTTAAATGAGTGTTTGCGACCTCTATGTGGGATTTCCAGATGGCTCAGTGGTAAAGAATCCACCTGCTAATGCAGGAGATGCAGGAGACTCAGACTCAATCCCTGGATGGGAAAGATCCCCTGAAGAAGGAAATGGCAGCCCACTCCAATATTCCTGCCTGGGAATAATCCCATGGACAGAGGAGTTTGGCAGGCCACAGTTCATGGGGTCACAAAGACTGGGATGCAGCTGAGTGAGCATGCATGCACCCTCCAAGTACACATCTCTGTGCTTTAATCTTTGCAGGCCTTTTATTTAGGGAGCAGAAATATGAAAGCTAAGCAAAAAGCCAGAAGCTCCTGGCATACCTAAATCAAGACAGGGAAGTTAAGATAACGGGTGGGGTGTTGACTGCCAACATCCACCTCTGCCTCAGTCATCAAGTGTGATTGTGCCCTGGGTTCCCTGATATGTTGACTCAGAATCTCAAGCATTTGCTTGTCACTGTTCTCTCCCACTGATGCGTTTTCATCGTTTACTGCCCACCACCCCCTCACCTCCTGTGACCTTGACACAACTTCCCCTCCTCCTGGGACTTCGATTTTTTTTTTTTTTTAACCACCTTGTTCTCATTTGGGCCTTATATGACCCGAACTCCGTGTCTATAATGAGGCCATGCTAATCCGTGCTGTGAGCTGATGAGTTTTGTTTAAGCATAGAAAAAGGTCGTGAGACCCGGCAAAGGGATGGTTCTTTCTTCCTCCAGCTGCTGCCCTGGAGGTCTGACCGATTTACTCTCTCACTGTCATCCAGTGGGCTCCTGGATAATCGAATGGCCAGATCTGTGTCTGGGTTACAGGCAGAGGAGGTTGTGCAGGGATGGCACATGCTGAGAATGGGAGTCGGGCAGGAGTGAGGTGGGACCAGGGGCAGTGCCATTCGGCCTATTGGAATGCCATCCTCTCTGTCAGCGAGGGGCAGAGGCCTACAATTTGCATGACAAGATTAGTACAGGAAAGCAAATTAAACAGTTATTAGAGGGAGGCAATCAATTGGTATCTGGCAGTAGGCTGTGAGAAGATCTGTCAGCTTCCTTTATTAATTGAAGAAACGCCTTCAGGAGAGCCCTTGCTAAATATGCTTACTTAGTTACACTGAAGGCCCAGTTTCTTAGCAAGTAACCTATCATTATTATTAGCAGTAATACAATAATAAGAATAAAAACAAATATTTGCTCTGGAATGGTAGTTCTTAAAGAGTGTTTTATTATTATTGTGGTTATTATTGTTATTATTAGTATGAGAAATGTACCTCTCTCATGCTGGGCTCTAACTACCATCTTTGTGAATACTATACTATATTCTCATATTTAGGCAAAAGGATTTGTTTGTGAGGGGAATTTCCCCCTTCCTGCATCACTTCTCTGAAACTAAACTGTTGATGAGAGAAGCATGCTGGACTAAGGAGAGGGTGATAAATGTCATCAGTGGAGTGTTGCATTCTTGAATAATGAGTGAGGCAGCTGCAGTGTCAGTGAACGCTCGATGGCATATGAGCATGAATTTTGAGGTTTCTTCTTTGTGTTTCATCCAAGCATAAACTGGGCGATGACGAGCTGACTTGTGGCAGGAATTTCAGCATCAGATAAGAATATGAACTTGTCCTTTATGTTCCTTCTAACACTGAAAATCAACAATCCTCTGTCTGATGGAGCCACATGAAGAATGCCCAAATGATCGAGAAAAATCTGTGCCACTTCTGGAAAAATAGCACTGCTGGATTCTTGCTTCAAATAATCGAAAAGAGATCTTCTTTCAGTGAGCTTCTTAACTCTTGGCCAATAAGGGCAATGTTAGGAAGACAACCTCTATCAAAACTAATGCTTGGGCTAAGGAAGAAAGTGAAGGATTATTCTCTTGTTGCTTAGGACATCATGTGGACAGCTCAGGTAGGAATAGGTGTTATACATACCCAGCAATCATTTGAGAGGAATTTTTAGCAGCTGAGATCCAGAGTGGGCTGGAAAAACACAGGTAGAGGGCTGTGTGTGTGTGTGTGTGTGTGTGTGTGTGTGTGTGTGTTTATATGAGATGGAAACAGACACCCAAACTCCTCTCTTTTACCTCCATTGTTTTCTCCTGTCTCCAAAGTCATAACCCCAATTTATGAGCCACTTTCTTTCTTTGTCCTTTGTCAGTGGAAAGAGTCACCTTCTAAGTCAATGCTTCTCAACTTTATCTCAATTTTAGTGTGTATATGAATCACTGGGGACTTTGTGGAGGTTCTAATTCAATGCTTCTCAGGTGAGACTTGACATTGTGCATCCCTAACACACACTTAGGTGACGGAGATGATGTTAGTCAGTGGACCACACTTGGGGTAGGAAGGCTTTAAACTGGCTTAACTATCTCTTTTATTTTGCCTTTTCTAAAGAGTGACTAAAGAATAAAGTGACCTTCCTTTCCTCTCCTGGGCTTTACTAGAAGACCCAGTAAGAGGAACAGCTACATGGCTAAGCCTAAATGATTCACTCAGGAGGAAACAGCAGTGAACTAGGGTACTAGCCCTGTTCTCTTGCCTCACAGGTCTGACTGGTGAAGGTCAGAGACAGAGATTGTTTCAGCATTTTATCAGTTCAGTAACCATAATTGTTGGTGAAAGTGTATTAATGCCCTAAAGACTTCAGATTCTGTAAGCCTGCACATCTGAAAAGCCATATTGGTAAAAGATCTCAAGACATGTGTTTTCTTATGTTATTAAGAAGCAATCCTCTGTAAAACCCTTACTACCAGTTTACAGGAGATTTGACAGTAGGTGGTATGTTCTGCCCTGTAATTTTATTTTTATATGATCTTAAACTTATTCTTTTGCAAAGTACACAAAAGAATTGTTCAGAAATAGAGACAGAAAGGGGGTAGAAAATTTGTACCACTTGGACTTAAATTACTACTCTGGGTGATGAGAAGGAAGATAAGAGATCCAGCTTTAGATTACAGAAATTCAGAGAAGGTAATTCTCATTCTCTATAGTGAAACATCTATGAAGGAGTAACTCAGGGGAAAAAGAAGATGGAAACAAGGACTATGGGAGGTTGGAGAAAATTGAAGGAGAGGTAGAATCAAGGGGCTGATGGAGAAGAGAATAATTCAAAGGAGAATACTCTGCCTTGCTTGATAGCAGCCAGTTGATACCTTCTCAGTAAGTGAGAGAGACCAGGCTAAAGAAATGAGTTCCCATTTTAAGAGATATGTTTCTGCAGATAACATTTGTTTCAGTAAAATATATCAAGCACAAGAGAGTCTCTTACCTTAAACTTATATTTGGATCCCCAGAACTTAGGATGGTACTTGGCACATAAGGGATGCCAAATAATTGTTTAATAAGTTAAGAGTAGATAAATGGATAGTAATGAACCACCAAAATTCTTGGTGATGATCAAATCTCAATGTATTGAGTATTATTAAAATGGAGCAGATTTTTGAGCAGGTACTTATTGTTCTTATTTTCATAGATTGATAGGTAAGTAAGTAGACAAATATTATTCTAATGTAATAGAATTTAATCTGTCTTGATTTGATGTGGGTAGAGTGTTCAGGAAAATTAGGATAACTTGGAAACTGTGTAGCTTAAAAAAAAGCAGATACTCATGTTAAATGTTTTTACCACCTACACAAACAAAAAACAAAGGGGCAAAAGGAAATTTTGGGGTTGATGGATAATTTTTACCTTGATTGTAGTGATAGTTTTATGGGTGTATGCAAATATCCAAGCTTGTTAAATTAAAAGCATTAAATATGTTTTGTATATTAGTTATGCCTCAATAAAGCTATTTTAAAAAGTCAAACATAATATACAGGAGAAATGTATATAGAATTCAAACCAAGAAAATAAAAAATACTTATCTTCCTCCTCCCCCAGAAAACTACCCAGATACTTAGTAATAGAGTGTGCATGCTCAGTCATGTCCAACTCTTTTTCAGCCCCATGGACTGAAGCCCACCAGGCTCGTCTGTCCATGGAATTTTCCAGGTAGCAATACTGTGGGTTGTCATGCCTTTCTCCAGGGAATCTTCCCATCCCTGGGATCGAACCTGCATATTTTATGTCTCCTGCGTTAGCAACAGGTTCTTTTGGTGCTTTGGTAATTATCACAGGTATCAAGGAAATAGAAGAGGAGTAGGCTTC
Source organism: Dama dama (assembly GCF_033118175.1). Classification (NCBI taxonomy): domain Eukaryota; kingdom Metazoa; phylum Chordata; class Mammalia; order Artiodactyla; family Cervidae; genus Dama; species Dama dama. Next base: position 56,832,560 of record NC_083699.1, read on the forward strand.
TTATTTCCCTGTGGAAATAACAAGGAAGGGAGTGATATCTGGCTCTCTACTCATTTTTTTGAAGGAGAAGAATGACCTCAAGGTGTCTACTCTGTAGCCCTTCGAAAACTCTTTATCATGCTAGAATGCTGACATAAGACTGTGGGATAAAGAAATTTCAAGAATGTTGTTTGGATATAAGTTGGAGAAATCAGTCCAGATGACAAGGATACTTGCTAACTCTGTCTCTCATGCCCATCCTCTCATCCTAAATAATCAAGAGGAAGAAGTATAAGGCATCACACAGTGAGGACCACCAGCAGGAACCTGACAGAGCACAGCGTACTATATTCTCTGAGACCCTGCATGTCCCATTTGATTTCAGCCCCAGAAATATTCAGTGGCCTAAATACATAATAGAAATATTATCAATTGAATGACAGCTGTGAGAGGAACTGAGGGAAGGACCTCTGTGGAGATATTCCAGATGCCCCTTGAGACATCTAATTTGGGTTTACATCTCAAAGAAGATGCAAATGCTTTACTTTATGATGAAATAACCTTTGTGATATTCTACATGTTGTTTATTGATATTATCTTTTTCTAAGTTTCTGTTTTTCCATATCTCTTTGCATTTCACATCAAGAAAACTTGAAAACCATTTCAGTAATCTCTCAACAAGTTTTCACAATCTATTCAATTAATTATACTCATAAAGATATTTCTATAGAGAAAGGCCACATCTTTCTACCACCATTCCTACTTCAATTTGAGTCTTGCTCAAACAGGTCATTAGCATAATGCCCCATCTGAGGTGACTTTGAGGTCCCAGCAAACACCTTTGATTACTTAAGGGAAGAGGGTTAATTGTCAGCCTCAATGCTTAAACAAACAGGGAGGCAAGCGTGCCTCACCAGCTCTCAAATTCATGGAAATCAAATTACCAGCTAACAAGCTAGATGCAGTTTGGGGCTTTATCCTCCTTTTTGTAATATCTACCAACAGATGGAAAGGTTAAAGATGTGACAGTTGGCTCACACTGAACATATCTTTTCAATTATGGAGTGTTTTTAGCTTCATCTTTAAATTTTGTTGTTTATTTCATTTTTTGTTTGTTTTCAGGCTTGGGAAATTAGTCATTTTCTCTGAAAAGCTCAGAGAGTGGACATCAATCATTCAATCACTAGGTCATTCTTTTTAAACCATCTCAAATTTCTTCTCACTTCCCAAAGTTCTTGTCATCTACTGACTGAGGAAAGAATGGATTGCTACCCTTTTCTCAAAGATAGACAGTTATTTATGTAATTTAAATTCCCACTAGACATGTAATAATACATCATCTCCCCCTTAGTGCCTTAAACGAAGAAGGCAGAGATAGAAGCTGCTTCGGATGATGTAGTGAAGGGGCCCAGGCTGCCGCATTAGAAGAGCTCTTCCTCAGAATGTGATTATGTATGGGGTTATAGCCCTTTAAAGAGGCAAGTTTAAAAAGGCAGCCACTAAAGTGGGCCCTAATCTAATCTGATGGGTGATCTCGTAAGTCAAGGGAATTTGGACCCAGAAGAACACATCAGGGATGTGTCCACAGAGGAAAGACCATATAAGGGTCCAGTGAGAAGGTGGCCAACCGTGAACGAGGGAGAGAGGTCTCAAAGAAACCAGACCTTTTATTTTGGTTATTTATTTAATTTTTTTTAGTGTATAGTTGTTTTACAATGTTGTGTTACTTTCTGCAGGAAACCAGACCTTGATCTAAGTGTTCTATCCTCCAGAATTGTGAAAAAGCAACTTTCTGTTGTTTGAGTCACTCGGGATCTGTGATATTTTGTTATCCCAGCCCTAGAAAATTAATACAAGGGCTTCTATCATCAAAGGATACATTTTCAAATAGAGGATTTGTATGTTCAAATTGAGCCTTTAGAAGTTGAAATAAATTGACACTGTGATCCTTTAATCATCTCAGTAATCTGAGGTTTGTTTTGTTTTGTTCTACAATCTCTTTTTTTGGACCTTAGAAAATACAATCACTTAAGATAACTAACTTTGCAACTTTAACCAAAAAGTCAGTTGGTCTAGAAAGTGAACCCCTGCATACTCAAACCAGTTAGTGCAACATTAATTTAGTGTTCCATGCAACATTTCCCAGGGTGGAAGAGATGTGATTTTCCTCTGGAAAAAGAGAAATAGAACAATCAAATCTGTAATAAATAGAAATCCTTTCACCTTTCACACATTTTCATAATTTCCCCCACTGCTTCAACTAATTAATTATCAATGCTATTTGTGTTTAGACAAGGGGTTCTGTCTCCTTCATAGCCCATCTGCTTCTTTGTAACCTTTCTGTCAAGTCATTACAAAATGGAGTTGCTGATAAAGCTATCATCTCCATGGCAACTGCTGCTATGTCACAAACCCAGGAGTGTGACCTCACTGCAGTTAAAGGGAGAAATCAAACTGGTGTCTGTTGTGTGAGGCGATAAGAGTTTTTAATCAGTACATATTTACTTATTTGTTTATTTATTTATTTATTTATTTTAGAAATCCAGGAGAGAAGGGTCCTTCTAGAGCAATGTTACTGCAATAACCTTGCTTCTAATTACTAAATATTAAATGAGCATCTTACTATTAGAAGTGCAATATGAACGGGCAACTGGTTATACTTGAGGAGAAAATGTAGTATGTAAATATGGTACTGATTCAGAGAGATCTTCTGGCCCATAGAATGTAAATTTCATCCTTCTTCAGTTGCCTTTGTGTGTATTCTGTTGGCCCCTTACTAATGATAACAACTAACGCTGAGTACTTACAGCCTACCAGATCCAGCAACCTACAAGGTAGTTACCATTGCCCCATTTACAGTGATGGAACGGAGGCTTAGTGAGGTCAAGGGACTTGCCCGAGGGCACACAGCTGGAGTGATGGCATCCTGAGGAACCCCCAGTTACGCTTGCTAAGCGAAGCTCTTCTCCTCTGTGTTCTCCTGCCTACCCACTCCTCAACATAAGCTTTGCCATAGATTTTTTTATTCTTGCTAGAAATAGAATTTCCAGAATCTTTCTTGTTTTTTAGACATCAACGACATTTTAGCAGTAAGTGAATTGTGAGATACCAGAATTGGTTTTGTCCAACTCCTTTATTGATGAGAAAGCTTAGAAGTGCAAGGATTATCTGCTGCTACTTTGATGGTTCAGAATAGCAGCTGTAAGCTTTTCCTATGAAAGTCTGTGTCCATCCCTCATCCTCCAGCATGGGGATATGACTTGGTGTTACAGCGTGGCGAAGTGGTCTCTGTCAGAACACCCCCTGACACATCCCCCCAAATGTATAAGAAGGATGCTTGCTCTGTTCAGACAGCTATGAGGAAAATTCTTATCCTTCTCCTCTAATCAGATGACCTTGAAATCCCTTCCTTTTTAGACACTCTGGAGCCAACAAAGGGGAAAGCAAAACAGAACAAAACAGTCACAGAAAAGCGTAACTGTGGCTTCAAATACCAGTTCTATAATTCCAGTTACTTCCTTGACCTGGCCATTTAGGAGGAGTCACAGTTCCTTAAAAAATCAGCTTGAACTTCTACCATAAGGGAAATTGGTACCCTGCCTATTTTATTAGCTGTGATTAACTGAGTATAAGTGCAATTAAATGTGGACCTAGTTCAGTGATTTTTCTTTTGTGTCCCTATTGGCTCTGTACAGGTCCAACTAATGAGACCCTGACTTATCCTGCAAACATTCTATGACTGTTATTTTCTACATCTCTGAGGAAAAACAACATTTCTGGTGTGATGCTTAGTGAGCTTGAGGAAGTCAGCAGTGTCTTCCTTACTTACCGCATCCATTTGTATAACAGCCCATATACTGATGTGACAAGCAGCCACAGTGTCTTTCCTAGAGAAAGAGCTAAATGCTGAGTGAGACACTGAATTCTGAAATCGACCCACAGGAACTGTTATCATAAGTTCTGATCAACCTGTGATTCTCTTCCTTGGATGGCTGGTTAACTAGTTACTCAATTGTATGATGCAGGCAGTAAATATTATAACCCAGAAGTGCTGCATCCCTCCATTGGGAATTTGCTGTGTGTGTGCATGTTCATACCAGTAAGAGGAAATCAAGAGAACTGTGTACAGCCGGTGCACTACACTTGCTTACAATGTTGTGGGAGGAACATAGGACCAACAGATGTATAGCAGCACAAAGAAAGAGACATAGAGTCAAAGGTCACGCCCATTGCCACATTTCACCATTTCTGTAAGTGATAGGTATGAGAATAAAAGAAAGACATCAAACAAACCCTGCATTAGATGGCATTTTTTTCAAACAGGTGATTGGAAAGAAAATATAAAAAATAGCATTTTCCAAGCATTTAGTATGTGCTAGGTACCCTTCCCTGATAATCAGTGGATAAAGAATCCACCTGTAATGCAGGAGACTAAGGAGATGTGGGTTCAGGCTCTGGGTTGGGGAGATCCCCTGGAGGAGGAAATGGCAAACCGCTCCAGTATCCCTGCCTGGAGAACTCCGTGGACAGAGGATCCTGGTGGGTTACAGTCCACGGGTCACAAAGAGCCAGACACGACTAAAGCAACTGAGCATGAGCACTCAAGCATTTTACATTTTTAAAAAATCATTTATTCTTTTTTTAAAGAAATCTAGGACATAGGTTTCAGAGTGTACCAATGAAAGGATTGAAGTTCAAGGATTTGAATGACTTGTCCAAATCAGCAGTCTGTAGGTCAGCAGATTTCAGAACCTGTGTATCTAGGACTTACAAGTTTATGCCAGATTTCTACTGCCTGGGAAAATCAGATAGGAAAATGGCATAGTTCTAGCACAGAGAAGAGAACATCCCACAGAGGACAGTTCAGATCCCTTCTATCCTGCTTCCTCATTTCGATTGACTGAGGGCATAGAGGATGGACTGGCTTCCCTAGGGCTTGTGCAGGGTTCCTTCAGGTTCAAACAAAATTTTGTTGTTCTTGTAAAATTGGAGAAAGATATGCCAGCATACATTGCTTGAAAGATGCACTGCCTTGCAGTTGTCTACGTTTGAACAGGTTGGTTTTTGGGAATTAACTGTTACATTGATCCAGTAGGATTTATATGCTGATTATATTGATAGATCTTATTGTTTACTTATGTAGCTGGGTACTTAAAACTGCAGTTGATAATAGACTGCTATTCAAACATCTTTGCCACTATACTGGGTTGGCCAAAATGTTTGTTCAGATTTTTCCATAGGCTGTTATGCAAAAATCCAAAAGAACTTTTTGGTCAACCCAATATGACTTCCTTAGATCTGTAACCCTCATATGTTCTCTGATATGAATAATTCATTCAGTGTCCTTGCTTATATTGTGGTCTCATTTGTCCCTGGGAACATTAAAGAAGGCAAATGCTTGGAGAGTTAAGAGACTTCAGTTGGATGTCCTTGTGGCTGAATAAATTAGATCTGGATAGATGGGAGCAGGAATTACTGGTTGGCCTTAAAGTTCAGATTTTCAATTGAAGGCAACTGGAGGCTTCCAAACATTTCTTATCAGGGATGTTATGTGAGTTAAAAGAAGTATTGTTTAGCTTTTGTTTAACTCTAGAAGCTTATATATAATTTATATTTTTTCAGAGAAGAAAGCAGAAATGGGATTGAACTATATACAGTGTTACATAATTTTTTTTTCTCACACAACACTGCAGTTAGAACGTTAGCATATGTTATAAATAGATTTACTTCATTAATTTTAATCACTGTGTAGTAATTTAATTTCTTTTGATGGATTTAAATTGTTTGTAGGGTTTTTATTTTTTCATATGGTTGTCCTATTTTGTTTTGTTTTGCTATTACAAAGAATGTTACAATGAACCTCATTATACCTGTGTTTTGAAAATCGGTGAGTGTGTCAGTAGGATAAATTTCTAGAAGTCCAATTGTTGGGTAAAAACATAGGTGGACTTTATATTGTAATAGATATTGCCAAAGGCTGCACAAAACACAAGTTAAGCCTCCACCAAGATATATCTAGCATTTCAATACATCTGTTCAACATTAGGTAACATCAAAGTTTAAAATTGTTATTACTTTGATGTGTACAATATAGTCAAACATTTAAGTTAAATCTCTTTCATTACAAGCGAGTGTGAGCTTCTCTTATGCTCACTGAGCATTGGTGTTTTGTGTTTCTATGAATTGTTTGCTTGTGTTGTTTTCTCCTTTTCCTGTCACGTGCTTAGTTTTCAAATTTTTGTGTAAAATTGCTTTAATATTAGAACTGTTTCAATCTTAGACTATCATATGAGCTAGAAATCGTTTTCCTAGTTATCATTTCTTTTGACTTGATTTGTGGTTATTTTGAGGGTGGTAGAAGCTTTAAATTTTATACAAATTTATGAGTATTTTATGATTTTTTTGGTTTTAATTCTCTAACGCAGATATTTAAGAAAAAAAAAAAAAAAAGCTTTCCTTTTGTCCTTAAGTAACTTTGTTCTTTTCTCTTCCTATTTACTTATTAATTCTTTGATCTATTTGGGATTTATTTTCATGTAAGATATAAGTCGGACATGACTGAGCAACTGAACTGAGCTGAACTGAACTGAAGATATAAGAAAGTGATCCAACTTCTTTTTTTTTAGCCACTGGTCAGTAGTCTCAACAATATTTGCTACATAATTTACTTTTCATTCACTTTTATCATATACTAAATTCCTTTGGGTGTTCATCTCTATATATGATTTTACTTTTCCATGGTTCTTCTGATAATCTGGGCCAGTGTAAGCTATTTCAAATATTGCAGCTTAATAGATTTTAATATTTGGGCTTCCCAGGTGGCACTAGTGGTAAAGAATCCACCCGCCAATTCCAGTTAATAGACATGGGTTTGATCCCTGGGTCAGGAAGATGACCTGGAGGAGGAAATGGCAATCCACTCCAGCATTCTGGCCATAAAAATTCCAAGGACTGAGGAGCCTGGCAGGCTACAGTCCTTGGGGTTGCAAAGAGTCAGACACAACTGAGCATCTGAGCTCAACAACAGGTTTTAATATTGAGTAGTTCTAGTTTCCATTTCATGTTATCTTTTGATTATTCTGACTTTTCTATGTGCTTTTGTTTTCCATAAACTACTTGAGATCACCTTGGTACATTGGTTGAGACTGCTGATTTTATAGATCAGTTCAGAGGAAAATGCTGTCCTCATTACCCAACATTATCATTATTACTACCCAGAGATAAAACATGCATTTCCGCTTATTCATTTTAATTCCATGGTGTAACTAAATACAATATCTTTTTAACATAATAATTTCCTAATTTTCTTTATAACCTGTATAAATTCTTAGAGAAAACTACATTGTTCATCTAACATGTTTTGCTTTTTAGTACTCATTCCATTTTCCTAGGGTCATTGTTTTCTCTTCTCTTCTCATTTAACCTTGGACATTTTGAAAGTCCACAGCAGAGAATTCATTCTTCCAAATGCTGGAGCCTAGCCTTTTAGCTGTAGAGGGTGAATGACACAGTATTTGAATAATAGCTAATATTACAAACAGCCTAGAACAGCTGCTTCTCACTGCGTTTTACTGGTGTACAGTCATTACTAGTGCAGGATTGAGTGATTTGGGTGAAGTTTACTTAAGGATCACTGTCATTATATATTTATGAATAACAGCAAACACTATTTAGGCTAAGCCATTCCATGAGAATTGACATGCTACATCAGGGACTGGGTGATAGAGTTCCTCGCCCTGTTTATGGCACTAACAATCTGTTTCCTAAGCCAGCTTCTGCAAGCTAATGATCACAGCCACTAACCATTCTATTCTCATTTTAATAAAAATTGCAAAGAGAGGAAAGAATAATAAGAGAAAAAAGGTGATGGATGTATTATTGAGGCCATTTGTAAACAAATAAAATCCATTTAACCTTATTTGGAGGAACAGCAGAAAAAACGTGCAAAGCTCTAGTAAGCAAAACATTTCCATTTGTACCCATATGCTCCCCTGTATTCTAATCGCTTTCTTCCAAAAGAGGAGAAAAAAGGATACCCTTCATGCATTTTCTCTATGTTTGTTGTCATTGGTGGTATATATTAATGGAGGTTACAATCAACTACAGTCTTCTGAAGCTATTCAAATAGACTAATGTTCTTTTCTATTACCCATTTATTTTGTTACAGAGCAATTCTATTTAGGGTGGAAGGTACTCTGATTTTGTGGGGCACACAAAGGAACAAAGGACTGACTTAAACTCTAGTCACTGACTAGACTATGCCTCTTCATAATGGTCAGGGGCCAACACTCTATCCGCTCCGCCGACCACATCATTTTCAATCTTATCTCTTGCTCTGTGCCTGTTCCTTAATATCAAGTCTAGCATTCCCAACCTTGTGATGTCACTAAGTGACCTTAGTCATAGAACAAGGGGAATGGAAATACTTTTGGATATTCACTAGGAATCTGATGTGTCTTAACCCTCTATTTTGTCTGCTAACCAGAGCCAGAGCTGGTTCAAAATCTGGCCACTTATGTTATCTGAATCACTGTGATACTGAATGTCACCTGCTGAAATGTTTTGTTGGTGTGGCTTTAGGACACAGAGATTGAGAAGGCTGAAGAGATAGATTTCAAGCTGTGTCCCATCCAGCCATTCCTCCTTTTACTGATCTAGAATCACCGCAGTGGCAGGGTTGGGGTGAAGTAGGGGCAGGACTACTGAAGATGATGCGCTAACACTACTCAAGAAAAATGGCAATTCTAAGCCAGAGGGTAGTGGGCTTCTTGGTGCTTAATGTGGTGAGGCATCATTTTTGAATGATGACTGCATGCTTGTGAGATGCTAGTTATCATGAGTTGGAATCTTTCATAGGGTTTATCAAGAGAGCTTCTTAATAAAAGTGAAAGAGGAGAGTGAAAAAGTTAGCTTAAAACTCAGCATTCAGGAAAACTAACATCATGGCATCTGCTCCCATCACTTTCTGGCAAATAGATGGGGAGACAGTGGAAACAGTGACAGACTTTATTTTGGGGGTCTCCAAAATCACTGCAGATGGTGACTTCAATCATGAAATTAAAAGATGCTTGCTCCTTGGAAGAAAAGTTATGACTGACCTAGACAGCATATTAAAAAGCAGAGACATTACTTTGACAACAAAGGTCCACCTAGTCAAAGCTATGGTTTTCCCAGTAGCCATGTATGGATGTGAGAGTTGGACTATAAAGAAAGCTGAGTGCTGAAGAATTGATGCTTTTGAACTGTGGTATTGGAGAAGACTCTTGAGAGTCCCTTGGACTGCAAGGAGATCCAACCAGTCCATCCTAAAGGAAATCAGTCCTGGATATTAATTGGAAGGACTGATGCTGATGCTGAAACTCTAATACTTTGGCCACCTGATGTGAAGAACTGACTCATTTGAAAGACCCTGATGCTGGGAAAGACTGAAGGTAGGAGGAGAAGGGGACAACAGAGGATGAGCTGGTTGGATGGCATCACTGACTCAATGGACATGAGTTTGAGTAAACTCTTGGAGTTGGTGATGGACAGGGAGGCCTGGCACACTGCAGTCCATGGAGCTGCAAAAAGTCGGACACGACTGAGTGACTGAACTGACTGATGGGGTTTATGGAGTTTCTAGGAATAAAGATGATATTGTACATTTAATTGAGAATTGGAAGAAAATATAGAAACATCACAAGGGCCAAGGATGGATTCTCAGAATAACTTGGAAATTTCCAGTATTCTCTGTTGGGTGTATTAGCAAGCACTTGCAGTCTCATCAAAGAATGTGCCCGGGGAAAAGACAGATGTGTTCTCTCACCTGGCAGAGCTGTGAGTCTGCTTGCTGGGAATCCCGTGGGCCCTAAGACTGTCCTTCAGATGTCAAAATCCATTTCAGTAGCATACATAATGCAGGAATAAACCAGAGAGCTAGAATTTCTGATTGTCTGTCTGGAGCTGTCCTGTCTACACCCATGATAAACTGTACAGAAATGAGACATTCAGGAAAATTTTACCAGTCCAGAGCAGAATCTAGAATAACAGTAGAGCTATTGTTGTTCAGTCAGTAAGTCATGTCCGACTCTTTGCAACCACATGGACTGCAGCATGCCAGGTTCCGGTCTCCACTATCTCCTGGAGTTTGCTCAAATTCATGTCCATTGAATCGGTGATGCTATCGAACTATCTCATCTTCTGCCATCCCCTTCTCCTCCTGCCTTCAATCTTCCCCAGCATCAAGGTCTTTTCCAGTGAGTTGGCTCTTGGCATCAGGTGGCCAAAGTATTGGAGCTTCAACTTCAGTGTCAGTCCTTCCAGTGAATATTCGGAGTTGATTTCCTTTAGGAGTGATTGGTTTGATCTCCTTGCTGACCAAAGGACTCTCAAGAGTCTTCTCTTCTGGTAGAGCTTTTACATGACTGTTTTGTTCTCCACACTGTCTAACTCTGGAGAAGTGTGCCTCAACTCTTTTGTTGTCAAGTGGAAGGGGATTGGTAAGTAAATCTAATCATGCGACCTCATTCCTGATTTCCTTGGCTCTTAGGATAGAGATGAAATTTCTTATTGGGTCAAAAGGGTAGTTGGCTTCTACCAACACCTCCAATCTCATCTCCTCCAGGATCTTCTTTTACTTTATAATCACAGTCTTCATCAGCTCCATGTATCCATGTTACTTCCTGCTATCACAGGGCATTTTCTTGTGACATAACCTCTACTAGATTCCTTTCCTTTGCTTTTTTCTTCTTTACTCTGACACCCTTCAGTTCTTGGGTTAATCGTTAATTTCTTGGGAAAGCTCTTGGACCTCCCTAAACAAATCAAATAATATTATAGATTTTTTAAAGAGAATGTGTTTGTCTATAGGGGCACTTGTAACTGTTGCATTTTCACAATTATTTTTATGATTTGATCCATGTCTGCATTCCCCCACTAGACTCTAAGCAATTATGAGAAGAGAAAACTTACCTGTGTTGTTCATTATTCTATCCCTAGAGCCTGCAGTGGTTCCTGACATATAGTGGTGCCCACTTTAACTCATGTCTGTATCCTCGTCAAAAATGCTTAGAACCTTTGGGGAGCAGAAAGAACTCCTGCAGAAATGGTTCATTGGCCTGGTTCCAGACAGAATATAGGATAAGGATGGACTCTGCTGCCCTGAAAGTATACCATCAGCTGAGCTGAATGAGAGATGCTGAATTCAGAAGTTGTGATACTGTACAAAGAGAAGCAATATAATCTAACAGTTGCCAAGATAACACTTCAGAATCATGAAGAAAAGAGCAACAATATAAACCTATCAAAGAATCTTAGGATGTTAAATCTAGAAGGATTGTTCTGTGTTACTTAACAATAATAGGTAGTCAATGGGAGTTTGCTGTGTGCTGTAGGAAGCTCAACGCAGTGTTCTGTGACAATCCAGAGGGGTGGGATGGGGTAGGAGATGGGAGGGAGATTCCAGAGAGAGGGGACATATGTATACCTGTGACTGATTCATGTTGATGTATGGCAGAAGTAGCACAATATTTTAAAGCAATTATCCCCCAATTAATTCTTTTTTTTTTTTTTTTTAATGAGAAAGCAAAAGCCTAGCAGTAGGATATTAAGACAAAAATCCAAGGTTCCTTGCCTATAGTGCATACTTTCTTGGCCACACCATTCTGCATCTAAAAAATAGTTGCTCTCTGAGATACTTGGACTTTCAAAACTAAATTGGGGGAGGGGGGAAGTCAGTGGGATTTATGTCCTGTACAGAGATAATCTATAGCCTTGTTTTTTTTTTTTTTTTTTCTTGCTATAGGAATGCAAAAAAAAAAAAAAAAAAAAAGACTGAATATTATCTCTGAAACATATTATGTAGAGAATGGCAGTATGGCAGTCACCCAAAAAAGCTTTTACTGTTTCTGGAGTGTTTGTTAGGAAACATTAAAGCTATTTTTTTAAATATAAAAGGCAGTCCCACTCCCTGCTCTCACTAAATGAGAGATGAAAAATGACAGGGATGGGAATTACAGATCAGACCCCCATTCCAGAAGTTAGCCAATCATTTAGTCAGGGATTCTCTGCACCTTATGGAAAGTTCTGCTTCTATAGCTATTCCACATCAGAGAGTTAATTTCTGCAAAGATTCAGCATACATATCCAAAGTGATGCTTTCAAATTGTGGTGCTAGAGAAGACTCTTGAGAGTCTCTTGGACAGTAAGGAGACAAAACCAGTCAATCCCAAAGGAAATTAACCCTGAATATTCATTGGAAGGATTATGCTGAAGCTGAAGCTCCAATACTTTGGCCACCTGATGTGAAGAACCAACTCATTGGAAAATACCCTGATGCTGGGAAAGATTGAGGGCAGAAGGAGAAGGGGGCAGCAGAGGGTGAGACAGTTGGATGGCATCATTGATTCAATGGACATGAATTTGAGTGAACTCCAGGAGATAGTGGAGAAGAGGGAGCCTGGGGTGCTACAGTCCATGGGGTTGCAAAAAGATGGACATGACTTAGGACTGAACAACAGCAACGAATCTAAATCTAAATTCGTTTAGATTCTAAACAAATCTAAATCTTCAAGCTACAGTGATTTGATGTCCAAAATTCTAAAGTTGTATTATTTCTCTGTTAAAACCAGAAACTTCGACATTGAGCTTGATCATAAATTGAAATGCTTCATAGTCATTAAAAATAAATAAAAACATATGTAAATAATAGAGGAGAGAAAGTTAAGGGAAAGTCAATCACCCAGGCTTCTATAATAATAAGGCAACATCTGATATAGTGACTAGTGACTGTGCTATGAATATAATTTGAATGATTTGGGTCAACTCTTCCCCCCACCCCCTCACCTGCCACATACCTTTGAGAAAGACTAGAAGGGAATACAATAGAATGAGTCTTGTGATTGTTCTTTGCATTTCTTCATTTATCTGATTTACTTTTTATTAAGTTATTTTTATTACTAAAAATTACTTCTTTGAGTAAGTCACTTAGTATGGCTAACTAAACTAGAATAAAATTCCCCTCCCATATCACACTTTCCAGTGCAAACCTACTAGTCAAGTCTTGGCAATTTTTTTCTTTGTCAGCCCCCGGTTTAGCAAGATATTTACAGGGAACGTGCCCAGATAAAGCATTCAAATGTTCATCATAAATAACTCTTAACCAGAGGTAGATGTATTATCAGACTAATGATTCATAAGCTTCTCATTTTTGTAAGCCCCTCCTAACCCCTGGGAGGGTTGCTGGTAATATCACATTCCAACTATTGAGTTAATTTTCTTAAAGAGCCCCTCACCCAGGTGAGTAAGTTTTATGTTCCCAAAATTTAATTTGAACTCTGCTTTCACAGGAATAACGAGTGTAGGAAACCCCATCTGGTTGTTACTTTTGCCATTAACTTGAATCCTAGTGAATGAATGTCCTCTCTCTCACCGTTTTGACACGTTCAGTCTTGAGTGTCCTCTGCAAGTCCATGTCTGAGTGTTCTCTTGTGTTATCTATTAAGCACCACCCACAAATGGCCCAGTCAGTGATGGATTGCTCTGCAATTAGCTGATTTAACCTATAAGTATTTGTTAGACTTCCTCTTATTCCCCACCAATAGTTGATTCTTATGTATCTTTTTTTTTCAGCAAAATGTTAAATCCTTATATACGTTTACCTGTAAAAGTATGCTCCCCTTTAATGACTTTAGGCAATAATATGCTGAATTTACCACTGCTGCCTTCAATGGTATAGTTCTGAGGGCAGTATCTCAGTCTGAAATGTTGTTGGTAAACTTGTTACTCTCACATTTCATAGTGGATTTCCAGGAACAACAGCAAAAAAATCAATTCCTGACCCCTAATGGGACATCCTTTTATCTCTCTCATGTCCTCATTCTCTGTTTCTTTTGTCAAAACTCAAGAAGGGAGCAGTGAATGAGTAGAAGTTCTGTATCCTATTGAATATCTGGCTTTGTTTTGGGTCAGCTTCAAAAGTGCCATATCTCTAGGGAAACATGAAAAGAATTCTCATAAGAAAAGTATTTTAAAAAATGCTTTACAAAGACAGGCTTTAGTGGAAATGGCAAGTAACACCCAGAAGAGTCTCCAAATGTTGATTCTTAAAATGAACCTGACACTGACCTGACACTGAATGATGAAAACAGAAAGGTGAGACATTTTCTTGCCAGGGCGATGTCACTGGCTTTGCACGGCTTCTGATGAGAGACCACATTTAAGGGGGATGCTTCTGTTTATACTAACTGAAAAGACACAATGGTTCATACTGCAATGTAGCCTGTGGGAACCATTCTCCCAAGGGAGCCAGAGCTCTCTGTCCAAGGAGAGAGAAATGAGAAGGATGAGTCTTTGGATTCATTCTTTCCCCCTAATTTGAAAGATAAAGAACTTGACACTTTTTAAAATTATTATTTTGAAACCTTCCTGCTAGGCATAGTTATTCTGCTATAATAGCTCAACATAAATGGATCTAACAGCAAAGCTATTTTCTGGTGGAAGTACATGTTAAATCTTCAACGCCTACTGTGTGTCTCTGGACCAGTTTCTTTAGAAACTGTACGTGTAAAATCTCCATATTCTCCACATGATTTCCATGTAATCTCCATTTACTCTTCACATTAACTCCGTGAGATGAATGTGGCCCTTTCTCATTTCTCCACTTGAAGAAACTGAAATATCAGGAAGTTATGCAACTTATTTGAGATTTACCTGATAAGTGGTCGATCTGGGATCTAAACGTGACCCCAAGCACACATCTCATGAGGCCACACGTGGTCTGTCCTCTTCACTCCCAGGTTAACACTTACTTTCAGGACATGACTGTTGATAAAGTGTTGGCTGTATTATGTCCACACTACACATGCAGAAACCAGTTAACAGAGGAGACTGTACAACCATGCAAGACCCTTGAGAAAATCATGCTGGAAGATTGAACATACCAAGTATTAGTGCTAGTGCTGGCACACAGAGAGACTGGGTTACATAATCACAGCATTCATGCACAAAGATTAAATCCACTTGCGACCAGAATCTACCTTTGCTATTGAGAATTTCTGTTACTGCTAATGCCAGTGATTTATAGAGCTTCTTAAAGAAAAGGAGAAGAAAGGAAAGATGGGATGTTCTATCTAGATGCAAAATCAGAGTGGACTGTTGCAGGTATTGACCTGAAGGTATTGCACCAGTTTGTGACAATAAATGGAACTGTCTGGGGACAAAAGTAATAAGCCCATTATGTTACATTGTACATGCTGTAATGAATCCAGGAAAGATTGGTGTGAGCAAATTATGACTGGCTCAGCAGATTTCTAGAAGGTGGTAGATTCCCAACACTTTCAGATTTTCAGTTGTGTTCTGAGCTGTATTAATGAGCTACATTCTGAAATCTTGGAGCTGAGCAGATGAAAAACTCTAGAAGTTAGAAATGGATTCAGTTATCTGCTTTCATGCCTCGTGGTATAGCTCTTAACCTGCTGCAGACTGGGTTTGAGAATGAAGATAAAAAATGTAATGGGTTTGAGAATGAAGGTTGAAAATGGAACAGTAGCTTCCTAGCATAGAAGAATATTTTTTTCTGTATGCATTTCCTCTCCAGCTTAATTTCTATGATAAATTCCCTAAAATGCAGTAAATAATTTACAGTGTTAGTATCACAGCAACAGCAGGTCTGTGTGGGTTGGCTGTCGATTTATATCTAAAATAAATGGCATCTTTCAGAAAGAAGGATGGATGTGGCAAGATGTGTGGTTCTATGTTCTCACTGTTGTCAGACTGTGCTTTTGTACCAGCATGTCTGTGTAAGCAAACTTGATCATATCTGCAGCTGCCCATGTGTCCATGCCGGGTATCTTCATGAAATTGTTTAAAAAGAGTACACACACCTACTCACATCTCACAGAAATACAGGAAGGACTTACACTGGTGTAGTGTCCCCCAAGGTAGACCCTCTGTTTTAGCCTTTCCAGAGAATAAACCACTCTTTTTAGAGGGAGGAAGTAGGGAGAAGAGCATAGGGGAGGATCTGATATTTTCTAAACATAATCAGAATGAAAATTGGGAGAGCTAGCTATTTACTCAACAGAATTTCAAAAACACCCTCCTGTTTCAGTTCTGCTTTTACGTCACTTCCAGTGGTTCCAGACACTACAAAAACCTGATTTCTTGAAGGAAGGGGTTATTTCTACAAGGCAGGTTTGGCATCCCTTAGATTTCTGCTCTTTTAGAGTTGGGCTTTCTCAGCTCAGTTTACATCAATTACCACCAGCTGTTTTGCTTTACCTTTTCCCAAAGTTTTACTAAATGAATTGCTTCTTCTTTTTGTCCTTTATGTCTTTTATTCATTTTGTCATTTTAGTGAGGTTTTGGAAAGAAGCAGAGGTATTAATAAATCTATGTTCAACTTGCCTTCCCTAATTAGAATTGTGTTTTATTCTCTAGCTTGTATCTCTTCAGTCTCTATCTTTATTTAGGGATTCTGGTATGATACTATAGTATGAATCTCCTTGAATTTTGATGCCAAGGGAGAGATATCCTAGATGAGTTTTGGAAATGTATTCAGTTCCTCTCTGACCAGCTACAAAAAGAAACTGCAGATGAATTAAAAACTGCTGATTACCTTACCCTGCAAAAGACCAGAATTTCTGGGGCTAGACCTGGAACTAGGAATTATTTTTATCCTCAAAAATATATGCATGTATCCTTTGTTACTAGGCTGGGGGTATATTTGATCATTTTAAAAATGATTGTTCTAATCCAGTTTATTGTCTGTGTTCTAAACTGGGAGGTGTTGATGTCATTGCCTTGATCCTGAAGATAAGTAAATTCTACAGTGTACCTCAATCCTTTGTTTGTTATATAAGGAACACTTGTTGGTGAATTTAAGAAGCACAGCTGATGCAGGAAAAATTAGACTTATAGAAATAGTATAAACTAAAATTGCACTGTGATAGTTGAAAGTTTGTGATAGTTGAAAACTGACTCAGGGATAATATCTCATGGGAACATTGAGAAATGCAAAAATTGACCCAAGAAAATTAGACATATGAAAAACAAATGGGACAAAATATAACTGAGAATGGTTGAAACTGCACATAATAACATTTTTATTGACTAAAAATTAATAGAAAAATAAAATATTCTTGACAAAATTTAGATCTGCAAAAAATGACTGAAAAATGGATTTGATGGAACTAATAAGCACATGCATACAAAAACAAAAGCCCTACATGCAAAATGCTGACACTAATGAATGGATTTCAATATGAACAAAAAACCTTGATCTTTCAATTATTCATTGTACAGTTTACACAGAAAAAGCATTGGTAACAATAAAGACATTTTTAGCAAAGTGAGCATAAAAAAAGATGTAAAAAGTGTAAAGGCATTGTATAGAATATTGATCAAAGAATGAAATTAGTAATTGGAATTTTGTTCAGAAAATACTCTCTCTACAAAAAGTCAATACTGTTCATAAAATCTTGATTTAAATATTTGTATGTGTATCAAGAATTTAAACATTCTTTCTGTCAAAATCTCACTTGTCCTTAAGTCATTTTCAAGCTAGTGTTCATGGCTAGAAAAATTGTTTTCTATGAATAATGCCATATGAACACACAGGTAGAAAAATACAAGAATGTATAGTCTGTGGACAGAGAACGTTGCCTGCTATTCTGGTAAACAATAAATGCTGCCATCAAGCCATCAGCCACTATAATTGCCTTAGGGGAATTCAGGATGGAGGGAAAACAGGATACTAGCCCTAGATAGTTAAGATGCATATCACAGGAATAATTTCAATGAGCCCAGACTCTCAGATCTTCCCATCCATAGGAAGGCATGAAGGTCATTAACTTGAGATGTCTGTTTTTTTGTGATTATCGATAACCTTTTGATGTTCAACCACATGTTTTTGTTGTTCTTGTTTTATCAGCAAACCTCTTACATAACCTAGCTTCTTCCTTACCTCTTTGGAATAGTTCTTGTTCCCTGAATAAAACAAGACATGCAGTTTTTATGTTGTGTGGCTTTTTTCCAGTTCACAGGTCTGGCTGAGTACGTGACATTGAAATTCACTATTAGCTAGAAATTCTGCTGAATTGAACCAGGATCCTGGCTCTCCCAGCTCCCTGATCTAAGACTGAGACAGATGCAGCTGGGAGAGTATTTGCATGTAATAGTATATCAGAAGGGTTTGTTGACTTACGTTTTACTGAACTACCTCAACAGAATTTGCTCAATCCTTGAGCATAATTTGTTTATAGCCCAGATCATTATCTATTTCTTGACATGTTTGTATGTTCCCCAGTTCTAGGGACTTTCTACTTTCGGCCTATGCTGAGTCTCCTCCCCTGACAATCTGACTTGCAGATGCCTTCTGACCCCTGGCAGATCCTTAGATCAGAAGTAGTATGTCCTCTTTTAATTCCAATTTAACTTATTTATTCTCTTCCTCTAACAAATCTGCCTTGAGTCTTGTTTTACCTTTTATCTCTTTTCTGTCAATCAGTCCTTGTATAGTATTCAATTTAGTGCTAGATACAAGGTAAGTTAAAAATTGCATGCAAATGTATTATAAAAATTAAATCATAAATCTGTACATAAAAGCAATACCATAGTCCTAAGGGGATATTAGGAGGTGGAATTTGTCAGAGCAATCATGGTGAGATGTATGGTCTTTGTTCAAGAAAGACTTCCATAAGAAGTCTATGGTGGTATTGTTTAGTCACCAAGTCATGTCTGTCTCTTTGTGACCCCATAGACTGTAGTCGCCCAGGCTACTCTAGCCATGGAATTTCCCAGGCAAAAATTATGGAGTGGGTTGCCATTTCCCTCTCCAGGGGATCTTCTCAACCCAGGGATCGAACCCACATCTCTGGCAGGCAGTTTCTTTACCTCTGAGCCACCAAGGAAGCCCCATAAGAAGACCGTGTTGGGCAGTAAAACCATCCTATTTCTTAGAGAAGCTTTCAGTGTACCTTCACTTTTTGTTTAAAATACAATCCTAGGACACAAAGGAACCTGTGTACAAGAGCAAATATATAAACAAATCCTATGCTAAATATCAGTTATTTGAATTGTATCACTTTTGATTATACTCCTCACTTTGTTTTTACATTCATGTGAATCTTTGAAGATTGATTCTTCTGTAAAACCTCTTCAATTTTGCAATAAATATGTACATATTAAGGAAATCATATGGGAAGGAGGGAAGACATTCCTAACATGTATATTTATGACTGCTTTGTAAACAAGTGTGGTAGAAAAAAAAATTTGTTTGGTCGTGAGAATGTACTATGTTGTTGGCAGAAGAAAAACATTTTAAACTTCAGTATTTTGAAACAGTCAATTCACAGTTCAAGAAAAATACACAAAGTAAGTTAAATTAAAATCATTACCCTGTACCTGATAGAAATATGTAAAACAGAAATGAGAAAATAGAACTTAGAATTTAAAAGAGCAATTAGAGATCATTTAGAACAATTTCCATATGTTATAATGAAGAAATTGACACCCAAATAGGTCAGATAGTTTGCCCAACCCCAGGAAGCTAATGAATAATTGTCTGTTTTCTGGGACAAACATCTTGCACATGTTAATTATTTTTCACTTAAAAGAGATGTTTCTGATAATTCACCCTCTGTTACCTAAAGCAATACAGAGTGTATAGCTGATGAGTCATTTCAGAAGCTCAATGAATTTGGGAGACAGTGGAAGGTAAGGTAATCAAATTTAATGAGCATTTAATATATGCTAGGTGTTGAGCTAAGTTCTCTATTATTGCATTCAGAGAGTTGATATGGCAATGAAACAGTTCGTGTATTTGCTGGTGAGGGGTTTTAGATTTGAAAAAGTAGGTGGAAATGTGCCAAATCTCCTAAAATGAAAATTGAAGTTAGGATCTGAACCCAGATCTCTACCTCTGAAGTGCATTCCACTAAGCTAAAGCACTGAGAGAATTCTCCATTATTCTGGTATGTCTGCAGATCTTCTGAGACACTGGAAGATTATTTGCTTACAGATAACTTCAAAAGCTAGCGTCGCTGTCTTTCTAAAGATAGAGATCCAGCTAGACCTTCAAAAATAGTAGTCTCCCCCCCACCTCTACATAGAGAAGGTTTGCTCTTAACTTCCCATGGTAAAAAAACAAACCCCTCCAAAACTACTCTGTCTCCAAAGGGGAGGATGAGCTGGTTTGTCTGCAGCCATTTCTAAGATTAAGTGTTTCTTACACTTGGTGTTTCCAGGCTTTGGCGTAGACCTGACTGCATAGCACCTGCCTGGGATGGCCCCACATTGTCCTCATGGAACTTAGTGGGCAAGAGAAACTGATGTGAACATACCTTGCCATGAGTGAGAGATTGTCTAAATCCATATGAGTTCACTGTTTCCTTACCAGAGAAATTCTTGGAACTATAGTGAGCAAATATTAGGAGCTATGTAGCTATCTGATACACAGTATACTTTTCCAAATGAAAAAATCTTCCTGCCAGCTTGGCTAAAAGAGGTCCTATTCACTCCACAATAAAGCCTGAGCTCAAACAGTCAGATTATTTAATTGTGAAAAAAAAATGGCATTTCTCAGGTTCATTGGAGATAGCTTAGATTCCATGCAACTCATTAAAAACCAAAGGAGACAAAATAACAAGCATTAATGAGATACTGTAACAAAGAGAACAGCAGTTGTGTGCTAATTTAATTTGGTTAATTTACAATTGAGTTAATTTCTAAAAGCTCTAATTTTCTTTCTGATTCCGTGCTGTTTGCTATCATTTAAGAAATCATTCTGTGAGATTTCTTTGATAGTCCAGTCAGGCAGCTGGTTACCATTTCCAAGCAAATGCCCACCTTTTGCCAACTTAGTTCTTTTTAAGCTACCCACTCCTAGCATTCTTGATGAAAAAATTCATCCACTTTCATATATGCTTTCAATTATTGGTAAAGCATAACTCATGGCCCAGCCAACACTTGGCTATGCTGCATATATTAAAAATGCTTTAACCTTTTCTCATAGTTGTTGCAGTCTTCCTTTTGTGAACTCCTTTGCATTGAATAGAATCTTCCAGCACTGTCGCGCCTGAATCTGAAAAGGTACATGCTAGAAGCATGGTTACTAGGATGGCCACCAACTAACCTGTAAACAGTGCAGCTCTCCACTGTTCAGAATAAGCCTTGGCCCTTCTGGCCTCCGGCTTCCATAATTCTTTTGCATGCTGTCTGTCCGTCTGTACGAACATGTACCTGATCTGACTAACTGTCAGTCCTCTCTGACTGCCACCTGGATCTGAGTATGTGACTCCCCCATTTCCCCACACTTATACTTACCTGAGGTGCCCTGGGATCAGCTGTGTCCCCAATGGGTTTTGAGAATAGAGAGAAAAGGCAGATGTTCAGATAGCTGAGGGAGATGCAGTCCTCCAGTCTTTTCAATAACAACCGTGATAAAAGGAAGATGAATATGAAGGGCAGGGAGAACTGTTTGTGTGCAAGCAAGAGTTCGTGGTTAATTTCTTCTCACTGAAAAAGTCTTTTGCATGAATCAGACCATGGCAGACAGAAGTACTCTATTTCTTGTCAAGAGAATTAACTAGATTTTCATTGTGGGGAGATTGGAAAAAAAAAAAAGTTTTCAGTCATCAGAAGCAAAATAGTCACAGTTATTTTTTGTACTCTATTCATATATTTGTGCCACGGGGGTGAGGCCAATTGAAGATATTAGGTCATTAATTTCCATAGTATCCTTGTAAGGGAGGACAATGGAAACTAATTATCCTTATTTTACAGATACTGAGAGAAGTAAACTGACCTCTCTGCAGTCTATGTAATTCATTGGTGGTAGAACCTCAAACCTCAGTTTAATTTCACAGTTGTTCATGGGTTTGATTAAGTTCTAAGGAAGCACAGAGGGGTCATGTCACTGAACACACTTCTCTATCTTGAAGATCTGTGGTCCTTTCTCATATTCCCCAAATGCTGTCGACTTACAAGAAGGCAGGGCAAGATCCAAGCAGAAAAAGAGGAATTGGGAAGTTTGTGTATGTTCAGAGAGAAAACCAGTTCCGTTCAGTCATTCAGTCCTGTCCGACTCGTTGCAACCCCATGAACAGCAGCACGACAGGCCTCCCTGTCCATCACCAACTCCTGGAGTCCTCCCAAATCCATGTCCATTGAATCAGTGATGCCATCCAACCATCTCATCCTCTGTCATCCCCTTCTCCTCCTGCCCTCAATCTTTCCCAGCATCAGGGGCTTTTCAGATGAGTCAGCTCTTCACATCAGGTGGCCAAAGTATTGGCGTTTCAGCTTCAACATCAGTCCCTCCAATGAACACCCAGGACTGATCTCCTTTAGGATGGACTGGATCTCCTTGCAGTCCAAGGGACTCTCAAGAGTCTTATCCAACACCAAAGTTCAATAGCATCAATTCTTCAGTGCTCAGCTTTCTTTATAGTCCAACTCTCACATCCATACATGACCACTGGAAAAACCATAGCCTTGACGAGATGGACCTTTTACGGACCTTTGTTAACAAAGTAACGTCTCTGCTTTTTGATAAGCTATCTAGGTTGGTCATAACTTTTGTTCCAAGGAGTAGGCATCTTTTAATTTCATGGCTGTAATCACCATCTGCAGTGATTTTGGAGCCCAGAAAAATAAAGTCAGCCACTGTTTCCACTGTTTCCCCATCTATTTGCCATGAAGTGATGGGACCGGATGCCATGATCTTAGTTTTCTAAATGTTGAGCTTTAAGCTCTCCTCTTTCACTTTCATCAAGAGGCTCTTTAGTTCTTCACTTTCTGCCATAAGGGTGGTGTCATCTGCATATCTGGGGTTATTGATATTTCTCCTGGCAATCTTGATTGAGAAAACCAGAGAGAGCATTTAAACAAGTGACTGATTCACTGGAATAAAACCATGATCAGTGCCTGATATTTTCCAGGTTTTAGAAATATCATAGAAAGACAATTTCCAAACGTATCAGCTGATATATATATCAGCCTATATATATATGGGATTTCCCAGGCAAGAATACTGGAGTGGGTTGCTATTTCCTTCTGCAGGGAATCTTCCCCACCCAAATCTCTTGTGTTTCCTGCATTGGCAGGTGGAAGAATTCTATTAGGTGATTTTAAAATCATGGAAGTGAATTTTCCCTTCCTAGAACCCCAGGGAAGGGAAGGAGGTGCATAGTATGGCTGGCTGCACAAGGAAGTCCTGAAGAACATGTAAGTGGTTACAGAGAACTGATGACAGTATGGCAAAATTGAGCAAAAAAAACTCCTCTTTCTACCAAAGGTGAAATGATCAGAAGTTTGGCACATAGAATTAAAATGGGAGGAAAAATTGAACAAAAGCTTCTAAAGGAAGTTGCAGTTCTAGTGGTGTTGTCTACTGTGCTTTGCTGTAGTCTGGGCATGTGTACTAGACCTTCTGAGTTAAAATATATATACAGTGTTTGTACATATAAATACATGTACATGTACTTTATGCACACACACAGGAGCAAATGTGTACAAAATCCTATCCTTGCCATGTTCACCCAAAAAGCCCTCATGGATAAACAGCTGATTCTGAACCATCTCCGGTCCCACATCCAGGCCAGTGGAGCAGGTCGACTGCAAGACCTTGGTGATGAGAAGTGGAGAGTGGAAAACCCTTTGCAGTGAGGGCTCAATAATGAATTAAAGCAAAAATTCTAATGAAGGCAGAAGCCACACCAGAACACAAATGAGGCATTTATGGAGCTAGGGCTAAATGTAAGAGAAAAAAGAAAGAGGCACAAAAGTCATGTTTTCCCTGAATGAGAATGTCAGAGGTCTGAATACTTGACTTTTCAAGGATCCAGAGAGCTGGGTGGGGCAGAAATTCATGTTCATTATCTCTTCTCCTCAATACATATGTACTCAGAGCATAGGAGTTTGATGTGGTGAAGATCTGATCTCATGCACCCCGGAGCCTAGATGCTTTCCTGAGAGCTAGTGGGATTGGCCCAGCCCAGAGCCAGCCTGAAGTGGGCTTTTTAATCACTTCCTTATCTCCTGACTCACAGTAACTCTGTATTTTCTGTGTAGCAGTACAGGTAAAGCTCACATGGATTTATATTTTATTCACAAAATCACTCATTTAGTAATCAATAATTATTGAGCAAATACTGTGTATGAAACCAAGGACAGTATAGTGCAGGCAGGAGAAAGAAGTGAGCATCAGAATCTTAGCTCCTAAAGAAAATAAAAAATATTAGATTGAATTTCTTACCATGAGGGACTTGGAGACAAAGTAATGTGGAAATCCAGAGGAAGGCAAGATCAATTTTTCCTTGGGAAAAACCAGAAAAGGCTCAAGAGAGGAGGGCACACTGAAGTTGAGACTCAGAGAATGGTTGGAATTCTCTAAGGAAGTTGTGACAGCCTCAACACCACAATAAAAAAAGAGAAATTAAGCATGACCATGTTGTTTTTAATCATGTAAGGTTATATTCCTCTAATTTATCTGCTCTATATAGCCACATTTATTCCCCCACTGTTCTGTAAAATAATTTGAAACCACTAAATAACTAACAGTAAATTGTATGATTCAACAGAGAACAGCCACAGGGAAAAGCAAATGGGAACATTGGGGAGCACTTGTCTTTATTTTGAATGCTTTGTGACAAACTCTGGCTTTGTCACCGAGGATGCAAACATGTGGAAGACCTCTTTCAGTGGCCACACAGTTACTCAAATGGCCACAGAACCACTTGAAACCTTCTCTTTGGGCAGCTGAGGAACTTGCCATTCTTCACAGATGACCTAAAATGGCAATCTTTCCTTGAAAAAATTGCATTTTGAGGAAAGACAAGTATACATATATTCACAGGTAAGTGAACATAAGAAATATTCACTAACTGGTGGGTGCCGCTTTATGTTGTGGCATATTAATAGTTTGTGAATGGTTTTTACAATGTCTTTTCCAAGTTGTGGACTCTATGAAATAAGCTGGGCAAACATTATCCTTATCCTTTCCTTATATAAGATCAAGGAGAGTGAGTCTCAGCAGAGAGACCTGTCTAAAGTCAGGCAACTAGAGATGAGGCCACTCCAAATATATTCACCTTGGTTTGGTGTTTTTAGCAATAACCAGTAGGAGTCAGCCATCTTGCAATTCATTTCAACATATATTTCCAACCATATTACATAGCCATGCCCAAAGTCTCTGTTTTTGACTGGATCTTAACATGGCTGGTGTGTATAGCAAAATCTTTCTGATTGGGTCAATGGCTACTTTTCAGGTTTTTCTTAAAAATCTTAATACTTCAAACCCAGATATTTTCTTCAGCGGGGGCATATTGAAAATTATCCAGTAGTAATATGGTCTAAACAGCCCAAAGGCTCCCTGCTCATCCCTTTTTTATTTTTATTTTTTTGTGGCCAGGGGTGTAGTGGAAGCAATTTGGGATGTCTGGAAGAGGGCTATAGAAGATATTGCAGCATACATTAAAGCAATGGCTCTTTTCTGTCATGGTTTCTTTTATGGTTTGTGTGCCCAAAGCATATTTCTGCCTGCTAGTATGTATTGCTATTACCTTTAGCACAGAGCCTGAAGAAGAAATCAAACCTAGAATGTCCTTGCCCCCAACTCCATCAAAGTTCCCTTGAAGTTATTAGTGATAGTGCTGCATCCTTGATCTTGGATTCTCAAACTCCATGCAGAGTGCCTCACTGCATACACATGCAGGGCGTGCTAACGCAGTAGCCACAGAGCCTCTAGTTCGGTATGGTTAAAACCTATCTGTTGGGGTTGGCTGTAGGCAGGTCATGATACTCTCTGATCCAGGTTAGGAGATTATTCTCCAGTTGTAAAGAAATAGCCAGCCGTACTTCCCCTCCCCCTGCCCCACCCCCGCCCAGTTGCCTTCAATTCCTCTTGAAGCCCAGAGAACTGCCAAAGGCCCCTGAAACCACGCAGAGACTCTGGGGTGAGAGCTCAGTGAGAGCTCTTCCTTTCATGAGCTAATCAGAGGGTAGAGGGCTGGCATGAGTCTCTGTCCCTGCTGGGTGCTGTGGGGCTTTATTTTGGAAAGAAGACCACCTAGGGGGGCAGGCTAGCCAGCCTTTTCTCCTGGTCTGAATGGTTTGATAGCTGAAAGGGAGTAACAGTTTCTGAGAGGTGAAAAATTCATCTCTCCAGCATCTTGAGAAAGATTCTGAATGCTGTTCCCAATCCCAGAATACCAGTCCTCTTTCAACACTTTGCAAAATTGATTGACATGTGCTGTGAAAATTTAGCAAAAGTTAGGGTCATGGGAATTATTTGGAGGATTATATAATCCTATTTCTACTAAAACAAAAACTTTCAAAAGACAGCAGAAACGGACTTCCTGCTGGTAAGAATGATGAAACTGCTCTTCAGTTATGAAAATCACACACAGCTCTCCACTCCATCACAAAGGATTAGCATCAATCAAACTTGAGAAAGATTAAAAACAAACAAACAAAAACGTTCTCTTCCCTTTCTCCCCATCAGTGGACCTCTTTCACATGCTTACTTTTGTTTGTTTTTTAAGCTATGGTTCTTATATTTTGAGCATCATGTATGGCTTGTGAGATAACAGAGCCTCCCTGCCAGGTGCCATTGTGGACAGTCCTCATCGCCTTGCCATCTTTCATTTTTGCCTTCCCAGTAATCTCTAGACTGTGGTTACACATCACAGATCATTTTCACTAGTAAAGCTTTCTCTAGGACAGTTTATCTTTTACCCCTTTCCCTTAAAATTCTATGATGGGTTGTGTTTCTGATCAAAACTATTCCAGCTGTTAACTTTTCAAAAGAGGAATTTAAGAGATTAAATTAGAGAGAAGAGGAAGGAAGATAGAGTATAATTGGTAATTAGGTGAACTTCACTGTAGCCTCCTCAGGATAACTCTCTGGTCTTTGAGCTAGATTTTGGAGAGTAATGAGTTATTATCCGAAACCCACTTTGTAGCCAGTTGGAGTCTTGTTCGCTCCGCTCAGTGGGAGCTGTCTTTGGTAAAAGGCTTATCAGTGGTAATGGGCCAGCCACTCACCCCTGCTCAACGCACCGCTGCTGACTGCTGAACCTGGAGTGCATTGCCATTGAATAATGAGGTGGAGATCAAATAGAATCTGGTCACAGCCCACGGAAAGCCTAGAAGGGCACATTTTCACAAATTATTCAGGGACAACACCTGAATTGCTGTCAGCTAAGTGGATAAATTGGGGGAAAGTGAAGAATAGCATTCCCCTTCTTTTCACTGCCCAATTATTCAGGTGATCTTTCTGGTCTTAACTCCTTTCATGGAAATATAGCCTAAAATCCAATATGCATCCATGTGTGCTAAGTTGCTTCAGTCATGTCCAACTCTTTATGACCCTATGGACCATAGCCCAGGCTCCTGTCCATGGGATTCTCCAGGCACAAATACTGGAGTGGGTTACCATGCCCTCTTCCAGGAGATCTTCCTGACACAGGGATTGAACCTGAGTCTCTTATATCTCCTGCATCAGTAGGCGGGTTCTTAACCACTAGCACCACCTGGGAAGCCCAAAATTCAATATATCCTTAGTTAAATATATGTTAATTCTTGGGCTTATTTTGGATACTGGGCAAGGATTCCCTTGATTCTTTCATCACACCATCAGATCACATCTCCCACAAATAAAATGTGTGAAGAGAAAAGCATAGGTAGTTGGGGCTATATGTTGCATATCTGAAGTATATTTTCTCATTTTGACCATAAAAAAAAATCCAGAACTAAATAGATTTAAACAGTAACATGGACTGCAGTTTAGCTAGCTGTTAAAAAGCATAGGCTCTGAAGCTAGACTATGCAGATTAAAAACCTGCCCCCACTGTTTCTGGTTAAGTAATCTCAAAAAGTTACTTTACTTCTTGGAGCTTCAGTTCCCTCATTTGCAAACTGGGCACAATAATAATACCTTCTTAGGTTGGTTTCTTGAGGATGGAATAAGATAATTAGGACTAAAGTAGCCAGATCTGGCTCATTCACTGGATTTTTCTGTTGATGTGATCTCTAATCACATAGTCACACATGGTCTTCTGTTCTCTTCCCATGTGTTCGATTGGAAATTTCATAGCACAAATATGCAGATACTGAGAGGAGCATTTCCCAGTTAAGTCACAATGATCTGTGAGCCCAGGGATACATTGCAATTCAGTATGCAAACGTGTCTCTAGGCAGCTCATCCAGGGACATTTTTAGCTAAGTAAGCTCTAGGCCTGCAGAGCTCATGAGGTATAAAAGATTGAGAGCACTGCTCACATCCATACAGTTCTTTAGAAGCTTTTTTGTACCATAGTAATAGCAACTTTTAGGCTCTAATACTCTTAAAATTTAGAATTATTAGACTGAACTCCTTACTCTGAGCCAATTGAAAAATAATTCTCTCCATATCTTTACTCACCCTTACCTCTTGATTAAAAATATTCATTCTGCTATTACTTCTCCCTACCATTCAGTCTTGGCATTGCTTCCCTAGATCTGAATTCATTTTCCTCCCTAAAAACGTCTAGAACCTCCTAGTACAGTCACTGTCTTAAACACAGCTCACAGACTAATTATTTGAGTCTGGCCCAGACCCTAGAATTCTGTGCTTCAAAATCTCTCCACCACGTGAACATCATTTTCCTTTTTTTTTTCTTAGTTTTAAAAAATATACAATTTTAAAGGTTACGTTCTATTTACAGTTATTACAAAATATAGGCTATATTCCTTGTGTTGCGCAGTGTATCCCTATAGTCTATCTTACACTTCATAGTTTGTACTCCCCACGCCCCCACCCCCAACTGGTAACCACAAGTTTGTCCTCTGCATCTGTGAGTTGAACATCAATTCCTTTGAGTTTACTTTGATCCCTTAGCAAGATGTAAGCATTATATTATTGATATAGGTCTATCAAGCCTTTTGTCTAAGTCCCTTAGTTCCATACCTAACCTAACTTAGGTCAGCTGAATTGAGGTGCTTACTTCTTGTGCCTGTTCTGTAATATACTCACACTTTGTGGGGGAATGGCTTCCTTTTAACTTGATTTCTGTAAGGATCCCTATATTAATACTTCTCTCAGTTATGACAAAATAGGTTATGCTACAGTAACAAATGACCCCCAAATCCTAATTTCTCATTGTATTAAAGTATTTCAACTTACTTAGCATGGTATCATGGAGTTACTATGATTCTCTTCCATGTCATCTTCATCTCAGGATGACGTAGCTGATGAAGAGGCTGATGGAATAGCCCCTATCTGTTACAGCCTCTATCTCTAACATTGTCAGTTGGGAAAACCAAATCATGCACTCAGTTCTTCTTCCAACAAAATGGGAATGGATAATTTTCCTGCAAAAGGAGGGGTAGTATAGGGTAGGCAACCAAATATGAATGAGCAGTAATATGACCTATACTGAAGTCAGTCACTATAAGAAAGACTCTAATGCAGACTTAGACAGTCTTCAGATTCCTAACGTAGGGAGTTGGACTTCTGGCTTTCCATATCTCCAAATTACATAGAAATTGGTAAAATCTGGTGATTCACAAGTTGTAGTTTTTAAGTTAATGTCGAAGTAGGCTTACATCTTATTTTTTAAAGAATCCAGAATTTCTTTGAAGGAAGGATAGTAGCTACTAGAGAAAAATCACATACTATTGTCCTTCTTTTTACCTTTCCCTTTAGCTATAAAAGAGCGAAAAAAAAAAAAAAGCAAATAAAAATCATTCTCTAAATTATTGATCTTTTTTATTTTATATAAAAATATAATATAAATACACATCAAAAGCTGAGCTTGGTTATAAAAAGAGAGTACACATTCAATAAATTTATTCAGATCAAATGGATATGGTGAAAGCTTTAAATAAATAACTGATAAGAAGGAAATATCTAGCAATAAAGTAGCTAAAAAATGAGTGTAAATCTCATGTGAACCATGTTACAGTAGAAGAGCTGACAACAAAATTAAACTAATAAATGAGAAATACATAGTGTATCAATTCAGTAAATCTACAGTGAATGTGCTAGTTTACTTTCCCAATAAAGTGGCTTATTTATGACTTTTTTTTTTTTTAGGAATAGGAATAAATATCAAGCTTCTAAAAACCAGAGCTCTTTCAAATTCCTTTGAAGGAATAAAATAAGAACAATGTAACTTATTTCTAGGGACCATACAAAACTTGTTTAAGTTTTATAAGAACGAAGGTGTTCCCAGATCAGATGTCAGCTTAATTTCAGTGGAACTGCAAGAAAACAGAGTAATTTGGGTCTTGGTGAGACAAAGCTATATTCCAGTGAGAAGGAAAAATAATCCATTTCTATTTCTAAATTTCTTTTGATTTACAAAGGCTTTGTTATGTCATAATTTTTTAGTTAAGTATGCATGAGAAATTAGTGTTTAGTGTATCATTTGCTATTGCAAATAAAATAAAATACATTAAATAGTTCACAAATTGTGGCAGTCAATGGCAAATAGTTTGTATCAGGAATCACGAATCTCTCAGTTCAAAGAATAGACAAAGAATGTAGGGAAATAATCAGACTAGATGATCAGATGTGTGAATTCACCTGTACTTGTCTTTTGCCCATGCCCAGCAAGGTAGAATGCCCTCTTTAACTAATTACCTATCAAATATTCCTGGGAGCATGTTGCTAGGACAGTTATTTCTAACACTATCTTGGATATGGAGAAAATGAAGAAGTGCTTTAGGGAGAAGTCAGTACAACAAAGTTGACAAACAACATCTAAAAAGCTCAACTTTAATGCTAGCATCTTCCATCAAAGAGCCCAAACTCATCTCCATTAAACATAACCTAAAGAGTGACTTGTAAAGTCTAGCTTACTTATTATCTACAGTCTCCAAACTCAGTCATCTTCATAATGCAGTTGCTGATGTAGGATTAACAACCCTAAATCTCTTGAAGTTGGTGAGATGTCATGTGGCAAAAGGCTAATTAGAAGAGCTTTGATAGATTTCAGAGGGAAGTGTGGCCACACTTGGAATACCTCCGTGACTGATCTTCAGTTCCAAGCACCTTGGAGATATTCTGAAATGTTTTGCCATTTGGGAAATTAAAATTTACTGTGACAAAATTGCATATGTTAAAAAAAGAAAGCAAAACCAAACCAAAAGAATGACTTCAATTAATGGGTCAGCCTAGGGAAATGGATTTTTTATTTGTTAAGAACCAAGGGACTGAATAAAGATCCATCAATATACAGTACCAGGTAATTCTAATTAACTACAGTAAGCAAAGAGTTTGTCTCACTTAGTTTAGGAGTCGCAGGGGAAAACAGCACTTCCTTCTTAATGCACAGGCATTATCTAACTTTCCACGAAGGAGAGAATCATTTTCCCTGGAAACCTTTGCTTGTTCTTCTCCCACTAATATTTTTATTAATCAGTATTTGATTATATATTCATTTTCAAAATACTTTAAAATCTTAAGTTTTATAATAAAAGCTTTCTTTATTATTATCACTTTATTCTAAAAAAAAAAAAGTAGGTAACTAGAACTTAGCAAGTAAAGGGGTTGGCATGAGATTATTGATTTTAAGGCTTCAAGAATTTGGAACTTCCCATTATATGGGAATATAAAGAAAAAGTCTGTCACCTGATTTCCAGCTTTATCTGCCTAAGTTATATCTTGTGTCCATTTGGGGTCTTTTATTGGGCTTCCCTGGTAGCTCAGCTGGTAACAAATCTGCCTGCAATGCAGGTGACCTCTGTTTGATTCCTGGGTTGGGAAGATCCCCTGGAGAAGGGATAAGCTACCCACTCCAGTAAATTTTAAAAATTTACTATATCAACAATTTAGTTAACCTTAAAAAACTGCCCTCCCCTCTATATTTCATGCATAGATGTATTTCATATATGCAAAAAGATGACTCTTACCATCTATTCTGGAAGTTTCACTTAACATACCAACTATTTTGTCATTTATCTAAGTATTAATCAATTTTTTAGCTGTACATTATTTTGTTGTATTAAAATGATATAATATATTAACCTCTACTAGTGTGAAATACTCATATTGTCTCTAGCTTTTTTCACTATTATTCATAACACTACAATGATCATCTTATTTACCTACTGAATTATTACTTTAAGATAAATTCTAGGAGTAAAATTTTTGAGTCAGAAGATGTACCAGTCCCTGTGGCTTTTTTGCTACATAGTTTCACTTTCTTTATATATATGAATTGACCAATTTATAATGCCAATGCAATGAATTAGTGTGTCATTTTCACTATAACCTTGTTAACAGTGTGAATTCTGTCAAAAAATTGATATTTCATTAAATGCAATATAGTGTTTCAAGTTCACTTAAATTTTCATTTTTTTTGGCAATGAAAAGAATTATATGTAAGCTAATTAAAGCTACTGGAATCATTAAAGCTCTATGGGTTGTTACTATATTTTGATTCATTGAGCTTCAAATTTAGTTATATGCAGATGAGTTTAAAATTTAGTTTTAGGAATTCCATGAGTGAAACTTGTTATACAGTGGCATATCACTAAATAAAATTATTTATAAGGTTGAACTGACTCAATCTCATATAAAAAGTACCAAAAGAACCTTGTTAAAAAAATGATCTCATTTGAAAGAGGCTTGAAATGAACTCATTATAACAAGGCATGGACCCTGGGGGCATGGCTGCAGTATTTCAGATTTTATTTGTCTTTGATTGAAAACTTGATTTATTAGTAGCATTGCACTGATTCTTTTATCCATGTGCATGGTACAATTCATCTTCATCTTCCTTTCAGAAAGGCCACTGGAATAAAAGCTTGTTTGTTTGTTTGATCTCTCCCTGATTTCAGCGTTTACTGTTGAACTCTATATGGGAAATAAAATAACTTTCTAAATACTTATTAGAAGGCACTTTAGGCAGAGCTGAAAAGTGAGAGTGGGGTCACTATTTCGGGACAGTGATATCTCATAGTTCTGAGGTGAACTTTACATCACTTTTTGGACCAGGGATCAAATACCCCTTGCAATATTTGTGTCCAATGCTCACAGAGCCTATGCAGGGCCGTCTCTGTGGAGTGGACGTCCTTTGATAGTTTTCACCCATTGGTTCTGAAGTTTCATTTCATCTATACAATAACCCTCATTTTAAAAAATAGGTGAAAGTCAGAGATGTTAAATAATCACATAAAAGCTATATATTCATTTTATAGATGAAGAAACTGAGGCATAGGGATTATATAATATTCCAGGACCAGAAATTTGCAGGGGAGGGGTTCTGACACAGAACCCCTGTGTCAGCTCAAGCTTTTAACCATGGTGCATTCTGAAAACTCTGAGTCTGGTATTACTAGTGCAGAATAAAGTAAGGTGATCAACCCCCTCATTCTAGATACTACCATTACTACTGTGGCATCTAGTTTTCTTTAGAATTTCTTTCACAGAGTCATGATGGATGAGCCTGTGTTAGGCTTAATGTCATCTAAGTCTACCAAATCTTATTTGTTTGGCTTCATTTTCTATATTTTTCCCCTTAAACTAAGTTGTCTACTGTTGGTGTCTGAATCCTTGTGGGAGAGTTCCTTACACCCCCTTTATATAAGAAGGCATCTCGGGTTAATATAATTACAGACACCCAGAGCCTTTCACTAAGATTGAAATCAGATGCAAAATTTTCAGAACATCCCTGTCATGGAGAAGATGAACAATTTAAAAATATTCTCTGATAAACTGAAACTCTTGGTTAACATCAGAATGAAGATAAATATGTTTTCCTTTGTCAGCAGTTGAAACTGATTTGTTTACTCACCTGTTTGATAATGTGATGATGGATATTGCAAGATACAGTACTGAACAGATAGAGGATTCTGTAATGAAAAAGTGAAAAATCAAAATTTTAATATGATGCTTTATGTGTATTGGGGAAGATCTGGCATTTACAAATGGCCTAGACTTTATTATTGTTTGAAATGTTGCTTTATATTCTTGGTGTATTTTCTTCACCTTGCATTTTTCTAAGTCTGTTGATAACAGTGCTAATGAAATGTACTTCATATGCAAATACTTTACATGTTGGGAGAGCAGACATAAAAGAAGTTGGTAATACAGCAGTATAAATGCCAGTGACAATATTAGACATGGTAATAATAGAGAAAGTAGGGAGAGTAGTGTCTTATGGCCCCACTGGTAATTCACAACAGCTTCAATGCATACGTTAAAGAATCCAGAAACAAAAGATCTGGCCAGTGCATAGACTGTCTCTCATCTCTTCCTTACCTCTGGGCCAAACCATTTCCCTCAAAACCATAGCACCTTAATTCCACATGAAAATGAGATAAGTTGGTATCACCTCATCTCTTCTTTGTTTTGTAGATTGTTTGCTGACAGTGAGAAAAGTAGCAGTTGGATTTGGGCTAAATAAAAGCTATGAAAAAAAAAAAAAAATGAGTATATGAACCAGGGTGTCAACCATGGTTATGTATTGAGAACTGACAATGGCAGCTTATACTGAAAACCAGAACACATGATGGCACACATTTATATAGCTATTTGATTTTAACTGGACTTAGCAGCCCTGATGTAGATATAGAAACTGATTTTGTAGAATTAGTACATAGTTGGGAGTTTGAAAAGTGTGAAAGTGTTAGTCGTTTAGTCACGTCCCACTCTGGCAACCCCATGGACTGTAGCCCGCCAGACTCTTCTGTACATGGAAATCTCCAGGCAAGAATACTGGAGTGGGTTGCCATTCCCTTCTCCAGGTGATCTTCCCATCCCAGGGATTGAACCCAGTCTCCTGCATTATAGGCAGTTTCTTTATTGTCTGAGCCACCAGTGAAGCCCAGATAGGAGTTTACATAGAGGTAAGATACTAGAGGGCAAGTAAAGTGGGAGCAAGTGATATAAATAATGAATAAATAATGCTCAAAATAATGAAACCAAGC
The DNA here is from genome assembly GCF_033118175.1 of Dama dama. Lineage (NCBI taxonomy): Eukaryota > Metazoa > Chordata > Mammalia > Artiodactyla > Cervidae > Dama > Dama dama. The sequence continues at coordinate 56,867,432 of NC_083699.1, forward strand.
TGGTGGTGGAAGGAACTGAAACAGGGGGAAAAAAACTGCTAGAAGGTGTCATAGAACTAGACATCTTAGTGAGCTTTAATAGTAGACCTAATGAACCTAAGGAACAGCAGAGGGGATGGGTAAAACATAGGAACTTGTAATTGGAGAAAGACAATGAAATGTGTGACTTTGAAGTAGAGTGATGAAGTCAAGTGAGGGTAGGTAGAGATAATGGGGAAGCCCAGGGTGAAGGGGTGACTCAGATACTTGGGAGGCTAGATAATTCAGCAGATGCAAACAGTAAATGGAGAGTTACCTGGGTAGGGAATAACACAATCCTAGACAAGAGGACAGAGAAGTGCAAGATTTTAGGGATGGTGAGAAAATAGAAGACTCGTGTTAATTTAGCGGGAGTAGACAATTTTTGGGCTTCCCAGGTGGTGCTAATGGTAAAGAACCCGCCTGCCAACTCAGGAGACATAGAGATGTGGGTTCGACCCCTGGGTCGGGAAGATCCCCCGGAGGAGGAAGTGGCAACCCACTCCAGTATCTTTGTCTAAAGAATCCCATGGGCAGAGGAGCCTAGTGGGCTACAGGTCACAAAGAGTTGGACACGACTAAAGCTACTTAGCACACATGTGTGCAGACAATTTTTAGAAATAAATTTTGTGTAGTTCCCCCCCCTCCTTTTTCTCCTCTTCTTACTCTTGTTCCTCTTCCTCCTCTTTTTCCTCTTGTTCTTTTCCTTCTCCTTCATCTTTGACTATAAGTTGTATGAAAAAAATAGTGATTGAGATTTTAAGACTATATCGAGTTCATGAATTTGCAGCCCAGCTTCCTAAACAAAATAAAGCTGGTTAAAATACAGGGCTGAATACTGCTATTATTATGCAAAAAAATGGTGTTGTGTGACTGGTTGGTCAATTGCATAAGTTTCCCAAAACCACTTTTACAGAGAATGTGTGATGGAAAAATGATCTCCACCTTCAAACAAGAATGTAATCCCTCTCTTCTCATTTGGGCAATGTATTAGAACTCAAGATTTATAAATGTAGTTTAGTATATTACAAAGGAAAATTATTATAGTTTCTAATATACTTATCTGATGCTTCCTCTCATTATGTACCTAAATAAACATATATATTCCAAGTGATAACTGACGTTTGGTCTCCATGGCCAAGAGAAAAAGGAGACTTTAGGAAATTCATCAGGTGGTACTTTTTGTTTTACTTTCATATCAATACATCTACATATCTATATAGCTATCTAAAATTTATAAACTATATTTATATTTAATAATATATAGTAAAATGATTACATATTAATTCTTAATTTTATGGAATATGTATATTTTTATTATAGAATATATAACATATAGCAATGTATAATATGTAACCTATATATAACTTTATTTTACATATTTATATGTATTTTATACATATTATAAATAAATTATGTATATAGATACACACACACACACACACACACACACAGAAGCTGATAGAATTTTGACTGGATTTAGCATTATGCTAATACTTAGCATTATTGTATCTTCTCAGAATCACAAAGTCAGCCAGAGGTAACATATTAGATTTTATTTTAGATCCTGTTTTCTTAAAGTTTTATATTATTAATTTTCTTCTGTCTTTTAGATTTCTCTAAGAATAACATAACTCATTTCTTCCCTTAGGAACAGAATAAGCTATAGAAATGTTAAAATCTGCCCCCTTCCACTCACAAGAGTAATACATACATACATTTATATAAGCTTTGGGGTTCCCATCTACCACTGGGGGACTATAACAATAAAGGCTCTCTGAAATATGAGTTGGCATTTCAATTTGGCCCAATTTCATCCTAAAGTTAACAATTCTGTGCTCACATTTCAAAAAAGGTTTAAGGTAGTGCTGAAGATGGAATCTGATAAGCAAATTTTTGTATAGTTCCACTTGCTCTCTCATTTTTCTTTTTCTCTTTTCATTTTAAATAATGAAAGCAGTAAGACTGGAAAGGTCAAACGCTTTAGATTTTGTCAGGCAGTTTGGGATTTCTCCAGTGAAGAATACATCCCAATTCCCTAGAATGTCAAATCAGCAGCTTAGTCGGTCACTAGAACCAGGACAGACGGGATCCCCCAGGAGGGTTGGCCCATTTTCCTTCTTACTCACACAATTAAAGCTTGAAGATGTAGATTAATTTGACCTCAAATGTTGTTTTTGTTTTTTTTTTTTATAGAAAACTCTTGTTTTTCACCTCTGAGAGAATTTAAGCCAACAATTTTTTGAAAAATTGAACTATTCCTCTAGAGATAGATCAAGAAGAGCAGCAGATGAAGGCGTGGAATGCCGTATTTTTATATAGGTTATTTAATTAGGCAGTTGTAAATAAACATCCACTGTGTAGACAATTGCACGTGTTTGATCAGCAGTACCATTGCTAATGTCAGGATCCAATTGTTGCACTGAAAATATGTGGCTTGGATGTGGCTTAGTCCAGTTGGAAAAAAAGATTTTCCTTTTCTTTTCTGCATTGAAAAGCTTCACAAACCTTGTCTTTGTTTGCTTCCATATTACGTGACAGTAGACAGGAGCATAATATGGTTTTGGAAATAAGTTGTGAACACAGGGTTCTTGTCTGATTTACTCATGACAGTGTCCAGCATTATCCCTGACACATTATGGGTTCCTGATAAGTGCTTATTGAACAAATGAATAGATGAATAACTGACTTTTGGTTAGAAGGCTTGAATTTTGTGTTAGACATTCTGAGTGGTTATGTCGAAATTATTTAATTCCTTTGTGTGGCTTCTTCCTCTTAGAGTTTCGATGGCTCTTATAGAGATTAATAATATTGGTTATTATTTATTCAGCTAGGGTTATTAGTTTACTTAGGAACATAGTTCATTAGTAGTATTAATAATGTTTGTGTGTATATTACTATCATCACTCATTTTTGATGTCCTTACTGTTTCTATCACACTGTCATCTTCAATTTCAATCAAGACATCTCAACATAGAATTTTTTTTAATATAGTCTGATAATAGTATCATTTATGTTGCTGTTACTATTGTATTATGACATAAATGATATAGTACATATGATATAATACATAATTTTTATCAATATAAAAATTATTCAAACTACAATATTGTTTTGAATGCCTACTGTATGCAATTACTATTTGAGTCATGGAGGGTATTACAATAAACCTGATAGTCACAATCCCTGAACTTATAGTCTAGTTGAGGATAATAGTGCACAGAAAAACAGATACAAACGAGGTGAAAAAAAGATAATGATAAATTCTTAGAAGAGTATAAATGGCTTAAATGTGAAAGAAAGTGATGGAGAAATGAGTACATTAGATTGGGTACTCAGAAAGCTCTCCGAGAAGAGATGGTTTTTTAACTGAACCTCAAATAAATATGGAACCAATGCAAATGTCCTAATAGAGAATGAATTTGGAAGTTGCTAGAACAACAACAAATTCATTGTGGCTGAAACACAGACAGCAAGTGGATAATAATATTTTGTTCCAGGATTTGATGCACAAAAGCAAGTAATGAATTTTTTCCCATTGTCCCTTTATAAAGCTGTTATTTCTTTTATTACAGTAAGAGGAAGAAAAGCCAAAATAAAATGTGAGTTTAGAGTTTATTTCTAGTATAGTTTTTCCAGTCTACTTGTTGGGTGGGCTGGGTGGTGGTCAGCAGGCTGACAACTTGTAAATATGTGGACATTCTCTGGCTTTGCAAGCAGGAAGTGTGTTCTGAGAGAGGACTGAGTTTTGCATGTTTTCTTGTGCTTTTTCTTTCATAGTAAAAGGAAGATGCACTTGAAAAAGAGGGTATTAAGAATGGGAAAATGGACTATGAATACATTTGTATGTCTCTGAAAATAACAACATGTTCTTACACAAGCTTGACTGTCATAAAATGTCATAAGAGGTAAAAATAAATGCATTTTATAACATTAGAAATGATTATGGATTGGGATTCATAAATACCATTAAATGGTAACTCAAATATTAGGAAGAAAATATAAAATGTAGATTTTTAGTAGGCATTTGTGTCTTTTATTATGAAAATTATAAAGCACACTCAATACCAGTAAGGAAAAAGTAGTGTAGTGCACCTTATATATCCATCATCAACTTCAACATTTATCAATGTTTCACCTATGTTGTTTTACATGAATTGCTGCTTTACTTTTTTTTTTTCAGAGGACTGCAAAGCAAATACTAACTGCAACATCTTTTCACTCATAAATAATATAGTATGTTTCAGTGCGCTTTAATAGACAAGGGCATGCTTTTAAAATACTACCACAACAACATTATCATATCTACCAACATTAAAGACATTTGTTCATATTATTTCATAACTAGATGCATTCACATTCCTTAATTGTCTTAGAAGTATCATTCTGTAATTGGTTTGCTCCAGTCAGGATGCAAAAAGGGTCCACAAATTGAATTTGGTTGTAAGATCTCTTAAGTCTCTAGTGTATCATGGCCTTCCTTCTCCAAAATTTTTGTTTGTTTAGAAATTTGGGCCATTTGTTTTGTGAAATATCCCATAACTAGATTTGATTTTTTTCCCTTCATGGTCTTGTTTAAATTGTCCCTCTATTCCACATATTTTCTATAATTAGAACTTGATTAGATTTGGAATCAATTTTTTTTCCAGGAATATTTGATCAGTTTACCTAGTGCATCTGCATCACATATGTAGCAAAGCACCTAGTAGCTGTGGTCACACTTTTAGTGACATTAAGATTAATCAGTGGATTCCGCTATTATCCATCTGGTCCTATCTACTATTAAAATTTCCATTAATATTTTACCTAGTAGCTTTAGTTTCCATTGATGAGTATTGCCTAAGCCATGATTTTATTAAGGGGTTATGAAATAATGGTTTTAAATTATATATTGTTTTCCACCCAGAATTCTTATATGAAAAATTTTTCTTATCAGCTATTTGACTGCCATGAATTGTGCTATAATAGTGTCCTAGCATCCATGTAGTAAAACAAACCAGCCAAGTAGAATAGTATCAATAAGTACAGAAGATGGTCTAACTGTCTATCTGTTTTAAGATTCTACCTCTGATTGAGATCATATGGAGGCTTTACAGAGAAGTTAATGTTTGAATTGACTTGCTTCCTTCCCTTTCCTTTCTTTCCTTCCTTCTTCTCTCCTCCTCTCCCACCTTCTTCTTTCACCTTCCTTCCATCTTTCTCCTCCTCTTCACCCCATTCTCTCTTTTTCTTTCTTTCCCCCCATGCAATAAAGCTCATAGTTCTAAAGTGTGCAGTTTGGCAGATTTTAATAGATCTGTGTAAATTGCTGTTGTTTAGTCCCTCAGTTGTGTCCAACTCTTGCAACCCCATGGACTATAGCTAGCCAGGCTCCACTATCCATGGAATTTTCCAGGCAAGAATACTAGAGTGGGTTGCCATTTCCTTCTCTAGGGGATTGTCCTGACCCAGGGATTGAACCTGCATCTCTTACTTGACAGGTGGATTCTTTACCATTGAGCCACCTGGGAAGTCCTGAGTGTGTATATGTAAAGTAAAAGTGAAAGCCACTCAGTCATGCCCGACTCTTGGTGACCCCATGGACTATACAGTCCATGAAATTCTCTAGGCCAGAATACTGGAGTGGGTAGCCTTTCCCTTCTCCTGGGAATCTTCCCAGCACAGGGATATGTAACTTTATTTTAAAGCAAGATATATTAAGTTGGTGCAAAAGTAATTGTGGTTTTTGCATTGTTGAAATTTGCCATTTGATATTGGAATACATTCTTAAATGTGGTTTATATTATACAGCATTTCAATGTGCATTTCTTGCTTTATGTTTTTTGCTAATGACTTACTACTTGTTGTTTATTTTATATGTATTTTAGACTATGGAAATGATGTTAGACAAAAAGCAAATTTGAGTAATTTTCTTATTTGAGTTCAAAATGGGTCATAAAACAGTGGAAACAACTCACAACATCAACAATGCATTTGGCCTAGGAACTGCTAATGAACATACAGTGCAGTGGTGCCTCAAGCAAGTGTTGCAAAGGAGAGGGGAGCCTTGAAGATGGGGAGCACAGTCACTGGCCATCAGAAGTTGACAACGACTAATTGAAGATCATAGAAGCTGATCCTCTTACAACTACACGAGAAGTTGCCAAAGAACTCAATGTCAACCATTCTATGGTCATTTGGCATTTGAAGCCAGTTGGAAAGGTGAAAAAGCTTGATAGGTGCATGTTTCATGAGCTGACTGCAAATCAAAAAAAAAAAAAAAAGTTGTATAGTGCCCTCTTCTTTTATTCTATGCAACAACAATGAACCATTTCTCAGTAGTTGGACTGAGAAGAACCTCCAAAGCACTTCTCAGAGCCAAACTTACACCAAAGAAAAGGGCATGGCCACTGTTTGGTGGTCCACTGCCCATCTGATCCACTGCAGCTTTCTGAATCCCCGTGAAACCATTACATCTGAAAAGTATGCTCAGCAAATCAATGAGATGCACTGAAAACTGCAAAACCTGAAGTTAGCCTTGGTCAATAGAATGAGCCCAATTCTTTTCCACAACACCTGACTGCCTGTTGCACAACCAATGCTTGAAAAGTTGAATGAATTGGGCTTCAAAGGTTTGCCTCATCTACCATATGCATCAGACCTGTGATCAACCAACCACCACTTCAAGCATCTTGACACTTTTTACAGGGAAAATGCATCCACAACCAGCAAGATGCACAAAAATGCTTTCCAAGAGTTCATGAATCCTGAAGCACAGATTTTTACACTATAAGAATAAACAAACTTATTTCTTGTTGTCAGAAATGTACTGATTGTAATGGTTTCTATTTTGATTAGGACAGATGTATTTGAGTCTAGTTATAATGATTTAAAATTCATGGTCCAAGGCTACAATTACGTTTTCTCTAACCCAATAGAATGTTTATATTGTCACAGAAAGTCCTCTGGCTCTTTCCAGAGGACTCTCAAGAAATGACTCTCTTATTCTCTCTCTCAAGAAATGACTTTCTTATTTCTGATATCTATCTCTGTAGATAATTTTGCTCCTTCTTGGAGTTTATATCAATACAGTATGGGACTTTCAAATTTTTCTTTTGCATGTAAATAAAGATATATCTTGGAGAAGGAGATGGCAACCCACTCCAGTATTCTTGCCTGGGAAATCCCATGGACAGAGGAGCCTGGAAGGCTACAGTCTATGGGGTCACAAGAGATAGACACAACTTGGTGACTAAATCACCACCACCAAAGATATATCTGGATACTTTTGCTTAACATAATGTGTTGGAGAATCATTTGTCTTATCATGTGAATCAGTAACTCATTGTTTTCTAATCCCAGATATATCACATTCTCCAGTTGGTGGATATTTGCTTCTTTCTAGCTTTTAACTCGAATGGATAAGGTTGCTATGAACATTTTTTTTTTCCAAATCTATTATGTGGATATATGGTTCATTTCATTTCATATTATCTCTTGGATAAAACCTTTAGGAGTGACACTTGTAGACCCACACATATACAGTGAATTGATAATTCACCTTTATTGTGGTATAATTGAAGTATACCAAACTTCACTAGTTTGGGCATATATATACACTCCTGATCATGATAAATATTCCCATCATTTTCCTGTGTATCCTGTGTCAAGTATCTGTAATCCATTTATATTTAAACACCCCATCATAGGAACATATGATTTGCTTTCTAACATTATAGTTTGCATTTTGTAGACTTTCATATAAATGAAATAACACAATATGTGTTCTATTTTTCCTGGCATAGTTCTTTCACTCAGCATAAAGATTTTGAGGAATAGTCCACATTATTGTGCATTTCTGTAATTCTTTCTTTTCATTGCTGAGTAGTATTTCATTGATATACCACTATTTGCTTATCTATTCAACTGTTGATGAATATTTGGATTTTCCCAATAGTTTTTGGCTATTACAAATAAAGCTGCAATGAATATTTACACATATAAGTCTTTGTGTGGACTTTTTCTTTCTTTTCTGTTAGGGAAATAGCTAGTTGTAAAATGATGGAAACTAGTTGCAAAATGATGGATGATAGGAATGTATTGGGTTTTTTTTAAGAAACTACCAAACATATCCCAAAGTAGTTATAGCATTTCCATTCAAAGAGTATGAGTTGCAGTTGTTTCACATCCTCATTAGGACTTAAAATGGCTAGATTTTATTTCTTGTGGTGGTAGTGGTGGTTTTTAAGTTTTAACTTATCTAATGGGTATATAGAGTATATCTCCTTGCTCTTGATTTTTATTTCACCAATGCCTAATGATACTCAGCATCATTTCATATGCCACTGGCCATTCATATCTTTTCAAATCTTGTATCTATATTCTCGAGTTGTTAGCCCTCTTATAATTAAGTTCAAAAAGTTCTATATATATTCCAGATTCAAGCTCTTAGTCTGATCAGTGTGAATACATTCTACCAGTCTGTGGCTTGTCTTTTTGATTAGTTAATGGTGTCTTTGAAGTTAAGAATTTTTTAATGTTGATGAAGTTCAATTTATCATTTTTTTTTCTTTCCTGTATGACTCATCCTACCATATTGTAAGAAATCTTACTTATGCCACAATCACAAAGATTTTATCCTAGGAGTTTTACAGTTTTAGGTTTTACATTTAGGACTATAATCCAGTTTGAGTTAATTTCTATGTGTGGTATAAGGTAATGGAAGATGTTTACATTTTTTTTTTCATACGAGAATTTATTTTTTGAAAAAATCTTCCTTTCTCTTTGGATTTCCTTGGCATCTTTCTCAAAAACTCAGTTCAGATATATATTTGTCTATTTCCCAAATCTCTTTTCTGTTCCATTGATCTATGTTTATCTTTTTGCAAATATCCAGACTATCTTGATTATTACAGTTTTAACAGTAAGTCTTGAAATCAGGTCAAATAAATCTTCTAACTTTGTTCTTCTTTCTTTTAATTGCTTTATCTATTCTAGAGCCTTTGCATTCCTGTAAATATTTTTAAGTCAACTTATCAATTTCTATTAAAAAAAAAAAACCCTGCTACAAAATGGTCCCACAAGGACATTTATTACTTAGTGATAATGGGTAATCATGCATTAATTTAGTATTTCCTTCATTCTGCATTAATTGTGGGTGTGACATAAGCAGAGACTTATACTGGAAATAGAAATATACATATAACTCTAAGCTGTAAATGTACCTTCTTTTTAAAGATGGCCCTTCAAATGCAGGAGAATAGTAGAAAATATTACACTTTGTCATATGTGCTATGAAGAAAATATGAAAAGACTGTTGTAGGGCCTGAGACTTGGTTCTCTGGGAATGAGGGAAAGTATTTGACAGAGTGATTAATATATTGTTATGTTCTATGTGTTTATCTTAGGATTTTTGTAGCTTAGATCATTCAATTTCATTATTATATAGTTCACACATGTTGTTTTTATTATGTATTTATGTTTTGCTCCTATTCAGTGGTTTTATCTGTCCTTATGTTAAAAAAATGCTTTTTAAATTTGATTCTCTTTACTACAGACTTTATATACAATAAGAAAATTATTTAAGACAAATAAATTTAATTTAATTTTAAAAATAAAGCCTGCTAGAATTTTGATTGGAAGTACATTGAATCCTTAAATCAGTTGAGAATCAGTTTGGGAATAATTTCCATATTAATATTGAGCTTGCTCAATCGATTTTCGACAAGGGCACTGTGTTAATTAAATGAGAGAAGGCATTTTAACTAATGATTCTGGAATAACTGGATGCTCACAATAGGAAAAAAAATGACTTCTATATCTACTTTATCCCATGTTCCAAAATTAATTTAAATTGATCATACATTTAAAACTATAGCTATAAAGCTCTTGAAGAAAATGTGAGAATATTTTTAACCTTATAGATGGCAAAGATTTCTTAGAATCCAAAATGTACAAGCCATAATAGAGAATAAAAATCCTATTTAGTTTGAGATCATCAAAATTAAAAACATCTGCTCATCAAAAGGCATCATCATTAGGAAAATGAATAGGCAAGAAAAAAACCTAGAAGAAAATACTCAAAATGCATTTCTCACAAATAAATTGTATCAAGAAATAGAAAGCACTCCTAAAAATCAATAATAAAAAGACAAACAATCTAATTAAAAATGAGCAAAAGTATTGAACAGACAATTTACAAAGGAAGATATATGAATGACCAGTAAGAACGTGAGTAGGTGCTTAACATCATTAGTCATCCTGGAAATGCAAATTGAAAACTCAATGAGGAATGCAAACTGAAACTTCAATGAGATACCATTTCACACTAGCTAGAATGGCTAAAATTAAAGAAAAATAAGACAATATAAAAAGATCTTGAGAATGTGGGAAGAAACTATAGTTTCATATGTGCTAGAAACATGTACAGCTTCCCCTGTGGTTCAGGGGTAAAGAATCTGCCTGCCAATGCAAAAGACATGGATGGGTTCAGTCCCTGGGTTGGGAAGATCCACTGGAGAAGGAAATGGCAACCCACTCTAGTATTCTTGCCTGAAATGGACAGAAAAGCTTGGCTGGCTACAGTCCATAGGGCCACAAAGAGTCAGACACAACTGCTCACAAAGCTAACTAACTAGAAATATGAATATGTAAAGTGTCACAAGCATGTTTTGAAACTATTTGGCTGTTTCTTAGAAAGTAAAATATATCTTGATCCTTGAGTGTAACTGTAATTCTTATTTCAGCCTCCTGTTGGTAAGAGAGGCAGCCCAATGTCTTGACATTGTTTAGAGCCACAGATAAACCTGGCTGTATTGTTTGTCACCAGGGGCTGATTAGTGTGCCTCTCTTTTCACACAATTCCAGACCTTGCTTAAGACGGGGGAAGAGGGGGGGGCGGGAAACATTAGTACCCACCTGGAAAACCATGCCACAGTATGCTCACTTTCTACCTCATTGAGCCTCTGGGAACATAGAAGATTCTTAACCTGTGAAACAGACTGACTCCCAGGTCATTTTAGTTGTAGTTCAGTATAACTCTTGTTCTTTCTTTCTCACTTTCACCATTAGTGTCAAGACTAACCAGCTGACTGATTAGGCAGAATAAAGCTTAAAGAAAGTTAAAAAAAGACAAGGATGAAGAAAGTAAGGAATAAAAGGGTAAAAAGAGGGAAGACTAAGTTGGCCTGGTGGACAAGGATTAATGCATTCTAGTGCTATATTTAAGGAAGAAAGTAAAAGGGGGAAAATTAGACTTAATTAGTTCTTGTCCTACTTTATTCTAATACTGTAATCAGTTGAGTTGAGTATAGGGCATTTTCCTGTAGAATTCCCATATCTGCAACATGTCACTTTCTCTCTCTTTCTTTTTATCATGATTTCCACTGGTCCCTGTTGAACTTCATTTTGTTGATTTCTAATTACTTCTCCAATTTAACAATGTAATTTTGAATTCAGATGCCGTCCTCCAGAGTGCTGCCCTCCCTGAACCTTCCTGGGTTTCATTTGTAAGTTTGGGAATAACTCTATTACCATTTCATGGTTGGAAATATTAAATATGCAGTTTGAAATGCATAATAAAATTCCCTAAACTATTTCAAGGTTTCACAAACATTAAGAATGATCAAACCCATAGTGTCCTCATGATTTAAGGTTTAGAATTTTCATTTTGTGCTAAAACATCAGACTCTGATATGGTACAAATTGTTATTTACACACAGCTAGGAGTTCTGATGACCAGACTGAAAGCAAAAACTTGGTATCACTCCAGTGTGAAGTCAGCAATAAAGAGCTAGAACCACTTGATAATTAGGGAATATGAGTAGAGCTGCACCTATAAGCCTAACTGATGTGGAGATATTTGTTAAATAACAAATCAAAGCTGCCAAGCTCAGATTTTGTTTTATTGCAACATGTAAACAGGTTTTTTTAATGAATTACACTCTGTTTGAAATATATGAAACATTTGAATTTACATCTGATGTTTAAAATATTTTCTCAATGAGGAACAGGTGTCCATTGTACTTAAGCAAGCAGCTTTGTTTGTTGAATCTGACAACAGTTTTCAATGAAAGAGGAGACTGTCTCATTCACCTCAGATTTTATAATAATATGTTGAGAGTCTTCTCCCAGTCTCTCTTGCTTCATCTGCTATTAAGTTATGTGATACTTTCCTAGTCTCCCTTCCAGTGTAATTCGCAGCATTTCCCAGAGCTGCACGTTGTCAACACAAGGCTCCAGAGTCTCCCAGTGGAAGAAGTGAGTCATGAGATACAAGGACTCCTGGTTGCCATTTCTAGTTGGTCCCAAACTGAATGTATAACTTGTTCAGGTTGACACTCTCTGCTGTGCTGTGCTGTGCTGAGTCACTCAGTAGTGTCCAACTCTCTGGCCCCATGGATTGTAGCCCATTGGCTCCTCTGTCCATGGAATTTTCCCAGCAAGAATACTGGAGCAGGTTGCCATTTCCTACTCCAGGGGACCTTCCCAATCTAGGGATCCAACCCGTGTCTCTTGTGTCTCCTGCTGGTGATGCAGGAGACACAGGTTTGATCCCTGTGCAGATCTTTACCACTAGCACCACATGGGAAGCCCTGAAATCTCTGAACACCTTTAAATAAGTTGTTTGTGCTAAACAATTTCTGAATTCTCTTCCACTCACAAAGTATGTTCCTATTTGTTCTTTCCACTCATGAAATATGTTCCAATTCATAATTGTTATCATCTTGCTTTTGAAAAATGCAATGATGTATTATCCCTCAATACACAAAATAGTATCCAAATGTTATTCAATGACAATAAAGAAGGTACATAGAGGTTCTGATGCTCTTTCTAACAATAATGATAATAATATTAATAGCAGCTGACATTTATTGAATGTTATGTGCCAAGTATAACTGTAAGCCATGAACATATTCATGTAATCTTCAGAGTGAACCTGATTGACACAAGAGTAAACTGAGCAGAGAGAACTTAAATCTCTTTCTGAGCAAGTAGGTAACTGAACTGATGTGACAGGTGGTGGAACCTCACCAGCTGAATCTGAAGTTCATGAACTTGACCACTTCATACCCTGTCATTCAATGTTATGGGCTAGGTAGAAGAAGGTACTGTTTCTGGTATTTTAAAGTTGAGAGACCAAGGAGCCTAAGTTAACCAAAATATCTTCAACATAACTTCAGTCTAAAGTGTAGACACCAGTTCTACATTTATGAAGAAAGGTGAGTGGATTAGAAGACAGACAGACTGGAAGTACCTAGGGAGGGCTATTTATACTCAATTTCTTATGAAGCATATAATTATCAGGTGGCAAATGGGATTTAATGTTTTAGGAATATTATTATTAAATTTGTAAAAATACTTTGAAAGTTGAATTTCATGTTTCCAGTAAGTTCCCCCTGAATTTTATAAGCATCTATCTAATCTTTTAGCTATAGTTGAAAAGTGCATAAAATTAGAAAAAGTTAAAGAAAAGTACATGCTCCTTATGAAAGATAACATTTGCTCTTGTGTTATTTTTGCTAAATAGAATTTAAATTACCTTACTATATTCTACTGAATAAGTATACCATAATTAGCCATTCCTTTTCAAGAGGGCATTTAGGTCCTTCTGATTTTTCACCATTATTGGTCATGGGGATAATGGACATCTTTATATATGGATCTTAATCCATGGATACTTTGGCTGAATTTGTGGAAATGGATTTACTTGATCAAAGTTGAAAATAAGTTCTCTGGTTTTTAATACATTTTGTACAATGCACTTTTTGAGCACTTTTTTTCATTCTTTATTTTTTTTTCCTGCTGGAAATGGGATTGTGCCAGTGAGTATAGTATAAGCAGCAGGTTAGGTTCAGGGGTCCTGTGATGACTTTCAGATGTTATTTGGCATAAGAAAGTTAATCTCCCACTGTCTCTCCAGAGTGAGATTCAATGACCAAGCTACTCTTGTTTTTACCAGGAAAGACGGGGAAATCCAATACAGAACTTGAAACAAACATCTGGGAAATCTATTATTCCTGACTAACCATTGACATTGTAACTTCTCATAGATTGTCAGATACAGTAATTACTTACACTCTTTCTTTAGACATGCACTTGAAATTTGACCAAGAATTTCACACTTTCTGGGTAAATATAGAAAGCAATTTGTGTCAATACTGCTCAAACTTCTTTTTGACCCTTATAATGAGTTTCAGTTATAGAAAATATCATATATATGATGTCAGCATTTACAATGAGATAAAGTTATATGACTATTTTATAGGTTACAAATGAAATAATGAGTTAAGTTAATGTTTACATGCTAAGTTGCTTCAGTCATGTCTGATTCTATGAAATCCTGTGGACTGTAGCCCACCAGGCTCCTCTGTCCATGGGATTCTCCCAGCAAGAATACTGGAGTGGATTACCATGCCCTCCTCCAGGGGGATCTTCCTGACCCAGGGATCGAACCCACGTCTCTTATGTCTCCTGCATTGGCAGGCAGGTTCTTTACCACTAGCACCACCCTAGGTTAATGCTTATGTCATTTTAAAATATTTTATTATGAAGACAATAGATTTTCAAAGTGCTTTTCAAATTTAATACTGATATAATATCCCTAAAAAGTTTGATTGTTTTGTATCATTCCTTGTACAAGTATGTAGAACTGAGCTCTCTATAATGAAGCACTTGCCGTAAGTGCACCAAGTTCTGCCAGACCTCTCAGTATTTGGTTTCTGTGGCTGATTTTCAAACCTACTTATTTGCCTCAGAATCTTCTCCATTTCATTACTACATGTGACTAATTAAAATATACTTCATGTCTAAAGGGAAATGCAGTGTTCTTTGAAACTAAGAAACCCTTTTAAATGGGGAGAGAGCCTGGTTTCTTTGAGCCGTCTTTGTGTTGTTGCAAAGCAGGACGTTTACTGGGCCCCCAAAGCCAAAACAACTCTTCCTTTTCCAGATTTAAATGCAGCACTAATATAAAAATGAGTTCAGATATACTAGAGAGAAGGTCCATTATTAGCTACAGACATGAACTTTCAGATTTGCAAAATCACCTTAGTTTTATGGAACTTGAAAATAGAAATATATGGAAAATTTAGATTAAAGAATATTGGCAAAATTATATTTGCAAACTGGACCTATTGGCTGTCTTAAATAGGGAAGGATGTCCTGATTACTCACACCTTTGTGTGTGTGCTAAGTCACTTCGATTGTTTCTAACTCTTTGCAATCCTATGGACTGAAGTCTCCCAGGCTCCTCTGTCCGTGGAATTTTCCAGGCACGAATACTGGAGTGCATTGCCATGCCCTCCTTCAGGAGATCTTCCCAACCCAGGGATCGAACCGGAGTCTGTTGTGTCTCCTGCATTAGCAGATGGGTTCTTTGCCACTAGCACCACCTGGGAAGCCCTAAAAAGCCCTTACTCACACACCTTAAAAGTGTTTATAGGAGGTGTTATGGACTGAATGTTTGTGTCACCCCAAAATTCATATGCTGAAGCTCTAACTCTGGTGTGGCTATATTTAGAGATTATGCCTTTAGGAAAGTTATTAAGGATAAATGAGGTCATAAATTTGAGACCCTGATTGAATAGAATCAGTGTCTTTATAAGAAGAGATACCAGAGAGCTTGTTGTCTCTTTCACCCTCTGTACACACACACCTAGAAAAAGCCATATAAAGATAAAGCAAGATGGCCATCTACAAGCAAGGAAGAGAGCTCTTATGAGAAACTGAATTGGCTGCACCTTGATCATTAACTCCCAGTCTCCAGAACTCTGAGGAAATATATTTCTTTGTTTCAGCCACCAAGTCTATAGCATTTTATTATGGCAACACAAACAGACAAATACAGGTGGTTCCAAAGCAGAGGGAAGAGTCTGTAGATTGGGTTAGAATTGTAGGATACTTAAAGTAGGCAATTATGTTCTATTAGCACTCCCTGGAATCCTTGTATATGGTTTATGCTGCTACTGCTGCTGCTAAGTCACTTCAGTCGAGTCCAACTCTGTGCGACCCCATAGACGGCAGCCCACCAGGCTCCGACATCCCTGGAATTCTCCAGGCAAGAACCCTGGAGTGGGTTGCCATTTCCTTCTCTGATGCATGAATGTGAAAAGTGAAAGTGAAGTCATTCAGTCATTTGTGTCTGACTCTTTGCAACCCCATGGACTGCAGCCCACCAGGCTCCTCCATCCATAGGATTTTCCAGGCAAGAGTACTGGAGTGGGTTGCCATTGACTTCTCTGATATGGTTTATGGTTTGTGTTATTTTATAATTATACTTATATTTTTTTCTTCCTGTGTAGTCCATGGGAATAAAAGGAAAGAAATTAACATTTATTAGACACTTACCATGTGCCATATGTATTTTCTCATTGAATCGTTAGAAACATCTTGTAACTTAAGTATTATTATTCAAATAATTATAGTTAAAGAGATGAAATAACTTTCCCCTATATCACTTGATTAGTTAGTAGGTAGATTTGGGGTAGAGACCCATCATATTTTTCTACAAAGCCATTATCTTTTTTCATATTCTTTTCCATTATATTATATTATAAGATATTGAATAGTTCCCTATGCTATGTGGTAGGACCTTGTATTTTATTTTATGTGTAGTAGTGTATATATGTTAATCCCAAACTCCTGATTTATCCCTCCCCCTTTCTCCTTTGGTAACTATAAATTTGTTTTCTATATCTGTGATTCTGTTCCTGTGTTGTGAATAAGTTAATTTGTAACTTATTTTAGATTCCACATATAAGTGATATCATACGGTATTTGTCCTCTGTCTGATTTAGTTCACTTAGTATGATAATCCCTAAGTCCATCCATGTATCTGCAAATGGCGTTACTTTGTTCTAGAGAGTAGTATTCCATTGTGTGTGTCTGTGTGTGTGTGTGTACACCACATCTATAGCCTTTTCATTACATAATATTAAGGATCCAGTCAGAAAATGGATCTGGAAGGGAATTGATTGTACTGGGAGTTAAAAAAAAAAAATGTAAAGGCCAGAAAGAAGATGCGGAAGCAGCCCAGTGAGTACCACAAGCAAGACATAGGTTCTATTTATTACCCTTGAGCTTGAGAATCTAAGGGAGTAAATAGTATCACCAGAGCCCAGAAGCATCCTGGTAAACATTTCTTGCCTGTTCTGTGTCAGATGATACTGTGGAGGAGAGCCCAACACCGGGCTACAGACCTGCACCTTCTGTCAGATCAGCAGCTGCATAAAATTAGAAATAAAAAGTATGTTAGTCACTCAATCATGTCTGACTTTTTGCAACCCCATGGACTGTGGCCCATCATGCTCCTCTGTCAATGAAATTCACCAGACAAGAATACTAGAGTGGGTAGCCATTCCCTTCTCCAGGGGATTTTCCCAACCCAGGGGTCAAACCCTGGTCTGCATTGCAGGCAGATTCTTTATCATCTGAGCCACCAAGGAAGGCCTCCCTCAGTCATACCCAACTTTATGTGATGCTACAGACTGTTGCCCACCAGGCTCCTCTATCCATGGGATTCTCCAGGCAAGAAGACTGGAGTGGGTTGCCTTGCCCCCTCCAGGGGATCTTCCTGACCCAGGGATCAAACCCGTATCTCTTACGGCTACTGCATTGGTAGGAAGGTTCTTTACCAATAGTCACCTGGAAAATCCAAATTAGAAATAAAGTGCATAGTAAATGTAATGAGCTTAAATCATCCTGAAACCATCCCCCAAACCCCAGTCCATGGAAAAATTATCTTCCAAGAAACTGATCCCTGGTGCTAAAAAGATAGGGGATCACTGATCTAGCAAGAGCCAGAACTACTGCTCTAGACACTATCCAGGCAGAGAAAAAGAAGAAAAAAAATCATTCTGGCTTTTTTATCTTCACATTCTCCAGTCTTATAGCAGTGTCTGTCATTAGTCAAACTTCAGGAAGAAGCAAAAGGCTCAGGAAATGTGGAACAAGACAGAGAAGGAGCAAGTAATATTCATATTAATAGATCTGAGAGCAAATTAGCAAACAACTGGGGCTGGCTGTTCGCGTTGTCATCTAAGTGACAGAGAGTCTCAGATCATGTGACTTGTTTACGTTCCTCTTAAATCCCAGGAAAGTGTTATCTTCATACTCACATCTTGATACCCGAAAGGGCCCTCCTACTTGTGTCGACTTGCATTTTACACATTGCAAACACATGGTGTAAAAAGGTAAATTATTTAGTAAAAGTCAAATAGCAGGTAAATAGCAGAGCCAGAACCAAATCCAGGAAATCTGAAATCAAGTCCAGTTTCTTTCCATTTCACCTTAAAATGCTCAATAAATTCTTGTCAAATTGAATTGAACTGAACTGATCAGCCGAGGTGATTATGGTGAATAGAAAATTGAAAGCTTCCCAAAGCACAGCAATATGTTGTCATACAGTACCACAATGATACTGTGCAGATAAAGAAAATTCCTGGTCAAACCATCATCATAAGCCTTTCTTATCATTAATTATTGCTCATCTTTTTGTTATTTTTTTCTATATATACTTTAGATTTTGTCTTGCAGTCAGTGGAAACAGAACAATTTTTAATTTATTTTGGATTACTGCCTGGTTTGTTTAAACAGTCTATTATAAAGCTGATGACTATCAAAACTATTAATATAAACTGGGAGTCAATCCATATACCAGTCACGTGTAAGGAACATTTAGTTTTTATTCTGTTTTTTTCTTAAATAAATATGATTTGAGCATTTTCCTTGGCTGATCACATCTAAGATTAATCCCCCCTTGTCTTTAGTTCCTCATAACTTCAGGGTAGTAACTAAAAAAGATTCCTTCACCCCCCCCCCCCAAAAAAAATCTATGTTTATTTCATGTCATAAAAATTCATTGTAATTTCTTCTCAGAATTCTTTTTTATATTTCTCAGTAAAGTCAGAAGAGAGGTGAGGTTATATTTCTGTTTTCATAAAACTTGCCTTGGCAAAGGAAAAGAAAAGTGAAACTTTATTTTATATTCTTTCTTTGTGTTCTCCGAGGCCACCAGACTACAATATCCCAAATCATTGAAGTTAGTTACCTTAGCTATGGAATTAAAAATAGTTTTTTTGTGGACTAAAACTTATATATTAAAATAAGCTCCCATCTAAAACTGACTGTTCCCCCCACCTCTTCCTCCTTCTAGTTGATCACCTCTCCTCATCCCTTCTTCTCTCTTGCCCTCCCCCTCTCTCTCTCCCCCTCTCCCCCCTCTGAGAGAGCACCCATATGTTACTATAAGTTCTGTCCTCAAATGACAGTTTGCAGTTTAGATAATCCTGAGAAACAGTCAAGCTAGGTTCATTACGTGACCCTACTGTACATTGCCAGTGTCCTCTCCCTTCCTCCAGATTCTTCTCTAACCCATAAGGTGGGGTTTTCATTTATTTGTAGCAGCACAGCCTCATCCCAGTTGTCATTCACAGAGGGTTAGTCGCTCTGTCTGTTGTTCATGGATTTAGGAATATCACTCTCCCGACTCACTCCCCACCATCATATATATATATACATACCCCCAATTCTCTATAGCTTTCTCAAGTGAATAGTGGCCTCCGTCCATTTACATACAGAGGCAGAAATATTTGACTAGTAAGAGTGAGTCTATTGGTCTCCATACTGCACATCCCAGGAGTCACCTGTCACAGAATGGTCTCTGTGAACTGCATCCCCACAGCGTTGTGCAGTACACAACCATTGATGTAGACTCCCAGGAGTTATGCAAAAGGACATCTTAGCAGTCATATAAACAATGTGGTCTCAGGCAATTAAATGGGATACAGACAAAATCAGTGAAGCTTTGTTAAGATTATAAGATAGTTCTGAACATAATTCCTTAGTCTATATGTCAGTGTCTAACTTCCAAGTGCCTTTTGCCAAGCATCTTGAAAGTTTACATGTTCTCATGGCATCTAGGGAGAAGCCAATGGCAACCCACTCCAATACTCTTGCCTGGGAAATTCCATGGACGGAGGAGCCTGGTAGGCTACAGTCCATGGGGTCGCGAAGAATCGGACACGACTGAGCAACTTCACTTTCACTTTTCACTTTCATGCACTGGAGAAGGAAATGGCAACCCACTCCAGTATTCTTGCCTGGAGAATCCCAAGGATGGGAGCCTGGTGGGCTGCCGTTTATGGGGTCTCACAGAGTCAGACACGACTGACGTGACTTGGCAGCAGCAGCAGCAAGCTTCTTCTAGACTCCTCCTCATTCTCTTAACAGTCCTCTACCTCCTACTAGACTATCTGTGTTCACTTTCCATTCATTATTTCCACCACGTAGAACTATTTATGTTATGTCCAGAAAGAGACAAAGGTCTCTCTCGTTTATCAGCTATCTATTAACCTTTGCTCATATAAATAATTACATGACAGTAAACTGATTACTTCCAATATATATGCATAAGAAAATCAGACACTATCATTCACCAAAGCTTATTTTTCATGAGAACCTGCAGGAGCAATTTTTATTAATCAGACTTACAAGGTATCTATCCTTTAAATTATTAATGGAAACCTAAGAATGCATTAATAAGGTCCCCAAAGCACCTGCTTATGCTAAAAACATTTATAATTATTTTCTTTTCAGGAAAAAGGACAGCAGTAACTAGCATTCATCTTTGCAGAGATTCATTCAGAACTATTCACAGTGTTAGGCAATATCCTGTCCTATCACTGTGTTTTTTCCAAACGATCCTTTATTCACCATAAGGGACTACCCTGGTCTACAAAAATTTAAAAACAGTTCTAGATCCAGAGTGGTTAACTATAACCCATAGTCACTTGACTAGTTAGTTAATCACAGAGTGAGGTCTTGAGCTCAGATATTCTGAATATCCATAGTATTGTATTATTTATCTTTTTAAAAGAGTGTAAACTAAGCAATGTCCCTTTTATTTTCTCAACCTGAAAAAAAAATCTACTTAAAGAACTGTGTTAAAATAGCACATTTTCTTTTCTGTTTTGGATTTTTCACCAACTGGTACCTTTTAGGTGGATCAACTTGTGATATCAGAAACAAGTCTGCTTAGTAAGCCTTTTCACCATTACTGCAATCTCCCCAATAATAATAAAAGTCTATTAAAATGCCCCACCCGTGAGTGGGCAAAGGATTCACCTGCAGTGCAGGAGCACAGGAGACATGGGTTCGATCCCTGGGTTGGGAAGATCTGCTGGAGAAGGGAAATAGCAATCCATGCCAGTATTCTTGCCTAAAAATCCCACGGACAAAAGAGACTGGCAGGCTACAGTCCAAAGGTTGCAAAGAGTTGGAGATGACTGAGCGACTAAGCACACCAGTGATATGACTTCTCCAATTCTTCAGAAACCATGATAACTCTGATACACCTTTGAAATTTATGGGCAACACCTAGAGTTCTGTGTGGATCTCCATACATATTAGGATTTATCCTATAATTCTTTTATTTTCAGATTGGACACTAATGCTAGCTTAGATATGCTCCCCTTTCCTTTCATCATCTTCATGAGAAGTTTTTGTTGTTGTTACTGTCATTTTAAAGGGAATGGGGAGGGGTAGAGATTCCTAATGAAGCAGTTTATTTTTTAGTACTTCAATAGAGAACAGCTAACGTGGACTACAGTCAAGATGCTGGGTGATCAGCTAGGCTCACTCACTGGTCAAGCAACTTGCTACCTTTAAGGAGTTTCTGTCACAGATATTTTTAAATAATTATACTTGTTATTTATTTGTCATTTTGGGCTGTACTGGGTCTTGGCTGCATCACACAGGCTCTTCATTGCTGCACACAGGCTTTCTCTAGTTGTGGCAAGGAGGGGCTACTCTCTAGTTGCAGTGTGCGGGCTTCTCCTTAGGGTGGCTTCTCTTGTGGCACTCAGGTTTAGTAGTGGCAGCATGCAGGCGCTGGAGTGCATGAGCTCAGTGGTTGAAGTGTGAGTTTAGTTGTCCTAGGGCACCTGGGATCTTAGTTTCTGGACCAGGGTTTGAACCCGTGTCCCCTGCATTGGCAAGTGGATTCCTGGGAGGTTCCTGTGTCACAAATTTGTACCTCCGTAATGTTAAAATATTTTATACATCTGAGAATTTTTTATTTCTTATTATAGTTGATTTAGAATGTTGTGTTAGTTTCTGGTATACAGCAAAGTGATTCAGCTATATAGACATAATATATGTGTGTATATATGTATATATACACACATTCTTTTTCATGTTCTTTCCTATTATGGTTAAGATATTGAATATAGTTCCTTGTGCTATACAGTAGGACCTTGTCATTTATTTATTTTATACATAGTAATTTGTATTTGCTGATTTCAAACTCCTAATTTATTCCTCTCCTACCTTCTTTCTCCTTTGGTAACCTTGAATTTATTTTCTATATACATCAGAGAATTTTATGTTGATTTGTGAATTGCCAAAACTGTAAATGTTGAATTCATAAATATTGAGTAGCAAATATATCTGGCACTCATTCACCTGAAATGACCACATCTAGCCTTTTTCCGGTTACCTTCTTTAGTGTCTCTGGGAAATAATTCTTAACTCCAGGCTCATGTTCTGGTTGTGCCATCTGTGACCTGAAGCAGCAGGAGGGAAATTCTCCCTTCCCAGCCTTCACTTTTTTGCCTGGTTCTGGGGTCCATATATATATATGTGTATATACATATATATATATATACATATATATATATATACGGGAAGGAAAAAAAATTAAAAGAAACCTATCATGGGGAAGCCTGAAGCTGCAACACAAATAATGATTATTCCTGTCAAGGTTTAGCTGTGGTTGCTAAGTTACTGGCTTGTTCTGAAAAACCTTGAAGTATGGGACACATTAGGAGCTCATTAGGTCCTGGTGACTTGCGGTAAATGTACCATTTGTCTCTGTGCTAAACACACTTCAAACATAACAATAAAAAAATCCCATATGGCTTAAAATTGTGACCTTTCTCTTTCTTGTTTCATTTCTCCTCCCCCACCACAACATCTAGTCTGGTGTTATTACAAAAGCAGCATTATTGAAAAAATAAGTAGAAACATTTTGCGAGGGATGGAAACAAGATATATTAGCTTAGAGCCTTTGGCATTTGATGAAGGTATTTACAGAGAAAACCTCATGAAGGGTGGAGTAAAACAAAGAGAATATTCCATAATAATTGTTTACAATGCAAGTTGCAGGTCTATCAGCTCGCTTTCAGAGTGTACCTGTAGTGTATGTACACCAGGCTGCAAAACCTTTGGGAACTTAAAGCACTTGATTGTTTTATCTTATATTTGTATCCATTTTCTGTTTATCCCACTAACATTGTTTGTCCAATTCATAGATCTTGGAGTTAACCTAACAACTTGTATCTGCAATTCAAAATTATGTTATGTGGGGAATACCACATTCTTTCAGCCCAAACTCAATTATAGTTTCAGTTTACTAAACTATTTTCATGGGTAATTGGGTTTCCTTTTTCTCCTTTCAGTTACTGCAGCCCTATTTCCACTCACACTGTTAATGTCCTTTGCTGCAGAGTTGCAGCTTTCTAAAGTTTTGACATGATAGTATTAGAACAAACTAATGGAGAGAAAGCAGTTGGGGGAAAGAATAGGACAGACAGGGTGAGCAGAGATAGAGTGGGTGTCAGAAAAGGTGGGGAGGAAGAAAAGAGGAGGTGCTAGAAACTACTCTGGGGCAGCCTCTAACTGTGGCAGAGCTGGCAAATGGCAAAGACAGGAAGTAGCTACAGTGGATTTTTTATAAATATGCAAACAATTCAAATAAGTTTCTACGATCATTTGGGAAGTGGACTCCAGAGAATCACTTGCATTTCCTGTGTCAAGCTCATAAATCTACCTTAGTTTTTAGCTGTGTTGGCCTAAGATAAAGGATACTGTTTGTCTCTCAGAGAACTTCCAAAAATGCTTAGATCTGAACTGCTTCAGAAGCAAAATCTTTTCTGTTCTTGTGCCAGTGATCAATGGGAAATCAAATGACATTCAAAGGAATCTAAATAAAAAATAATGCTCTAGATTAAATTCTTTCCTCATTTCTTATGTACATATTTTCATGCATATCCAAAACTGTGTGTGTGTGTATATGCCTTTCTGTATATTTTCCTTTCTTAATTAATGTGCATAGTACATTTATTAAGGTACTGCCACACATGACCGTTCTCTTCTCT
Source organism: Dama dama (assembly GCF_033118175.1). Lineage (NCBI taxonomy): Eukaryota > Metazoa > Chordata > Mammalia > Artiodactyla > Cervidae > Dama > Dama dama. The sequence goes on from NC_083699.1 coordinate 56,891,584, forward strand.
TCTTGGCCCCAGTGCAACAGTCTGGATTCTCTCAAAGTCTCCATGCTATTCTCTTCAGATAGTTACATTCCAAAATATCTCTCCCTTTGCCGCATAGTTCTTTGAAAACCACTCCTTCATCTATGATATGTTCTTGTAATAAATATTTTCCAATTAAACAAAAATCTCCACATCAACTCCTATTCCCCTTGTGAGGAAAATAGAACAAGAAAGAATATGTACTTTGGAAGGTGAAAGATACCTGCACCATCAACAGCAGACACTGATTCCTTTCTCAGTTTTCCCAGGTACATCTGTTATTACAATAAAATATTTTTGTAAGTAGTAGGGGTTTTATTTGTTTTAAAAATTATATTCAGTGATTGTAGTGGATTGGGTTAATTTACTATATTTTTCTGCCCAGCACACAATATATTCTGTTAATAGATACCATTGCCTAGCAACAGGTGTAGACATGCAACTTAAGTTTAGTCATCAATTACTACTATTCAAGTAGAAACAGAGTTCTCTCTGGACTTGATATACAAAAATTGAGAGAAGAAAGTTATCTTTCTATTAGGAAAAAGACCTTCTATTAAGTTCTATTAGGTTTGCTAAATTGGGGAGGATATGAATCTGTAGCTCCGAGTTATCATCTTGGAGAAAGCTTCTTGCTACAGAGAAAAGCAGTAATGAAAGACAGGGAGTGTGACTCCTGACAGCAAGGGATCAGGATTCTGGTGCCTGAAGCCCAGATTCCACAAGCTTTCTCCGCCTGCTTCCTCTGTTCCTCCCCTTGCCCGCCTTTGACGTTCCCAGCAGTGTAGAGGCATAATTTAATACATTTTTTCTTAAAAACCAAGGCAAAAAGACTTTAATTTTATAACATCTTCAACCACTAGCCCATTTCCCTACAAACTTTTCAGAAGAATAGTCTGCGGCAACTGATTCCAATTCTACCCATACCTTTCTTCATGTTAAGTTTCAATAATGTTATCTTTGGTTCATTCAGAAGATTACATATGCTACCGAGTCCAAGCTCACTCTGCTCACCGCACAACAGGCCATGAATCAGAGATGAGGTATTGAGGCAAGGAATATAACTTTATTACAAAAGCTGTAGACCAAGAAGTTGGCAGACTAATATCTCAAAATAACCATCTTATGGGGTCACGTTCTTTTATAGAGCAGAGGTAGGAGGAGATGAGGAAGTAAACTAAAAAGGCAGAATGGAGAGGGAGCGGCATTGAGGAAGTAAAGTAAAAATAGCCATCAGTCTTGAAAGCCGTCTCTGGGAATGGACACCCTATGGAAGAGATGTGTAAATCTCTTCTTTCCTGCAGCCATTCACAGATGGGCAGGGTCAGATTATCTCCCTATGAACTGATCAAAGACACTTTAGTCAAACGGTCAGACAGAGGGGCATGGTTCTCTGTGGCAGCGATTATGTATGATTATAATGATACTTGTCATGAAAAGCAAATCAAAGAAAGTTCCAACATGGAGTGATAATTGGTTCTTCCCTGCAACATATAGAACACATTTTATATTATAAAGCAGAATAACCCAATTTAAGAATTATAACATTACCAATTTTGTTTTATGTGCTTCTGTGTTCCTTTATATCCCATTTCATTGTTTTCCCTAGGGAAAAGATTACCACTGTCTTAAATGTTGTGTATATGTTTCCTTGCTCTTAACAGCTTTATCCATATAGTTTTCAAACAACATAATATCTTCCCTAGTTACCTCCACATTGTCAAGTCCAAGACAAAACCCTCTGTCACTACTTTGACCTGCCAAGAGCACTTGCCATGCTCCATTATTGCCTCTCTTTTGAATATCTTTCTTGGTCTCTGGGGAACAACTCTGTTTTGGTTTCCTACTTATCTCATTGAGTGATCCTTCTCAAGCTCCTTCCTGAGGTTCCCCATTTTTTTAACCTTACTACTTAACTACTGGAGAGTATAGGGCTCAGACTTTTTCTCTTATTTATTTATTCTCACTTCCTGGGTGATCTAGGCCACAGCTATAAAGTCAATGATTTTGAATTGCTGATCTTCAGTTGTCAAATCTTTTCTAAATTCCAGGTTTATTAATCCAACTGACAATTCAGTCTCATTTGGACATTCAGTACAGTTCAGTCACTCAGTTGTGTCTGACTCTTTGCAACCCCATGGACTGCAGCATGCCAGGCCTCTTGTCCAATACCAACTCCTGGAGTTTACTCAAACTCATGTCCATTGAGTCAGTGATGCCATCCAACCATCTCAGCTTCTGTTGTCCCTTTCTCTCCCCACCCTCAATTTTTCCCAGCATCAGGGGCTTTTCAAATGAGTCAGCTGTCTGCATCAGGTGGCCAAAGTTTCAGCTTCAGCATCAGCATCAGCTTCAGCTTCAGCTTCCAATGATTTCCTTTAGGGTGGACTGGTTGGATCTCCTTGTATCCAAGGGACTTTCAAGAGCCTTCTCCAACACCACAGTTCAAAAGCATCAATTCTTCAGCACTCAGCTTTCTTTATAGTCCAGCTCTAACATCCATACATGACTACTGGAAAAACCATAGCTTTGATATATGGGCCTTTGTTGGCAAAATGATGTCTCTGCTTTTTAATATGCTGTCTAGGTTGGTCATAACTTTCCTTCCAAAGAGTAAGTGTCTTTTAATTTCATGGCTGCAGTCACCATCTGCAGTGATTTTAGAGCCCCCCAAAATAAAGTCTCTACTGTTTCCCCATCTATTTGCCATGAAGTAATGAGACCAGATGCCATGACCTTAATTTTCTGAATGTCGAGTTTTAAGCTAAGCATATCACTCTCATCTTTTACTTTCATCAAGAGGCTCTTTAGTTCCTCTTCGCTTTCTGCCATAAGGTTGGTGTCATCTGCATATTTGAGGTTACTGATATTTCTCCTGGCAATCTTGATCCCAGTATGTGCTTCATCCAGCCCAGCATTTCTCATATGTACTCTGCATATAAGTTAAATTATCAGAGTGACAGTATACATCCTTGTCATACTCCTTTCCAGATTTGGAACCAGTCTGTTATTCGATATCCACTTCTAACTGTTGCTTCTTGACCAGGACACAGATTTCTCAGGAGGCAAGTCAGGTGGCCTGGTATTCCCATCTCTTTAAGAATTTTCCACAGTTTGTTGTGATCCACACAGTCAAAGGATTTGGTTGCAAAGTAAAGTAGAAGTAGAAGTTTTTCTGGAACCCTTGTTTTTTTGATGATCCAATGGATGTTGGCAATTTGGCCTCCTCAGACAACCATTTTGCTTTTTTGCATTTATTTTTCTTGGGGATGGTCTTGATCACTGCCTCCTGTACAATGTCATGAACCTCTGTCCACAGTTTTTCAGGCATTCTGTCTATCAGATCTAATCCCTTGATTCTATTAGTCACTTCCACTGTATAGTCCTAAGAGATTTGATTTAGGTCATACCTGAATGGATAGTGGTTTTCCCTACTTTCTTCAATTTAAGTCTGAATTTGTCAATAAGGACTTCATGATCTGAGCCAGTCAGCTCCTGGTCTTGTTTGTGCTGACTGTATAGAGCTTCTCCATCTTTGGCTGCAAAGAATATAATTGATCTGATTTCAGTGTTGGCCATCTGGTGATGTCCATGTGTAGAGTCTTCTCTTGTGTTGTTGGAAGAGGGTGTTTGCTATGACCAGTGTGTTCTCTTGACAAAACTATTAGTCTTTGCCCTGCTTCATTCTGTACTCCAAGGCCAAATTTGCCCATTACTTCAGGTATTTCTTGACTTCCTATTTTTGCATTCCAGTCCCCTACAATGAAAAGGACGTCTTTTTTTTTGGGGGGGGGGGTGTTAGTTCTAGGAGGTCTTGTAGGTCTTCATAGAACTGTTCAACTTCAGCTTCTTCAGTGTTACTGGTTGGGGAATAGGCTTGGATTACCGTGATATTGAATGGTTTGCCCTGGAAACGAACAGAGATCATTCTGTCATTTTTGAGATTGCATCCAAGTCCTGCATTTTGGACTCTTTTGTTGACTATGATGGCTACTCCATTTCTTCTTAGGTATTCTTGCCCACAGTAGTAGATATAATGGTCATCAAAATTATATTCACCCATTCCCGTCCATTTTAGTACACTGATTCCTAAAATGTCGACGTTCACTCTTGCCACCTCTTGTTTGACCACTTCCAATTTGCCTTGATACATGGACCTAACAATCCAGGTTCCTTTGCAATATTGCTCTTACAGCATTGCAGTTTACTTCCATCACTAGTCACACCCACAACTAGGTGTTGTTTTGCGTTGGCTCCATCTCTTCATCCTTTCTGGAGTTTTCTCCACTGATCTCCAGTAGCATATTGGGCACCTACCGACCTGGAGAGTTCATCTTTCAGTGTCCTATCTTTTTGCCTTTTCATACTGTTCATGGGGTTCTCAAGGCAAGAATACTGAACTGGTTTGCCATTCCCTTCTCCAAGGGACCACATTTTGTCAGAACTCTTCACCATGACCCATCCATCTTGAGTCACACAGAATGACTCATAGTTTCATTGAGTTGGACAAGGCTGTGGTCCATGTGATCAGATTGGTTAGGTTTCTGTGACTGTGGTTTTCAGGCTGTCTGTCCTCTGATGGATAAGGATAAGAGGCTTATGGAAGCTTCCTGATGGGAGGGACTGACTGAGGGGGAAATTGGGTCTTGTTCTGATGGGTGGGGCTATGATCAATAAATCTTTAATCCAATTTTCTGTTGAAGGGCCAGGCTGTGTTCCCTCCCTGTTATTTGAGAGTGAAGTTGCTCAGTCCTGTCTGACTTTTTGTGATCCCATGGCCTGTAGCCCACCAGGCTCCTCTGTCCATGGAATTTTCTAGGCAAGAGTACTGGAGTGGGTTGCCATTTTCTTCTCCATGGGATCTTCCCAACCCAGGAATTGCACCCAGGTCTCCTGCATTGCAGACAAACGCTTTACCTCTGAGTCACCGGAGGCCAAACTATGGTGGAGGTAATGAAGATATTGGTGATGTCCTTCAAAAGGTCCCATGCATGCACTGCTACACTCAGTGCCCCCAACCCTGCAGCAGGCCACCACTGACCCACGCCTCCACCAGAGACTCCTGGACATTCACAGGCAAGTCTGGGTCAGTCTCTTGTGGGGTCACTGCTCATTTCTCCTGGGTCCTGGTGTGCACAAGGTTCTGTTTGTGCCCTCCAAGAGTCTGTTTCCCCAGTCCTGTGTAAGTTCTAGTGGCTCTATGGTGGGTTAATAGTGACCTCCTCCAAGAGGGCTTCTGCCATACCCAGGTCTACTGCACCCAGAGCCCCTGCCCCCAGAGCAGTCCACTGCTGACCTGTACCTCCTCAGGAGACACCCAAACACAGTTCTGTCTCAGTCTCTGTGGGGTCTCTGGGTCCTGGTACATACAAGGTATGTTTGAGCCCTCTGAGCATCTCTGGTGGGTATGATTCTAAACACGATTTTGCCCCTTCTACCATCTTGCTAGGGCTTCTCCTTTGCCATTGGATGTCGGATAGCTCCTCAAAGTCACTCCAGCACTACACAGCTGCTGCACCAGTGCCAAGCAGCAGACAGTAGCATGTTAAGTTTAGTATGTGCAAAACCAAGCTCTTTATAGCCTCATTATTCCTCAATATTTCTACCTCAGTAAATGGTAACTTGGAAAAGACCTTGATGCTGGGAAAGAGTGAAGGCAAGAAGTGAAGGGGGTGCCAGAGGAGATAGTGGAGGACAGAGAAGCCTGGTGTGCTGCAGTCCATGGGGTCACAAATAGTTGGACATGACTGAGTGACTGAACAGCAACAGAAAGGTAACTTTATTCTTTCAGTTGCTCCATACAAAATTTCTGAATCAAACTTGACTTGTCTCTTTGATTCACATTCATACCCACATTCTGATGGTGGTTTAGTCGATAAGACATATGCGACCGTTGTGACCCCGTGGAATGTAGCCCACCAGGCTCCTCTGTCCATGGGATTTTCCAGGCAAGAATACTGGATTGGGTTGCCATTTCCTCCTCCAGGGGATCTTCCCGACCCAGGAATCAAACCCTGGTCTCCTGCATTGCTGCGAGATTCTTTCTTTTAAGATTATTTTCTTATTCTTCTTATTATATTACTTATTTTTACTTTTTTGCTGTGCCATGAAGCCTGTAGGAACTTAGTTCCCTGACCAGGGATCAAACCCAGGCCCCCTGCATTGGAAGCACAGAATCTTAAACACTGGACCACCAGGGAAGTCCCAGATTCTTAACCGACTGAGCTATGAGGGAAGCCCTTACCTACATTCTAACAATTAACAACTTTTTTTTCTGCCTCAAAATATATCTAGAATCCAACCTCTTTCTACCACTCTTTTGTTACCATTTAGTGCACATAACCATCCTCTCCTGTATTAGTCAGGACTCTCCATAGAATCAGAACCAACAAAATGAAGATATAAATACAGGTGTCAGTTCAGTTCAGTCCAGTTGCTCAGTTGTGTCTGACTCTATGATCCCATGGAGTGCAGCACATCAGGCCTCCCTGTCCATCACCAGTTCCGAGTTTACTCAAACTCATGTCCATTGAGTTGGTGATGACATCCAACCATCTCATCCTTTGTTGCCCCCTTCTCCTCCCGCCTTCAATCCTTCCCAGCATCAGGGTCTTTTCCAATGAGTCAGTTGTTCGCATCAGGTGGCAAATGTATTGGAGTTTCAGCTTCAGCATCTGTCATTCCAATGAATATTCAGGACTGATTTCCTTTAAGATGGACTGGTTGGATTTCCTTGCTGTCCAAGGGACTCCCAGATGTAAGAGGTGTCAAAAATTACAGATGTAAGAAGTGTCCAAAATTCAAATGAGTAAATTTGAAGATTGAATTTGCTTTATGAGACAATTCATGAATCAGGCAGCATCCCATCAAGTTACTAGAAGGGTGCTCTGAGTGGTTATACAAAGCGAAAGGTTTTTATTGGAAGAAGGATGGAGCAAGGGAGCTATTTACAATGAAAAGAAAGAATTATTTTGGGCCAGGGCTTCTTTTGAGCATTGAGGGAATGGCAATAGTTTTCTAATATCATTGCCTCTTCTTCCTCTGAGGGCTAGGGAGGACCCATGTAACAGATTACTTCATTGGTTCTGACCAGAGATATTCTAAACTGGCTGATTAAGATTACATTTCTGAGGAAGGTTGAAACTGCAGTTAGGTTAGGTATTAAATCTAAGTTAGTTATAATGGGCATTAGCACAAGTGACACCATTTTGGGCCTGTGGTTTTTCTCTTTAACAATTTCCTCCTTTTGATCAGACTCTCAGTCTGTCTGAGGGATGTGGTAATATTTTAAGGCATTAGCAGCACTCTCAACTATTGCTCTGCAGCTTTGTTGATCTTTGGTGGGATCAAACTCATGTAATATTACAGGACATGACTTCAGTGTCATAATTTTTAAGTTGGTCATTTTCTTCATTCTTTTTGTGACACTTCAGCCTGAGGGACTTCATTTGCTTGGAAGTTATTGGCTGCAAACTTGCATTTAAAGCTTTTGAGAGAATGTAGGAGAGTTATGATAATCTCTGGGATTATAAATCTAGGGAGAGTATTACTATAGCTATAATCAGGTTAATTCCCAAAGTCTGGAGTGCAATTAGGAGTCATGGTTCCCAAGCTTCAAATCAAAGAAGGACCCCTTAGAGAAGTCACCTTTTTAAGCCAAATGACTTACTCAATGATCTTATATAACTGAGTTTCAGCTTCCCCAGAAGTGTCAATCTAAGTGTAGTAGGTGGTGGTGGCCATAGCACAGGCACCTCCTTGCTCAGTTAGAATATCATCAACAGCTATTCTGTTGTCAAAACTTTGGCCAGAAAGTCTAAGGATTTTTCTTGGGAAGCTGGTTTCTTAGCAATGGACTGTTTCCGAGAGTTAAGGAAAGGTTCCCAATCATAGCTTCATTTGCATTTATCCCTAATCATGGTAATAGGGCTCTGCCAAAGAAAGTGAACCCTGAATTATGAAAGGCTTCCTGGTAGGTTTTTTTCTAGAATAGTTAGGGATACAGTTAAATAACTTAAGAGGCATGGTCCAGTTATATGCCAGTCATTAGGCATTTATAGTCCCAATGAGAATAATAATCACCACAGACAAGGACAAATTTCATCATAGCATAAACTACTCCCACTAAGGTGGCACTATCAATAGATTCTGTCTCAAGAGTTACTGAATTTGCCCTTTCAAGCCAAGGGTCAGTGTGGTTTTCAGCACATGTGAGAAGAGAATCTCCTATCTTGAAATAGTCATCCTCAATGCCTTGGAAAGATGGGTGCTGCTGGTGAGAATCCAGTGGGGGCAAATCTGATCTAGATAATTATTCATAGATTGAAACCTTTGGTAGAAAAGTGCTTTCTAAAAGATTTATCCCCCTCCTCTTAGGAGTATCTTAGGAATTGCAGATGATGTTATTAGCTTTCTAGATCAATGTCAGAGTAAGAAAAGAATGAAAAGAGTACAAGGTTTCATGGATAGCTTAAGTAGGAAGTCTTGATCCAGTGTCTTGGGGAGGTGTAGTTTTCATCAATGTCAATTACTTTTTTCCTCATCAATTTGACTCGGAACTTTCCAATGCTTGTGCAGTACCAGGTGTCAAGTGGGACTTTTTTTAGCTCTGAAATACACACCAAGTCCCTGAAGTTTGACTGCCATGTGGGTACTGAGAAGGACCTGGTACAGACCCTTTTAGGGAGATTTCATCACTTTCTGTTCTTACTGATTCAAAACCAGAAGGGTGGGAAAAAAACTGGAAATGTTAGTTTGGTGAATTATAGCCAGATATTTGAGGAAACTAGAAGAATTCAAGATCCAGTTCAATTTACAGTTATATCAAAATAACCCCAAAGACTAGAATCTAACATCTACAAAAGTGTAAACATAAGTTTACTCTCTACAATTAGCTCTATTTTTCAACCAAATAGAATTATAGTAAAAATAACTTTTTGTATAAAAATTTACCCTTATTATTTATTTAAGTACAGCAAGAAAAGTCATTGACCATTTAAGTTCTTTTTAAGACTGCTTTGTGGACCCAGTTTATAAAGAGTTTCAGATTTTATGTGGAATATCATTTCAGTCAAAGTTTTAGTCATATAGCCAATGCTTCCAATTGTGTCCTATCATAAGCAGCATGAAAATAAGAATACTCACTGACAGTTTCTGAATTCTAAAAGTACCAGGTAGAGAGAAAAAGTAAATGTTTCATATTTGTTCACAAAAGTATATCTTACCAAGTTGTAGGTAACTTAAGACAAAAGTTTGTTTTAAATCTGGGAAAAAAGGCCATTGAAGAACCAGGAATATTTTAAACACAAATTTATAAAATTATAATTATTCTCAACAGTACATTCATTCCTATGTTAATAAGTTCTGTTCTGCTTGAATCTAGATTTTCCATTAGTTTTCTTGACTAATAAAGGGTGATAGAAACAGTTATAATTCCAACAATTTTGTGAGGTTTTTTGTTTATTTGTTTTAAGGCTCATGTGATTTGCCCAGTGAAGTTGGTGCCTCAGTTACTAGAGCTTTTAGGTAAATTCTATAGGAATAATTATGTTTTAGAAATGCCTATTTGAGGGTGATCTCTCCAAATATTTGGTAACACAAAATTTTAGAGCTGTGTTAAGTTAAATTATGGAAGTTTATTGAATAGCTGGGTCATTCTCAAATAAAGTAAGATTCTAAGACATCAATTACTAAAGAGAAAAAAGGTAGAACTATAAATAAATATGTTTGGTGCCACCCTGAGATGCTCTCAATAAGAAAGCAAATGTTTTAGAAATTATCTCTGGAATTTATGTTCACCAGTCTATCTACATAATGCTAATTAATGTAAAAATGGTTCATAATTACTTCTTCAGTTCAGTTCAGTTCAGTCGTTCAGTTGTGTCTGACTCTTTGTGACCCCATGGACTGCAGCATGCCAAGTTTCCCTGTCCATCACCAACTCCTGGAGCCTACTCAAACTCATGTCTTAGTTTTCACTAAAAATTAAGGTTTTTAAGAGTTGACGATTCTAATTTAAACAAGTAATTAAAGCTAATAAAATAATAAAAGGAACTTTTCAGTATACAGTAGTAAAATAGGATGCATGTTTGCAGTATAGGTGTGAGGAATGGAATTGCATTTTATTAAGGAAAAGAAAGTAAGTTTGTCTTAGAGTTCGTTATTTCCGGATGGAAAAAGAAATAAAGGATGAACTAATACTGATATAGAAAGTGACAGAGGATTTGTGGATGGCCAAGGCTGGCTAGATTTAGATGGAAATCAACTAAACAAGTGAATGTTATTGTTAAAAGCAAGCTTGTGCAAGACTAGATTAGATCTTCTCTCTCTATTAAGAGGACAAAATATCCTTGGAATGTTGCTTTTGATAATAGATTATGTGACTATCTGTGCTTTCAAGTGATCTGTATTTGCTTTTGAGATCTCTTGTAACTTTGGTTAGGTTAGTATATGGTGCGGAATACACAAAAGGAAGAATGTCCAATCAACAGTTTACCACAATCTTATAAGGAAGGAATGTTTATAAAAATCTAAATAAACCAGGATCAATGGGGATTGGGAGGCGAGCGTAGACTTGAGTAATGTTTATATGAGTGAATCCACTGGTCTAGGTGATTAATTAGAATGTGTGAGAGAGAAAGAGTAATTGAGACTGAAGATATTGTGGTAATGATCACATGGAGAAAGAGAGAGACAATCTGCTCATGAAATCCCTTCATCAGTGTTTGATGTTCAGATATTTTCTGGCTGCTATAAATATTGATCACTATTATTCAGATGGGAAAATTCAGATTGAGATGAAAAAAAATATTAAACATTTGGGGAAATCTCTCTACCAGTGTTATGTTTTTAAAAGACAGTATGGCTTTGAAATCTTGGTGCTGAAATCACAAGGCAGACTCTTAAAATATCAACTGTCTCTGGCTGAGCCTTTTTAAAGAAATGACTCCCAGCTTTCCATGTTTATGAACTCCTCCATGGACCGTCACGGTAACTTATTTTCCTGGCTTCAGCCCATCTCTATGAGTTCTCCACTTTTATGTGTGTCTCACTCAAGCTAAATTATCTGTGTGACTTGGCAAGTCTTAGGTATGTGCCTGTTAGTGAGTTAACACTGCCACCTAGCATCAGAAGGGGATCTCTGTTGTCTTCTAACAGTAGACTCCCAGCGTCTCCTACACCAGACATCATTGCCAGAATTTCTACCTTGAAAAGAGCTTGTTTACAAATAATTAGCAATGCAATTGAAGAGCTTCTCATTTTTACTTCATTATTTTGGCATGCTGTGCTAAATGTTTGGAGTGTCCGTCATTGGAGAGTGCCAGAGAGAAGTTGGGACAGCTGTGTATTTGGGTGTATGGTGTGCTTACATCGACGTTCTACTTCAGGAGGCAGAGATGGAGAGGGAGGGTGGGAGGGAGCCTGCAGAGCATGAAAAACAAACAAACAAACAAACTCACAGGTGGACTAGTGTGGGAGGAAGCAACAGATTTGAAATCAAAGAATTGAATAGTTTGTCAGGAGTTGAGGTGGTGGGGGCAGGAAGGATGTAGGGAAATGAAGGAAAAGGACAGGGGAGGGAATGGCATAAGCAGGAACAAAGAAGGAAAATGTGAAGATTTGAATCATCCAAGGAGGAGGAACGGTTCAGGATTTCTCTCTCCTCCTCTGCCCCGGCCCCTTCCTCTTTTTCTGCTCTCCATCCCCCTCCTCATCCTCTTCCTCCTCACTCTTTGTCTTCCTCCCTCCACCCTGTCTCTCACATCTCATCATGCTTTTGGCTGAATGCAAAGGTCTCTTGCAAACTTCCCTGCCGTACTGCCTAGAACCAGCATTTCTTGGTCAGGCCTGATTTTTTTTTTTCCCCAATGTGTATTTCTTGGGTTTGAGTACAGTGTTTTGTGTGCCTGGTTAGTTTTGATGTGTGTGATGCATGAATGGAAGATCGACAGATGTTCAGGTTCAGTTATTATTGAACTGGTCTAAAGGGACCTGTAGGTTCTGAGCTCCTGGAAAATACTTGTTCTCAAGAATTTACAGAGATCACAGAAATATGCCCCTTGTGCATCTAGGTTTCTGGCAAAGACCTTTCAAAAAGCCGTTCTTACGTGCTGCTTTGAGCTGGGTTTGAGAACACTATTTCTCCCTGCTGCCCTCTGCTGTGACAGTTTGATGTTTCAAGTCTTCAAAGGTTTGCTTTAGGGAAATGTTTATACACCTGAAAGAAATTGTCCGGGTCCTGATACCTATGGTGTTTTCTTACCAATAGCAATCCCACACCAAAACCCCAATTTGTCACCATCTGACTTCCTTCCTGAGTGGCTGCCTTTTTTTCTTTTGTTACTTTTCTCCTTCCTACATTTTCTCCAGGATAAACCACCTCTCACTTTAATCACTAACATTCGTATTTCCTGCTTCTCATAATATATGTTTGCGAGTGTATCTGTGTCTTGGGCCACCACGAAGGAAGAATTGGTTCTACTCCAAAGACATGGCAAATTCCCATAGTAAGATTACAGTCAGGGACAGAATTCAGGTAAAACAGAGTCACGTGGCTATTGCTATTTCCTACACTGGCTTTTTTCTCTCCTTCTCCTTCCGTGACTGTCCTTGTATCTTTTAACCTATCCCCATGGGATACTATATTTGCCATTTCCCAGCAAAACAGCTTAGCATTTGACTCTCCTAATGCTTGAAAAAGCCATTGATAAAATCAAGTCCAGAACAGTCCTTTCATCAAGCTATGCCACTAGTCTATATACTGATTTGTTTTTAAATAGGCTCATGTATGTATGTTGCCCCTTACATATTGCATTTCATTAGGCCTAGGTAGATTGTAGGTGACACTAGCGGTAAAGAAGCTGTCTGCCAACACAGGAGACATAAGAGACACAGGTTCGATCCCTGGGTCAGGAAGATCCCCTGGAGAAGGAGATGGCAACCCACTCCAGTATTCTTGCCTGGAGAGTCCCATGAAGAGAGAAGCCTGGCAGGCTACAGTCCATGAAGTTCCAAAGAGGCTTACCTGACTGACACGGCTTAGCACAGCACACATTAGGCCTCTCTCTTGGGCTGGCATCGCCCCTCTATCACTTGGGACTGTGGGACACCCAGAAGTAGCACTGTATGTGCCACGCTTGCTGTCCTACTGTGCTACCTTAATCTTACTCCATGAGCAGCAAGACCTTCTCCACACTGGTCTTCCCTCCTTCACCCCTGTAATGTGTGTGTGAAAATTTCACATGAACCCCAGCTCCTATGAGTAGGGCTGCAGCAGGACCAGCTGGCAGCAGAGTTGCATTGGACAGCAGACAGCGCAGAAATAAGAATTAAAATCATTTGTCTTCTTTCTTTCCATTGGCAGCCAGCAGAAAGCTGGTGGGAAAGGTTATGAATCCTAGCATTTCCAAGGTGACTACAGAGAAAAGGAAGAAGGTCGGGGCTCTTGGAAAATAGTGACACAGGTTAAGATATGGGTTGGGGTCTCTATCTTTGTTGCATGGCTATTCTGTACATGTGTAGTTTATATTTCATTCAGATAAAGGTATTCCATGCTTTCAATGTGGAAATAGGGCAACACAGTCTGCTTTCTGAACAGTGCTATGGAAATTTAACCCTTTGAAAAACCACTTGGGTTTCTCTTTGTTTTAATTGAATCTGGTGATATATCGGCAAATTTAAGAAGCAGATCTTTTTTTTTATGATTTGGGAGAAAATCCATTGATTTAAATTACAGTTTTGTATTTTTGAATACTTTTTTTAGCATTGTGGATTTGGGGGTGGGGTGGTGGGGCGTAAACCATGACAGACATCAACTAGTCCTCTTTTTTATTTCCTTTTCCTCATCTTTAATACTCAGAATTCTAAACACTATGTGTTTCAGACAATAACATGTTTATAGTTGAGTTCCACTCAGTGAAGTGTGTATCTGTTACAGAAAAACATTGCTTATTGGAGCTGGAAATTTACAATAGACACAAGCAGGCATCTTGGTGCAAATCACAGTAGAACATGGAGCCCTTCAAACTGAATTACTCCAAGGAGCCATTTAGAATGACCAGGTCTTAAAGACAATACAGAATTCATAGAGAAAGCCTTCAAATATTATTTTGTACATGATATTAAAGCCAAGCATTAATTTTTCTCTTCAACCTCATCTAGATGTTAGGGTCTATCCTGAAGTAAAAAAATGGAGAGGCCTTGTAATGTTTATTTTATAATGTCTTTTTTTTTTTCCTTATATATTTGTTAGACACTCTTAAAAAGGAGAGCTGTAAGCACTGAACATAAAATTAAGTATAATTTGAATATCAGGGGTTAATATTGGTTCTGTCTTTATTTAAGCTTCTTAATGCTCCTGAATTTCCTTTTCCTAATCTACAAAATGGAATGAGGGTGCTTTCAGATTCTTCGTTATAAATCAAATTATAGATATGTATGCTCTCTTCTGCAGTTTACTTACATTTCTCACATCACCCTTCTTCTCTATAACATGCATATATAGCACTTTTTAAATGCAGATGGCACAGTTTTTAGAGCTATAGAATGAAGGTAGTATTTATCTCAGAATTTCTATAGCTCTGATTACCTAAATATGCTAATAGAAAAATTAGGCTAAGAAAAAGAGTAACTAAGCAAGATATTTTCATAGTTATGTTGGGTATTAAAACTTCAGAAAATCTATTAACCAACCTACAATTATTTGGGGCAAAGGTGAAAGGAAACTGGGTGTAGAAGATTCTTTTTTGTTTTTTTTTTTTACATATTTTAGTCCTTTGCCATGATATTTGCAAACAGTAAATATATGAAAAGAGGACGATGTACTAGGCTCAGTTCATAAGCTACCCCAGATTCACATTTCCCTTGGTTTCTGGTTGAACAGTGTTGTAAGATTATCATCTGTGCATCTCTTATAATTTGGCAAGTCTTATGAGCAGAGACACTGACTGCCTTTGTTCCAGAGATGAAGACAGTATCTTCCTTCAGAAGAAAAGGCTGGTTTGCTTAGTAGTGTCTATTATAAGTAAGAATATATCTTTTCCAGGGCAAGGGTCAGACAAGCTTGTTGTTACCGTTCAGTCACCCAGTCATGTCCTACTGTTTGCAACCCCATGGACTGCAGCACGCCAGGCCTCCCTGTCCCTCACCATCTCCCGAAGTTTGTCCAAGTTCATGTTCATTACATCAGTGATGCTATCCAGCCATCTCATCCTCTGATGCCCTCTTCTCCTTCTGCCCTCAGTCTTTCCCAGCATCAGGGACTTTTCCAATGAGTCCTCTTTTCGCATCATGTGACCAAAATACTGGAGCTTCAGCTTCAACATCAATCTTTCCAGTGTATATTTAGGGTTGATCTCCCTTAAGATTGACTGGTTTGATCCTCTTGCTGTCCAAGGGACTCTTGGGAGTCTTCTCCAGCACCACAGTTCGAAGGCATCGATTCTTTGGTGTTCTGCCTTCTTTACGGTCCAGATCTCCCAACCCTATGTGACCACTGGAAAGAACATAGCTTTGACTGTATGAACCTTTGTCGGCAGAGTAATGTCACTGCTTTTCAACACACTGTCTATATTTGTCATAGCCTTCCTGCCAAAAAGCAGTCATCTTCTGATTTCATGGCTCCAGTCACCATCCACAGTGATTTTGGAGACCAAGAAGAGGAAATCTGCCACTACTTCCATATTTTCTCCTTTTATTTGCCATAATGTAATGGGGGCAGACCAAAGCCTTCGACTGTGTGGATCACAATAAACTGTGGAAAATTCTGAAAGAGATGAGAATACCAGACCACCTGACCTGCCTCTAGAGAAACCTGTATGCAGGTCAGGAAGCAACAGTTAGAACTGGACATGAACAACAGACTGGTTCCAAATAGGAAAAGGAGTACATCAAGGCTGTATATTGTCACCCTGCTTATTTAACTTATATGCAGAGTACATCATGAGAAACGCTGGGCTGGAAGAAGCACAAGCTGGAATCAAGATTGCCAGGAGAAATATCAATAACCTCAGATATGCAGGTGACACCACCCTTATGGCAGAAAGTGAAGAGGAACTAAAAAGCCTCTTGATGAAAGTGAAAGAGGAGAGTGAAAAAGTTGACTTAGAGCTTAACATTCAGAAAACTAAAATCATGGCATCTGGTCCCATCACCTCATGGGAAATAGATGGGGAAACAGTGGAAACAGTGTCAGACATTATTTTTGGGGGCTCCAAAATCACTGCAGATGGTGACTGCAGCCATGAAATTAAAAGACGCTTACTCCATGGAAGGAAAGTTATGACCAACCTAGACAGCATATTAAAAAGCAGGGACATTACTTTGCCAACAAAGGTCTGTCTGGTAAGGCTATGGTTATTCCAGTGGTCATGTATGGATGTGAGAGTTGGACTGTGAAGAAAGCTGAGCACCGAAAAATTGATGCTCTTGAACTGTGGTGTTGGAGAAGACTCTTAAGAGTCCCTTGGACTGCAAGGAGATCCAACCAGTCCATCCTAAAGGAGATCAGTCCTGGGTGTTCATTGAAAGGACTGATGCTGATGCTGAAACTCCAGTACTTTGGCCACCTCATGTGAAGAGTTGACTCTTTGGAAAAGACCCTGATGTTTAGAGGGATTGGGGGCAGGAGGAGGAGGGGACGACAGAGGATGAGATGGCTGGATGGCATCACTGACTCGATGGGCATGAGTTTGAGTAAACTCCGGGAGTTGGTGATGGACAGGGAGGCCTGGCGTGCTGCAATTCTTGGGGTCACAAAGAGTCAGACACGACTGAGCGACTGAACTGAACTGAACTGAACTGAACTGAATGGGGGCGGATGCCATGTTCTTAGTTTTTTTAATATTTACTTTTAAGCTGGCTCTTTTCACTCTTCTCCTTCACCCTTATCAAGAGGCTCTTTAGTTCCTCTTTGCTTTCTGCCTTTAGAGTAGTATCATCCGCATATCTGAGACTGTTGATGTTTCTCCTAGCTATCTTGATTCCGGCTTGTAACTTACCCAGCCTAGCATTTCTCATGATGTGCTCAACGTATAGATTAAACAAACAGGGTGACAGAAGACTGTCATACTCCTTTCTCAATCTTGAACCGATCAGTTCTTCCATACAGGGTCCTGTTTCTTCTTGACCTGCATACAGGTTTCTCAGGAGACAGATGATCTGGTACTTCCATCTCTTTAAGAGCTTTCCACAGTCTGTCGTGATCCACACAGTCAAAAGTTTTAGCGTAGTTGATGAACAGAGATAGATATTTTTCTGAAATTCCCTAGCTTTTCTATAATCCAGTAAGTGTTGTCAGTTTGATCTCTAGATCCTCTTCCTTTTCTAAACCCATCTTGGACATCTGGAATTTCTTGATTTGTATAATGCTGAAGCCTAGCATGCAAGATTTTAAGCATGACCCTGCTAGCATGGGAGATGAGTGCAATGGTTAGCACTCATACAATGGTTAGCACATTCTTTGGAACTACACTTCTTAGGAACTGGGATGTGGATTGACCTTTCCAGCCCTGTAGCCACTGATGCATTTTCCAGATTTGCTGACATAATGAATGCAAAACCTTAATGGCATCACCCTTTAGGGATTTGAATAGTTCTGGTCGAATTTCTTCACATCCACTAGCTTTATTAATAGCAGTGCTTCTTAAGGCCCACTTGACTTTGCACTCCAGAATGTCTGGCTCTGGGTGACTAACCATACCATCATAGTAATGTGGTTCATTAAGATCTTTTTTATATACTTCTTCCATGTATCCTTTCCATCTCTTGTTGATCTCTTAACCATATATTAGGTCTCTACCATTTTTATCCTTTATTGTACCCATCTTTGGGTAGAATGCTCCCTTGATGTTTCCAGTTTTCCTGAAGAGATCTCTAGTTTTTCCCCTTTTGTTGTTTTCTTCTATTATTAAACACTGTTGATTGAAGAAGGCCTTCTTGTTTCTTCTAGTTATTCTTTGAAACTCTGCATTTAATTAGATGTATCTTTCCCTTTCTTCTTTGCTTTTCACTTCTCTTCATTCTTCCACTATCTTTAAGGCCAGATAACCACTCTGTATTCTTGCTTTTTAATTTGAGATGGCTTTGTTTGCCACCTCCTATACAATATTACAGACCTCTGCCCATAGTTCTTCAGGCACACTGTTAACTAGATCTAGTCCCTTGAATTCATTTGTTACCTCTACTGCGAATTCTGGGATTTGATTTGGTTAGTAGTGTCTATCGTAAGTAAGAATGTATCTTCTCCAGGGCAAAGGTCAGGCAAGGTTACAGCCTGTGAGTTTCCTAACCTCTGAGTTATTCTTCTAAAGGACAACCTACCACATTATCAAGGGCAACCTGACCCTGTTCAAGTCACCTGGTGGGAATTGGGGCTCAGGAAATGCCCAGATGCTGGCACTCCGGTTAATGTTATCACTGCCCAGCAGTCTCATGTCTTCTGCCAACATCCAGGAGGCAGATAACTGGTTAACTGAGTAAAATCTCAGACCCTGCACAGTTCTTAATAAGCAGCAGCTTGTCCTTTTTCCTTGGTTCTAGGTCCAGATCTCTATGATTGTTAACCTCACTGTTATAAACTGTTGAGCTCTAGGCAGTGCTGGCTAAGAGCTGAAACCATGTCAGCTCACTCACTAGACTGACCCTCCAGAGGCAGCTACGTGGAGAGACCAGGTGACACAAGGCGCATGTGTAGGAAAGCTGATGCTACATCGGATGAATTTGTCGGCAGGGAGAGAGGGCTCAGGGAACGAACCTACAGAAAATGTGTCTCACACTCTTCTCCTGGAGAGCCTCCTCTGAGATGCGTCTTCTCTTACTCCTCTAACTCCAGTCCAGGTGTCTCACTGGTGTCCCTCTTTTCATCCTTTCTCTTCCTTCCTTCCCTTGCTTCTTTTCCTCTCATTTTGGCTTCTCTGAGATCCAATTCTTCAACAAATAGTAGTGTAGAAGCTTTTGCCACAGGATTTGTTTTCTAGAAAACCTGGACTAAGAGAGGAGTTTAGAATACTTGCACCTCAATCCTAAATTTTTGGAATTAAAGCAAGTATATGGGAATATTGGTCAGCTGTCCATGTGAGCTCTTTAAACATGAACAATCTGGCAGAGGTCAATCTATGCAGTAGCCTTTTCTCAGGCACAGCAGCAAGCCAGCCATCTTAAAGCTGTTACATTCATCTTCCTATAATTGAAAACACTGTCAAATAATAATATTCATAGTTAACAACTCCTTGAAGCTTTAGAAATCAAAATTTTACATAGTACACTAGGACTGTTACTATCATTATCATTGTTTTTTACAATGGTTATAACAAATATAATATATAAAGCTTATGAACTAATGAATTATTTAGAGGAAACCTTTGATTCTGAGTTCCAGGCAGATCAAGGTATCATAGTTTTGGTACTGTATTCCAATTCTGTTTGATATGGATGAAGTCTGAGAATTCATGCCCAAGATGCAAAATCATCAGAAGAGGGAAAAGATGACCTGTACAGATCAGGGGTTAAAAGATGGTCTTGAAGTTTGATGAAGAGACATGGTTTCAATAGCTACTTTCACCACTTCCTAGCTTTCAATATTTATCAAACACCTTCATGTGCTGTAACATGTTGAATTGTATCCCCCAACAGCAAAATTTATATGTTGATATTCTAACTCCAGGGGCTTCCCTGGTGGCTTAGACAGCTAAGAATCTGCCTGCAATGCAGGAACCCCAGGTTTGATCCTTGGTTTGAGAAGATCCCATGGCGAAGGGAATAGCAACCCACTCCAGTATTCTTGCCTGGAGAATTCCATGGACAGAGGAGCCTGGTGGGGGTTACAGTCCCTGGATTTACAAAGAGTCAGACATGATTGAACAACTTATACTTTCCCTTTTCATTCTAACTCCTAATATCTCAAAATGTGACCTTATTTGGATATAGGGTCATTGCAGATGTAATTAGTTAAATTAAGATGAAGTCATTAAGATGGACCCTGATCAATTATGACTGGTATCTTTATAAAAAGAGATCATTTGAACACAGACATATAGGCACAGAGAGAATGCCATGTGCAGATGAAGGCAAGATCAGGGTGATATTTCTACAAGCCAAAAAAATGCCAAATTTTTAGAAAACCAGTTAGGGCAAAGGCTTAGAATAGATTCTTCCTCATGACCCTCAGAAGAAACCAACCCTGCCAATACCTTGATCTTAGACTTTTAGCCTCCAGATCTGTGAGACAATACGTTTCTGGTGTTTAAGTCACCCAGTTTGTGGTACTTCATTACTAAATTCCTAAACAACTCACACATGTGCTCTGCTTCATGCTGAAAACTCCACACAGAGAAGTGAACAAAATACAGACATAGCACCAGCTTTCATGGAACTTACAATCTAATATAAGATAATAAGAAAGTAAAATATAGCTATAAACTGTAATGTCTTCAGAAAGAAGCAAAGAAGATGGTATGAGAGTAAATTAGTGATAGAGACCAGTGGTTACCTTAGATAGTAACATTGGGAAAATTTTCTCAGTTAGGATGCAATATCTAAACTGAGAACTTCCATTCAGAGAGTTCTGGGGTTGGGAGGTTGAAGTGAGAGAATTAGCACGCGTGTTCACCCAGAGGCCAGGGAGTACTTAGAATACAACAGGGACTTTAAAAATGAAGCATCTCTATCCTGGTAAGTCAGGGAAGATGGGTAAAAGATAAATTGGACACTGAAGCTATGTCATATGGTTATCCAGATGGAAACCATTTGGAGACTTTAACCAAAGAAGTGACGATCCGTTTTACTTGAAAGGCCCTCATTCTGGCTTTTGTGTAGAGAAAAGATGGGGAAATATAAGAAAGAAAATGAGTAGATTAGTTGAAAGTTCATGCCAGCAGTTTAAATAAGAAATTAGGAAATGGCAACCCACTCCAGTATTCTTGCCTGGAGAATTCCATGGACAGAGGAGCCTGGCAGACTTACAGTTCATGGGGTCACACAAAGTCAGACACAACTGAGCAACTAACACTTTTGTTAACATGAAGGCATGAGAAATGGTGCAGAATGAACAGTTGAGGGATTTAGTGTGAAGAAAGAATTAATAGAACTGGATAATTATGGGAGTTAGAGGAGTGAAGGAAAAGAAAAAAATCAAGATGGTTTCTGCTGTTGGCTTGAGCAAACAAATGGGCAAATAGTGGTGTCATTTGCTTAGAAAGAAAATGGAGAAAGAAACAAGTTTGCATTCCTATGTGTGAAAAAAGAGAAGATGAGACAGAGGGGAAGAATAAAGGATTTAGTATTATAGAGCTGAGATCCTTTGAGGAATGAAACAGAAATGTCAACTGGGCAAATGGTATGTAAGTTCTGTCTTTAACACAGATCTGGTCTAGTGATAATAATTTGTTTTTCAGCAGTGTGTAAATTGTACTTAACACTGTGTGGGAATGACCAGGAAGACAGTGGAGATCGAAGAGAGTGGAGATTGAAGAGAGAATATACACCAAGCCCCAAGGGAGATGTTAAGCAAATTATTTAACCCCTTTAAAACTTAATTCTATCACCTGTAAATGGAAATAATATTACACACTCTTAAAGTCATGTGTAGACTAAATGAACTCATGTTTATGTGTAAAATGTAATTCAAATCATAAAAACTGAATACATGGTGGTTACTACTATAATCATATGAGTTTCTCTTTTTGGTACTGAAGCAACAGAAAAGATGGAACTGGAAGACTGAAAAACAGAAAAAAAATGCCATTTTTTAAATTCAATGGAACACTTCACTAAGTACGGGTAGTTAGCTCTTTAAAATGCACACCCGAAGCAAGTGAAGAATGAGCACTGAGAGTGTCCTCTGTATTCATAAGGAGATTTCAGAGAACTGCCTTGCTAGGACAGCAGGAATCAAACTCATGTGTAAAAAGGAGGGTGTAAAAAGGATAAAATCTGAGTAGTTTTAAAGGGCAGGGGCAGTTCAAGTGAATACTTTTTCCAGGGAGAGGATTATGTGTGAATTATCAAAGATAAAAATGTAATTATTGAAGATATTAAATGATGTACCTGAAGCCTGATTTAAGTGCTGGGCAAGATATCACTGACAACAGAGCCAGAGGTCCTCCACTTGGGGATAAACATGGGCTTGATTTCTGGGAGGCAAGTGGTCTTCAGCTTTGATAGTGTGGGTGGCCACAGTGAGGAGAAGGCTATTTGAGATGGATAGCTGGGTTCCATATATGTGTGGGAAGAAAATCACTTCCAGGATGGTGGGCAGGAGAGAACAAATGTCAGAAACCATGAAGTAGATGGTAAGAAGGGGACACTTCGTGACCAGGAAGATCTTGAATATTGAGTACAGAGTATGAGACTGACAATTGAGAAAGGGTTAAACTGTAGTGAGAGATGTGGCAGGTAAGGAAGAGAACAGACTGAGGGCCCCCAAATCTTAAATTGATGATGTGCAAACCTCTTGGTGAGTGAGGTCAGCACATATCAGTGAGAACAGGGGAAACCATGAGACAATATTGCTATACTGATCAACCACACTGGTGTTGACAGTTTCTGTAAGTATAGTTGAAGTAAGAATAGAAGACTTTGTAGTTATTCAGATAAAATTAGCATGTCTGATGAAACTTGTACTTACTATAATACATGCTAGAGCTTAAAGCATAGTTTAGGCAGATAGAAGGCCTTTGTTATTTAACTGTATGCTGAATTAGAAAGAAAGAATAAGATCACTCCTAATATTTGAATTGTATTGATGTGAATTTCAAATCACATGAAACTGAAGGAAGTCTTTGAGTCATTTTTCATTGTTTACATGGAAAGAGAAGCCAAGTGACCCTATTCAAAGAACATATTTTCTCCTTGTTTTGTATTCCTGTAGTCTCACATTAATGTTAGATATGTGGCAAAGGATGAGTCTAGTATGAATGAATGTATACATGTATGTACCAGTGTCCTATCTCTGGATGAGTTTCAGTGTAAACTGGTCAATGATGGGTCAGATACTGTGGAGGAAGTTTAAATTTCAGATGAAAGAAAGAATGGTGTAGCCTATAAATCCACTAAGCAGTACATCTTAAAATTCTGAGAGACTCTGCATTTAAGAATTAGTAGATCAAGTCCAGCCCACAAGTATATTCTGAGACAAAGCACATATATATATATATATATATATATATATATACATATATATATATATATATAAATGTCCAAGTCCTAAATGATTGTGTGCTTTCAGTTCAGTTCAGTTCAGTCGCTCAGTCGTGTCCGACTCTTTGCGACCCCATGAATCGCAGCACGCCAGACCTCCCTGTCCATCACCAACTCCCAGAGTTTACTCAAACTCATGTCCATAGTTCTCCCTAAAACTTACCTAGGAAAGCAATAATTTCCTGTCTTAAAGTTTTTACTAGAAAAAGCTTTGCTTTCTTAGGAAATATCTTTTTTCAACTTAAAAAGATTATCTTGTTTCTAACAGAAAATGCTAGAATGGAGTATTAGAAAGAAACAAAGCTAAAATGCTATTTACATTTGAGGTGTTTTCTTGAAACAGTCTTTAAAGAATATATATTTCTTTAGAAAGGAGCTGGAAACCCAGGTATAAAAATGTAATTACATTCATTCTTCTCTAGTTATAGAGCATTTCATAAATAATATATATTTTTTAAAGAGACCGTAGCAGTACTGAACATTATGACACTGTATCAGACCCAGGAAGTTAGTGATATTTTCCTGGTGAAACGTGAAATTTGCCACCTCAATTTGTTTTATGGAAAAACAAATTAATTATATTATTTAAGTTGTTAATGAAATAAGTAGAATCTTATTTTCTTCTATAGCAATGTTTTCTTTGTTACCTCTCCTTTCTTCGGTCTCCATGACACTTTCATGCCTAGCCATAAGACAAAAGTTATATTAACAAAATGGTGCTGAAATTAAAATAGCTGTATCTAATATTTGTATTAAACTTTACTATCAAATTATACTATCACAACTCACTTCTTAACCATCTTATGAGCAAATATTATTATTTTCATTTTCATTTTACAGCATAGAAATTTAAAACTGAAGTATGTAGATGTTCAGAAAATTTTCAGAGGTATATAGTAAGTAAAGAAATTGGGACTATCAACTTTTCTTGCTACCATTCCATGAGTTGTCCACCCCCCCATCTCCTCTATAGCTGTTCAAATTATACCTCTAAATTGGATATCTTTGGTACTTTCTTTAGACTGCCTGGGCCGAAAACAATTTCTCCTTATCTGAGCTATAAACTATCACCAGAAGAAAAAGTTAGAAGATAAGTCCTTGACTCTGGTAATGCAGTAACCTTTTGCTTTTAGGATATTTGCAGTATATAGAGGACTAGACAGTTGTTTCTTTTTTATCCCTTCAAAACCTTTAAGCATTGGAAAGAGATTACCATGAGGCATCAAACATATTCACTTGTCAGTCTGACAATGCCCTCTGTTTCCGGGAAACAGAGCTGGTTTATTCCTTCCTTTCTGTGAATAGTGAAATGAGGACAAGCTTAGGAAACAAACAGAATCAAGTTCATATCCCGTTTCCTCCATTTATAAGCTTTGTGGTCTGAGAAGAATCGGTCATTGAATCTCAACTTTGCATTCATATAATGGATGACAGAATGTCCTTGAATTAGAGATTCCTTTCTTCTTAGATTGTAGGAAAGTTATGTAAAAAGACTATCATAGATAATTGCTGGAATCCCCAGCAGTACCTAGTTACTACTGGTATTTCTGCACCAGGTCTTGTAAATCATCTTGTTGCTGCTACCAGCCTTTTAAGAGACTGCCCTAAAAATGGGTGGGAATTAGCATTAGAGACAGTATTACATAGTCTCCAAGAAGGTTATGTGCATTCCCCCAGTCGTCTACCCAATGCCTGTTCCTCCCACAACAATAATAACACAGCAGACTAAGGCCCACATAAAGAAACTATCCTATTTTATAATCCTTGCATGTATTGGTATAAGTGCTTTTATGTGATCTGGTAATTCCTTATTACCGTAAGAGCATCCCCCAGAAATTTTAGGACCATCAGCTGGCTCACGTGGTGCTATAAATGCTTTTCCCATGTCTTATGAGCCCAGTGATCAGAAGATTTTCCTGATGTACTGAAAACAAATGAATATAACATGGGACTACATGAACCAAAAAGTAAATAAATTTTTTGCATGCTTTGTTTGCAGCACCATGGTGTCATAAAGCAGAAAGAAAAGAAATGAGGCTTGTGATCATTTGCATTGTTGTTGGGTCTTTTCCATTCATGAGGTACCTGTGATCATCAGCTATGGCTGATAGACACGGGCAGTCTCAGAGCACAGCGCTTGGGCACTGCGCTGCATATTAAAAAAGGGGATCCTAGCAACGGCATCAAAGTGGATGTTTTTGATTTCCTTTTGAAAATGTTTTTACTATAGTTTTGTGTGTATTTTTTTTATAAAGATGAAAGCTAACAGATTGGCTGTTTTCAAAAATATGTAT
Organism: Dama dama; assembly: GCF_033118175.1. Classification (NCBI taxonomy): domain Eukaryota; kingdom Metazoa; phylum Chordata; class Mammalia; order Artiodactyla; family Cervidae; genus Dama; species Dama dama. The sequence continues at coordinate 56,917,089 of NC_083699.1, forward strand.
ATTAATGGGACTAATCAGGCACCTTGAATTTTAAAATAGTTTGTACACTGATTTTGTTATAATAATAGCTTTTAGATATCACAAACGCAACAAGTCTAAGTGGGCCCAGAGCTGCAGTTTATTCATTGTGGGAAGGGGGAGCTGAGTAGATCAGAGTCTGGGCTTGGGAGTCAGATTGTCTGGACTCCAATCCCAGATCTGCACTTTCCTGGCTGTGTAACCATGGCTCTCACATCCCACCCGCCTTGGTCTCAGTTTCTACATGTGCAGAATGGGGATAATTATGTAGTTGTTGTCTGAATTCAGAGATTAATGTATGTAAATAGCTTAACATAGAGAGCGGCATCATCACAGGAGCTCAATTAGCAAATGTCAGCTGCTGTTGTTTTAGTAATTTATTTCCTCAAAAGGTATTTATTGGATTCTGAACATGAACAAAATTCTGAACAAACATAAATAAGACAGTAAAACAGCCCCAGACCTCTAGGAGCTCACCCTCATGTATGAGACACAGAAATGGATATGCTTATGTTCTAAATGCTCAGATAGAGGCAGGCATATCCTGAGTATTGAGGCAAAATGAATAGTATTCTCTTAGTGGGAAGAGAGATGGGGTGCCAGCTACAGCAAGGATTGGCAAACTGTCTCAGTGAAGGGCCAGAGAGTAAATATTTTCAGTTCTGTAGATCAGTGTCTCTGTTTCCGTTCTTCAACTACACCATCATAGTGAGAAAGTAGCTATATAGACCCTACATGGATAAATAGATACGGCTATCTTCCATTATCATTCTATTTGTAAAATCAGACCTTTATTATCCAAGACTCTCCAGAGAAAAAGAACCACTAGGATGTGTCCATATACAGAAAGCAATGTTAAAGAATTGGCAAATGCAATTATGGAGGGGGGCAAGTCCAAAATCTGCAGAGTAGACCAGCGGGCTGGAGCCCCACGGATGAGTTGAAACTGCAGTTCAGGTCCTTGGGCTGTCAGGCTGGAGACCCTGGGGAAAGAGCCAGTGGGCAGCTCAAGCCTGAAGGCCATATGCTGCAAAATTTCCCTCCTGTCTTTTGTTCTGTTCAGAGCAATATATGTGACCCACCCACATGGTGGAGGGTGGTCTGCTTTACTCAGCATCCACTGATTTTAATGTAAATTTCCCTAGAACATCCTCCAAGTGGAGACATAAGACCAACCATTACAAGGCCTCAGCCAGATTTGGCCCACTATAGTTGGCCTACCACTGAACTAGAAAGAGAATTCTTTCTGCTCAGCCTGAAGTGGTGGAGACCTGTTTTCCAAAAGCAGTGGTACTCTGATTCCAAGCTACTAAAAACTAGTCATAGAGTACTCTGCCAAATCCCAAGGCTTACAGACCAGAACAAGGTGCCTGAAAGGATGTGAGATCAGGTTTGGTTATACCCAGACCTCTTTCTCCCATCCCTGAGAATGGGAGGGCCACTTGGCCTGAGCTTCACATCCAAATAGGACACAGTGGGGAGAAAGGAGAAGCCAGAACTCATAGTGGGACACTGCTTTCTTCCCTAGAAAATGGGACTGTGGGCAGAAGAGGGAGTTTAGCAGAAGGATTACGTAGGTACCTTCCCAAATGGAGTAAACAAAGTTATGTGGAAAAGGAGCCCCTCTCCTAATCCCACATTCATTCAGTGTTCTGTTCGGATTCATACACAAAGATCCCCATCATGTCTGGGGGAAGGTCTGAGAATATGAGTCTGTTGGTAGAATAGGAAAATAAAAAGATAATGGAGGAAGCAGAGGAAGGAGGAACATGGGGAAAGAGAGGAGGGGTATAGAGAGCAAGGGGGGGCATAACTCAGAAAAGCAAGGGAGAGGGAGGAAAGGTGATTTTTTTTTTTTAAGTTTTCAATTTCAATAGTCACACTCTTTCCAAATATAAAAAGCAGGCACAATTAAACTCAACACTGAAGGTTGTGTGCAAAGTTAAGGAAAACTGAGACCTTAAACAAAAGGTTAAAGATGACTCTGTAGTTTTGTTTTGTGTGTTTTGTTTTGGTGGCATGGCTCTTCCTCAGTCATCTGAACCCAGCAAAGAAATGGTTGTCCTGATGAAACATCAACAGCCAACCCACAGTAAAACTGACAAATGCTAAATTTTTTTTAAAAGGCATAATTGTCAAAAAAAAAAAAAAAAAAAATCTGTCATCATCATGTCTGCCCTCTGCATTTTGCTTTTTAAAACTTGCATATGTATTTTTTTCTTTTTAAATTCTGAAAAGTAGACAGTAAAACAGCTTCTGGAAGAATTTACCACCAACTGCCCAAGAGTCTGGGAAGCTGAGGGGCTGGAGCAGGGCTGGGTCTAGAGAACAGGGAGGGGTCATCCCCTCACCTTTGTAGCTTTACTGTTCAACCAAGTGAGGGGATGGTCAGGGAAAGGTGATTTTTTTTTTTAATTTTACTTTTAAACCGTAAAACTAATTCTGTATCTCTCTTCCTTAGATTTTCTATTTCAAAAACAAGTCTCTAGCTCAAAGGATCTTAGAAGACTTAGTTCATTTAAATTGCAAAGTATTTCAAGACTCTTACGTGAAAAGTATTATTGAAGTACAGAGCTTAGGCTCATTATTAATAAAATCAATCCTTAACAGCAGTCTTTTTCAAATTCACTGGCTCCTTGAGAACGCCTAAGGTTAGTAGTAGATGGCTCTCATCTAATAAAAGCATCAGACAAACGGAGGAATACATGTATCACAACCCCTTTAAGAGAGATTTGTAAGAACAGTGTCCAACATTAACTTGAAGGAAATATCTTGGTACCGGGGTAGCTGACCTAAAAACCCGCATGAGAGTGTAAAGTAAGGCAGATCTTAAATGCCCCAGAAAATTTTATATTGTTCAGTCCTAAGCCAATCAAAAAGCTACGGAAGCTCTGTTTTCTGATATTTTTCTAAGTAAATGTAGTAAGAAGGCATAGAAGGGAAACTCGCGGTCATTGTGTTTTCAAAAGCAAGGATGGTTTATATCACTGCCCTTTCATTCATTTTTAACAAATTTACTGAAGTAAGTTCGAAGTTAAACTATATAACCTCTCTGTTGACTTACAAAGTATTTTTTTTTATTTTCCCATGTACTGATTTTCTTTATTTTCTACCCATTTACATGTTATAAATATCATTTATGCAGAATATTTGTATGAGTTATTTGTGTGGCAGACTTTGTGGAATGAGATGTAAATAAACATAATATGAATCATATTTGTGTAAAAATAAGACAAAACCAGCAGTCGCCAATTCATAAGCATAAACTATGATGAATATTTGTGGTTGTGTCAAAAACCCATGTTTTTCATCTTTCTGGAAAATGTTTAGAGTTTCTTTTTTTTTTTTCCTTAATATGTTTTTTCCTGTAGCACATTTTTCCCATTTCATAGATTCATGGCCTCACTTATGTCTGTGACGATATTAAGCATCTTTTTTCCTTTTACTTCCTGACTTGTCTGTGTATCCTTCATTTCTTTTTCTTGCTTTGGTTTATTTTGTTTTTGTCTCTTTCTTCCTCTGTTTTGGTCTATATCTTTCAGATCATAACTCTTCTCAGTATCTGCTGATGCTTTGCTGTCCATTTATATTTGAGCTCAAGGTGTCACAACTCTGACTGAAGATGGCAGGCTTTACCTTAAGGTGGTCAGCTGTTGAAATCCACAGGTCTTTTCTCCTAGACAATGTTTCCCCAAGGAAGGAAGCCTCTGATTTCCTATCTGGAGGTCATAAAGCACATTGTCAGGCTTTTTAGAGCTGATCTAGGTGAGTAAAGGGGGTAAAAGAGACTCAAAATTCAGGACATAGTACTTAACATTTAGTGTATAGATACACATTTAATTCTTCTGATTTTAATATTTGATCCCAACCTCAACTTTTTCTGATATTCAGAGCAAGCTTTCTCAACCTCTGCATTATTGATGCTTAGGACTGAATAATTCTTTGTTGTTTGGACCATCCTATAATTGCAGCATCTTTGACCTCTACATCACTGCCACCCCCAAATTTAGAACCAAAACATCTTCCATGGGAGACAAATTGAACCTGATTGGCAACCACTGTTCTTAGGGAAGCCTTCTTATTAAGTATAAGCCCTCTTATTAATAAGTGCCTTATTTTTTTTTCCCACTGTGTATCTCTGTATGCATATGAAAGATTAGGAGTGGAGTGTATTTGTCATGGTATACAGATCTAGGAATTTAACTGCATACAAGCTTTCAACCAATCTTTGCATTTTTATCCCTGTCAGAAAGCATTTAACAAGAGGCTTCCTGTGTGCTGTTTTGGATCTGTCAGGAACCCTCTGGCCCTTATTAATTCCTGAATATTCAGGAATTAAGAGGAGAGGCACGCCTTTCCCGGGACTGAGGAATCCAGGCATTTCTCATTACGGTGATAAGTACCCTCTTCTTTTTTATGAGCCATACGGTAAAAGGTGATTGTTTGCAACTCTCTCTTTGATAGGGATCGCGTTATATTTTGTAAATCTGGAATTTTAATCTTTATCTTTGCTGAGAATAACTACCTTATATATGCCCACGCCTTGTTGATTAAAATACCTTTGCTCCATCAGAGCTTGGGTCCCCGTGTCTGTCTTTCTTTCTTTCTTTCTCTCTCTCTCTATTTCTGGCTAATTCCTTGGAGCACGGAGGCCCACTGAGCTCACTTTCTTGCCCGGGCTTCTAAGACCCTCTCGAGAAGGCGCACTGTGCCTTCACCCACTCGAGAGGGCGCCCGATGCCTACGTGCAGCAGTGTAAGCTCTAAGAACAGGGCTTTTTTGGCTTTCCGCGTAAACCAGGGGATATCAGCCTCTTTCTCTCTCTTACTTTCTTATCATCGACTCCGGACCACCAGGTTCCAGTCCAATTAAAGGACCAACATATCCCTGTTGAATCTTTAGAGTTATCTGCTACCAATAATTCTAGGAACTTTCCTGGGCTCCATAACAGTAAGCCACTCGTTTCTTGGCTTCCATTATAAAGATTCTTATTCTTCTTTCATCTGTGAAGTCATAATTGTCCATCTGATTTCAGCTTCAAAAAATTTCTTGATTTGTCTTAACTATAGCTATTTCCACTCCTAGCCTCTATGATAGTTGAGAGGGTTGTTTTAACTCCTTTAATTCTTGTAAATTTGAAGAAGGACAATTTATACATGTGTGTTCTCAGTTGTATTTTTGCATGATTTTTCAATATTAAATGCAAACCTTCAGATAATGTCTGTATTTATGGCAGACCAACTTAAAATAATGTCTGTATTTATGGTTGTGTATAGAACTTGGAGAGACATTACTTTGCCAACAAAGGTCCGTCTGGTCAAGGCTATGGTTTTTCCAGTGGTCACGTATGGATGTGAGAGTTGGACTGTGAAGAAAGCTGAACACCAAAAAATTGATGCTTTTGAACTGTGGTGTTGGAGAAGACTCTTGAGAGTCCCTTGGACTGCAAGGATATCCAACCAGTCCATCCTAAAGCAGATCAGTCCTGGGTGTTCATTGGAAGGACTGATGCTGAAGCTGAAACTCCAATACTTTGGCCACCTGATGCGAAGAGTTGACTCTTTGGAAAAGACCCTGATGTTTAGAGGGATTGGGGGCAGGAGGAGAAGGGGATGACAGAGGATGAGATGGCTGGATGGCATCACCGACTTGATGGGCATGAGTGTGAGTAAACTCCAGGAGCTGGTGATGGACAGAGAGGCCAGGTGTGCTGTGATTCACGGGGTCGCAAAGAGTCGGACACAACTGAGCGACTGAACTGAACTGAACTGAACTGAACTGAATAGAACTTGGAAGGTTAATTTTATTTTTTCTAGGGCATTATTATTAATCTAGGAATAGGTGCTATAGATTGAACTGATGTCTTTCTAAGATTCATAGATTAAAACCTAACTCCCCTCTGTGATAGTATTTGGAGGGGGAAGATTTTGGGGGGTGATTAGGTCATGAAGACTGAGCCCTCTGTGAGTGGGGTTGGTACCTTTATAAAAACAACCCCTGAGAGATCCTTCACCCCATCTACCATGTGAGGACACAGCAAAAATACAGATATCTATAAACTAGGAAATGAGCCCCTACCAGACACTGAATCTGAATGCACCTTGATCTTGGACTTCATAGCCTCAAGAACTGTGAGAAATAAATTTGTGTTGTTTCTAAACCACCCAGTCCATTGTATGCTGTTAGGGCAGCTCTAGTGGACTAAGACAAAGAGTACAGTGTATAAATGATGGCCAAAGCCATCGTTACTGCTCAGTTTGTCTGTTCGATTGATTAACTGTTTCAACTGATCCTTACAATTGCTCTAATCTTTACAATTGCTCAAATAAATATTAGAACCTAGGGAAAGTGAGGCACAGAGAGGTTAAGTGTCTTGTTTAAAATTACAAAGCCAGTTTACAGTAGATCTGAGACTAGAAGCTTGGTTCGCTTCTTTGTCAACTCTTCTAGTCTTTGTAGAAATAATGTTTCACAGAGAAAGCTTTCACAGCAAAGATGAAATAAGAAGACTGTCTGTTGGTTATAGAAAGTAAAGTCACTCCTAAGGTTTACTCAGTAGAAGTAACCCATGGTTTCCTGGGTGATGGTGAGCTCTTAATGGTGTGCAATCCCTGTGAAGAGATGGTAATAAAAATAGACAACACTCACTGGGTATTTTACCAAATAGTTGACTTTATTTTGGGTTTTTATGTACTGTACCTCACCATGTCCTCACAGCAACTTCTCAAGGGAAGGCTTATTGTTGGAAGACAGAAGCTGAAATTAAAATCTCTACTGAGAAATGCTTTCTTCTAAAGTATTAGACTTATCTTCTTAAAAAAGAGAAATTATAGTAAAGTATTTTGGGAAAGGAGAGTCTCAAAGTCCCAAACTCTTTCTATTGAGTGGTGACCATGGTGCTACTATTAATAATATGAGCTCATAGTATGGGAATTAAGTTTGTGCATTTTGCTTGTTGGTTTAAATTCAGATAGTTGACCTTAAATTTCCAGCTCAAGTCAAGATCCATAATTTTACTTGGCAATTTGGCCACCTGGATGAACCTATAGGTTCCTCATACAAAAATTTTGCAAAGTGATATTTTTTTTTTTTACCCATTGAACATAGCAAACCACTTCAAAATGTAGTAGCCTAAAATAGTTGTCTGGGACTAATTGATCTAGAATGGCCCTTGCTGCTTTCGTAGACTGTATAATGACCCCAAGACCAAGATGCTAACTTCTTGGTCCCTGGAACTTGTGAATATATTATTTTATATAGCAAAAAGGATTTTTCAGATGTGATTAAGTTAAAGATCTAGAGATGGGGGAGGGTACTAGATTATTCAGGTGGGCCCATGATACCACTGCAAGTATCATTATAAGAAGGAGGTAAAGGGAGATTCTTCTACAGATGAGAAGAAGGTGATGTGATGACAGAAGCATAGACTGCAGTGATGAACTTTGGAGAGAGGAAGAATCCATAAGCCAAGCGATATATAGCCAGACACTAGGCGCTGAAAAAGTCTCCCCTCGGAGCCTCAAGAAGGAACCAGAACCTTGATTTTTAACTTAGCAAATCTGATTTTAAACATAACCTTCAGAATTATAAGAGAATTTTTTTGTTGTTTTAAGGTACTAAAATTGTGGTAATTTGTTATAGCAGCAAAAGGAAACTATACAGCAGAGTTTATAGCTGGAATGACTGGGACTCTCTTAAAATGCATATTCTTTCCTGCCTTCCCTCCTCAATGTACATCTGCTAGCCATACTGAACTACAGTAGATCCTATAGCATTACCATAAAGTCTGGAAACATAGATAAGAGTAGTTTGGTTTTGTTTTTTTTCTTTTTGGATTTACTTCTGAATACCCAGGCTTACTTTTTTTAACATTTAATTTTTTATTGGGATAAAGCCAATTAACAAAGTTGTGATAGTTTCAGGTGAACAGCAAAGGGATTCAGTCATGTATACATGTATTCATTTTCCCCCAAACTCCCCTCTGATCCAGGCAGCCACATAACATTGAACGGAGTTCCCTGTGCTGTACAATAGGACCTTGTCAGTTATTCATTTTAAATGTAGCAGAGTGTACATGTCCATCCCAAACTCCCTAACTATCCCTTCCCCCCAGCAACCATAATTTTGTTCTCTAAGTCTGTGAGTCTTTTTCTGTTTTGTAAGTTCATTTGTACCTAGGCTTACTTTTTAATGGGTTATGTTAAATGTAAAGATTTATTCAGTGAAAATTAGAGGTGTAATTCTTTTAAAGCAATGAATCATAGATTCATCAAAGATTGATGGAAAGATGTCATTACTGCACTGTATTCATTGCAGTTTCTACAGCCCATTTAATGGCACCATTAATAAGGGGTATCATATCAAACATGCCATGTGATATTTTTGAGTACGCCATGTATTTTAATATCAATAATTACTTCGGGTATGTGTGTGTGTGTGTGTGTGTGTGTGTGTGTGTGTGTGTGTGTGTCTGTGTGTCTGTGTGTCTCAGTGTTTGTAGACATTATGGACACCATGTATAATGACTGTGATGTTCCATCTGTGAGATGCCCTATCTTCCCTTCATGTCTAAGTGTGTGTGTGTGTGCTCAGTCGCTTAGTCATATCTGACTCTTTACGACTCCATGGAATATAGTCTGCCAGGCTCCTCTGTCCATAGAACTTTCCAGACAAAAATACTGGAGCAGTTTGCCATTTCCTATTCCAGGAGATCTTCCTAATCCAGGGATCAAACCTGTGTCTCCTGCATTGGCAGGCAGATTCTTTACCACTGCACCCTTGATGACTTTGCTATATCCTAATTTTCCTTCAGTACTTGGATCAAACAGTTTCTTTATGAAACCCTTCCCTATCACTCAATATCAGTGGCTATGTTGCCATCAAAACTCCTCCTTATTCCCTTGATCTTTTGAATTTCATAAAGTGGAAATCGAAGTGTATTCTATAAAGAATTAATGGCACATGATACATTCCTTAAGCAAAAGTTAACTTCAGCCTGGTAAGTGCTAATATCTCAGAGAAAGTAGAAACAAGTCTAATTGGTAATAAATAAACAGAAAAGCTAGTCCTCTGAGAATCAAATTGTCTACAAAAAGCAGATAAGCTCCTCTCAAATAATAGAACATTGCAGAAGTTAAATTATGTGCTTGAGACAAGCACTCAATCAAGTCCATCAGCTGGTTGAAAATAAACCTAGAGATGTCATCACTATTAATTTAATTTTTATCTAGGATCTTTCCTTTCTCATTAAAAATTGTTCTCAAATCTTACATTTTCTATGAAGTCTTCATCTACTAATATGCATCTCTGTTCAATGTTCATAATTATCTGTACTTTACCCAGTTTTTCATAAGCATTGGGGGCAGAGTCCTACTTTATCTCTATGATATATTCATAAAGTGCAGGGTGCATTCACAAAGCTTCATATATAATTATAATAACAATAATCTGTATTGCAAATGACAGATACAGAATTGCTATTCCAGACCTCAAACTCTCAAATCAGAATAAATAAAGCTCTATGCATTTCATTAAAGCATTTCTCTCAAATCTGGTTTGTGGAACATAGATAACAATCTGCCTATTTCTGCAGTGATTTTCTTTTTCATTGAAAATGTGTCTAGCAATTTCTAACTCCTGCTTACACAAACTTATTTTGCATTTAGTAAATAAAGTCAGATGTTTTATAAAGCCAGTGCATTGGATCTCTGGTGTGTCAGCTTGATGGAATATTACAAAGCCATTAAAATGATGAATGTGCAGGCTATCCAGATACAAGTAAAACAATATACTGTAAGAAAAGTAATACCCAGTGCGATACTATTATTATATCCATTGTGTGCCTTGTTCGTTATCTGTGAAGTCTGGAAGAATCCACAGAGCAATATAACTAGCTGTTTTCTTAAAAAGATATAAGATTTTTTTGTATTTCGAATTTTTTAAAGCAAGAGTATTTAGGTTGGGATTAACATATACATTGTGTGTGTGTGTGTGTGTGTGTGTGTGTGTGTGTGTGTGTGTACCTATTTCCCTAGCAAGAATACTGGAGTGGGTAGCCATTTCCTACTCCAGGGGATCTTCCCAACCTAGGGATTGAACCCACGCTTCTTGCATCTCCTGCATTGGCAGGTGGGATTCTTTACCACCTACTGTATAGCACAGAGAACTATACTCAACATTTTGTAATAACTGGTAAGGCGAAGAACCTGAAAAGAATATATATAACTGAATCACCACACTGTACACCTGAAACTAACACAACATTGTAAACCAAATATACTTCAATGTAAAATAAACAGTACTTACTGAAATAAACTTCCCAAACATATTGATCTTATAATTTGTATTATCTCAATGCAAATAAAAAGAGAAGTTAAAAGAAAACTTCTCCTTTATAAAATGAGGGTATTCATTAAAACCATGTCTGGGTTCCCTTTGATCTTCCAGATCAGTCATTCATGATGATATTGCTAGGAAGGAAAAGGTTTTCCTCTTCATTTTTATGACTGCAAGAGGAAATTTACAAATACTCTCTCTGAAATCAGATGGTTTGTTTTAAATCATCTCTTTACCTCTGCAGATCCACTGAATATTTGAACTGGGACAAATTGATTATCCTTCCTAAATCTTGATTTCTTCACCTGTAAAGAATGGACTGAATGAGAAAAAGCATATAAAGTGAATTTTTTTCCTCAGAACTTGGTACATAATAAGCTTTCAATAAAAGTACTTAACCACCCATATCTTGAGTCCATACCTGATTTACTGATAATTTCTTTTTTCAAAGGAAAGTCAGTGTAAGAATATGCCTAAGAATAATACTCTGCAACATTTAGGCCATTCTAGATGAAATCTCAACCAACAGGAAGTTTCTTTTATTTTCTTTAAAAGAAATGATTTCATATATTCAGCTTAATTCATAACGAAAGCAGGTTTTTGCATGATGCCTGTAGTAGGTGACCTTTCTGCTGATGGGGCTTTGTGATAGAGTTGCAGGTATCCTGAGAACACACTGAACATTTTGTGAATTGATTCCTTCTTGTAAAAGGCACCGGAATCTGGCACTAAATGTCTTTAGACTAGATCGAATGTCAGTCATGGCTCATTCAACATTTCAGTATTTGAATAGATGACTTGTGACGCAGGTGTGTTGTTCTCTTGATAGAGTACATCCAAAAGGCTGGGCCTTCTTCTGAGTGTGTCTTGTGTCCCCATCCTGACTGTAGGGTTTAGTATGATGGTGCAGTGAAGGGGAACAAACAGGTGATCAAAACAATGGTTAAAGTATGGTCAGATTTCTGCATGTTTATATGTTACACATCTTCTTAGCCTCATCGTCAATATGTTTAGAAAAATCCTCCAACTTACTCAGTTCAGTTCAGTTCAGTTGCTCAGTCATGTCCAACTCTTTGCGACCCCATGAATCACAGCACGCCAGGCCTCCCAGTCCGTCACCAACTCCCGGAGTTTACTCAAACCCATGTCCATCGAGTCAGTGATGCCATCCAACCATCTCATCCTCTGTCGTCCCCTCCTCCTCCTGCCCCCAATCTCTCCCAGCATCAGGGTCTTTTCCAAAGAGTCAACTCTTCGCATCAGGTGGCCAAAGTGTTGGAGTTTCAGCTTCAACATCAGTCCTTCCAATGAACACCCAGGACTTTAGGATGCTTTAGGACTTTAGTATGCTTTAGGATGGACTGGTTGGATCTCCTTGCAGTCCAAGGGACTCTCAAGAGTCTTCTCCAACACCACAGTTCAAAAGCATCAATTCTTCAGCACTCAGCTTTCTTCACAGTCCAACTCTCACATCCACACATGACCAGTGGAAAAACCACAGCCTTGACTAGACAGATCTTTGTTAGCAAGTAATGTCTCTGCTTTTTAATATGCTATCTAGGTTGGTCATAACTTTCCTTTCAAGGAGTCTTTTAATTTTATGGCTGCAGTCACCATCTGCAGTCATTTTGGAGCCCAAAAAAATGAAGTCAGCCACTGTTTCCACTGTTTCCCCATCTATTTCCCATGAAGTGATGGGACTGGGCTGCAATTAAAGGCTCTTTGAAACTATGTAAGGGAAAGACTTTTTCTCATTGTTATTGTAAAGGTATGCCTCTCTCTCTCTCTCTTATAGGGAAATATTTAACCTATTCTTATCTCTGTGAGGCCCACTCAGAGAACAGACAAGCATTTTGAAAGGAAACTCTCTCTCTTCAGAACTGGAAATCTCAGATATGTAAGGATTGACTATGAAAGTTGAATAGGAATAAATAACACTGGCTTATTAAGTAATGAGAACTTTACTTAGGGAAAACATAGATGGGTTCATACCAGCCAGTGTTAGAACTAGCTTTTGAACCTTCTGACAGAATTTAAGACAAAGGAAAAGCTGGTGTGTAGCTTTTCTAATCTGTTCCTTCTCCTTAGGCTAGATTACTTCTACCTTTTCAACTCTCTTAATTCACTATATTATAACAATCTGTCTTCAGATCACAGAATGGATTCTTTAATGACAAATAATTGATTATTCATCTTTTTTCACCTGACATCTAGTTCCTAGGACACTAAACATAATCAATTGACTGCTTCCAAAGGTAGAAAAGTCAAAAATTTAATTAGGCTCAAAATATGATTGATATACAGTGGCTTGGGGCTTCTCAAGTGGCTCAGTGGTAAAGAATCCACCTGCCAGTGCAGGAGATGCAGGTTTGATCCTTGGGTTGGGAAGATCCCCTGAAGGAGGAAATGGCACCCACTCCAGTATTCCTGCCTGGAAAATCCCATAGACAGAAGCCTGCGGGCCACAGTCCATGGGGTCACGTAGAGTTGGACACAACCAAAGCAACTGAGCACACACACACATAGTGGCTTAAGAAGAGAATGTAGTGTATATTATCATATGTGAAACAGATCACCAGGTGCAATGCATGAGACAGGGTGCTCGGGGCTGGTGCACTGGGATGACCTAGAGGGATGGGATGAGAAGGGAGGTGGGAGAGGGACTCAGTATGGGGAACACATGTACACTCATGGCTGATTCATGTCAATGTATGGCAAAAACCACTACAATATTGTAAAGTAATTAGCCTCCAATTAAAATAATTAAATCAAAAAAAGAAGAGAATGTAGGCATCAGAGGTTCAGAATAATAACATGATTTGCAAGAACTATCTTTTACACTTCTATCAGAGCAGAACTGGGCTGAATGGAGTATTTTTTTGACCCTGGACCCTCTTCTGAGCTATGGTGTTAAATAGTTCTTTAGGTTGATTTCCAATAGCTTGGAATTTGTGTGTAAAGCACAGCATTTATCTGGCTTGTGCAATAATTAGCAATCACTTATCTTGTAGGCTTCCCTGGTAGCTCAGAGAGTAAAACATCTGCCTGCAATGTGAGAGACCCGGGTTCAATCCCTGGGTTGGGAAGATCCCCAGGGGAGGAAATGGCAACCCACTCCAGCACACTTGCCTGGAAAATCCCATGGACGGAGGAGCCTGGTAGGCTATAGTCCAGTTCAGTTCAGTTCAGTTCGGTCGCTAGATTGTGTCCGACTCTTGGTGACCCCATGGACCACAGCACGCCAGGCCTCCCTGTCCATCACCAACTCCCAGAGTTTACTCAAACTCATGTCCATTGAGTCAGTGATGCCATCCAACCATCTCATCCTCTGTCATCCCCTTCTCCTCCTGCCTTCAATCTTTTCCAGCATCGGGGTCTTTTCAAATGAGTCAGCTCTTTGCATCAGGTGGCCAAAGTATTGGAGTTTCAGCTTCAACATCAGTCCTTCCAGTGAACACTCAGAACTGATCTCCTTTAGGATGGACTGGTTGGATCTCCTTGCAGTCCAAGGGACTCTCAAGAGTCTTCTCCAGCACCACAGTTCAAAAGCATCAATTCTTCAGCGCTCAGCTTTCTTTATAGCCCAACTCTCACATCCTTGCCTGACTACTGGAAAAACCATAGCCTTGACAAGATGGACCTTTGTTAACAAAGTAATGTCTCTGCTTTTTAATATGCTGTCTAGGTTGGTCATAACTTTCCTTCCAAGGAGTAAGCGTCTTTTAATTTCATGGCTGCAATCACCATCTGCAGTGATTTTGGAGCCCAGAAATATAAAGTCAGCCACTGTTTCCACTGTTTTCCCATCTATTTGCCATGAAGTGATGGGACCAGATGCCATGATCTTAGTTTTCTGAATGTTGAGCTTTAAGCCAACTTTTTCACTCTCCTCTTTCACTTTCATCAAGAGGTTCTTTAGTTTTTCTTCACTTTCTGCCATAAGGGTGGCACATTTGCATATCTAAGGTTATTGATATTTCTCCCGGCAATCTTGATTCCAACTTGTGCTTCATCCAGCTCAGCGTTTCTCATGATGTACTCTGCATATAAACTGAATAAGCAGGGTGACAATATACAGCTTTGACGTACTCCTTTCCTATTTGGAACCAGTCTTTTGTTCCATGTCCAGTTCTAAGTGTTGCTTCCTGACCTGCATTCAGATTTCTCAAGAGGCAGGTCAGGTGGCCTGGTATTCCCATCTCTTTAAGAATTTTCTGCAGTTTGATGTGATCCAAACAGTCAAAGACTTTAGCATAGTCATTAAAGCAGAAGTAGATGTTTTTCTGGAACTCTCTTGCTTTGTCGATGATCCAGTGGATGTTAACAACTTGATCTCTGGTTTCTCTGCCTTTTCTAAAGCCAGCTTGAACATCTGTAAGTTCACGATTCACGTATTGCTGAAGCCTGGCTTGGAGAATTTTGAGCATTACTTTATTAGCGTGTGAGATGAGTGCAATTGTGCAGTAGTTTGAGCATTCTTTGGGATTGCCTTTCTTAGGGATTGGAATGAAAACTGACCTTTTCCGGTCCTGTGGCCACTGCTGAATTCATGGGATTGCAAAGAGTCAGACATGACTGAGCGACTTCACTTTCACTTTCACTTTAATTCTTATTGACCTCAACTCCATCACTACAAAGTGTGGCCCTAGGAATAGATTGTCTTCAATATAGGACTCCACTCTCTGTTTTTGCCTGAATTAGATTAGATTTTAGGATCATGTGTCCTTTTTTATAACAGTAGGCTCAATGATTAGATTTTAGGATCACATGTTCTTTTTTATAACAGTAGGTATTCCTCTCCTGTATATCCTAACATCTTGAGTTTAGTATCTCACTCAAAACAAAAGTAACGTGTAAAGAAACAAGCTGTTTTCTTACTCAGTTCTAAAATAATAGGGGCAAGGCTGAAAATGAATAGCTAAGAAAATTGCTTTTTGTGTTTGTATAATTTTTTTTTCCATGTTTGCCTATTGTAACTTTTTATTTTCAAGAAAATCTGTAAATTGGAAGGTTTTCTATTTCCTTTAGGTGGTTTTTTTTTTTTTTTTTACCTTTCATCTCATACCAGGAACTGTGTATTGAGATTTTTAACAGATGTAGCAACGAAGGTTTGCATATATACACGTGATGCACCATTATTTTATGACCAGAAGTCTTCTAGATCTCTTCTAGATATTTCTCCTAGATTGCTGAAGAGCTTAATCACTCCATATTGTACTGGTTTTTCCATATGTGAAGTGGCCAGGATCTATCATACACATCTCTGGGTGCTGCGGTGATGTATAAGTGACTGATACGTGTCTATCTTATCAGCGTCCCTTGGCAAAAGCACAGCGAGGCACAATAATTGTTGCATTGTCTATATGTGTCCCTGTGGCTGCTTTACACTTCACAGCTGGGGAAGTAGACTTAATTCTGGACTACTTGGCTGTGGACAGATGGACTTCATCTTTCTTACTTTACTTGAACTAGACTACCCTCTTGGGAACTGTTTCTTTTTCTGTGATAATCTCCAAACCTCAGAACACATCACTGAAAACCAAATAAGCAAGAAAACAAAAGGGTTTTAATTACAAACATGAAACCAGTAATATCTTATCAGAGTGAGAAGATTATATTACTTGGCATTGTTACATATCAAAACAAAATGTAACAAATAGACTGTACACATTGGCTACATGTCATTAACACTGTCTGCTTGCCTTATTTAAGATGTGGGGAATATCTCACTGAATGTTAGTAATACAATGTCCCAACAGGTTGGACATTAGAGTGCAATTCAGTTTTCCCAGTCATCTAATCCAGAATGATTTGTGACTACTTATTGTTCACAGTATCTCATAGTGGTCTTGAAACATATAAAAATAAATGGCATGGATTTCCCATTTTTAAACTTTTATTAAGTATGAATTGATGTATAGTATATGAGAAACAGTCTCATATAGAATATTGAGATATTTAAGAAACATTGGAAAAAAGAAAAGCACAACTCTTCCTGTCTTTATACATGTGGAAAATCTTGGTAGAACAGCTTTTAAACATGAGAGCTTAAAATAACAGAGTAATCTAAGGCTGTGGATTTTTGAGTCAGATATACCAAGGTCTGAATTCTGCCAATTTTATTTTCCTAGGTGACTTTGGATAAGTTATTTAATCTCTTGAAGTTTCACTGTTTTATCTGTGTATGAAATTCCACTTAGTGGTTCAAAATTGGTTGAATATTGACAAGTTAATGTATGACTCAACTTAATGAAAAGGGTGTTATAGGATGGTGGGAAGGACATGATTGAATACCCAGTATCGAGTACGTGCTGCTGCTTGGACTGATGTTGCTTCTTTTAACACGGCTACCATTAATGTCACAACTACCACCACCACCACTACCACTGGTACTACTGCAGCTTCTATGGCTTGTTGGTATCTTCATAATTATCATACCAACCATCAGTGTTCTTGTCATTATGATCATCATCACCATTTTCATTAAGAAAGATGTGAGCTCCCCAGATATAAGCAAAACTGTTTCTTAAATTCCTCTGAACATTTTGAAAGTTCCCATTCTTGTTCTTGGCAACTTCTTCTTTATAGTGCAGCTTCTTTCTTTGCAGGTCAGGAGAGAAGTTCAAGGCAAACTTGGACTTCTGTTAGGCATCTAGTGATCTAAAAATTATTTTGTTTTAAAAATTAGTACCAACAGTGAAAATTTCAACAGTGAATATTTCCAAGGGATGGAAACTGAAAGATAATTAAAGGTAATTCAAGGAATACAGTAATTTAAGTGAAGTAAAAATAAAGGGAAGAGAGACCACCCAAGAAATAAAATGTGTTTAGGAAGAAAAAAAAATGGTGAATTAGGCTGAGCCTTCCCTTAAAAAAAGTAGAGAAAATGAAAGACAATTCTTTTTATGAAGCAGTGGGTGACATAGACTCTATTTGCTCTTCTCCTTGGCACATATTGCCTATGTTGAATTCAGGCTAAAAATTCTATCCTGAGAGACAGCCAGTAAAGTGGTAATAACCCCAACCTAGGTCAGAGGCTTGAATTTACTGCCAAGTATCTGAGTGACCATGACCAAGTGCTGAGATCCTGCCATAGATCCTATGATGATACTCAAGATGCAACTTTACTCAGCTACTTTCCAACTTAAACATGTGACTATTTTTATTAAAAATCAGAAAATAGAAAAAAATGTCACAGACACTGCTTAACTTCTATTTAGAAACAGTCTCTCTCAAGTGAATGTTCGAGATTCTAAGGCAATAATTTCAGAAAGGATATTCCCATTGGAGGAAGAGATGAAAATGCATTTTAAAGGTCAAGAATGTATAACATTATTGTATTGATTCTAGCTGCCCTCTAAGGCCCAATATTGTCATAGTTGACTATATTAAATACAAATACTTTCTCAAGCACTGCGGAGTTTTGATTGCAAAACGATGACTTGAAATTGTTCTGGGCAGTAAAGTAATTTCACATCAGTTGTGAGGTCCCAGTGTTTAGTGGGTCACCAACCTAAGAGGTGTGGGATTTTATTTTATCATGTTTGTGCCCCTCCCACCATCTTGTTGCAGCTTCTTCTATGTCACTGGACATGGGATATCTCTTTTGGGTGGGCTCCAGCATCCTCCTGTCAATGGTTGTTCAACAGTTAGCTACAATTATGGTGCTCTTGCAGGAGATAAGTGCATGTCCGTCTACTCTGCCATCTTGAACCAGAGGAGCTCTCATACATATAGTTTGAAAATTCAAATAATACTAGTAGCCTAATGATAAGAATCGCACTGTCTTTTCCCCCAAAGTCTTTCCACTTACATCCCCCAGAGGTAGACTATGAAGCCAACACTATCAAGTCATAGAGTCTACTTGAATTTTGCTTCCTATCTTGATGTAATAGAGAGGTCCTTTCTAAAATTTTGTGGTACAAATAAACTCCCTTTTCTTTTTCCATTGACAGCATCAGTTTCAACATTCTCCCTCCTGCCAAATAGCTTATCAGTCTTTTGTCTGCTTTCTAACTTCGAAATACAATTTCTCTCACTGAGAATAGTCATTATTGTACAGTTGCTAAATGTTGTTTGATTCTTTTGTGACCCCCATGGACTGTAGCCTGCCAGGCTCCTCTGTCCATGGAATTCTCCAGGCAAGAATACTGGAGTGGGTTGCCATTCCCTTCTCCAGGGGATCTTCCTGACTCAGGGATTGAACCCAGGTCTCCCACACTGCAGGCAGATCTTTACCATCTGAGCCACCAGGGAAGATTTCCACAATAAGTCTGCCCAAATCAGTGCTGCTCTCATGCCATGTAAATACAACTTGGTGAGCTTCAGGACTCTAGCAGAGAAAGGAATCCTCTACCTAGCTCCACAAAGCTATCATGGGACCAATTCAAAGTGTTCTGTGGCCCATCAGCTAAGATTTAAAGCTACCATGATTGAATATCTGAACATGTGTGTTTCCAAAGGTTGGGGCTTCTTCGACAGATGAAGTACAACAGCAGACACATCCAGTTGGGAAGTGGCTTGTCCAGCATCCTGATATTTCTTATCTGTGCTTTGATTACCTGTACACTGACATCTGTTGCCTTCACTCAGACAAATTTTTCTGAAGTATCAGACCTCGTTTCTCACAATCCTTAAACGGGGTTTCTTATAAAATCTGAAACTCAAGATTGCCAAAAATCTATAAGCATCAAATAGATTTTTCACATACTTACTATCCTACAATAGAACATACAACACCAGAGGTAGTGTGCTGTTACTTTGACTATAACTATTAATAACTATAATATTGATCCTTACACAATTGATCTTGTTGTGCTTCATAGTCTTTGAAATATTTTGATTCTATGTTAGAGTCCTAACTCTATAGAAAAATTTTCCTGCATATGAGACTTACTCATTTTTAGATCCTGATCAAGATTGCATTTACAACTGAAAATGCAAACAATATAAATCGTTTGGTTCTTACATGTCTCACTGGTGACACAACCAAGCTGTTAGTTGTACACATTTAACTACCTAACTTCAAGACCAGTGATAATGATCTTTCTTCTTATATGAGCTACTTTCCCTTACATGTAGTTAAAGAGAAATCCAGTGGAGCAGAACCATGTATATAATTTTTCTTATGTTGTCTAGATTTTAGTGTCTAACTTCTTATAAAGTAGAATCTCATGTTTCATTTATTCTTCATAGCAACAAACATATCTATTAAAATGTATTACAGTTAAGAGGCATAATATTTAAAGAGTATGCAGTAAGACCTTTAGGAAGCTCTCTACTACACCCATCCTAGGGATGTGATGGTCCTGGCACAAACAGTTTAAGTGCTTAGATATCTGTTCAGACTTCCATTCTTTCCTTTCATCCAAATGAACGTAATGGATGATATTCCCTCAACCATGAATGTACTTTATGGATGAGTTGATTTCAACTTTACAAGAATCCAGCTGCCTACGTTAGAACATAGCTACTACCAAAGAAATTATCCTATCATATACAAAGAATGTGGAATTCTGAAAGGTTCAGGCATGTTTATCAGAGACCATAAACCAGGATGACCTCCCCATCATTTAGTTCAGTTCAATTCAGTCGCTCAGTCGTGTCCAACTCTTTGCAACCCCATGGACCACAGCACGCCAGGCCTCCCTGTCCATCACCAACTCCCAGAGTTTACCCAGACTCATGTCCATTGAGACAGTGATGCCATCCAACCATCTCATCCTCTGTCATCCCCTTCTCCTCCTGCCCTCAATCTTTCCCAGCATCAGGGTCTTTTCAAACGAGTCAGCTCTTCACATGAGGTGGCCAGAGTATTGGAGTTTCAGCTTCAACATCAGTCCCTCCAATGAACAGCCAGGACTGATCTCCTTTAGGATGGACTGGTTGGATCTCCTTGCAGTCCAAGGGACTCTCAAGAGTATTCTCCAGCACCACAGTTCAAAAGCATCAATTCTTCGGTGCTCAGCTTTCTTCACAGTCCAACGTTCACATCCATACATGACTACTGGAATCATTACAGGACATCCATGTCCCAACACAGCCGTTTGTTGCTAGCATCACAATCCAACAACTTTGTGTCATCTGGCATTTTAAAGCTTGTATAAGCAAGTAAAAGAAACATAAAGTTTCTATTCTGTATTTTGTAGACCTATATGTTCTTATAGACCTGCTGAAAATTATTACATAGGCATTGACTCAGAAAATAAACTACATATTAAAATAATCTAATTTTCTGTCACAAGTATTACATGACATCTTTCTTATGCCTGAGAGATGAAATTCCTTAGTGTGTGAACTTTGATACAACTACACTTGTATCACAATCTGTGCCTATGGGATTCCACACTGAAGAACAAAGAAAGGAAAGTTAAATAGTACATACATATTTTCTTACACTTAATTTTAAAACATATAAATCATTAGTTTAGTTGTTTTATTGTGCCTACATTTTGTCAAGTCATCTGTAGTTATAAGTCCTAGTTGACTGGTTTTCACAGAGATTTTCTTGTTCAAGGATAGATGCTACATAGTTTTACCTACTTGTTTGAAAGTGCAGCTGGCAATACAGTCTGAATTTCCCCTGGAAAAAAAAATGTCCACTGTTGAAGAATGATTATTGTTTAGTCAGCTGTTCAGACTCTCCAGGAAGCAGTTGTTATGGGAAGAGGAGTAGGTGGAAGATGAATAGACTCAAAGGAATACTTTAAGGAAAAGGTTGAAGCAATTTTTTTGTGGGAAAGGGGGGAAATAATTACAAAGAAATTCTGGAAAAGATCAATGACTAGAAAATCACCCTTTGAACTCATCATAGAAAATCTATTTAATAATATTTTCCCTCCAAAGGACTAATTTTTAAATTGACTCATATTGTCTAAGGCACCTTTTTCACACAAATGGGAAAAAAAAGCCCACAAACATTCCAAAAAGCAGGGGGTGAGGAACAACGATTTTCTTGCTTTTAGAAAAAAAATATGTATACTACTTCCATTTATCACATTCAGAAATGGTTATGGTTTAGTCTTATGTTGTATACTTATATTTATATGATCAAAAGATGAATTAAGGAGATCAGAAAAAGAGGGAACTGTAAGTGTAGCAAAAAAAATCAAGTGTAGTGCAAAGTCACCATACACTACTTACATTTAATATTGAGTTAAGAAATCTAGC
Organism: Dama dama; assembly: GCF_033118175.1. NCBI lineage: Eukaryota > Metazoa > Chordata > Mammalia > Artiodactyla > Cervidae > Dama > Dama dama. The sequence goes on from NC_083699.1 coordinate 56,938,611, forward strand.
TGTACTGTAGTTATCAGGGAATATATTTTGGATCACTTTAAGAATCTAAAAAGATCTATACAAGTTTGTTTTTTTTTCCATTAGTGTCTTAAACTCAACCTCATTGAGGTATACTCTGTGTACAATAAGATGTACTCATTTTAACTGCCCATTTTGATAAGTAGTAAGAAAGTTATACAGTTGCGTATTCTCAACCACAATCGAGATATATAACATTTCCATTAACCTGAGTGTGGCCTTATGCCCTTTTGTCAACAAAAGCCTGCCTTCATTCCCAGTTCCTAACAACCACTAATGTTTTAGTCACTATGTTTTTTTGTCTTTTCTAGAAATTCATATAAATGAAGTAATAGAATATATTGCGAGATTTGGCTACCTTCTTTCACCTAACTTCATGCTTTACAGATTCAAATATGTTGTTGCATGTATCAGTAGTTATTATATTTAATTGCTGCAAAGTATTTCACTATATGTATCTACCACAAATTGTTTATCAATTCATCAGTCGGTGGATGTTTGGGTTGTTTCCAGTACTTTCGCTGATACAAATAAAGCATCTCTGAATATTCAAATACAAATCTTTTTGCCATCATAAGGTTTCATTTTTCTTATGTAAATACTTAGAAGCGAAATTGTTGAGTCATTTGGTAAGTATATGTTTAACTTTATAAGAAACTATGATTTCTTCTAAAGAGGAGAAACTTTTCTGTTTCCACCAGTGGTGAATGAGCATTCCATTTGTTCCCCATTCTCACCAATACTCACTCCAGTATTCATGGCCTTCCCTTGTGGTTCAGAAGGTAAAGAATCCACCTGCAATGCAGGAGACCTGGGTTTGATCCCTCAGTTGGGAAGATCCCCTGGAGAGGGAAAGGCTACCCACTCCAGTATTCTGGGCTGGAGAGTTCCATGTACTACAGTCCATGGGGTCACAGAATCAGACACAGTTGAATGACTTTCACTTTCACTTTTGGCTTCCATGATAGCCTAGTTGGTAAAAAATCTGCTAGCAAGGCAGGAGACCCTGGTTCAATTCCTGGGTTGGGAAGATCTGCTGGAGAAGGAATAACCTATCCACCACAGTGTTCTTGAGTTTCCCTTGTGGTTCAACTGGCACAGAATCCGCCCATAGTGCAGGAGACCTGGGTTCGATCCCTGGGTTGGGAAGATCCCCTGGAGAAGGGAAAGGCTACCCACTCCAGCATTCTGGCCTGGAGAATTCCACGGACTGTATAATCCATGAGGTTGCAGAGTTGGACACGACTGAGTGACTTTCACTTTCTTGCTTTCTCATCAATATCCTGTATAGTTTTAGATTAGTGAATTATTTTGATTATGAACCACTATAAGAATTTCATTTTACATTATAGTTCATGATGCACACACATATTAGGAAATGATACATTGATTTACTGTAAATAAGACAGTCTGACCTTATCTTTCTATTTTCATATATTTTGCTAAAAATAAAAATGTATGTTTTAATACTAAACTATTTACACAACCTACTAATAGTTTGACCTATAATTTTAAAAACATAGCTCATTTTTTTATACACATTTACATGTTCACACAAATACCTTATTTAGGCTGTTGGTCTATTTTTCTGAAAAGTGAAAGTGAAAATGTCAGTCGCTCGGTCACGTTTGACTCTTTGAGACCCCATGGACATGAGACCACAGATATATGCTATAGTGTATATGGTTTTTTCTACTAGGAACATGTAGTGTATATGGTTTTCTCTATCAGGAATCACGTATTGAAATTAGAAGGGAAAGCTGGCTAAAGAATGAATCCGAGTTTGGGGTTTTGCCAACTAGATGAGAATGACATAAACAAAGCAGGAGATGGACAGAAGGCAGTTGAACTTTGAACTGAATCAGGGACTGGATGTGCTGGAAAGTTTTAGAGGCAACAAGCCTGTTCCAAAAGATGAGCCACACGGGCCAAAGTTTGCATCCATTACAACCATCACCCTCAGCCACCAAAGTGACTACCTTTTCTCTGCGTCTTTTCAAACTATTTTGTATTAGAACCTATGTCAAAAGGATGGGTTTGGGGGGGAAAAAAAAAAACTATTGGTAAATGATTGAATGCTTAGAAAGAAGACAAATTATGATCTAAAACTATTAGGTTTAACCATTTTATGTATTTAGCCATTGCCCTTAATCTGTTTTTCTTTATGTTTGTTCAGAAATAAGTTATACTCAAATGATTGATGGTTAAATTTGACAGACTAAAGAGATAGTAAATGATGTTGTGCTAGAATGATATTCAGTTTGAAGATAATGGAGTCCTAAAAGGTAAAAAAAAAAATAAACACTTAATTTTTTCTGGGTAACTCATGGATTTTGTTCCATTTTTTTAAATTTTGCACTGGCCATTGCTGTTCCTCTTCAAGTTCACCAACATTGTTCCTTCTGTCAGTGAGCATTCAGCTAAACTAAGCTTTTTAAGGTCCTATATTAGAGGAAATTCTGTGAAGTTGCAGAAATTGTTAACACAATGATTCAACCTTACAGGTTAGCAAAGGAACATAGTCCAAGGTCACTGAATAAATTACACTGTAGCAAAAAAATGAAAATTACACCCTGACATAGTATGATTTTAATAAAAAATGAAAATGGGATTTATGACCCCCTTTCTTCAGGCTACTAATGTTCATTGCCAAAAGATGAATCCCTTCTGTGACATTAAATGTGAGATCGGCTACAGAAAATGTTGTGGACTAATTCATTGCCAGGAAGGGAGGCAAAGTGCATACATGCATGTATTTCTATACCCATCTGCTATCATGGTGAAGCCAAATATGTTTGATGTGAATAAATTAGTCAAAGTAAGATGATATTTTTCCCAGTGCAAAAACTGGAAGTCTAATGAATAAATGAGATGCAGGTCTAACAGAATTAACAGACAAAAAGTAACAATGTTGATTAGAAAGAAGTGATAGCCATTTGAATTGTACTACTGAAAAACAATTTAACATACCCCTTTTAGAAGAAACCATTGATAAACCACTGTCAATCTGAAGGGACATGTTGTATTGAGTCTTTAATAAGATACCTCTAAATATAATATTAATGAATACTTCATTAACAGCTCATAGAATCAAGTAAAGGAAAATAAAAAGCATAATTTACAGGTGAAATAAGTATAAGAGTCTTGCAACATGATGTGAGTTTGAATTGGCACACATTACACCCAGATTAAATTTGAGAAATTGGTTAAAACCAAGAAAATAAAACCCATATAGTACCAATATAAAATGTCTCAGTGATGACAGAAATGAACAGATGCCCTCATTTAGAATGACAAAAACTGAGACAGATTCTGTAGAATGCCTGGATGCATAGATTAGTGAGTCTGTTAATAAGATAACATTTTACTAAATGCATCATGAAGGAATATCTTTTCCAAAAGATATTTTTATTTTGTCTTAAAGAGAAAGCATTCATTTATGAACTCTAAAATCTCAAGATTCAGTTCATCAGTTGTTTCATGAATACTCTTATTGATAAACTAGAACCCTGCATCACATAATTAATAAAGAACTTCTTTCTGCAGAAGCGCCCTTTGTGTTTGGAGGAAACCTTTCCTAACACAGTGCTTACTTGCTACTGCTCCATCTTTATCACTCCTGCTTAGACTGTCAAAGCCTTGAAACTTCCAGCTCTGCCTGTCTCCATCTCCTACCTACTTATTTTCTGAAGCCTATATATTCAATCTCCTGTTACTATACTTGGCTCAAATATTTCACTTGCAAGATATTAAAAATGTCCTTTCTGCCTATGTTGTGTCTTTTCTTCAGACTATTTTCCTTGAACTCTAACATTTGGCATCTGTAATCATCCATCTCTCTCTCTTTTGAAATGCTTTTCTCTTTGGCCTTCTGCACATATATCCTTTCTCCTTTTTACCCCCCAAAACCTGACCCTTCTTTCTTAATCTTTTTTCCAAGAGTCTCTCCTTTTCTTCTTCCTACTAAGAATAAAGTTCACCAAATCTGTATGCTCCAATCTCTTCTTTCCTCTGTATATTCAATCTATTAACATATTTACTCTTCAGATATTCAGTTAATATCTCTATCATTATCTAATTCTCTGATCTATATCGCCAGCCGTAAACTCTCACTGCTCTCATCCAGTAACTTATTCCACTAGTCACTCTGCCTTTGAGTCTTCCCAACCATAGCTTCAGACTGTGAGGATCAGAGACAAGCCATTCCCATTGCTACTTCTAAATTTTTAACAGCCAAATTCATTAGTATTAAAATGGCTATCTTGTACCAATTAATTATGGGATAATTTGTTACACAGAGGTAGCAACTGGAGCAATGTCCTTTGTCAGTTACATGAACTTTCTTACTTTTGTAGCCTGTCTTTTCTTTGTTTTCTTTTTCTTTTTTGCTTTTCCTATGTCCAGTTATACTTGACATAAAACACTGTGTAAGTTTAAGGTATACAACATATTGATTTGATATGTTTATACTGCAAATTGATTATAATGCCATAGAAACATTAACTAATCTCTAACACCTTTTTATTCCCTTAATGATGGCTATTGATGAGGAGAAGTCTAGTTTTCCATCTTGTTTTTCATGATTGGTGCTTATAGTGGTTCTGTTTACAGTTTTCCTGCCCAATATATTTCCTTATGTTAACATTTGGAAGCTTTACTATTTTGCTTTTATTTATTTTCTGCTATGCAAATGAAATTAATTTATATGATGTAAGAGTTAAGATTAATTTATTTTGTCTTATGGCTATCCAGTGGACCCAATATCAATTATTGAAAAACTGATTTTCTCTTCATTTATGTTCAGGTCTATTTCTGGATTATCTATTTTCTTTCAGTGGCCTACTTATCTTTCCTTGCACACTACCATTTCTTAATTATTATATCTGTATAAGTTTTTATATATGATTGCATAGGTTCTTTGACTTTCTTTTTGAGAAATTCAAATTCTTGAATATTTTGAAGCCTTTGCATTTCATATGAAATTTTAAATCAGCTTTTCGGTTTACATACACACACACATTTTGTTAGGATTTTTATTGCAATTGTTTTGCATTATTTGCAGATATTTTCTCCCATTCTGGAAGTTGTCTTTTTGTTTTGTGGATGGTTTACTTCCCTTTTTCCTTCGTGAAAGCTTATAAGTTTGATTATATCCCATTTGTTTGTTTTTGCTTTTATTTATTTTGCCTTGGGAGACTGATCTAAGAAAATATTACTACAGTTTATGTTTGAGAAACCGTATTTTGCCTATGTTCTCTTCTAGGAGGTTTATGATATCAGACCTTATATTTAGGTCTTTAGATCATTCTGAGTTAATTTTTCTATATGGTGCGATAGAATGTTCTAAGTGCATTTATTTACATGTAGCTCTACAGCTTTCCCAACACCACTTGTTGAAAAGCATTTCATGGCATCCGGTCCCATCACTTCATGGCAATTCTTTTCTTAATTGTATATTCTTGCCTCCTTTGCTGTAGATTAATTGGTCATGGGTGTGTGGTTTATTTCTGAGCTCTCCACTCTGTTCTCCTGATCTGTATGCCTGTTTTTGCACTACTACCATGCTGTTTTGACTACTGTAGCTTTTGTAGTGTAGTCTAAGGTCTGAAAGGGTTTTGCTTCCAGCTTTGTTCTGTTTTCCTCAGGATTGCTTGGGCATTTCTGAGTCATATAGAATTTAGGATTATTTTTACTAGCTCTATGAAAAATAGCTGATTTGGGTCACATTAAATCTGTAGATGGCTTTGTGTAGTATAGCCTTTTTAACAATATAATTCTTCTAATTCAAGAGCATGAGATATATTTCCATTTCTTTGAGTCATCTTCATCTACCTTTGTCAATGTTTTATAGTTTTCAGTTTGTAAAACATTAACTCCTTTGTTAGGTTTATTCCTAGTTTTTTGTTTTTGTTTGTTTGTTTGTTTTAACCTTCTCTGTTATTTCATTGTTAGTGTAAAGAAATGCAACCGAATCCTGTATATTAATCTTATACCCTGCCACCTTGCTGAATTTGTTTATCAATCCTAGTAGGTTTTCTGTTTTTTATTTTTTTATTTTTTGTGGCGTCTTTAGGGTTCTGTATATAGAGTATCATTGTTGTTGTTCAGTCACTCAGTCATGTCTGATTCTTTGCAACCCCATGAACTACAGCACACCAGGCTTCCCTGTCCTTCACTATCTCTCACAATTTGCTGAAACTCATGTCCATTGAGTCAATGATGCCATCCAGCCTTCTCATCCTCTGTCGCCCCCTTCTCCTCCTGCCCTCAATCTCTGCCAACATCAGGGTCTTTTCCAATGAGTCAGCTGCTCACATTAGGTGGCCAAAGTTTTGAAGCTTCAGCTTCAGCATCAGTCCTTCCAATGAATATTCAGGGTTGATTTCCTTCAGAATTGACTGTCATCTGTATATAGTGACAGTTTTACCTCTTCCCTTCCAATTTGGATATATTTTTAATTCTTTTTCTTGTCTGATTGCTGTGGCTAGGACTTCCAATAGTATGTTTAATATAAGTGGTGAGAGTGGGCAGCCTTCTCTTGTTCCTGAATTTAGCAGGAAGCATTTCAGTTTTTCACAATTGAGTATTATCTTGGCTGTGGGCTTGTCATAAATAGCTTTTATTATGTTGAAATATGTTTTCTTTATACGGACTTTGCTGAGAGTTTTTATCATGAATGAATGTTGAATTTTGTTAATTCTTTCTGTATGTCTATCGGAATGATTATATGGGTTTTATCTCTTCTCTTTTTAATATGGTTTATCATATAGATTGATTTATGTGTATTGTAGCATCCTTATAACCCCAGAATGAATCTAACTTGTTCATGGTGTATGATGCTTTTTATGTATTGTTGAATTCAGTTTGCTAATATTTGTTGAGTGTTTTTGCATTTATCAATAACCTCAGATATGCAGATGACACCACCCTTACAGTAGAAAGTGAAGAACAACTAAAGAGCCTCTTGATGAAAGTGAAAGAGGAGAGTGAAAAAGTTGGCTTAAAGCTCAACATTCAGAAAACTAAGATCATGGCATCTGGTCCCATCACTTCATGGCAAATAGACGGGGAAACAGTGGCTGACTTTTTTTTTCTGGGCTCCAAAATCACTGCAGGTGGTGATTGCAGCCAGGAAATTAAAGGACGCTTACTCCTTGGAAGTAAAGTTATGACCAACCTAGATAGCATATTAAAAAGCAGAGACATTACTTTGCCAAGAAAGATCCATCTAGTCAAGGCTATGGTTTTTCCAGTGGTCATGTATGATGTGAGAGTTGGACTATAAAGAAAACTGAGTGCCAAAAGATTGATGCTTTTGAACTGTGGTGCTGGAGAAGACTCTTGAGAATCCCTTGGACTGCAAGGAGATCCAACCAGTCCATCCTAAAGGAGATCAGTTCTGGGTGTTCATTGGAAGAACTGATGTTGAAGCTGAAACTCCAATACTTTGGTCACCTGATGCAAAGAGCTGACTCAGTTGAAAAGACCCTGATGCTGGGAAAGATTGAGGGCAGGAGGACAAGGGGACGACAGAGGATGAAATGGCTGGTGGCATCACCGACTCGATGGACATGAGCTTGAGTAAACTCCAGGAGTTGGTGATGGACGGGGAGGCCTGGCGTGCTGCAGTTCATGGGGTCGCAAAGAGTCGCACACAGCTGAGCGACTGAACTAAACTGAACTTTGCATTTATATTCATCAAAGATTTTAGCCCATAATTATCAATTTGTTTTATTTAGTGCCTTCATCAGGTTTTGTAGTGTATATTTGGTAAAATTCTCCAGTGAAGTCATCTGATCTTGGACTTTTGTTTACAGGGAGTTTCTTAATTGCAGATTCTATCTGACTTCCAGTAATTAGCCTGTTCAAATTATTTTTATTTGTTTCTTATTGAATCAGTTTTGGCAAGATATATGTTTCTAGAAGGTTGTCCATTTCTTCTCTGTTGTTCAATTTGTGGCATAAAACTGTTCGTAGTAGTCTGTTGTGATTTTTTTTTTTTTTTCCATTTCTGTGCTATTGGTTGCTATTTCTCCTCTTTTACTTCTTACTGTGTTTATTTGGATCTTCTCTCTTTTCTTCTTGGTGAGCCTGGCTATAGGTTTGTCAATTTTGTTTATCTTTTCAAAAACCCAGCTCTAAGTTTTACTGTTCTTTTTCTATTTGTTTTAACCTCTAGTTTACTAATTTCCTTTCCTATATTTATTATTTCCTTCTTTCTGCTAACTTTGGGTTCTCTTTGTTCTTTTTTTCTAATGCTTTTTTATAGTACGTTTGGCAGTTTATTTAAGATTTTTCTTGTTTCTTGAGGAAGGACTACATCACTCTGAACTTCCCTCTTAGAACTACTTTGCTGAATCCCATAGACATGTATGATTATGTTATCATTTTTGTTTATCTCAAGGTATTTTCTGATTCTTTTATTTCATTGTTGACTCACTGGTCTTTTAGTAGTGTTTTATTTAGTCTTCATGTTTGTTTGTTTTTTTTCTGTTTTCTTTTCCCATTTTTCTTTCTGTGGTTGATTTCTAGTTTCACACCATTGTGGTCAGAACAGATGTTTGAAATAATTTCTATCCTCTAAAATTTGTTGAAACTGGTCTTATGACAGAGTATATTATCTATCCTAATTTGTGTGTAGTTTTTTTTTTTTTTTAAGAAATTCTACCTAATCTTTACAACAGGTATAAAAATGAAAGGAAGGAATGCCCATAGAGCATATGGAATAAAAGACAAAAATCTATTTTTTTGTATTATAAAGCAATTATTTTCCCCTTTAGGTGATATTTACTGTTTATTGAAAGCAACCAAATGTGTTTAACTTTTATAAGATTTTCAATCATGTGTTTACTTTGCAAGGCTACTCACAACTGTTTTCTCCCTATTGTGATAGAGATATGGGGATAAAGGATACATTATATTCTTCCACAAAACAAGCATATTTGATTTCTTTTTCAACAGTTTAATCTATCATTTATAAAATTGTTTTCTATGTTTTTTTTTTTTCCTTTCTTCAATTATTTGTTTCAACTTAACCAAAGTCTCGTAGTTTATCAGTTTTTCTGAGTTTTTCCCTAATGTTCCATTTTCTGTTTCAGCATTTTATCCAGGATATCACATGACATTTAGTGATCAGGGCTCCTTGGTTTTGACTGTTTTTTTGACTTCCCGTGTTTCTGATAGTTTTGAACATTATAGGTTATGTATTTTGGAGAATATCTCTTCAGTTCAGTTCAGTTCCATTGCTCAGCTGTATCCAAATCTTTGTGACCCGATAAACTGCAGCACACCAGTCTTCCCTGTCCATCACCAACTCCTGGAGGTTACTCAAACTTATGTCCATCAAGTCAGTAATGCCATCCAACCATCTCACTCTCTGCTACCCCCTTCTCCTTCTGCCCTCAATCTTTCCCAGCATCAGGGTCTTTTCCAATGAATCAGTTCTTTGCATCAGGTAGCCAAAGTATTGGAGTTTCGGCTTCAGTATCAGTCCTTCCAATAAATATTTAGGACCGATTTCCTTTAGGATGGACCAGTTGGATCTCCCTCCTGTCCAAGGGACTCTCAAGTCTTCTCCAACACCACAGTTCAAAAGCATCAATTCTTCGGCATCCAGCTTTCTTTATAGCCCAAGTCTCACGTCATACATGACCACTGGAAAAACCATAGCATTGACAAGATGGACCTTTGTTGGCAAAGTAATGTCTCTGCTTTTTAATATGCTGTCTAGGTTGATCATAGCTTTTCTTCCAAGGAGCAAGCATCTTTTGATTTCATGACTGCAGTCACCATCTGCAGTGATTTTGGAGCCCAGAAAAATGAAGTGTGCACTGTTTCCACTGCTTCCCATCTATTTGCCACAAAGTGATGGGGCCAGACGCCATGATCTTAGTTTTCTGAATGTTGAGTTTTAAGCCAACCTTTTCACTCTCCTCTTTCACTTTCATCAAGAGGCTCTTTAGTTCTTCACTTTCTGCCATAAAGGTGGTGTCATCTACATATTTGAGGTTATTGATATTTCTCCTGGAAATCTTGATTCCAGCTTGTGCTTCTTCCAGCCCAACATTTCGCATGATTTAGTCTGCATATAAGCTAAATAAGCAGGGTGACTATATACAGCCTTGACATTCTCATTTCCAAATTTGAAACCAGTCTGTTGTTCCATGTCCAGTTCTAACTGTTGCTTCTTAACCTGCATACAGATTTCCCAGGAGGTAGGTCAGGTGGTCTGGTATTCCCATCTCTTTAAGAGTTTTTCACAGTTTGTTGTGATCCAGTCAAAGGCTTTGACATAATCAATAAAGCAAAAGTAGATGTTTTTCTGGAACTCTTGCTTTTTCGATGATCCAACAGATGTTGGCAATTTGATCTCTGGTTCCTCTGCCTTTTCTAAATCCAGCTTGAACATCTGGAAGTTCATGGTTCATGTACTTAAGTAGGAATTTTTTTGTTTTTCCTGTGATTACACTGAGATAATGTGTTTGGGGGAGAAAAACCACAGAAGTGTCATTCTCATTACATTATTTGAAAAGTACATACTAGCAATATGACTTTCCATTGTTGTTGTTAATCTTGACCTCCTGGCTTGAGGCAGCGTTTTATCAGGTCTTTCCTTGGTAGAATTACTTTTTTTTCTTTCTTTACAACCTGCACTTTTTGAAGTTAGTCACTACATGTGGCCCATACTGACATGTGAACTTATACTCGTTAAGGGTCAGGTATGTGTGTAAGTTGGAACAGTTCTGCACAGGAGGCTTGTCTACACTCCCACTTATCTATTTAGCTAATCATTTATTTATATCACCATGATCTCATGCATGGTTTACTTTTTACTTAGAGTTATAATATGGTGATACTTTATTTGTTGCTCAAATTGTTCCAGGTTTGAGTATTGCAAACTTTTTCAGTTGGATCATGAATTCCTTTGACATACTAACAAACATGATGAAGCTTTTGGGTTTCGTTTGTTTGTTTATTCATGTTCTGAACATTTTCTTATTTTCTTGTAGCACAATGTAATCTAAGTTCATCATATATATTCGCTACCCCTTTCATTGGGCTTCACTTGTGGCTCAGCTGGTAAAGAATCTGCCCATAATACGGGAGACCTGGGTTTGATCCCTGGGTTGGAAAGATCCCCTGGAGAAGGGGATCCAGTATTCTTGTCTGGAAAATTCCATGGACTGTATAGTCCATGGGGTCACAAAGAGTCAAACATGACTGAGTGACTTTCACTTCACTTCGCTTTACCCCTTTCATAAAATCAGCTATTTGTCCAAGAAATTTTGCTTTTTTTTTTTTTTAATTGGATAATGGTATTAGAAACTAAGATCTGGGTGCTAAGTATGCTTTCTTGCATAATTCTTTATGGATTATGTTTCCTAGGTAATCTACATTTTTCCATGTTATCAAATTATTGAAATAAACTTGTTTGTAATATGTTCATATAGTATCTATGTGATCTGTAGTGATGCCGGTGTTACCATTTGATATCAGTTATTTGTTCATTCTGTATTTTTCCTTGAATACCTTTGCTAAGGGTATGTAAATAATATTCTTTTCAAAGAAACAATTACTGGCTCTGTTGAACCCTTTTATTACATGTCTGTTTTCTACTTTTTAAAAAAACTTTGATTCTATACTATTATCTTCTCCCTATTTATTTGAGTTTAATGTGTCATTCTTTTTAAATAATTTTTTGAGATAGATAAGCAGAACTTTAGCTGTATTTCACAAGTTTTGATATTTTATACTTTCATTATTTTTTAGTTCTAAATAACCTCTAAATCCCATTATATTTTTTTGATCTATGGGTTATTTAGAAATGAAGTGATAAATAGTCAAACAAATGACTGTTTCCTAGTTCACCGATTCACTGAAATCAGAAACAGTAGTCTATGATTATTTCAGTAATTTGATATTTGGTGCTTTTTAGGCTATTTTGTTTATACCCCAGGATATGGTAATGTGGATAATATCCCACATATACTTGAAAAGAATGTGTGTTCTACATTTGTTTTTAAGTCTCCATATCCTTTTTATTTCTTTTTTCCCTCTACTCTCACGGTTACCAACAGGTATTTCTTTTTAAGTATAGATACTGGACTGTCTATTATATGAACCAATTTTACTGGTTTAACCCTCTGTTTTCTTGGGGTTTACAAACCAATAGCACATTTTAAATATTCTTATATTTTATGGCTTCCCAAGTGGCACTAGTGGTAAAGAGCCTGCCTGCCAGTGCAGGAGACATAATGAGACACAGGACCAATCCCTGAGTAGGGAATCCTCCTCCCTGGAGGAGGGCAAGTCAACCCACTCCAGTATTCTTTCCTTGGAAATCCCATGGGCAGAGGAATCTACAGGCAGAGGCAGGACAGAGGCAGGCTACATTTCATGCGGTTGCAAAGAGTTGGACATGATTAAAGAGACTTCATGCACATGTATTTTATGTAGGTGAGGGTGTAAATATAATTCAGATGTAAATAAAAAATATACTATTACCTACTGGTATATGAAGTGCTAATAGTGCCATTAAAAAAATGGAAGGAAGGATAAACATGAAGTAATATATTCATACCAGGAGGTGAAATTTGAAGGTAAGAGAGGGGGCTGAATACATTTGCAGAAAAATTAATGAAATAAGTTAGCTTAAAATTGAATTAGAAGTATGGAGTATCCAAGGAAACCTCAGTCAATGCCCACCTGTGGGAGAAAGAGAATGAGGGTAGAACAATGTAAATAAAAATGAAGCAAGTGAGCATGATGTGTGAGAGCCATAGGAGGCAGTCAGAGTCATGAGTCAGGAAAGGAAGGGAAAAAGGTGAGAATGATTGCTAAAATTTGAGTGACCAGTAAAGAGTACTTAGGTCTGTGATTTTCTGAATAATGGCTATATTCAAGGAAAATTGTATAGGAAGGAGCAGAAGAACTTGCCTTTCTCCTCAGGTTATTTCTTGTTTTGTTTTCAACCTGTTGGTCTTTCACTTGAAGAACTTTTAGTAAAAGGTTCCTTTTGAAAACACACACAGTGGGTGAAAGTGTACTACAGTCAGAAAGGAGGGAAGAGAATATACATGCTTTATATGTGCCCTTCTAGTGTTCAGAAGCAATTTATTTATTCAACTACAAGACCAGGAGAACAATCTTTGACTTTAAAAACTCAAACAGCTGGAAGAGGCAGCGTGAATGTTCTGACACATCCTGAGCTTCTGATTAATGAGTGATTCAGGTATTTCAGGAATAAAAGATGGTGTTTTCAATGGTTATTCTAAGAGAAATTATTTTTTGATAGAAACGTAAAATCTCAGCCCTATAATAGTTAAATCATCTCTTGACTTTCCATTACTACATACTTATGATTCCACCCTTTAGATCCATTTGTGTGTGTATGTGTGTGTGCTCAGTCATGTCTGACTCTTTGCAGCCCCATTGACTATAGCCCGCCAGGCTCCTCTGTCTGTGGAATTTTCCAGGCAAGAATACTGAAGTGGGTAGCCATTTCCTACTCCAGTGGATCTTCCTGACACACTCTTCTTCTTGACCCGAGGGATCAAACCCGTGTCTCTAGCATCTCCTACAGTGGCAGGTGGATTCCTCACCACTGTGACATCTGGGAAGCCCCCTGTATGCATGTACTATAATCAATAATTTGACAGATGGGATTTTCAGTCTTTGAGATAAGTTTCTGTGTTGAAATTTTGAGGTATTTGTGTGTTTGTGTGACATTTGCACACTTCCCCTTCCAACTTTGAAGCTGTATCTGTGACATCTTTATTTTCTTGTTTTGCAAAGCTGTCTTTATGCAGACAAAAAGGTTGATAACTTTTATGCTATTATTGTTTTCAATTAATTAGAAAGATCTCCCCCACCTTTTCTCCTTTGAAATGGTTCTCTCTTATTCCCTGGAGATTAATGGGGGCAGATCAGCAAACACAGATGACTCTGCAGCAGGGATGCCAGATTCATTTTCAGGATTCAGTTTTGAGCCAGCATATTGGTTCTACCTGCTGCTTGGTGTTACAGTTATTATTGAATTTAGCAGATGGAAGGGGAGAGTTTTAAACTTGGGAACACAGATGGAGAGCAGACTTCAGAGGATTATTCTAGAGTTTAGAGAAAGGTTGTTTCACTTTGGAACAAATCCTTAGAACTAAAGTGATTAAGTCTCTGTCCAGACACGGAGACAATACACACGATTAAAACCACTCAACCATTCAAGAAATGTGATCTGACAATGGTTTTCGGTTATCCAACATGAATCAAATGTAACAAACTGAAGGGTAACTTTTTTTTTCTAGCTTGAAAAAAAAGATTTTTAATCTTTTAGCAATAATAACAAATAAGAAAAGAGATAACAAATAAGAAAAGAGGTATAGCTTATGGAGATTTAGAGGAGCATTGTAACTTGGGAAAAGGTATTAGATGCTTCTTAAAGGTTTTGTAGATTGTTATTACCTCAGGGAATTTATAACTGTTTATAATATAGCCAAAAGTCCAGCAGATTCAGAAAACTCATCTCCTTAGAGATGACTCACATTAATCAGACTCAAAAGAGAATGAACTACAAAGCTACAGTATCAGTTTACTAATTTTTCCTTGAGAAGTGTAGGTGTATCATAAGAATTGAAATATTTAAGTCATCTCTAGTATAGAGGGCAATGTGGAAAAACAAATCATAACCAGACCATAACAAATACAGAATTTTTTTCCATGCAGAGAATTTTGTTGCTGGAAGAATGTCTTGGAATTTGGGGAGCAGACTCCATAGTTATCTCCACAATAGAAATGACCTTGCTGATACAACTGGACCATTAAAATCCCTTCTGAGGAGTAGAGCATCCAGGTAGCTAGGTGATTCTGTAGCCTGACTTCCTGGCTACAGGGGATTCTGTAGCCTGAGTCCCAACCTGCTCTTTACTAGCTGTGTGACCCTGGGCAAGTTACTTAACCTATTTGGGCCTTAGTTATAGTAATTTTATTTATAAAATGAGATTAATAATAGTACCTATATTATAAGTGAAGTGAAAGTTGCTCAGTTGTGTCTGACTCTTTGCAACCACATGGACTATACAGTCCATGGTCTTCTCCAGGCCAGAATACTGGAGTGGGTAGCCTTTCCCTTCTCCAGGGAATCTTCCCAACCTAGGGATTGAACCCAGGTCTCCTGCATTACAGGCAGATTCTTTACCAGTGAGCCACCAGGGAAGCGAAATAATACTTGAATGGGTGGCCTATCCCTTCTCCAGTGGATCTTCCTGACTCAGGAATCGAACCGGGATCTCCTGCTATATCATAGATTTATTGTAAATATTTGCTGTTGTTCAGTCACTAGGTCATTTTAAACTCTTTGTGACCCCATGGACTGCAGCACACCAGGCTTCCCTGTCCTTCGCCATCTCCCAGACTTTGCTCAAACTCATGTCCATTGAGTTGATGATGCCACCCAACCATCTTGTGCTCTGTTGTCCCTTTCTCCTCCTGCCTTCAGTCTTTCCCAGCTTCAGGGTAATGAGTTAATATTTTCCTGATAAAGACTAGAACAGATCCTGTAAACAAGCACTCTGTGTTTGTTAAATATATATTATGTGCTGTGCTTAGTCGCTCAGTCATGTCCAACTCTTTGTGACCCCATGGACTGTAGCCGACCAGGCTCCTCTGTCCATGGGGATTCTCCAGGCAAGAATACTGGAGTGGGTTACCATGCCCTTCTACAGGAAATATATATTATATATGTTATTATACTATAAAATATATTAGTATGTTACTATTATATATGTTACTATATATATTATTAAATATATATTATATATCATACATATGATATATATGTATGATATACTCTAGGGAGTAATATTTTTGAATGCCTGCTCTCAAGATTTAAAGTTTTGCTCCATCATTTCATTGGGCAAGACCTTGGAGAAGACCTTCTCTGTAGCTCAGTTGTCACATCTCTAAATGAGAATATGACCAAGAGTACCTTAGAGGGTTGTTTTGATGGTTAAATGATTTATGTATGTGAAACTCTAGGAAGTGCCTGGCACATAACAGATAGCCAATAAATATAAGTAATTGTTATTGTGCTCCTCCTGGACTATATATATATATATGTAAATTTATTTTCCTTTCTTAGTTCTAAATTTTCTGAGTGTACCCACCAAAACAATATCATCTAGTTATTTTGCTGTTTCAGTAGATGTCTTGTAGACCTTGAAGACACTTGGATTTCAGATTTTTTCTCTTGTATTGCTTATTCATGTGTTTAGTTGCCAACATTTATAGAGCTTTATCTGTCTGTGTGCATGCCCCTGAAATAAAGTTTCTACACCCATCATTTCATCAGCACACATCTTTGTGATACAGGTAGTTCCTCATACTTAACTGATTGAAAAGATATATATAAGGATTTGAGGAGATAAGTAATTGGCCAAACTCTACTAGGTAGAATTCAAACCCAAGACCCAAGACTTTTAGGCCCATGTATTTGTTCTTGGGCTTCCCTGGTGGCTCAGATGGTAAAGAATCTGCCTGCAATGCGGGAGAGCTGGGTTCAAGATGCCCTGGAGAAGGGAACGCAACCCACTCCAGTATTCTGGCCTGAAGAACTCCATGGACAGAGAAGCCTGGCAGACTACAGTCCATAGGGTCGCAAAGAGTTGGACACGACTGAGTGACTTTCACTTAAGATTCGTTCTTACTTACCACACCATGGCAGGAAACCTCACAGTATCTCCCATGTACTGATGATACTGACATGCAGTAAAAATTATGGTGTAATTAATGTGGAGTATTAGAAACCACAGTAATACATATGAATCAAAAATTACAGGTAAAATAAATTTCATCAATAAGCAAGGTGGTTTCAAGTAAGTACAAAGTCCAGATTGAAAAATAACTTAAAATTCTGGTATTGCTTTCTAGCATTATAAATATTTCAAAGATATAAACTGGCACAGATCATCAAAATGTAGTCAGTGCATGCATATATACCAAAAAAGTGTACCATTCGCTGCTGACTCACATACTTTTATAAACAATAAACTTAAATGATTTTTCAAGCAAGAAGTAATTATATTTTAGTGCTAAAGTTTGTTTCAATTTAATACAAAAAGTAAAAGTATCTTATATTATTGCCGACTTTAAATTAGTCTAGCTTGTTCATTTTAATGCAGTGCAGTCCAATTTGACTTGATTCTATTTGAGTCAATTCAGTATATTTATTGAATACTATTATATATACAGTATTATGCATGAGCTAAACATAATTAGTTTTTATTTTATATGTGTTAAGATAAGGCACACGTGAAAGGAAACAATGAAGCATTTTATTTGTTGGATTTACCTTGCAAATGTGTTAAAAGTTCTAATCAGGCACTTTTTTCAAATTTAAAATGTAAAGCTTTTAAAAGAAAGTATCTTATAATGGGGTTTCCCTGATGGTTTAGATGATAAAGATTTTTGCCTGCAATGCAGGAGACTGGGGTTTGATCCCTGGGTGAGGAAGATCCCTTAGAGAAGGGAATGGCTACCCACTCTAGTATGCTTGCCTGGAGAATTCCATGGACAGAGAAGCCTGGCAGGCTGTAGTTTATGGGATCGCAAAGAGTCAGATATGACTGAGCAACTAACACTTCACTTCATCTTATAAATAGGCTTGTGTTTTCTATCATCACTTAAAGGAGAAAGCAGACAAGGATGAGGAAAAGAGGTGAAGAATCTCAGAGTTAGGTACATATTACTGTAACCAGTGGCAAGCTAGTGACTACTCTCTGGTGAAAAAAGTGTCCCAGATTTGATTTCCCCCCTATCATGGCCAAATGCAGTCAACTAATGATTCAAGAACCAGCTTGCTGCTAAGTCACGTCAGTCATGTCTGACTCTTTGCGACCCCATGAACTGTAGCCTACCAGGCTCCTCCGTCCATGGGATTTCCCAGGCAAGAGTACTGGAGTGGGTTGCCATTGCCTTCTCCACAAGAACCAGCTTGCAAAGTACCTAAATATTTAACAAATGACTTTGGAACCATTTCAAGTACAAGCAGACTCCAGAGCACCATTGGTGCATTGCTATGCGTTTCCTTGGTGGAGGCAGATTTGCCCTTATGTTTTATGTCTTCTCTATTAGACTGTGAAATCCCAAAGACAGTGTTTGAGTCTACCATGCATAGCCTTGCAGTTTCCCACACCTGGCCCAGTGTGCGGGGGTAGATTAGGCTCAGGAAATACTTTTGAATGAATTTAATTTATAGTGCCCCCCACCCCCACCCTCACACATACCAAAGGATTCTCATCACAATCCTCTTCAGGAAAGATGCCTAAACTACATAATCCTTCATTCTTTAGATGTCTGATACTATGAAAAGAGAATCTTGATGATCATTGGTACTAATATCCACCCATATTTATTCAGTTAACATTTTAATTTAGATATTTCCCCATTGTGGCAAGAATAATGATAAAGTCTACAGATACAGGAGCTTCCCAAGTGGCGCTAGTGGTAAAGAACCCACCTGCCAAAGCAGGAGACTTAAGAGATGCAGGTTTGATCTCTGGGTCAGGAAGATCCTCTGGAGGAGGGTATGGCAACCCATTCCAGTATTCTTTCCTGGAGAATCCCATGGATAGAGGAGCCTGGCGGGCTACAGTCCATAGGGTCACAAAGAGTCGGATATGACTGGAACAATTTAGCATGCACACATCCACATATACAAAGATAAAATCTATCAGGATCTCATGAAGAAACTCATAGTTTAGCCAGAAAGAAAGATAACTGACAGTGGAAGGAATACTGACAGTGGAGTGTGATGAGGCTATGCCTGTGAGAGAGGCATGCACCCCAAGCGATGGAAACACGTGGCCCTAGCCTGACCAATGCAGGATAACAGATCGTTTCTTTCTGGTTTTGTTACACTCTCCCATGCCTAGCTCTGCGCTTTCCCATGATATGTGCTTGGTTAATAATCACAGTTTAAGTGACTGAATTTTCACCCACATTATCTCAATGATGTTTTGTCTCTTTAAAATAGCAACAGCAGAGTTGTGGAGAGAAGTGTATATGTTCTTATATCTCTGTGCTCAGATCTTGTTGGAAATTTACTTAAAATTCTGAAAAACCAAATGGTGAGTTTAGGTAGAGCCTGATTATGACATTCAGCTTTACTGAGTACTTCTATAGTTGATTCCAAAAATAAAGTGATTATTCTTGAAAGAACAAGGCATTGTAAGGGTTAGAGAATAAAAAGGACTTTATTAGTATCCAAATATGTGGCTGTTAGCTGCACAATTTAGAATTATAAGAAAAACTTGGCAAGTTTTTCTCTTATTTTTTTGAGCAAGGTTAGGGAAATGTTGAGTGAATCCTAGAACATAATTTTATAAGCAGAAAATATATAATGTTCCCTGTATTTGCAACAGTATGATCAGGCCCTCAACATGGCTGTTCTGTTGCTCTCTGTACATCTTCTGCCCAACCAATGCTTGCTTCACCTCTCTATTTTACGCACACTGACTTTCCAGCATGCTTGCCCCAGGTCTCAGCTGGTGATTGTTCTCATCAAACTGGCGGTCAGGGGGCTAACCCCTCTCCTGGTTTCCCTAGTAACCAATGAGCCAACCAGGTGTCAGTTACCCCATAGCTGGCAATTTCCCACTCCCTGAGAGGGAAGGTAGCCACCATGTTCTGCCCACCATCTCCTACACACAGCGAGGTGTTGCTGTGGGATCTTGCTTCAGACCTGTAAGTTCCCCCATCCATTACGCCGCTGGTGTCTGTCAGTGACTCTTTCTTTCTTAAGCTGGACAAATGCAGGCCAACAGCAACCATATCAGTACTCTTTGTCTACATCTCATCCCACACTGAACACCTATAAGGCAGGGCTTAAATGTTACTTAATAACTTTTCTTTCTGGAGGCGAAATGATTTTTAACTTTCAACCAGAGATGTATCAATTATGCTGTCAGCAGCCGGTGGAACTATGCTGTGTGAAGTACTCACTAGGTTGAGGGGACTCCCATTCTTAGAAGAAACAGAGCCTCCTTCCCTATTTAGACCCTGGCTTCTCCCCTGTTTATTTATTTTTAATATTTCTTTGTTTGGCTGTGTTGGGTTTTGGTTGCAGCACTCAGAATCTCTAACTGCTACATGTGGGACCTAGTTCCCTGACCAGAGATCCAGCCCGGGCACCTACATTTGGGAGTGCAGAGTCTTAGCCACTGGACCACCATGGAAGTCCCTTCCCCACGGTTTAGATCTGCATCACCTGAGGCACCTCAGTGCCCACATTCATGTCTTATTCCAACCTAATCTCATTGACTCGCCCACTGGCTTCACTTGGCCAGATGCAAAAACAATTTCATTGCCACTTGCTTAAAAACAGGGTTTTGAAAATTACTTCTAGCTACTGCAATCAGATATAATGTCGTTCTTTATCCTCATTCAGCTTTAAAACGTTACTTAACCATCATAAAATTTATAGAAGATGGGCAAAGGGAAAGGGGAACTTGACAGAAACTAAATTGAAGAAGCAAAAAGGCCTGAATCCTGCAGCTCCCTCTGTTAGGGGGGAAACCAAAGAGAGCAAGTTCCTTTTAAAAGCAGGCAATAGGGCTAATGGCTTAACGCTACGAACTCTCAGCCCATGGATGAGGATCAAGCTGACTCATAAAATGCATTCTGTTCAGCTTGCAGTCCTGTTGTTTCTCAAATGGCCTTCCCTGGCAAGAACTGAGGCAGGGAAGGCGAGCCACATGTAAACACGGGGCGGGGCCAACAGAATAAGCCTGCATGTGAGCAGCTGCAAACAATCCATTTTAATTCCAAGTCAGTGTTTAAGGACCCTGGGTGTTATCGTTAGGGAGGTGGAAGTGAAAGTGGAATTGGATTTGGCAGGCATGTATTTTCCTATGGACCGTGCTCAATTCTTCTAATCATAGTTATTATGAATGTTCCTTTCCAATTTATTCCTCATGTCACTTTGTGCTTCATGTTCTCCCCACCATCTGCTAGTTGAAGGTATGGAGAAGGGTTTTTGATTCTACAAATAATAAGGTGGAAAGGTGATTACCATTAAATCGTGTAAACACACGCACACAAATCTCCCTGGCTCTGCCCTGCAGGGCCAACCAATTGTGGACATTTGATGAAGGTTAGAATTATCTGAAGTGTGCAAGGACCTCGGTCATAATCATGTTATTTTCCAAATGCAAATGTCTGAGTGTATCACGGAACATTCTCTGGGCCTTCACCAAGCCAGGAATAATGCCTAAACCCCTTTCCAGGTATGCCATTATTATTTTTATAGCTCATTTGTCAGCAGGTCATCTTTATAATAGTACTTCCCTGGTGACTCAGTGGTAAAGAATCAGCTTGCAATGCAGGAGACAGGGGTTCCATCCCTGGGTCAGGAAGATCCCATGGAGAAGGGAATGGCAACCCACTCCAGTATTCTTGCCTGGAAATTCCCATGAACAGAGGAGCCTGGTGGGTTATCCCCCTGGTGGAGTCCATGGGGTCACAAAAGTCAGACACTACTTAATGACTAAACAACCACATCTTCATAATAATAGAATAGTGCTCAAAGTGGGGAGGATGTATAGGACTAGAACACAAAAGGATATTTGACTATTTAAACTGGATTTCAACATTTTTTCCTGCAGCCTCTATTCTGTATATCAGCCCAGTAATTCTGAGCACCTATTCTTGTTCTATCCTTTAATTCACTGCAGATAGTCTAGTCGTTCTGACCCTTCCCATTTGTAACCTATGAAAACGTGTGTGTTTTCGATTGGGTTATGGATTAACCCGGAGAAGGCAATGGCACCCCACTCCAGTACTCTTGCCTGGAAAATCCCATGGACGGAGGAGCCTGGTAGGCTGCAGTCTATGGGGTCCTAAGAGTCGGACACAACTGAGCAACTTCACTTTCACTTTTATGCACTGGAGAAGGAAATGGCAACCCACTCCAGTGTTCTTGCCTGGAGAATCCCAGGGACGGGAGAGTCTGGTGGGCTGCCATCTATGGGGTCGCACAGAGTTAGACACAACTGAAGCGACTTAGCATCAGCAGCAGCATGGATTATACCATAATGAAGCTGATGTGGTGGGGAGGACCATTTCTATTTGTCTTTTATTCTCTGAAAATTCTGTTTTTAACTGAGATATTAACGTGCAGTTGTTATATGGATGAGTTTTTAAAAGCTTTAGAGAAAGTTTCCCCAAAGCGAAGGGTATTAGCTCTGGTATCCTGGCCAAAGTCCAAATGAGTAATTACATTCTTCCCTGCTAAACCTTTCCTGTAGTTTTAATTGGAGATGACGTTTTTTTATTTCTTTCCTTCTGCTGGTATCTATTGTTGCTGAGCATCTGTTAAAACTTTGCTGCATTTCACTCCAGTAGAGAATTCTTTGCAGTAGTTATCCTAGTATTAAATGGCCTCTTTAAATACACCCCATTTGCAGTTTATGTGTGGGCGTGAGCAGGTGTGAGTAGAGACTTAAATACAATGATTTATAAAGTGCCTTTGGATCCTGGATGGAAAGGATAATTTAAACCTGGGTTATCAGCAGCATGTGAAAAACATGCTTCCGTAAACCAGTTACTAATTACACAATTACTTCTAGTGGCACAAGTAAAAAATGATGTGATGCTTTTCAGCAAATTCTGGTTTTAAGTAAATAATTCTTGGCGACAAATGATTAATTGTATTAAGTAGTCTTTACTAGATGCAATTTAGAGTAAGTCATTTTCTAAAACAACAAAAACAAAACCCCCAAACCTAAAATAACATGATGAAATAATTGCAATCTGTAATAAATTTGTCTCCCTAGAAGGAATTTTATACAGAGTGTAAAGAAAAATACTTGCTTATTATTTTTTTTTTCTTTTTAAAAGAGCATTCAGGTACTTTATACAAGGAAAGTGTATAAGGAAAGCTACTACCTACCAATGAGGTCACGTGAAATTTTTCACAGTGAGATGATATTCTCTTGGACCTTTTAAACAAAGCTGCTCCTGATAAGGATAATTTGAGAACTGATATTAGCTCTGATTTGAGAACAGTTGCACCTAAGGGACAAATAAAGCCATATGCCACTGCCATCATAAAACAGTTCTTCCTGGCATGATAAAAACTGATCTGTAACTCTTCAGTTTGGGGTTTTAAATTTTCACAGTGATGTTGAAGTTCATACATCTTTTAATTCTTGTAAGTGTCCAAAATGTCTGGCAGAAGTGGAGACACAGTAGACACCATGGAGTGTGCATTAAGCTCTCTTATGTTTGGAGTCTTCAGGATTGTGATGTTTCCCCCTACTCTTTGATTAATAAGAAATATAGGGAATATAAATCTCTGGTCCCTTCTCTCCAATGAGAGAGAAGAATACTGGTGCTTATTTCCTGTACCATAGAGACTGCAGCATATTGAGATGGGAAGCATTTTAATATAATTTAATTTAAATATGCCCTGCAAGATCATGATTCTCTGGTACAATGAGGTATCACCTTCGTGAGCCTGAATGACAGTTAAGACAATCTGGTGAAATAAATCCAAAAACCATCTCCTCTGAGGAGGTTGTCTTTTCATTATTTGCTTAGACTGAAAAGGGGGCCTGTGGCCCTGCCTACTTTTAAAAAAATAAATGGTGTCTAGTTTACCAGTCAGTACATATCATAAAATGATTAATTGGGATTTAGTGACCAGGAATGATTGTGGAAACTGAGCCATGATTGGGCTTCCCAGGTAGTGCTAGTGGTAAAGAACCCCCATCTGCCAATGCAGATGTGAGAGACAGAGGTTCGGTTCCTGGGTCAGGAAGATCCCCTGGATAAGGGAATGTCAAACCTCTCCAGTATTCCTGTCTGGGGAATCCCGTGCCAGAGGAGCCTGGTGGGCTGCAGTCCATTAGGTTGCAAAGATTTGGACACAACTGAAGTGACTTAGCACACAGGCACAGCCCGCGGTGCTCTTCAGTGGAGCCTAGTGTAATATCAACAATGACACAAACACTCTGTATAATACTGCTGTGTTACTAAAATTGAAAATATGAGCAGCCAGTGGGGAGGGACAGGAGAGAGTATCTTTGGTAGAATTAGCTGAACCCTTACTCGGCACCTAGTGAAAATAAATCTGATTCCGTTATTCATCCTTTTGACTTGCTCCAAGATCTAAAGGTGTTGAAAGCCCCAGCTAAGTAGCCTCTGCCACATAAAAAGTTTTTGTATTTGCATAATATTTTCAAGGATGTTCAACTCATCCTGAGCCTGAAGGGATATGGATGTTCTGCGCATATTTTATGTTGCTTTCATTTTCTACAAAGACTTGGTCTAAATTGTTTAATGGAAATGGGTGTACAGTGGATGTTTGTCATAAGCAGTTAGCAGGTCTTTCTGTGATATATAAAGTAGGAAAACACCAAATGTAACTTATTTGAGTTACAGTGATCTTGAAAATTATCACTGTTTAAACTGAAGAAGGAATTTTCTTTTCCTTATATGTATTCCTTCTGGACTCTTTAGCTTATTCTCTATAAGTATAGATAATTGCATATAAAGAGACTCTTCACATTTTGTCAATAGGTTTATTCCAGATTTTCTTATACTGAGTTTGTGGCTAATCGGTCAGTCAGTTTTAAACTAAATTTCCCCTATGGTCTGTTCAGATCCCAGTTGTCCTCTTACTACTGATTTATGCATTCAGCAAATGTTCATTCTATGCTGGATAAATGCCAAGAACTAATGATACCAACAAAAATAAAACATAATCCTTGTTCTCAATTGTGTTTCTGTCCATATCCTGCTTGGTGTTGGTATGTTAGCAGATCATCGCTTTAAAAAAAAACAAACTTTTTCTATGAGATGTAAATAATTAAATTAACAATGAATTTTTTCATGAGTTATTTCTGAACTAGGTCTAAAATACAGGATTAAGGGGTAATTCAAGTTATTTTTCTTTCAAACAAAATGTAAATCAAGATAATCATTTATGGCCATTTAAGATTCCATGATGTTCAGCTTTGAACTGTTTGTCCCCTACCATTTCCCTTTGGGAAAATATATATCACTTTTCTATATTTTCTTATAAATTCAACTTTTTAAAGAACCTTCAATTTTTGCTCCTCCCTATTGTACAGAGTTGCTTTTGTTGTCTGTCAGTTTTCATTCCAATCCCAAAGAAAGACAATGCCAAGGAATGTTCAAACTACTGCATAATTACACTCATCTCACACACTAGCAAAGTAATGCTCAAAATTCTCCAAGCCAGTCTTCAACAAAATGTGAACCATAATCTTCCAGATGTTCAAGTTAGATTTAGAAAAGGCAGGGGAACCAGAGATCAAATTGCCAACATCTGCTGGATCATCGAAAAAGCTAAAGAGTTCCAGAAAAAACATCTACTTTTGCTTTATTGGCTATGCCAAAGCCTTTAACTGTGTGAATCACAACAAATTGTGGAAAATTCTTCAAGAGATGGGAATACCAGACCACCTGACCTGCCTCTTGAGAAACCTG
The DNA here is from genome assembly GCF_033118175.1 of Dama dama. NCBI lineage: Eukaryota > Metazoa > Chordata > Mammalia > Artiodactyla > Cervidae > Dama > Dama dama. Next base: position 56,964,132 of record NC_083699.1, read on the forward strand.
TATGCAGGTCAGGAAGCAACATTTAGAAGTGGACATGGAACATCAGACTGGTTCCAAATCAGGAAAGAAGTATGTCAAGCCTGTATATTGTCACCCTACTTATTTAACTTATATGCAGAGTACATCATGTGAAATGCCAGGCTGGATAAAGCACAAGCTGGAATCAAGATTGCCAGGAGAAATATCAATAACCTCAGATAGGCAGATGACACCACCTTTACGGCAGAAAGCAAAGAAGAACTAAAGAACCTCATGATGAAAGTGAAAGAGGAGAGTGAAAAAGTTGGTTTAAAACTCAACATTCAGAAAACTAAGATCATAGCATCCGGTTCCATCACTTCATGGCAAATAGATGGGGAAACAGTAGAAACAGTGGCTGACTTTATTTTGGGGGGCTCCAAAATCACTGCAGATAGTGACTGCAGCCATGAAGTTAAAGGACGCTTGCTCCTTGGAAGAAAAGTTATGACCAACCTAGACAGCATATTAAAAAGCAGAGACATTACTTTGCCAACAAAGGTCCATCTCGTCAAGGCTATGGTTTTTCCAGTGGTCATGTATGGATGTGAGAGCTGGACTATAAAGAAAGCTGAGTGCCAAAGAATTGGTGCTTTTGAACTGTGGTATTAGAGAAGACTCTTGAGAGTGCCTTGGACTGCAAGGAGATCTATCATAAAGGAAATCAGTCCTGAACATTCATTGGAAGGACTGATGCTGAGGCTGAAATTCCAATACTTTGGCCAGCTGATGTGAAGAACTGGCTTATTGGAAAAGACTCTGATGCTGGGAAAGATTGAAGGTGGGAGGAAAAGGGGAGGACAGAGGATGAGATGGTTGGATGGCATCACCGATGTAATGGACATTAGTTTGAGTAGGCTCCAGGAGTTGGTGATGGACAGGGAAGCCTGGCTTGCTGTAGTCCATGGGGTTGCAAAGAGCTGGATATAACTGAGCGACTGAACTGATAATGTACTCAAAATGTCCCCACTTCAATTACCAGCAAAGGGATCCTAGTGTACAGAATTCAGAAAGTACTTCAGAACCTTTGAGGTATCTAGTAGTATATTATGATGAACTGAGGGTGTTACTCTCTGCTTGTATAGAGACTCAGTGTAGTTCTTTCTCCCTTCATCTGAGAAATGAAACATGAAATATCAAGTCTTCAAACACTGGCATCATCTTACATGGGTTACCTATTCTCTCTCAATGTAAATTATTCAATCCAGCAGTGGATACTTACTCATAGTTTCTCTTGATCCTGTACAGTGTCTCTGGCAGTTTTGCCTTTGCCTTTCACAATATTATACCCTTCTATATATTGAGATTAACATGCTTTTTAAAATTTTCTCCACCTGTTGAATTTTTTTTTCTTTTAGTAAGATTCAGCTCAAATCTCACTTAAATCTTTTGTTAATTTCTATGTGCCACAGTGATCCTTCCCTAATCAGCAACTCTCTCAGCAATCTGACCCCATTAACATAGGGGGAAAAAAATCCCTTATATCTGGAGTTTTGGAACTGTTCTCTACTTGCTTTATGCTTTACTCACTCATTTATTTGTTCATTTGTTCATTTATCCATCCGTTTATCACTGAATGCCTATCCATCCATTTATCACTGACTACCTAGAATGTGCCAGACTTTCTGCTAGATTCTGGGAAAGCAGAAAAAAGAAACAGAGCTAGGAGTATGCTCTGAAAAACTGTAGTCTAATGAGGAAGCACAGGAAGTAGATACTCCCATCATACCGCTGCCTCAGCCCCCAGTTCACACAAAGGACAGAAAACAATTCCATCAGCTCCCCAAGGATGATATTAGTGGTTGTGGTGATAGCAATGGTGATACAGTGGTGGTAATGGTATTGGTGTATCTTGTGGTCCATTAATTGGGGCTTAGAAATGAACTGCAAACTATATTCCCTCCTGCTCTATAATCCTAACAGCTGAGTTATAGAATAATAGGGGCATTATCAAGAGTTTACTACTCAGAGGTATTTGGGTACATGTGTGGCTTAAAGTAGTTCCCCATATTATTCTGGATAGTGTAGAAGTTGAATAGGGCTTGTTGCTTTTACTTGGGAGACTTCCCTGGTGACTCAGATGGTAAAGCGACTGCCTAGAATGCAGGAGACACAGGTTCAATCACTGGGTTGGGAAGATCCCCTGGAGAAGGAAATGGCAACCCACTCCAGTATGCTTGCGTGGAAAATACCATGGACAGAGGAGCCTGGTAGCCTACAGTCCATGGGGTTGCAAAGAGTTGGACATGACTGAGCAACTTCACTTTCTTTCACTTTCAATTTGTTACTAAAGAAAGGGACATACATAAAGGAATGTGCACATTATGTACACATGATTTCCTTTTTTCCACATTGGAGGAAAATGAAACAAAATATTCATAGAATTTTTTGGAAATATATAGAAGCAGCACCTATGTCAATGTGGGGGTGTGAGAATGACTCAATATTGGGGAAGAGTAATCATTTGAGCTCACTCCAGGAGAATAAATAGGAGTTCACCAAACACATAAGAGGAAGGGGGAAGATAAAAGGGAAAGTTGTTACAAGGAAAGTGCTGTCATTAATAGAAGTTTGACTGTTAGTGCATAAAGGGATTGCAAATCTTTGCTTATGACTTGACAACAGAATGAAAGTTAAAAAGTGTGAAGAGCCAATTAGGCAGGGAAAATTCATGAAATGTTTAAATGTTATGTAAGGGATTTAGGATATTATTTAGAAAGTCACTGAAGAATTTTAAGCATGGATTGGTCAGCCATGAGTTTTGAAAAAATCATTCTGGGAACAGAATAGAGGATGGATTAAGGGGGAAAGCAGAAAAACCAGTGAGATACTCTTAAAGTTATGTCATTATTTCCTACTGAGCTCAACCAAGAAAGAAGTCTTGGAATAGGTTGAAGGGAGTGGATTTGAAAGATAACTGGTGTTAGGTGGCTAATTGGATATGAGTATGTGACAAAGGAGTCTGGGATAATTACCAGAGTTTCCTCTGGGTCCTCACAGGTCTGTGAGTGGTGCTATTAAGTAAGCCAGGTAATTTACAAACATGAGTTCTGTTTGGGTGATTGGAGGGCATTCATTCTCTCCCCAACTAAAACTAAAATGTAATATTTTCAATGTCAGGGACCTTTTCTTTCATTTCTTTTATTCTAGCCACTGTGTGGTAACTACAGAAATTGCATTAACAATTGATTACTGAATAGAATAAAGAAGCACAGATAAGCCATTAGTATTTTACTGAGAGGCACAGTGAAGCATAGGAAATAGTTAAGAGGACCACATGTATATTTGCATTAAATATGCATTACATTTGCATACAATTTCAGTGAATCTGTCAAAATAGTTTCATTTTTCATGTGGATTTTAAATATTCAAAATCTATTATTTCTATTATTGATGTCTTTTAAAAAGCCAATACCCATATTAGACAAAATGTCACTAGCATGCTAAGGACAAGAAGGGGCAAGCCTACTAGCATTTATTCATATTCAGATACTCCCAAAGGGCTATTTACTCCTCTCCCTAAGAGTTATTTGTATATTTGTAATTAACACATTAGTTGCAGTTTAACAATCATCTGGTGAATCTCTCTCTCTCCCCGCCTCAGAAAACCTCAGTTATATAGAAAAGCAGCACTCAGTAAAGCTCCGTTAGTAGCAACCTAATCATGGAAGGGCTTGAAGAAAGCATATGTAACAAGAATATAAGATTGCACCCTCCTCTCAGGCTGTGAGCATCTTAGTCTTCCGTTTTGTTTTTATTTCTCTAGAAGGAGCTGGATGGCTATTGGGAGGACTGTTTGCAGTGGATGGAAGCTAAAATGGATGGGTGGACGCCAATGGCCAGTCCAGCTACTTGTTCCAATTGGCCATATTACAATCACCCACAGAGCTCACCAAAAGACAGATTTACAGTCTGCACCACTGGAGATCCTCTCTCAGCAGAGTTGACGCAGGGTTTTGACATGTGCAGTGTGAGCATTGAGCAAGAGGCAGGGTTAAGAATCATCAGAATAAATGATCTTAGAGAGCTCTTTGTATCTGACATTTTCAGAATTTTCTCAACTTCTGCTTGCAGGGGAGCAGTGACAAGACCTGGCTATGACTCTGGTTCCTCACCAAACGAGAAGGGCTCTGGGGCCCAAACATGTGGAAGAATAACCTAGATCACACACTGAGTCTCTGGGATCCAGAAATGGGTCATCCAGATTCCAAAATTCAAGGATCCTCTCATCTGACCATAGTTACACTAGAAATCTTGAGCTTCTTGACTAAGCTCAGTCTTTATATTTAACCAGCAAATCATATATAAAATACTTGTCTAATCATAGATGAGCTATTTTTATATAACTGATTACAATTTCTTCATTTCCTTTCCTTCTCCCACCCTCCCTTCCTCCTTTTCTCTCTTCCTGCTGTTATTTCCTTTCTTCTGTCAAAAGAAAATTCAGAGAGCATTACTTGATGTGAGCAGTTTGAACAAAAAGAGAACTATTCAAGAACAGGGAGACTTCCAACCAAGAGTGGTCCAGAAGCTTGGCTCTCAGTAGCTATAGCTCAGTTCATAAAGCATGGATGAGAAAGTACATTTGCTGTTGTGTGTATTTTAATGATCAGTTACTAGAAACTTTCATTCCTTTTCACTGAATAAGCTTACTTGTTTGTAGCTGATGATTAGGAACTGTAAGGTCATGCTGACATGAAGACAGCACTTCAGGGAAATCTGGGCAGTTTTAAGTTTTGGTTACTTGACTGAATGTTTGATCCAGGGGTATCTTCAAACTGTGGCTTCCACTTCGGTTTTTCTTAACACTTTGTTATCCATGGGAGCAGCTACTTCATATTGGGAGCTATTTCATATTGTAGTCCACCTTGCTTTGTGCATGGCCTCTCTCTGGTTTCTTTTTTTCCCTTACTCATTTCCCTTTTTCCTACCCAGACATAATCAGTTAGGCTAGTATGTTAGATATATATTCTTAAATATATAATGCTGGGTTTCTGGGACGTTTTACATAAATTATGTTGTGCTAGAAAGTTTATTTTTCCTAAGTATAGTTTTTAGGATCCATTCATTCCTTTATGTTCACATTTAATTTGTTTCTTCTCATAATTTGATGACTCTGGAGGTGGATGACTTCAATGCATTTTTCTTATCTATTCTCACATCACTAACATAAACAATACTGGTATAAACATTCTTGTTCCGATTTGATCTCCTAGATCTGTAAAAAAGTTTCTTCAGATATATGTCCAGGAGTTGCTGTATCAGAGGCCATATGTTTAATTGATTGCTCTAAGTACTGCTAAGTTGCTGTCCATTACGCTGTACTAGTTTATACTCCTACCAACAATGCTTGGGATTCCTTTTTTCCCACTTCTTACTCACTCCACACGTGGAATACTTCAGATTTAAATTTTACCAGTTTCATGGATGTTAATTGATGGCTCAAGCTTTTAGTTTTCATTTTTTTCTCATTGTGAAAGAGTTTGCATGTGTCTTCATATTCCTTTTGACCATTTAGGATTCATTCCTCATTCATTTTTCTTGTGGGTTCCCTGTCTTTTTATTGATTTTAAAGAGTTCCTTGGATAGGCAAAATGTTAATCATGTGTCATTTTATATAGAACAATGATCTCTTCCCAGTCTTTTAATTGTTAACTGTACCAATAACACTCTATGTTAAATGAAAACTTCAAGAAACTTTTTGTCATACTGAAAACCATTTTTTTAAATCTAATCGTTTTGCACTGGGGATCTTACTTAGGAAGTCTTTCTCCATCCTTAAGACATGGAGATATTCTCCTCTGTTCTTCATTTAGCTTTCTATGTTTACCTTTTATCTTTAGGATTTTAACACATTTTTGAGTCAATTTTTCAACATGATATGGGGAAGAAATCCAGGTTGACTTTTCTCCATATTTGTGAATCAGTTTTCTCAACATCATCTACTAAAAATGAGTTCATTTCCTGTTGATATGTAAAACCACCTTTATAATATTGAAACTTCAAAATTTGCATACTTCAGAACTTTCTTTTCTATTGCAGAGGTATAAATCTGTTTCATCAGTACAATACCAACTTTTTGGTGCTTTTCATTATCTGGTATGAGAATATCCATCTCTGATTTTCTTTGTAAACAAATTTGCCTTATTTATTTACTTTTTACCCTTTGCATGTGTGTATATGTATGTTTGCTAGGTTCTGAAAAGGATACTAGATTTTTTATTAGGATTTTAGTTTATAAAGTTATGAAAACATATCTTTATAATAGAAATGCATACCTTGAGCTTAATGTATCTTTTAATTTATTCAGTTGCTATGTTAGAGTTTTTACAATTAAGTTTGTAAAGATCCTGTGATCTTGCTATTTTTCTGAGTTTTCTGTATTCGGCATAAAGTTTCTATAAGTTTTTGGAATATACTCCTCTTCATATTGAAGATGCTCTCTACTCCCAATTTTCTACATTTTAATTGAAAGGTATATTTGCAAATAATTTTTCATCATTTATTAAGAAGTATGATTATTTTCCTTCACCCATTAGTGTACTGAATTACACTGCTACCTTGCTGATGTTAAATCATCTCTAATTTGGGGGATAAATACTTTCTAATAAGAATATAGACTTTTAATATACTCATGGATTTGATTAGCTAAGAGTATTTAGAATTTTCTTATGGTCAAAATTTAAATGGACCTATAATTTCCATTTCTTGTACTGTTTTTATTTAACTCTTTAAATAAACCAAGTTATTATTTTTCTATCGTAAAATATTTTTTTTTAATTTGAGAATTAGCTATTACTTGAAATTTTAGCAAGATGTATCTGTAAAGTCACCTGGATATAGCTTTTTTTTTTTAAAGAAAATCTTTGATTGCCATGGTTATAATTATCTATTAATTTTTCTATTCTTTAATTTATACATTTTCTACTTTTCTGATATGCTTTTTGTTTGGATTTGGAAATTTCTTGTCATATAATTGTCCTTTATAAACATTTTATTATTTTTCTCATTTTCTGTTGTTTCTCTTTCTCACTTTCTATCAGTGGCACATTCTGTCTGTTTCCCTTTCTCATCTGTGTGTGCTCAAGTCACTTCAGTAATGTCCAACTCTTTGCAACCCTATGGACTGTAGCCCACCAGGCTCCTCTGTCCATGGGATTCTCCAAGCAAGAATACTGGAGTGGGTTGCCATGCCCTCCTCCAGGGGATATTCCTGTCTTATCTTTCTTACCTATTGTGAAAACTTTCTGTATTTTATTATTTTTCTCAGAAAACTGGGTGTTTGTTTTTATTAATTATATCTGGTTTCACTTAAATGATTTTTGTTCTAATATGTTCTTAATTTTTATATATTTGGATTTACTAAATTATTGACCTTAAATATTTAGTTTATTTTTTCAATATTTTTGTTTTCAAATAAAGCACTTAGAGCTATAAATTTCTAAGTTGCAAGTTATCTCTGCCCAACAATTTTGAATGTTCTATTTCTACAAGTACATTTGAATGTACTATTTTTAATGCCACTTAAGTATACTCTAGTTTGTTAACATTTTATCATTTTTCTATTTTTATTTTTTCCCTTTTAATGCAATTTTTAAAGGTTACTTTACATTTACAGTTATTACAAAATCTTTGTTGTATTTTCTGTGTTGTGCAGTACATCCTGGAGTCTATCTTAAGCCCAGTAGTTTGTACCTCCCACTCCCTGATTCCTATGTTAGCCCTCCCCCACACTGGTAACCACTACTTTGTTCTTTATGTTTGTGAGTCATCTTTTTTGATATATTCACCAGTTTGTTGTATTTTTTAGACTCCACATACAATTGATATCATACAATATTTATGTTTCTCTGACTGACTTATTTCACTTAGCATAATGCCCTCCAAGACCATCCTAGTGTTAGTGTTAGTGGCTTAGTTGTGTTCGACTCTTTGAAACCCCATGGACTGTAGCCCACCAGGCTCCTCTGTCCATGGAATTCTCCAGGCAAGAATACTGGAGTGGGTTGCCATTCCCTTCTCCAGGGGATCTTCCTGACCCAGGGAGTGAACCCAGGTCTCCCACAATGAAGGCAGATTCTTTACCATCTGAGCTACTGAGTATACCCATGTTGCTGCAAATGTTATTCTTTCTTTATGGTTGAATAGTTATTTTCTAAGCAATAATTTTTGAAAACTCAAAAAAATTATCTTTAGCCAAGGACCTGTTTAGAAATCACGGTGGCTTTTTGTCATTTCCAGACAAACTGTGACATCTTAGCTCTATCTTTTTATGAATAATTTCTGAGTTAATTTTATTTTTGTCAGATTATTGTCTTAGTAATAATCTTTGGCATTTATTTTTGGTTTCTTTGACTAGTGTATAGTCAATTTTTATGAATGTTCTATATTATGTACTTGAAAAGAATATGTATCTCTTGGGTATAGGAGGTGAAGTTCTATATTTGTCTATTAAATCAAACTATTCAAATCATGTTCTTAATATATTCCATATCTTTTCTCATTTTGTTCTTTTGTCTGCTTATCTTGTTTCTTCTGGGAAGTCTAGGTTAAATTTAAATATTTGATTTATGTAATTCTCATATTTCAGTTAGTTGTTGATTTATATATTTTGTGACTGTATGGTTAGGTTCATATATTTTCATGCTTGTTTTATCTTTTTGACATATTTTATGTAATTTATTTTTTTCAATTTTGTTTTTGATTGGTTCATTATATTCATTTGCATAAAATCTCAGTATCTCCAAAGTCAGAAGTCTTTATTACACTTTTTCCCTCCTTAGCTCTATTGCTATAATGGTTTCATAGCCAGATATTAGCAAGACCAACCAGAGAAGCACCTTTATGAGTAACTGTTCCTGACTTCTTTCTTCCCATTTCTCACTGTGTATGTGCTTCCTAAGTCAGGTAGAGGATTATGTGAATGTGTCTAAATAAATGAATACTGAGTTGCCCCTGCTAATGAGCATCTCACTCCCATAATCTGAGTAGAGTGGAAAAGAGAAGTTCCCCCAAGTTGAAAATGGATAAGGATGCTAGCCCCTGGAAGTTTCATTGTTTGAAGGGAGATGTAGGACATGGGCTAATGGATATCAAGTATAAGCATATGCATATGGTGTATGCATGTTCATTTTTTCTATACCTTTTCCAAAACAAAGTTTATTTTTCTCCATTTTACAAATAAAGGAACTGAGGTTCAGTGAAAAAACTGCATTTTCTCAATCTCACAGAGCTAATAAGTAATAGAAGTAAAACAGAAACAGGGCCATTCTGATTCTGAAGTTCACATGCTTTGAACCAGGAAATTGCTATACTCTCATTCTGTATTAAGGAAATTTGAGGAAGGGGAGTCCCTTTTATCTCAGGATTCTCTAAGAGTTGAAAATCAGGGTGAAAATATCCCAGTTTTACACTTTTGTCTGTCCATGGGGTCACAAAGAGTCAGACACAACTGAGCAACTGAACACACACACATATACTGTAGATGGATAGAATGACTCTACAAAAAGAAATAAGAGGAAGATGGGATTGCTTTTAAAGAAAGCCAGCACTGCTGACCATCCTAGCACAGTGTTACTGAACGTCTTTCAAGGTTTTTCTTTTTAAAAAAATGTAGCAGAGAAATTCAGATTGTTAAAGTTAATTGCAGGATTAAATTGCCATTTGTCAATAGGAATGTAATTTGTATTATAAATTACAGGACTGTAGCTTTCAGGCATATTTTATCAATATGTTTCCAATGATTTAATAACAATATTTCTCAAAAATAAGCCAAGCCACTTTTCTCTCTTTTTAAATGAACATGTTCAGAGGGTTTTCATCAGCGTGCTAGCCAGCTCTGCAAAATTTCTAGTAAATAAATTATCACCAGGAGGTTCAAAATCCATTACCATAAAAAAAGCCATTTTTCCCTCCCTAATCGATTGCCCACTGTGCAACTGCTAATGGGACCATACACACATGTTGTGCAGAGGGAATTCATTTTCAGGTTCTCTCTCTTCTGTAAAATTTATTTTACAAAGAATTTCTCACCAAACTCATAAATTAGTCAATGCATAAAATGAACACTTCAGCTTCCAGTAGGAAAAATATTAAGATTGTACACCTAGAGAATTTCCCAAGCTGGTTCCCAAGGAAATGAAGGTCACACTAGGTGCTCTGCAAACACTGCAGCACCTTCCTTCTCAGAGAGCCAGCGCTTTCCCTGCTCCCAACAATAGAGTGCATCGATTTACATGTTCTTGTGGGCAGTCATAGTTCCTCTTGTGCTGATAGATATTCCATTTGACAAGTGCACTGAGCAGTATTGGCTTTGGGCTTAGAAGTTTGAAAGTCATCTTGGGGCACCTAGATCCATTTTACCAAGCTACCTCAGCTCATTCCCACAATCCCCTCTTTTACCTCCAGTCCCACTCTTTCTTTCACAGATGGTATTGCAGTTGTGTAAATCCTGGTTTATAGCCTTCTATACGCTCAGGCCCTTGGCTGTCAAATCAGCCTTGCCCATGCACTGAATAGCTAATCTTAGGGACTAAAATTGGGCTTCCCATGTGGTGCTACTGGTAAAGAATCCACCTACCAATGCAGAAGATGCTAGAGACGCAGGTTAGATCCCTGGGTCAGGAAGATCCCCTGGAGTAGGAAATGGCACCTCATGCCAGTCTTCTTGCCTGGAGAATTCATGGGCAGAAGAGCCTGGTAGGCTGTAGTCCATGGGGTCACAAAGAGTCAGACACAGCTGAGCACTGCTGCTACTACTAGGGACTGAAATAAAGCAATTGTCATGGAAAAGGTCTATCCCCCCCAAATTTTATCCCAACAGAGCTGTTAAATCTAATATTTTACTTAGAAATGATTTAGGTCACTCCAGTTGTCTTCCTGTGCTGGCTTAGAATTCTGAAACTAAAGGCAGATTTAAATTCAATGATTTAATCACCTTCAGTTCACAGGTGGTTTGTCTTGATAAAGGTGGTACTCTAGGAAGAAGTAAAGTCTGGAATCCAGACTAAATTTCTGATTCTTTATTTTTGGATGAAATTACACATCCTGAAGGACAGTTCGGAGGTAGTGGAGTTCATCAGCCTGAGATGGATATGATTATAAATATTGGTGTGAATTGAGTGTGGATAGGGGAAAGAAGGCCAGGAATGGGAAAACAAAGGACATTTAAAGGGATTTAGAAAATGGCAAATTATAGTGGGAATACATAGTGGAGTTAGGTATTTTCTCTATATGTACAGATCCAGCTCTGCCTATCAACATATGCCATCCTTAAAATGTTTTTGAACTTCTCTTGTAGTAACCTATTTTTTTTTCTCCATCTCTCCTTAGGTAAGTTGTGGTTCCTGTTCTTAAAATTCCATTATTCCAGAAAAAGTCATGTGTATGGGGCAGGTAAGCACTGTATTCTGGCTTCTCAACATTTCATCTTCAAGTAACAGCTTCTCTTTGTGTATTTTTACTTGGCTAGAGACCTAATTGCACAGAGTTCAGAGTTTTCATATATTCAAGGACCTGGTGGTTTAATAACCTTATGTAAGCCAAATGGTTATTGGAAGACTGGTACACAAGGACTACAGTGTCGATTTATGTATTTATGTTTGCTACTCACCTTCTTGTGAGTTTCTTGCTAGGTGTTGTCTGACAGATCTGGATGAGTTCTCAAAAACTACATGAGGCTCCTTCTCCTAACACTCGGTTGTGCAAAATTGTGGTATTCAATATAGTTCATTTCTCTATATCAACATTACACAGCTATGTTATTATTGTGATCTATGTTGATTCATCAGAAATTCTTACATGATTATGGTCTGGCACAAATATAGATAACACATTTTAGAAATCCTTTTGCTTTTCTTTGTAAATCTCAAGTTAAATTATCTTTTCTGATGTCCTCCTGTTATTTCATTAGGCTTTCATATATATAATATCCAATAATACATAGGTAGGTAGATAGGTAAATAAAGAAAAAGAGAAGAAAAGGATGAGGGAATGAAGAAGGAAGGAAGGGAAGAAAGAAAGAAAACATATCACTTGGATAATAAGGAATAAAACTATGGCTATTATTAAAATATCATAAAAATCAGAGTGAAGGATAGAGATTTATAATTTATATAGATTTTATTTTTTAACCACTGGGGATTTTTAATGTCCTGTTATTTGCTCTAATGCATCATATCCTAAACAAGCTACAATATTCATGGCAGTTTTCCAAGTACAGAGCCCCCAAACACATTAGAGGAGTGTGTGTGTGTGTGTGTGTGTGTGTGTGTGTGTGTGTGTGTGTATGTGTGTGTGTTGAGACTGGATCCAATCAAATCAAAATCTTAAATGGAGTTAACTGAACGGTTTCTAGATTGCCAAAATGGTGGGTCTGAAACAGGGAAAATACAAATGTAAATCACCGAGTCCTGAAAATAGCCCCAGATCCTTAACAGTTTGAAAATAATAGCTGTAGTAGGATTTATGGTATTAAAGCTTTGGTCTAATTACAAACATTAATTTTCTTTAATAGCATTGCTATAGCAACTCTATAGCTAGAGGGTCTTTGGCAAGACCCAAATTATATATCTTAGGAATGCCTTCTTCAGTTATTAACACCTTACATTATTGGAACTTTAAGATAGTTTATATTCAAATGGGCTTTTCATCAGTTACATAATTTGTTTGCTCTTTAAAACTTTTTAACTACAGTGAACTTTCTCCATATTTAGGTTTTTTACTTTATTACACACTTCTCAAATACAACCTCAAATTTCCTTTGTGTTAAGTTTTTAACTACAGGAGAACAAGATTTTTAAATATATATTTTCATTGACATTAAAAAAAACAATTATAATTGTTTTGGGAACTCTTAGAGTTTTCTGACTCCTATGTAATTATAATCTCAATCTTATGAAATATTAGCAAATTTTTGCATCCAATCTTATAAATAAATGAAAAACTATAATAATGCAGTCTTGAGTGGGCAATCTAAAGTCATATAACTGAGGTAATTCTTAAACATAAGCTACCTTGGGATAAGAATGGAATATGTCACTATATGTATAACAGATATACACACATATGAAATAAACTGGCTAAAATTGTCAGTGGTTAACATTATTTCAAGTTAGTAAACAATTATAGTTTTTAATCCTCTTTATATAAGACTGGTTAAATTACACATTAAGAATGAATTTAGCTGTAGACCATCTTTTAATCAGGAAGGTCCAACTCAATAATCATTTAATAAACATCTTTTATTATTGGGAACTAAACACTGTTGAGAATAAATAAATGAACAAAATAAAAATGGTGTTCCCCATATAGTCCTTAATAGCATAGTCATGATAAGTATAGTCAGATATAAAAATAGTGTAATATAGAATATAAATATATATCAACCAGAAATGAGTGGTATAAATGCAAGAAAAATTAATATTGTAGATGGAGAATTAAGAGAAAACCTTATGAAAGGATTACTTTTATGACAGGGTGGGAAGATGGATAGAAATTTGTTGAAGTTTAGAATCATACTCATGAGCAAGATACAGGAAAGGAAAAGTCATTTTGAGGAACCCAGTGTTTATGTTTTTTTTTTTTTTTTCATTTATTTTTATTAGTTGGAGGCTAATTACTTTGCAGTATTGTAGTGGGTTTTGTCATACATTGACATGAATCAGCCATGGAGTTACATGTATTCCCCATCCCGATCCCCCCTCCCATCTCCCTGTCCACCCAATTCCTCTGGGTCTTCCCAGTGCACCAGGCCCTAGCACTTGTCTCATGCATCCAACCTGGGCTGGTGATCTGTTTCACTATAGATAATATACATGTTTCGATGCTGTTCTCTCGAAACATCCCACCCTCGCCTTCTCCCACAGAGTCCAAAAGTCTTTTCTGTACATCTGTGTCTCTTTTTCTGTTTTACATATAGGGTTATCATTACTATCTTTCTAAATTCCATATATATGTGTTAGTATGCTGTAATGTTCTTTATCTTTCTGGCTTACTTCACTCTGTATAATGGGCTCCAGCTTCATCCATCTCATTAGAACTGATTCAAATGAATTCTTTTTAATGGCTGAGTAATATTCCATGGTGTATATGTACAACAGCTTCCTTATCCATTCGTCTGCTGATGGGCATCTAGGTTGCTTCCATGTCCTGGCTATTATAAATAGTGCTGCAATGAACATTGGGGTGCACGTGTCTCTTTCAGATCTGGTTTCGTCAGTGTGTATGCCCAGAAGTGGGATTGCTGGGTCATATGGCAGTTCTATTTCCAGTTTTTTAAGAAATCTCCACACTGTTCTCCATAGTACTGTACTAGTTTGCATTCCCACCAACAGTGTAAGAGGGTTCCCTTTTCTCCACACCCTCTCCAGCATTTATTGCTTGTAGACTTTTGGATAGCAGCCATCCTGACTGGCGTGTAATGGTACCTCATTGTGGTTTTGATTTGCATTTCTCTAATAATGAGTGATATTGAGCATCTTTTCATGTGTTTGTTAGCCATCTGTATGTCTTCTTTGGAGAAATGTCTGTTTAGTTCTTTGGCCCATTTTTTGATTGGGTCATTTATTTTTCTGGAATTGAGCTGCAGGAGTTGCTTGTATATTTTTAAGACTAATCCTTTGTCTGTTTCTTCATTTGCTATTATTTTCTCCCAATCTGAGGGCTGTCTTTTCACCTTACTTATAGTTTCCTTTGTTGTGCAAAAGCTTTTAAGTTTCATTAGGTCCCATTTGTTTATTTTTGCTTTTATTTCCAATATTCTGGGAGGTGGGTCATAGAGGATCCTGCTGTGATTCATGTCGGAGAGTGTTTTGCCTATGTTCTCCTCTAGGAGTTTTATAGTTTCTGTTCTTACATTTAGATCTTTAATCCATTTTGAGTTTATTTTTGTGTATGGTGTTAGAAAGTGTTCTAGTTTCATTCTGTTACAAGTGGTTGACCAGCTTTCCCAGCACCACTTAAAGAGGTTGTCTTTTTTCCATTGTATATCCTTGCCTCCTTTGTAGAAGATAAGGTGTCCATAGGTTCATGGATTTATCTATGGGCTTTCTATTCTGTTCCATTGATCTATATTTCTGTCTTTGTGCCAGTACCATACTGTCTTGATGACTGTGGCTTTGTAGTAGAGTCTGAAGTCAGGCAGGTTGATTCCTCCAATTCCATTCTTCTTTCTCAAGATTGCTTTGGCCATTCAAGGTTTTTTGTATTTCCATACAAATTGTGAAATTATTTGTTCTAGTTCTGTGAAAAATACCGTTGGTAGCTTGATAGGGATTGCATTGAATCTGTAGATTGCTTTGGGTAGCATAGCCATTTTGACAATATTAATTCTTCCAATCCATGAACACGGTATGTTTCTCCATCTGTTTGTGTCCTCTTTGATTTCTTTCCTCAGTGTTTTATAGTTTTCTATGTATAGGTCTTTTGTTTCTTTAGGTAGATATACTTCCAAGTATTTTATTCTTTTTGTTGCAATGGTGAATGGTATTGTTTCCTTAATTTCTCTTTCTGTTTTCTCATTGTTAGTGTATAGGAATGCAAGGGATTTCTGTGTGTTAATTTTATATCCTGCAACTTTACTATATTCATTGATTAGCTCTAGTAATTTTCTGGTAGAGTCTTTAGGGTTTTCTATGTAGAGGATCATGTCATCTGCAAACAGTGAGAGTTTCACTTCTTCTTTTCCTATCTGGATTCCTTTTCCTTCTTTTTCTGCTCTGATTGCTGTGGCCAAAACTTCCAAAACTATGTTGAATAGTAGTGGTGAGAGTGGGCACCCTTGTCTTGTTCCTGATTTCAGGGGAAATGCTTTCAATTTTTCACCATTGAGGGTGATGCTTGCTGTGGGTTTGTCATATATAGCTTTTATTATGTTGAGGTATGTTCCTTCTATTCCTGCTTTCTGGAGAGTTTTAATCATAAATGGGTGTTGAATTTTGTCAAAGGCTTTCTCTGCATCTATTGAGATAATCATATGGTTTTTATCTTTCAATTTGTTAATGTGGTGTATTACATTGATTGATTTGTGGATATTAAAGAATCCTTGCATTCCTGGGATAAAGCCCACTTGGTTATGGTGTATGATTTTTTTTTTAAATGTTGTTGGATTCTGTTTGCTAGAATTTTGTTAAGGATTTTTGCATCTATGTTCATCAGTGATATTGGCCTGTAGTTTTCTTTTCCTTTTCCTTTTTTTTTTTTTTTTTTTTTTTTGTGGCATCTTTGTCTGGTTTTGGAATTGGGGTGATGGTGGTCTCATAGAATGAGTTTGGAAGTTTAGCTTCTTCTGCAATTTTTCTGGAAGAGTTTGAGTAAGATAGGTGTTAGCTGTTCTCTAAATTTTTGGTAGAATTCAGCTGTGAAGCCATCTGGTCCTGGGCTTTTGTTTGCTGGAAGATTTCTGATTACAGTTTCGATTTCCTTGCTTGTGATGGGTCTGTTAAGATCTTCTCTCTCTTCCTGGTTCAGTTTTGGAAAGTTATACTTTTCTAAGAATTTGTCCATTTCTTCCAAGTTGTCCATTTTATTAGCATAGAGCTGCTGGTAGTAGTCTCTTATGATCCTTTGTATTTCAGTGTTGTCTGTTGTGATCTCTCCATTTTCATTTCTAATTTTGTTAATTTGGTTTTTCTCTCTTTGCTTCTTAATGAGTTTTGCTAATGGTTTGTCAATTTTGTTTATTTTTTCAAAAAACCAGCTTTTAGCTTTGTTGATTTTTGCTATGGTTTCTTTAGTTTCTTTTGCGTTTATTTCTTCCCTAATTTTTAAGATTTCTTTCATTCTACTAACCCTGGGGTTCTTCATTTCTTCCTTCTCTAATTGCTTTAGGTGTAGAGTTAGGTTATTTATTTGACTTTTTTCTTGTTTCTTGATGTAAGCCTGTAATGCTATGAACCTTCCCCTTAGCACTGCTTTTACAGTGTCCCATAGGTTTTGGGTTGTTGTGTTTTCATTTTCATTCATTTCTATGCATATTTTGATTTCTTTTTTGATTTCTTCTATCATTTGTTGGTTATTCAGAAGCGTGTTATTTAGCTTCCATATGTTTGGATTTTTAACAAATTTTTTTCCTGTGATTGAGATCTAATCTTACTGCACTGTGGTCAGAAAAGATGACTGGAATGATTTCAATTTTTTTGAATTTTCCAAGACTAGATTTATGGCCCAGGATGTGATCTATTCTGGAGAAGGTTCTGTGTGCACTTGAGTAAAAGGTGAAGTTGATTGTTTTGGGGTGAAATGTCCTATAGATATCAATTAGGTCTAGCTGGTCCATTGTGTCATTTAAAGTCTGTGTTTCCTTGTTAATTTTCTGTTTAGTTGATCTATCCATAGTTGTGAGTGGGGTATTAAAGTCTCCCACTATTATTGTGTTACTATTAATTTCCTCTTTCATACTCGTTAGCGTTTGCCTTACATATTGTGGTGCTCCTATGTTGGGTGCATATATATTTATAATTGTTATATCTTCTTCTTGGATTGATCCTTTGATCATTATGTAGTGTCCTTCTTTGTCTCTTTTCACAGCCTTTATTTGAAAGTCTATTTTATCTGATATGAGTATTGCAACTCCTGCTTTCTTTTGGTCTCCGTTTGCGTGAAATATTTTTTTCCAGCCCTTCACTTTTAGTCTGTATGTGTCTCTTGTTTTGAGGTGGGTCTCTTGTAGACAGCATATATAGGGGTCTTGTTTTTGTATCCATTCAGTCATTCTTTGTCTTTTGGTTGGGGCATTCAACCCATTTACATTTAAAGTAATTATTGATAGGTGTGGTCCCGTTGCCATTTACTTTGTTGTTTTGAATCCACGTTTATACAGCCTTTCTGCATTTCCTGTCTAGAGAAGATCCTTTAGCATTTGTTGAAGAGCTGGTTTGGTGGTGCTGAATTCTCTCAGCTTTTGTTTATCTGTAAAGCTTTTGAATTCTCCTTCATGTCTGAATGAGATCCTTGCTGGATACAGTAATCTAGGTTGTAGGTTATTCTCTTTCATTACTTTAAGTATGTCCTGCCATTCCCTTCTGGCCTGGAGGGTTTCAATTGATAGATCAGCTGTTATCCTTATGGGAATCCCTTTGTGTGTTATTTGTTGTTTCTCCCTTGCTGCTTTTAATATTTGTTCTTTGTGTTTGATCTTTGTAAATTTGATTAATATGTGTCTTGGGGTGTTTCATCTTGGGTTTATCCTGTTTGGGACTCTCTGGGTTTCTTGGACTTGGGTGGCTATTTCCTTCCCCATTTTAGGGAAGTTTTCAGCTATTATCTCCTCGAGTGTTTTCTCATGGCCTTTCTTTTTGTCTTCTTCTTCTGGGACTCCTATGATTTGAATGTTGGGGCATTTCACAATGTCCCAGAGGTCCCTGAGGTTGTCCTCATTTCTTTTGATTCTTTTTTCCTCTCTGCTTCATTTATTTCCACCATTTTATCTTCTACCTCTCTTATCCTATCTTCTGTCTCCGTTATTCTACTCTTGGTTCCCCCCAGAGTGTTTTTTATCTCATTTATTGCATTGTTCATTTTTAATTGACTCTTTTTTATTTCTTCTAGGTTTTTATTAAACATTTCTTGCATCTTCTCAATCTGTCTCCAGGCTATTTATCTGAAACTCCATTTTGTTTTCAAGACTTTGGATCATTTTTATTATCATTATTCTAAATTCTTTTTCAGGTAGATTCCCTATCTCCTCCTCTTTTGTTTGACTTGGTGGGCATTTTTCATGTTCCTTTACCTATTGGGTATTTCTCTGCCTTTTCATCTTGTTTAGATTGCTGTGCCTGGTGTGGGCTTTCTGTATTCTGGAGGTCTGTGGTTCCGTTTTATTGTGGAGGTTTTACCCAGTGGGTGGGGTTGGACAATTTGCTTGT
Source organism: Dama dama (assembly GCF_033118175.1). Lineage (NCBI taxonomy): Eukaryota > Metazoa > Chordata > Mammalia > Artiodactyla > Cervidae > Dama > Dama dama. Next base: position 56,983,013 of record NC_083699.1, read on the forward strand.
CAAGGTTTCTTGGTTAGGGAAGCTTGCATCGGTGTTCTGGTGCATGGAACTAGATTTCTTCTCTCTGGAGTGCAATGGAGTGTCCAGTAATGAGTTTTGAAATGGGTCTATATGTTAGGTGTGACTTTGGGCAGCCTGTGTGTTGACGTTCAGGGCTATGTTCCTGCGTTGCTGGAGAATTTGCGTGATATGTCTTGCTCTGAAACTTACTGGCTCTTGGGTGGCGGTTGGTTTCAGTGTAAGTATGGAGGCTTTTGGACGATCTCTTATTACTTAATGTTCCGTGTAGTCAGGAGTTTTCTGGTGTTCTCAGGTTTTGGGCTTAAGTCTCCTGCCTCTGGATTTCAGTTTTATTCTTCCAGTAGTCTCAAGACTTCTCCAACTATACAGGACTGATAATAAAGCTTCTAGGTTAATGGTGAAAAGATTCTCCCCTGTGAGGGACACCCAGAGAGGTTCACAGAGTTACATGAAAAAGAGGGAAGGGAGGAGGGAGATAGAGATGAGCAGGAGGAGAAAAGGGGGGACTCAAGAGGAGAGAGACAGATCTACACAGTTGTCTGTTCCCAGAGTGTTCTCCATAGCCCAGACACCCACAAAGGTTCACAGAATTGGATTGGGAAGATAAAGGGAAAGGAGGAAATAGAGCTGTTCTGAGGTAGAAAACGGAGAGTCAAGATTGGGAGAGAGTAATCAACACACTCCAGAATAAAAATGGGAACTGAATATTGGATTCTTAAATGTCCAAAATTTATATCACATACTGAAAAACAAAGATTAAAAATCTAGAGTAGAGGTTAAACTCTTAAAAATACAATATTAAAAAAAAAACAAAAACACAAAAAATTTTAGAAATGTATATGAAGTTCAGTTTTAAAATAGGGCTTCTCTTTTTTTTTTTTTTTTTTTTTGCAAGGTTATAGTGAAATGAAAATGAAAATTAAGGAGTAGTAGAGGAGTAATAGAGGACTTTAAAAGGAAATAAGAGAAAAAAGGAAAAAAAATGAAAAAGAAAAAAAAGAGAAAAAAAATTTTTTTTCCTAATTAAAAAAATTGTAAAAATCTATGAAAATGAAAGTTAAGGCGTAATGGGGGAGTAATAGGCAATTTTAAAAGAAAATAAAAGAGAAAAATTAAAAAGAAAAGAGGAAAAAAATTTTTTTTAATTAAAAAAAAAAGTAAAAATATATCTAGGAATTTCTCTGGAGCTGTTGTGGTCAGTGTGGATTCGGTTCAGTTTCAGATAGCTCCTCGTTCCAGCTTACACTTCTTGATATCTACAGGCCCCTTCCGGTGTAGTCGGTGTTTTCTACAGGGATTTTAATCTGTTGCACAGGTCCTTTCTGAAGCAGTTCCCTTTGTTTATTTGGCTTTTGTTTGCTGGGCTCTTCAGTGCCTAATTTCCGCCCTGACACAGGCGGGCGGAGGTGGTCTCTTATTCAGGTTGCTAGTTCCGTAGCCCTGCAGGGAGGGACTGGCGCTGCTTTCCCCATCTACGCTGCTCAGGCTCCCGGCTGCTCTATATGGAGCGTGCCCTGCGCTGCGTGTGGTTCCAGCCCTCGGGTGTTCCACAAAAGCGCGGACTCGGCTGCGCCTATGTTTTGTGCCTTCCCCAGCCCAAGCAGCTCAGGCAGCCAGGAGCTTCACGGGCGTACTCCCCGGGTGCACCAGTCGGGTGCGTGCGCCTCCTCCCCTCCGCGTCCCCAGCCCCAGTCCCCTCCCGCGCAGGTCGGGTGCATGCGCCCTTTGTCTAGCCGCGACCCTCCCGGCGGATGTCGACCATCCAGAATCTCAGGAAGTCTTTGGTTAGAAACTGGAGGCCTGTTTGCAGTGCGGTAGGGGATGCGGTCCTTGGGGCCAAGCCTGCCCCTTTCCCCTCCCCGCTGCCTCCTGCCTCTGGTGGGGCTGGGCCGGTCCGCAGCCGGCTAGCTCCTCTGGACTTGCTCGATCCCTTTGTTCTGTGAACGGCCGGCAGTGTGTTCAGGCCGGTTAATTTTCTCTCTCTCTTTTGCTGTCCCATAGTTTAAGTTGGTAACTCACAAAAGCTCCCTCCGATTGCCCTCAGGCCTGGTCCTTACCCTAAGCAATGCCGCCCGCTCCTTTCCGTTCCGCCCCCACTTGCTGGTGGCAGATGCGGGCATCTGGGGTACTTTTCTGCTGGGGGTTACTTTTAGGCTCGTAATCTGTGGGTTATATTTATTGTTCCCCTCCCAGTCAGGTTGCCCTCCGAGATTCAAACACTTCCCCCAGACCCGCCAGTGCGAGGGTTTCCTGGTGTCTGGAAACTTCCTCTATTAAGACTCCCTTCCCAGGGTGGATCTCCGTCCCTAGCTCTTTTGTCTCTCTTTTTATCTTTTATATTTTGTCCTACCTCCTTTCGAAGACAATGGGCTGCTTTTCTGGGCGCCTGATGACCTCAGCTAGTGATCAGAAGTTGTTTTGTGAAGTTTGCTCTGAGTTCAATTGTTCTTTTGATGAATTTGTAGGAGAGAAAGTGGTCTCCCCGTCCTATTCCTCCGCCATCTTGGCCCCTCCCCAGGGTGTTTTAAGAAAGGTGTTAGAGGATGTAACTGTCTATTAAAAAACAAATTAGATGAAATAATTTTTAAGTCTCCAGAATTACTATTTTTGACTATATGTGGCTTTGAGAGAATCTGTAAGAATCTTGATTTCATGACATTCTGTTCTCTTTAATTTATGCTGCATCTTTCATAGGAGTTTTGCAATACACGTTTGACAATGAGTGAATTGTCTATAAAAAATGTAAGTTCCTCCTTTGGTTTATAAATCCATTGAAAAGGAGATTGTAAACTTAAGGAAAAATCATTCATCTTTTACCAAGATTTTTGCATATAGTTTAGATAAATGTGTTTCATTGTCTTATTAAGACTTATTAAGACTATTATAATTAAGACTTATTAAGACTATCTTGACTTCTTACTTTATGAAGATACAACTTGTACATTCCTCCCTGGGTCCCCAAATTATTGACCATCTGCCCTAGAACAGAGCAGCTGAACCTTACAAATATGTAACCTAAGGTAGTGGTGTTTAAGAGTAGAAACTCTGAAATTTGTCTACTTATGATTGAATCTGTTTCACAACTACCAGCAGTATAGTTTTGGACGAGTTGCTTAAACCCTTTGTGCTTTGGTTTCCTCATCTTTAAAATAGGAATGCAAAATTCATAGGTGTTTTAAAAATAAAAGTCATTGGTATATCTAAAAAGATAGAAATATGGCTGGCTCGTAACTCTGGACATGCTTACTCTGTTCATCTTTGAATGCTGAAGTATTTGAAAAACAGCTTTAATTTAAATGCAGTAGAGGATCTTTTCTTAAAATTCAATATAATTGTAATTATTTCTTGGATTTAGTTAATGAAATTCATACTATAGACCATGCTCCTATAGACCATTTTAACAATCACTGAGAATATGTACATGTAGAAAGATTTATTTTATGTAGAATTGTCTCCTATGTCATTTTCAAAGAATAGATCTGAAACTGGAGAAATTTTATAAGGCAGAGGTACAGCACCTAAAATTTCTCCAGATGCTGTACCTCTGTCTTATAACTCAGCATTTTGTTCTTAGTTAATTTGCTGCATAGTTGTTCCTGGTACCAGAAATCTTACCAATGAGGTCAGACTTATCATCTTTAATTCTCTTTTGATGCAGAATTTATCATCTTTAATTCTCTTCTGATGCCTCCTATTTATACTTATATTGTCATTCCTAACAAACAGTCATGTATCACCCAGATTTTTTTTTCAGATTTCATTCTGCAATGATAACTGAGAAGTATATTTGGCAATAATAGCTATTGCTGTTTTCATTTGTCTCAAGGGCTGTTTTATTTGTATCTATTGCAGTGTAATGATGCAAACCTTGACAACACTCTGGAATGAGCTGTGTAGTAGGCAACACTTGAGTGAGAAGGAAAGACTGATCTGCAAAAATATGGAAATGTGAATTTTCCTTTAGAACACACTTTTCCAGAAGAAACAAGGACTCTAATGGGAGTGTTTTCAATATTGTTTCTCTGTTCCACTATGTAATAGCAGGAAAATATTGAATAATACAGTTCAGTAAAGTTTCATATTTTTATGAGCAGTTTTATCAGAAGTACTGCTATTTTTCTAAATAGCATTATTATTAGTCTTTGGATTGTGCCAGAAGACCATGAATATGTCAAAAATGATACAATCACTTTCACTTATAGTCCAAGGTACACAAAATCAAATACGGAACCAGTGGTAATGTACACACTGTGACTGCATTTAATGAAGTTCCGTTGCCTTTTGCTTTACTTTGGAGAATGAGGGGAGAATGTGTGTTTGAAGCAGAATTTGCCGGAAGAAGTGAGTTAGTCAATATAGCAGAAAATAATTTAGAACCAAGAGTAAGGGAAAGCTTAGAAGAACACTAAGTGTCAGTGTGGATAAGATGACCACTGGGGGAGAGACAGTGTAGCCTGTAACAAGCATAGAACTCAACCGTTTCCCCCCGCCCCCACCTTGGTTTCTAATTGAGTAATGTGTAGAGATAGGGTTTCATTATACACTTCAAGCTTGGGATTTATTTTCTCAAGGCAACTAGCTATAAAAATCTTTCTGGGTTGTAAAGAATTATGCATACACACATAAAATATTTTGTTAGAGTTTGTTATTTAATAGTGACATTCACTTAAGTTTTGCGATTCAAGATGTCACAGTCCTTTGCTGACTATACCTTGACTATATTTCAAAATTGTTATGTGTGCATGTGTATATGTATTTGTAGCAGATAGTGCGTAATCAATCGTTCATTTTGTTTCATATTTATTCCCCACACTTCCCCTTGTTCTGCTCTGTGTCACTGGCCCCTGACCCTACAAGCTGTATTTTCCTAGTGCTGCTGCCAGCTGGCTGCTACTAAGTTTAGCAAATGGGAGACACTGGTGGGAGATTGGCTGTGAGAGCAAATAAGCCAGGCTAATTCTGTCATCTCTGCATGCTGCTACATTTCTTCCATGGTCACAGCTCTCACAGGACAGCCTCTGCTGTGGTTTCAGTTCCTGTTGCGTGGCCAGACTCTGTGATAAAAACTCATCCTTCCTTCAATTCAAGGGATGGCAGTTGTTGTTGTTGTTTACTCTCTAAGTCACGCCCGACTCTTTGTGACCCCATGCACTGTAGCCCATCAGGCTCCTCCATCCTTGGTATTCTCCAGGCAAGAATACCGGAGTGGGTTGCAATTTCCTTTTCCAAGGGATCTTCCTAATTCAGGGGTGGAACCCACGTATGCACTGGCAGGTGGATTCTTTACCACTGATCTACTAGGGAAGTCCAGGGATAACGTATCTTTCTGACAATTCCTGATTTACTTTAGCATCCTCTGTTTAATGTTCAGCAATTCCATCATCATGTAACTTCTTTCCTGGATTAAATTCCTTCTAATGATCTATCTGCCATGGATTCTATTTTCCTGACTATATTTATACTGGTTTTAAGGTTGGGCTTAGCATTTTGAGTCTGCCTCAGTCGAGTTCATGACCATTCCACCTTTAAAATGGATAGTAAGCCACCACACAGGTACCAGAGTATCTGACTAAACTCTCCTAGATCTTTGTATTGCAAGGCATGGCTTCACCTCCAATATGTTCACATTAACCTTGCACTTTCGTAAGCAAACCCAGCAATGCTCTCAATCTCTTATACCTCACTACAGATGCCAACCTGATTGGAGAAGCAAATTGCTAATGTGCTTTGACGAACCTATTTTCAGGGAAGGAATAGAGGTGCAAATGTAGAGAACAGACCTTGGACATAACAGGGCAAGGAGAAGGTGGGCTGAGTTAAGAGAGTAGCACTGACATGTATACACTACCATATGAGGAATAGATAGCCAGTGTGAAGCTGCTGTATGGACAGTGGGAACTCAACCCAGTGCTCTGTGACAACCTAGAGGGGTGGGTAGGGGAGAGGTTCAGGAGGGATGGGACATATGTGTATTTGTGGTTGATTCATGTTTTTATACGAGGAAGTCAACACAATGTTGTAAAGCTGTTATCCTCCAGTTAAAAATAGATTTTAAAGTGAATTAATTAAATTTAAAAAAATTTTTTTTAAAAATTCCAAACAATAATATTGACTTAAATTTTATTAGGTTGGTGCAAACATAATTGCAGTTTTAGACTGTGAATTTTAAATCATTATAACTAGGCTCAAACGTATCTTTATTAATCAAAATAGGAACCATTACAATCAACACATTTTTGTCAACAAGAAATAAGTTTGTTTATTTCTATAGCATGAAAATCTGTGCTTTAGGATTTGGCATACTCTTGGAAACTGTTTTCTGCCTCCTGTTGGTTGTGAAGTGATTTCCCGGCAAAATTTGTTGAGACGCTTGAAAAAGCGATAGTCAGTTGGCAAGAGTTCAGGTAAATACAGAGGATGAGGCAAAATTTTGCAGCCCAATTCATCCAACTTTTGAAGTGTTGGTTGTATAACATGCAGTTGGGTGTTATTGTGGAGAATTGAGCCCTTTCTGTTGACCAATGCTGGCTGTAGGCACTGAAGTTCTGGTGCATCTCATCAATTTACTGAGCATACTTCTCAGATATACTGGTTTCATCAGGATTCAGAAAGCTGTAGTGGGTCAGATAGGCAACAGACCACCAAACCCTGAGCATGACCTCTTTGTTAGTGCAAATTTGGCTTTGGCAAGTGCCTTGGAGCTTCTTCTCAGTCCAGCTACTGAGCTGGTCATCTCCAGTTGTCATATACAATCCACTTTTTGTCACCAGTTATAATCCGATCGAGAAATGGTTCATTGTTGTTGTGCAGAATAGGAGAAGATGACACTTCACAGTGATGATTTTTTTGATTTTCAGTCAGCTCGTGAGGCACCCACTCACTGAGCTGTTTCACCTTTGTGATTTGCTTCAAGCGCCAAAGGACCGTAGATGGTTGACCCTGAGTTCTTCAGCAACTTCTCCTGTAGTTGTAGGAGGATCAGCTTCAATAATGGCTTTCATTGGTGGTGGGCCACTACACTCCTCATCTTCAAGGCTTCTGTCTCTTTTGCAAAACTTCTTGAACCACCAGTGCACTGTATGTTCATTAGCAGCCCCTGAGCAAGATGTGTTGTTGATGTTGTGAGGTGTCTCCACTACATTACAACCAATTTTGAATTCAAATAAAATTGTTGGAATTTCTTTTTTGTCTAACATCACTTCCATAATCCAAAATAAATATAAAATAAATAGCAAGTGATAAGTCATTAGAAAAAAAAACATAAAATGAGAAATGCACATTAAAGTGATATATAACATAACCACATTTATTTAAGAATATATTCTAATATCAAATGCAAAATTTCAACAAGCAAAAACCACAATTACTTTTACATCAACCTAATAAAAGCAGTTTACACATGGGAAAGGTTTTGAAATTTTAAAAACATTTTACTTTTTTCATGGAGAAGGTTAAGTCTTAATATTACCTGAGCAGTTGGTGTCACATGGATGGGAAATGTCCTTCTAAGTAGAAAAAGGATGTGGGAAAATGGATATGGTAACAAACAGAGCTGTAAAAGTCTGAGGCCAGTAAGAAGAGGCTATGAGTAGGGGAATCAGTTCAGTTCACTCACTCAGTCGTGTCTGACTCTTTGCGACCCCATGACTGCAGCATGCCAGGCTTCCCTGTCCATCACCAACTCCCAGAGTTTACTCAGACTCATATCCATTGAGTCAGTGATGCCATCCAACCATCTCATCCTCGGTCGTCCCCTTCTCCTTTCGCCTTCAATCTTCCCCAGCATCAGGGTCTTTTTCAATGAGTCAGTTCTTCACATCAGGTGGCCAAAGTATTGGAGTTTCAGCTTCAACATCAGTTCTTCCAATGAACACCCAAGACTGATCTCCTTTAGGATGGACTGGTTGGATCTCCTTGCAGTCCAAGGGACTCTCAAGAGTCTTCTCCAGTGCCACAGTTCAAAAGCATCAATTCTTTGGCACTCAGCTTTCTTTATAGTCCAGCTCTCACATCCATACATGACTACAGGAAAAGCCATAGCTTTGACTAGACAGACCTTTGTTGACAAAGTAATGTCTACTTTTTAATATTCTGTATAGGTTGATCATAACTTTCTTTCCAAGAAGCAAGCACTTCTAATTCCATGGCTGCAGTCACCATATGCAGTGATTCTGGACCCAGAAAAATAAAGTCAGCCACTGTTTTCCCATCTATTTCCCATGAAGTGATGGGACCAGATGCCATGATTTTAGTTTTCTGAATGTTGAGCTTTAAGCCAACTTTTTCACTCTCCTCTTTCACTTTCCTCAAGAGGCTCTTTAGTTCTCCTTCGCTTTCTGCCATAAGGGTGGTGTCATCTGCATATCTGAGTTTATTGATATTTTTCCCGGCAATCTTGATTCCAGCTTGTGCTTCTTCCAGCCCAGCGTTTCTCATGATGTACTCTGCATATAAGTTAAATAAACATGGTGACAATATACAGTCTTGATGTACTCCTTTTGCTATTTGGAAACAGTCTGTTGTTTAATGTCCAGTTCTAACTGTTGTTTCCTGACCTGCATACAGGTTTCTCAAGAGGCAGGTCACATGTCACATTCCCATCTCTTGAAGAATTCTTCACAGTTTATTGTGATCCACACAGTCAAAGGCTTTGGTATAGTCAATAAAGCAAAAATAGATGTTTTTCTTGAACTCTCTTGCTTTTGCGATGATCCAGCACATGTTGACAATTTGATCTCTGGTTCCTCTGCCTTTTCTAAAACCAGCTTGAACGTCTGGAAGTTCACAGTTCATGTATTGCTGAAGCCTGACTTGGAGAATTTTGAGCATTACTTTACTAGCGTGTGCGGTGAGTGCAATTGTGCGGTAGTTTGAGCATTCTTTGGCATTGCCTTTCTTTAGGATTGGAATGAAAACGGACCTTTTCCAGTCCTGCGGCCACTGCTGAGTTTTCCAAATTTGCTGGCATATTGAGTGCAGCACTTTCACAGCATCATCTTTTAGGATTTGAAAGAGCTCAACTGGAATTCCATCACCTACACTAGCTTTGTTCGTAGTGATGCTTCCTAAGGCCCACTTGCCTTCACATTCCAGGAGGTCTGGCTCTAAGTGAGTGACTACACCATCATGATTATCTGGGTCATGAAAATCTTTTTTGTACAGTTCTTCTGTGTATTCTTGCCACCTCTTCTTAATATCTTCTGCTTCTGTTAGGTCCATACCATTTCTGTCCTTTATTGAGCCTATCTTTGCATGAACTGTTCCCTTGGTATCTCTAATTTTCTTGAAGAGATCTCTAGTCTTTCCCATTCTATTGTTTTTCTCTATTTCTTTGCGCTGATCACTGAGGAAGGCTTTCTTATCTCTCCTTGCTATTCTTTGGAACTCTGCAATCAAATGGGTATATCTTTCCTTTTCTCCTTTGCTTTTTGTTTCTTTTCTTTTCACAGCTATTTGGAAGGCCTCTTCAGACAACCATTTTGCATTTTTTCATTTCTTTTTCTTGAGGATGGTCTTGATCCTTACCTCCTGTACAATGCCATGAACCTCTGTCCATAGTTCATCAGGCACTCTGTTTATCAGATCTAATCCCTTGAATCTATTTCTCAGTTCCATTATATAATTGTAAGGGATTTGATTAGGTCATACCTGAATGGTCTAGTGGTTTTCCCTACTTTCTTGAATTTAAGTCTGTATTTGGCAATAAGGAGTTCATGATCTGAGCCACAATCAGCTCCCAGTCTTGTTTTTGCTCAATGGCATATGCTAATTTATTTAAAGATAAGCCAATAGCATTTTTTTTTCAGATTTTTGACAAAGTGTATCCAATACTTATAGTTTATTTTGGATAAAAGACATAATTTATCAATACTAAAGCATCACTTTAGATGTTGCACAGCCAGTCAATGATAGGAATATTGCTTTTTACTAAAGAAGAACTGTTGTGACCTGATTGACATTAAAAATTATTTTTGCCTACAATCTATCTCTTTAGGGTCTCATATATAGAATTACACTTGGCAGATATATTCTGAAAGTATTTAATTAAGATCAAAAATTTTTGAATGAACCTGATGCTTCTAGTCACCTTGTGGAAATAGTACTAGTGAAATTCAAATTTTAAGTGAGTAATATACTCAGTGTGTTTTCTTTTCAAATTATAGTATATGCCCATATTATAGTCCATACATGGTAAAATTTAGAAAGGCTATCAAAGTAATATTGGTGCTATCAAGGAAATCAAATAATATGAGTTGGAAAAATATCTAGGAAGACTTTAGTCCAACACTATCATTATAATAAATAATAAAGCTATGGTTTACATAAATAAAATGATTTGTCCACACACAGTCACTCAACAAAGTAGCAGATGAGTCAGGGATAGAATTCAGTTCTCTTAATTTCAAGCACAGAAAAATAGGATTACTCATTCTACTTTTATTTGTGCCATATTCTGTTGATCAATAACTTGTTACACTCTCACACTCAGAAATTCTTCAGATAATATATCAAAAGAAAAGTGCATAGAGTAAAAGAAGACTGGTAAACCTAGTGATCCTTTGTTACAGGCTGAGTGAAAAGAAGTCTCTCTCTCTCTCTAAAATTGCCCATTAGAAAAAATAGGTCAAAAGATACTAGATTGAGAAATGTTCCAATCTTGGGGAAAGTCATATAATTTTATGACTACTATGTGTGAGTTTGGAGTAAATTCAAGAAAAGGAAAAATATACGATTTTCAGTCATGGACAGCCATTTCTTTAGCTTGAAAAATCCTAGGAATTATATACCCGTGAGTACTATATTGGTAAAGAAATTAGGATAATAGGAAATGGAATTATCTCATAATTTCCAACTGAGCTCTCATTCTGTATTTCCAGTTAGGTATGATATATTGCCAAGTTTATATTACTATCACAGATTTCCAACACCACACAGAATTAATAAATATTAGCATTGTCATATTTATTTCAAATTTCTTTTATAAATAAAACTTTATAAATTGAGTAATGCTCTCTTTTCCTATTCCCATTTTAAAAACAACTTATCTATAGCATTATGCTTGTTTCTATAAATCTAAATGTTTATGGTTTCTGCTATTTGCTGGGCATATGATGGATGTTTAAAAAACTTAACTGATTCTGATTTGAAAGAATTAGAATAGGTTACTTTCTAGTGCCTTTAAAAATACTTGTTATCTCTGATTCTGTTCTATTTTATATTTCATCTAACTTTTAACATCTGGGATTGTAAATAACATCAAGAAAAAAGGCATAAAATTTAAAACACTGAAAGACACAGTATTTTTTACCTTTTCATATTCTTGCTTACATATTTCCATTTCCCTTTTTCTCAAACCTTTTGGTTGTAATTACTCGTTACACAACCCTTACCTGATGATGGCTCTTCTGTTTATCTTTCTCCTTCTCTTCTCCCTCTTCCTCATTATTATTATTATTATTGTTATGCATTGAATATTTCAAAGAATTTGAGGAGAAACCAGAATAGGAGAGTCAGACCTGCATATGATACCTAAATTGCTTTGGTGGTATCTATCCAAGTAGATAATGTCTTCATTTTAAAGTTTCTTGAAGCATGGAAGACTTGGCATTAGAGTGATTTTCTATACTCAGTGGGATAATTGAACAGAAAAGTATCTGGAACCATGGTTAACTATGGAAGAAGCAGTCCTCCTTAACATAGTTTGTCATTGTTGAAATGACGAGAGTTCTGAGTTTTAAAGCTACAGTTGGGAGAAAGGAAATGAAACAGTGACTTCTCTCCACCCAGATGTTAAAAGCTGAAAACAGTCTAATCTCAGTTTGACATGAAATGAAAGTCCTGTTTTTGAATATAGATCGTGTCCCAGTTCTCCATGCTCTTTTTAAGCCTGCTGACTATGTGACTATAATGGGCTGGCCTCATGACATCTTCAAAGGCCAGTAGAAAGCTGGGGAGCCAGAGCAGGGTAGAATTCGGTCATGGCTGTATTGAAAGGTCAAGCAGCACATATGTTTGCGTGCATTCCTCTCGCAACTCTAGTTAGTATACAACTTGAGGTATTGATGGGTCTGAAGACCCATCTGTGTGAGCATCAGTGGAGCCTGTGAACAACACAAATCACAGACAGCATCCTGTGGTTCTATTGTTTCAGTTTCCCTAAGATCTGCATTAACTAATTGCCTTGATTTCCTTCCTGTGGGGTGCTCTCTTCTCTGTTAACCTAATACAATGCTATTATTAAAACTGAACTTAAAACCAGGCTATAGTGTTACTATTGAGCTATCTGCCTACTCCCTTAGGTAATGTAATACTTGGCTCCCAGTTAGGACATTCTTTTATTAAAGTGACACAGTGCTGCTTACAAATATTAACTCATTAATTTGCTGTGGCATCTCTCTGTGACTCCTAGAAAGTATTATTTTCCGCAGTTTATAAAGGGAGAAAGAGAATGTGGGCACATTTTCCTAAATTCACACTGGAAAAGAGGGACAGGGAGAGGAAGAAACAATTACATGCTTCCCCTAACATCTTACCAGACCTCCCATAGCTACAGTGTTATTTCTTTTGTTGAACTTGTCACAATCCAAAAAGTTTACCAGATTGTGTCTTAACACTCACTAATGTGTGATCTCAGGTGAATACTTTTGTCTCCAAATCTCAGTTTCCTCATATATAAAGTAGTGGAAACAATATGCTTTGTTAGGCTTGTTGAGAGGACTGCAGTAGATCCTTTTTGTAAACTGCTTAGTAGACTCTTTTCTTGGTATATAGTAAGTATAAGAAAATGAAAGCATTTCTTAATCAAATCAAGCCACTTTCAATAGTTACAGTGTCTAATAATGAAAGTGCTATTTCACAAGGTAATGAATTACCCATCACTGCCAGGGTGTATCCAGAGACTGATACCCATTGCTCATCTGCCTTAGAGGAGGGGCCATGCATTGGTGTGTCGCTAGATGGTTTCTGAGGTCTCTTCCGACTCTTAACAGTCCAAGTAGTGGTAGGCAGAGAAGCATTATATTGAAGGATCATGAAAAGTCTTGACACTTGCACAGCTTTTTATAGTTTAAATATGTACTTTGATTATGTATACATATATTCTCATTTAATCCTCATAGTAACCCTACATGGAAGACAGGAGAGGTATAATATCTTTCTTTTGCATATAGGAAAATAGTAGCACCAGAGAAGTTAAATGACTTTCTCAAGATTATATATTTAGAAAGTTGAAACACCATGTTTTTCAACTCTGTGTTCCTGCATCTTACATCATGAAGTTTATTCATGTTTCTCTTCTTGCTGCTGCTGCTGCTGCTAAAGTCACTTCATTCATGTCCGACTCTGTGCGACCCCATAGATGGCAGCCCATCAGGCTCCCCCGTCCCTGGGATTCTCCAGGCAAGAACACTGGAGTGGGTTGCCATTTCCTTCTCCAATGCATGAAAGTGAAAAGTGAAAGTGAAGTCGCTCAGTCCTATCTGACTCTTAGCGACCCCATGGACTGCAGCCTACCAGGCTCCTTGGTCCATGGGATTGTCCAGGCAAGAGTACTGGAGTGGGGAGCCATTGCCTTCTCCGAGTTTCTCTTCTTGGATGGGTCCTATTTAAACAGACTTTCAAATATTCACTTCTTTTCAGCATTTCTCTTCTGTGTTCTCCACATCTAGTCAATTCGTCCAGCGTCCACAAAGAACAATATTGCAAAGCTCATATGTACTGGTTGAAGACCTAAAGTGAAAAGTGAAAGTGAAAGTCACTCAGTCGTGTCCAACTCTTTGGGACCCCATGCACTATACAGTCCACGGAATTCTCCAGGCCAGAATACTGAAGTGGGTAACTGTTCCCTTCTCGCAGGGGGTCGAGATCAAACTCAGGTCTCCTGCATTGCAGATTCTTTACCAGCTGAGCCACCAGGGAAGCCCAAGAATACTGGAGTGGGTAGCCATTCCCTTCTCCATGGGATCTTCCCAACACAGGGATTGAACCCAGATCTCCTACGTTATGGACAGATTATTTACCACCTGAGCCACCAGGGAGGCCCAAGAATACTGGAGTGGGTAGTCTATCCCTTCTCCAGGGGACTTCCTGACCCAGGAATCCAACCAGGGTTTCCTATACTGCAGTAGATTCTTTACCAGCTGAGCTTCCAGGAAAGACCTGAAAACTGGGAAGAACTTTACCACCGTACCCCTAACCTCACCTTCCTCCAAATTTTGCTCTAACATCCAGGATAAGATGAATGCCAAGAGCAGATACCATCCTGTGTTATTCTCTGTGTAGCAATGACATTCTGAATGGTCATGGGGAGAGGGGAGGAACATTTCTTGCTGTGAATTAGTCTTGAAATGAAAACCGCTTTTTGATCTAAATCTGTGGTTGCATAGTCATTCAGCTGGTGACTAATTGGGGTGGCTGTGACTGGGCTGGTAGCAGGAAGCCAGTTCTGTGAGGCTGAGAATGGGCTCTCACCTTGCTGCAATTTACTGCCATAATGAGAGGAAGGAGAAAAATGCTGCAAGTGTTTAATAGCTAAGCAAAGTGTTTTCACACCTTTTTTTTCTTCTTCTTCATCAAGCTTCAAACACACATCACAGCAGATATATCAGTTGCCATTTCAGCCATTTGGATCATTTCAGCCTTTTTTTCCCCATTTTTTCTAAGCTTAACCCACTGTTTTTTACCATTCACTGCAACTAATACTCTGTCTGCTCTCTGAAAAATTAACACCTTCAGCCAGCGGAGGCATTGGATTTGTTCTTCGTCACATCTCCCCAAGGCAGAAAAACAAAAGACTTAAATATGCATGAGTGCTGCTTCTAAGGCTTAGTTGAAACTTTCCTCCTGTTTGTCTTACTGGGAAGTAGAAGGTTGAACTAGGTCCATTTGAAGGTCCTTCTCCATCTTGTGTGTGGGTCATCCACTCTATCTCATTGTCTCTCCCTCCTGTGAATCAGTAAGGCAGTCAGACCAGTTGTAGGAATACATTAGCTCAGTTTATATGTGTTTGGGCAGGTAGTACATGAATTTCAAGTCAGAATGATTTGTGGAGAAGGAAATACCAAGAGAGTGAAATCACCAGGAAATCTTGAAAAGAGAAGTTCATTCCTTGTTTTATTCCGTCTTTCATTTTTTATTCAGTAAACCATGAACACCATATAACTAATATTAAGATAATTATAAAACTTGAACCCTTTGGGTACTTCTCAGCCTTTCATGAGAGACATGTCAGTAATAAGACAATGAACTCTGTAGTAAGAGATGTAGTAAGAGATGGCAATTCAGGTCTTTCAAAAGCAGAGAAAAAGGGACTCTGACTATGTCTTGAGGAGGGCTGAAATGTTTTCCCAGAGGTGGAGATGCATGAGTAGAGTCTCACAGAATGAAATCACAGAGTAAATTCAGGAAAACGAGTCTTTCTATATAGCAGGATATACCAAGTCATGACCCTGTGAAGAAGCATGACATGTCCAAGGCAAATGGTTTGGTGTGATTAAAGCAAAGTGCCTACCTGAGGCAGTGGCACGAGGTGTGGTTAAAGAATCATGGAGAGGTGGCTTTTAAAAGTCCTCACATGTCTTGAGAAGGAGTTTAGAATTCAATTGTGATGACAGGTTATCTGGTTAAGTTTTTAGATTAAGACAATTCCAAAGGCCACCATGTTCTAGCATCTGATCTATGTGAGGAGCAGCTGGTCTATGTCCCTTTTTTCAGTTTGCTTCCGTTTAAGCTGAGACTGAGACGCTGCATTTCCAGAACTTGGTTGGCATTGATGTAATTCACCTGTATCTCTGTGCTGAAGGGGTGGACTCACCTAAGTGGCAAGGTATACAAAAGCACTTCATGAGTTAAAGCAGTCCTTTTTCAAGCTGGACTAAGGCCATCATATTGGGCCCAGAGAAGGGAGAGACTGGAGGGAGATGATACGGGGAGAGAAATGGGAGGACTTGAACCACAACTCAGTGAACCGTTTGGATTCAGTGACAAATGAAACCTGGAGCTTGGGCTATTGGAAATGATAACATTTTCCACTGTTAAAAAGGAGCAGGCATGTAGAAGAACTGTGGCAGAGGAGAAACAGCTTAGGATACAGTAATTCTTACATTGAATTTGTTGATGGCTGACACATAGCTCAAAGCATCTGATTGTCCTTGATGTTTCTACAGCAGTATTCACTTAGCTTCTGTTACTTCAATACCATTGTTAAAGAGACCTTAAGTAACCCATAAACTTCCTTAGGATTATATGCATTCCATCTTGGGGGAACAAGAGCAAGGGGGTCTATATATTAATGTTAATAACAAAAGTAATTTATAAATAAACAATACTAATATATAATAATAACGAAACATACTATGCACCAGGTGTATGTTAAGCATATTATATATGTTATATATTAATATATATTTAATTCTCACAACCATAAGATGGAAGTAGTCTCATGATTAGCATTTTACAGAAAATAAAAAATCTAAGATCCAGTAAATGAAATGATTGGCCAGGACCTCAGGATATCATATGACATAAATAGGATTTAGAACCAGACTTGGTATTTAAAAAAATAAGTGGAGTGTATAAGGCTGATATGTATTATTTCAGATTTTTCTGTAATGTATTACAGAAAATCCCAAACGAACATGTTGACCAACCCAATACATCAATAACACATAGCATCAGTCAGCCTGTCATCATGAAGCTCTCAAAGAAGAAGGTTTTTGTAAAATAGCCAGCCAGTGGGAATTTGCTGTATGGTGCAGAGGAACCAAAGCTGGTGCTCTGTGACACCTAGAGGAGTAGGATTCAGAGGGAGGTGGGAGGCGAGCTTAAGGGGGAGGGGACATGGGTATGCCTATGACTGATTCATGCTGGTGTAAGGCAGAAACCATTGCAATATTGTAAATGAATTATCCTACAATTAAAAATAATTTTTTCTAAAAAAAAAAAAGTCTAAGCTTATTAGCCTAAATATTCATTGGAAGGACTGATGCTGAAGCTGAAGCTCCAATGCTTTGGCCACCTGATGCAAAGAGCTGACTCATTGGAAAAGACCCTGATGCTGGGAAAGACTGAGGGCAGGAGGAGAAGGGGACAACAGAGGATAAGACGGTTGGATGCCATTATCAGCTCAATGAACATGAGTTTGAGCAAATTCTGGGACATGGTGAAGACAGGGAAGCCTGGTATGCTGCAGTCCATGGGGTCACAAAGAGTCTGACATGACTGAGATACTGAACAGCAAACACTTAATTAGGCCAGTGAGAATATTTGCAATGATAATTCAATAGATTAGGTGGAGGCAGATGGAGGAAAGAGACAGAGAATGAACAAGAAACTTTTTCCATCTGTAAAGACTTCAGAAACTACCATCCAATGAGAGTGTATTTCATCATGGGTTATAGGGAAGCATGCATTTGGAGTTTGGAAGATAGAACTACCCTTGAAGCAGTCCTGAAGAAAAGATCTCAGGTGATTCTGCAGGGGCTTCTGCTAATGAACTGTCTTCGCTCACTGGAGATGAGCCTCCAGGCTCTTCCCTCAGGCCCTGCCATTGACACCCTGGTGCCCAAGCAGAAAAGTTGGCTGTAGACAGCTGCCTGAGCTTCCATTGCTAAGATGAATCGTGGGATGGCACCTGCTAACTAATAAAAGGCATCAAGGACAGTGAGAGACATCGCAGATAGATAGATAGAGACATTTGGGTTCACTAATATTAGAAAGTAAATTTTTATAAGAATGTTTTGAAAAAAGTATTCTTGACAGTGAGCTTTCAAGTATGATGTCAAACTTCACCCTGTCTTTTTCCTCCTAGTTGTTCTTTTTTCTAAACTTAAGGTGATGGAAGAAATGCGCTCCAATGTCTTGGCTTACATCCAGCCCAGGAAATTCTATTAGACTTCCAAAATTAGTTTTTCTACAGTTTCAATTAGGCCAGAAAAGTCTTCTTTATCCCCTTCTTTAGGAAAGTGTGAATGCCTGGCCCACTATGTTCATTTGCATGCAGGAAGGCAAAAAATATACTTGTTGAGAAATACATTTGACAGCCAAGGGTTTGAAAGATTCTGTAGTGATGTGGGGTTACTGCTGTATTTCTTTGAAAATCTATAGCCCAACCTCTGGCCTTTGAGGGGGAAAAAGGTGCTCAAAATACCCAGTGGTGCCATTACTCCCAACACAAGGAAGTAAACACATAAATAAAATGTTAGTGGTGATTGTAACACCATGTTTTGTTTTGTTTTGAAGTTTGTTATCACTTTAAGTAGCTGGAGCAGTGCATTTTGAAATTCACCAAAGGCATTGTGCATGCCTCTTTCTGCAGGAAATCTGTGATCATCAACCTTAATTGAAAGTTAAAACAAAGCATTTAAATTTTCTGGCTGTCATTGTGGGATACCTTCCTTATATTACATATAAAAAAATTCACTTTTTCTGACTTTCCTGTTCCTGCCTTCCTTTTCTTTCACCCTTAAACAAGATACACTTATCAAAATGGATGTATTTTGAGAGAAATGAGAGAGAAATGACAACGGAATAAGAGGATAGCTGGTACCTGAGCAGGAGAGACGTGCAAAAGGGAAGCGGTATTGGAGGAGGATTATGAGAAAATTAAACAGATAAATTTAGAGAAACATCAAATAATTCTTTCTATGCATTTCTTTATCTCATCCCATTACTCTCTTTGAAGAGCAGGAGCCCTGTAATTTCTCTGTCTTTCTTGTCCTCCACTGAATCTCCAGGACTTCTAAAACAAATCAAATCAAGAATTAACCTTTTAAGCATGAAATCTATCTCTTTGCTATGCTCTGCATGTTCTCTATAAATCATTCTGTGGAAGAAGCCTGAGAGATGTGCTGTTCCAATCCTCAGGTGACTAGTCGGGAAATGCTGACAGCAGCTCCCTTGCTTACTATGAGAGCTGTTCCTGGTTGAAATACTATTGTGTTCCAGCCTTGGACGGGAACAAGCATTTCAAATAATTTCCTCATGCAATAAACAGCAACACTACAAATATAAAACTAGCACAATAGCAAGGTTATAGGCCCAGAGGAAAGAATGGTAAAATATAATTATCTGTCAGTACCAAAATAACTCCATGACCTAAAGCTGTTGAATGATGCTAAGACTAAATCACAAGGGAAAACACCAAGGAGGCAAGGCAATCTCAGGTTTTTACCCCTTTTCCAAACTTATGTTGCCCAGGGCTACTCCGCCTATAGGACTCTGAGCTGCTGTTCCTAGCCCCCTCATCACCCTTGATGTGCTGTTTCATTGCTACTAAAATAGCAATGGCACCCATTTACTACATGTCTAAGCTAGGCCAAGCATGGTACACTGTGTCCTCTAACCGCTCCCCTCAAAGTCTTACAGAATTGATCCAATGATAATCTGATAATATATATTTTTGTACAAACATTAAATAACAAGGGCAAGGTCGCATGGTGTGTATGTGGGGAAGTTGGCTGACCCAGGATTGAAACATAGGTCAGCTTGACTCAAAGTTGTTCTGCCCATGACTCAAAAGAAGAGTGAGGGCCACCCACATGTCTTTGGTATCTTTCCACTCTCAAGTAGTTGTGTTCTAAATGCATGTGCTTTAGGAAAAGGAGGATTCTAAGAGGGGTTTTTACTATCACAGTGTTTCCCAACATTTTCCAGTGTTATCATAGCCCAAGAGCCTTTTTAAACAATTATTTTTCTAATTGCCCTCCTTCCCATGAAATTTTTGTATGATAACACAGTGTATGTCCTTTTCTTGAACTGTGGTCCTAGGGAGACCACAAATGACTGTGATAGCTAAGATCTTCCCACCCCCTTGGGGCTGAGACTGCCCCTTTTGAGAAAGCATGTTTTCAAGTGACACAGCACATCTCTGAAGCTCTTCTTTTATTCAAAACACCCAACAATGAAAGCAGAAATCTTTTTCCCCTCCTACTCATTTGTAGAAGAAATACGTTGTAAAAGACTCTCATTGGCGAATGTGCACAGTTGATCAATTTAGAAAAGAAGGGAGGCTATTCAGAGCCTTCTGAGCACCTGCAGCCTCTAGAGGAAAAAGTCTGAGGCCAGGGAAAGCAAAGCAAGCCAGGGCCGCAATTATATAATCAGAACCATTGCCGGCCATTAATTGTTTTTCTTGTAATTGTTGATTGATCTGTAATTTGATTGTAGAATCCAGGCTTTTATAATAAACCCTGGGCTGAACTATCCAATTAAGAATATAGAAGCTCAAACGAATCCAAACACATGACTGGATTTACTAAGAGATGGAGATGATTTTTAGCAGAGGGACCAATTAAAATCTCCTGGAAAGTGGGAAGAGATTTATATTGAATTAGCCACTAGTAAGCACCCACAATGTGCCAGATATTGGTCTGGATGTTTCAACATTATCATATATCCTAAACTCCACAATTACTGTGTGAGGCAGATGGAAACTCTCACCTATTACAGCCCAAGAACGCAAGAGTCTGCACAGATATCCAAAACCTCTCTGCTCAAGGTGGCATAGCTGTCATACAGCGGGGTAGACCCAAGGCCCAACACGCTTGAGTAAAATCCCAAGTCTGTCTTGGGTTTGGATTGCAGTTATTCTCCACTTTACACAAATCTGACCCATGAAAATGCACTTTTATACAAAATATCATATAAATTTCAAATCATGACATATTGGCATATATATATATACAAATATATAAGAATTATATCACTTATTTAGAAAATTTGACATTAACTTATATTGTTTGTACTTTTTAAATGAAGAGCTTTCAAAAACCATACATTTAAAAGGTATCTGTGAACTGCTGATGGGTAAAGAAAGATGATTTTAAATTCTCTCACCAAGCCTCTTCTAGTCTCTTAATTTCTTTTTCCTTTATCTAAAACTGTCACAGATCAAAACTCAGAACAAAGGAGCAGAATGTAAATTTCTGTGCTTCGGTGTGGAAGCTAAGTTAATAAAAATCTGTCTTAAATTTACTGTAACTTGCAAAATTTTGGGAAAATAACCCTAAGCATCTCTGCTTCTTGGTTAGTTTGTGGAGAGCAATATACTATGATTGTTTTCTGTTAACCTTTTATATCCTGACCAAGTGTCAGGATGAAGAGCTGCTTAGAAAATCAGTTGACTCTTTCATTTGCCAAATAATTAATAAATAAGATGGGCCAGGTTTGTGTAGGACACTATGCAGAAGTATATTAATCAGACAAGACTCTCTGCCTTCCAGGATCTACAGTCTAGATCAAATTGAACAAGAAACAAGTAGATGAATATCTACTTATAGTTCTTTTTTGTTTGTTTTTTGTCTTTTTGTTTCTCTACTTACAGTTCTGATAAATACTTGAATGGAACAACCAGGGAACCTTGACAGAGAATGAAGCTGGGGATGGTATAAGCCACTTAATAAAGAATCAGTGTTATTTCTGAGGAGATGAGACCTAATAGTAGATGTAAACTTGGCCATGAGCAAAGTAGGAAGGTCGGCTTGCAGCTTCAGGAACAAGTAGGTTCTGAGGATGAAATGGACCTGGCATATTTGAGGAAAGAAAGGAAACTGAAGTGTCTGAAATGCTGTGGGCATGTGGAGAGTGGCCTGGGAGACTTTGAGAAATCTAGGAAGGTCACTGCAGGATACTGGAGAGACATGGAATCTTATCCT
Organism: Dama dama; assembly: GCF_033118175.1. Taxonomy (NCBI): domain Eukaryota; kingdom Metazoa; phylum Chordata; class Mammalia; order Artiodactyla; family Cervidae; genus Dama; species Dama dama. The sequence continues at coordinate 57,004,684 of NC_083699.1, forward strand.
AAGAGATCTGGGGACCCTTTCAATGGGTTCAAGCCAGAGAATAGCAAGATCTGTTTTTGTTTTTTTTAATATATTTGGAAGGTCATTTTCTTAAATGGAAAGGGGAGAAGAAGGCAATGTGAATATCAGTAAATAGTCATCTGTTGTCTCACCATGTCCAGACATGATGTGTTTGTTGGCTAGACTAGTGCGATAGTCAAGGGAAGTGGACTTGAATCAAGGCCTGATCTTCAGTGTATCAGGAAGAAATTCCCTACAGCTCCACTTGGTAAGGGGAAACTATCTCAGTGCTGAAGACCCTGCAGTCACTCCAAGGCCAGTTTGTAGTTGAGTAGACTCTACATTTACCAGGACTAGGCTGCCTGTCACCTCTCTTTCTCTATCTGCATGTATTCTTTATGACTTTCTTCCCTTAAAGGCAGCCTTGAGTGTTTTTTTCTTCCTCAGGGAAAAAGCACTCGTATATAAGTATCAGAGACAGGGTTGGAAGAGGGAAGCATGGATGTCAGTTTGTCCTGTGTTATTTCTTTATAAACACTATTCCTAAATTATATGACATTGTTGTTCAGTCACTCAGTCGTCTCAGACTCTTTGCAACTTCAAAGACATTAGATGATTTTTTAAAATACTTAATATCTCCTACCATAACATCTTAAATCCAGAAAATACCAATGTGACCCTACTATACTAGGAAAAATAATGGGAGAGATGAGCGTAAACTCTTCTCTTCCTTAAATACAAATTGGTTTGCTAGATGTCTTTGCTCATAGGTTCAATTTGCAGAACTATCCTGTTAAAGCAAACTGATGAAGCAGATGACAACCTTTGAGTCCCTGCTTCTGGGGTCTCCAACTGGTTTGCACTTTCTGAGTAACAGCTGCTGTCTATCCTTCCCCACTCCCACCTCCAATATGACAGCATCTTCAGTGTCTCACTGTAGCCAAGTGGCAGTCATATTAGAAAGCAACCTGATAGGCGCCCATTTTAAGGTATGCAGGAGTCTTTGCAGGCAGCATCCCTGCAGTGATGTTGCATTATGACAGAAAACTCCCAGAGCCCAGATGCTCAACCTAACAACTAGTCATTTCTAGTGAAGAAGCATCACAGGGGTAGGCTGATGGGGAAGTTACCTGGGGGCGCAGTGGTCTTTTGAGCAGCCCTCCTCTCATCAGATTGCAAGACCGAATGCCTGTCCCACATGCCTGGGAGGCCAGCCCTGCTGTTCAGAGTTCTAAATGGTTTATTTTCTCCTCTATTTGTGTTCCCAGAGATGACAGCAAGTCCTCAGCACTGGAAACTGGCCAGTAATCAGTCAACCGGCAAGTATTTATTAAACACCCCAGAGTGTATTGCCCTCTTGAGGCCTGGTCTGGTTGCAGTTTCTGTAGTTTTCTCTGAGCCATACTTTTCCTGACATGACTTAGCTCAGGGAGGTTTTTCAGTTTGAATGCAAATGTTTATGGGTTAAACGCTGATTTAGGTGTCCCCAGGGTAGGTTGGTTGGGAGATCAGCACTGCCTCCTTGTCACATATACTCTATCTGGAGTCAGTTAAAGACCAGAAAAATTGCTTGAGGAGGCGTATGGAAATGTAAGAGGTAGAAAGCAATCAAGGCAGCATTTTCTGAGAGTAGTGTTAAAATCATTATTGAAATAGAAATAAATATGAATCAGCCTTTTTTTTTTCCTTCATAAAATCACCAATACATTTTCCTAATTATCTGGACTGGTTCTAAGGGTACATTGGAGTCCCATGTTAAGTCACATGTTTTATTTTTTTCTTTTGAACATTAAGGAATTGTTTTTGTCACAGTGAGTGAATATAGCTGATGTCTATCATAGGAAATATGCTAGGAATAGAGAAGACTCAAAATAAAAATGTATTGCTTAAGATCCCATGGTGATATTGGCAGAACACACCTCCCTGAATTTCTGGGCTTATGAATTTAGGACTGATGCCTGAATGTCACAAGCGTGTCACCCTTTGGAGGCACAGAGACTCTTTCCACTGCCGTTATGAGTGGAGATGGCATCTCTTGGCAAGGATGCTGACCCTGAGGTGCTATGACACTAGAATCATCCTAGTTCCAAGGGAAGAAAGTACATTCTGTGAGTGAGTGAGCACCTGTGTATGTGTACATGCATGTGTGGGTGTGTGTTTCATGGTTTCCTGCCCAGGTTAAAAAAAAATGCTGGCAAAGATGTCCCTCCCTTGATTTGATGCAATTTTACACCCCCCCCCCATGTTTTTACTTAAAGTTGTCTACAAAATATTTGTAGGATATGTAAATGTCTCATAATACCTTTCTCTTCTATTCAGGCAGTTCCACATGTTGAGATTTTTTTTATCTTCAGCATTTTCTAATCTGTTGTCTCCTTTCAGTCCCTGGTGCTGCCCCCCAGGCCCTCTCGCATCTTATCTAGACAATTTTAATAGCCTTCCAGTGAGTTTCCCTACTGCCTGTGCCACCTCTTTCCACCTTATCCCTTTGCTACTGCCCTAGTGATTATTCTAAAGCCCTAATCTTATTGAATCATTGCTTAAAATCACTAAGTGATTCTTAATAGCTTTAGCTAATACATAGGAACTGACAATAATATTCTTTTTTTAATGTGGAAGTTTTTTTCTTTTCTAACAATAATATTCCTTATTGATCACTGGCCTGTGTGGTAGACACCATACTAGACATTTCCGTATGAGTTTGCTCATTGAAGCCTTACCATTTCCTTGTTTTAGGTTGTAGGACTAACTTGCACCGTTTAATGTAAGGAGTGAGTTGTAAGAGTCAGATCACCAAGAGACAAACATCAAACAGTGTTCCGGTGTATTTTCAGTTTCAGTCTGAAATACTATTAAGTAATAGCAAGAATTACCCATCTAATATGCTGAGAACTATGTTGTTTATCACATGTCTAAGTCTGTCTATGGGATAAGTTCTTAAAAGGTGTTGCTCAGTCAAAGGGTTCATATGATTTTACAAATCAGAAATATATTGCCAGATTATCTTCTGTAGAGGTTGTACAATTTATATCCATACTTGTAGTGTACAAGTGCCTTTCTACTCACCCCCTAGTCAACATGAACTTCTTGATTTTTTTCCTACTCTGATGAATGAAAAATAGTAGCACCTTGTAGTCTTAATTTTGTGTTTCTTATTGCCTGAAGGAGGTTATCTAAAATGAGAACCTGTGCAATCATCTTCCAGAATGATTGGGAGATGGGTACTATTGTTATTCACCCCTTTGTATGGAGGAAACTGAGTCAAGACACTGTCTAGTTTAATTTTTGAGCTCTAATCATTGGTTTATTTATTTAGAGAAGTGTCCACACTAACCTATTGTATTCAGTACTGTAGTCAATGCTGACCCACGTGCGCTTTCCTCCACCTTCACAAGTTCCTCAAGTGCAGAGTGTCTTCTCGACCTCCAGGTCTTGTCACATGCTGTCCTGACTGTCTGGGATGGGCCCCCTCCTTTCCCAGTAAGCTATCTCCTCCTTATCGAAGCTTCAAGTCCTTCTCCAAGCATCAACTTTTCAAGGAAAACTTCCCTGACTTTTATTCTTCTTTATGCTCCTAAAACACTTCTGACCTGAAGCCTAGCCCTTAACACCCTGCATTATAGTTTCATTTGACCTTAAGATTCTTGGTAGCAAAACTACATTTTTGTGTGTTTCCAAGTATCTGGCCCAACATTTAGCATGTAATAAATTTTAGATTGTGTTTGTTAAATCAGCTAAAGAATAAATGATTAAATATAACCAACTGAAAATTTAAAGAATGAAAGGAAAAAGATACATTTTGTATCTTTTTTTCCTCAAGATGATGCAGTGCAACTTAATTATTAATGGTTAACACAGTTGTACTTTCTCAAGGGCTTATACTTTTTAGATGATATTACTTAAGATATTCTGGCTTACTCTTCATTTGAACAAAAGACAGAGAAAAGGTCATGTACTTCAGGGAGTTTCAATTGTCTTAGCTACTTGGGGAGCCCTTAGGGGCTCCCCAGAAGAGGCAGTGGGGCTGGGGTGCTCTATGTAACCCTCCACACATACCCTGAGCCCCTAATACTACACACCTCACCTCTTTAAACAAAGCAAGATGTCATCTGGTTTACATTTTGGATTTCTGTATAAGCTTTTTTTTCTTTGTATGTAATAGAAAATGTCTGTGGTTCTAAAATGTGTAATACGCTTTAGCAGAGAAGCAATCCTATGTCTTTAAGCAGGAAATGTTGGTAATACCCCTGCCTCTGTCTTTAGCTAACTTTGTGCCCCCATAAGATTCCTCATCTGAGCCCCATTAGCTTAATCTGTGAGTTCAGTCCTTTGGACATGATGAGATCAAAGTCCCTTGTATCTCTAGATCTATGAATCTGTTTATATCCACCTATTTACTTAAAGATCAGAATCTTCTCTTCTTTTGAATACTTTAGTTAAAATTACCTTTTTCATTCACCACTTTGACCATAGAGCTTGAAATTCTCTCTCTTCTTTAAAAAAGTCACTCTTAGTTTCCAGAGTCTAATGTCTTAATGACACTTTTATCCTCACCTTCAAAACCTCTAATAAGGGACTTTGTACCAACCAACACCCTTTATCTCACTGGTTCTCTTGTGTGCCCATGTATCACATTGGTAATCAGTCACTCACACCATCTTTCTTTTCTTACCTGCTCCATAGACCTTGAAATTCTTTACTCTTTATTTGTATTTTTAAAATACTCCACAAATTAGGCACAGTTCATAAATCAACTCCATCTGACTAGTTAAGGAATAATGTTTATTACTTCAATTATGTTTTACTCATAGGTCAAAATATCCTATCATGATAAGCCTCATTTAGAGAAAATAAAATTATTGTTCACATTTACTTTTTTATGGAAAAGTCTCTTTATTATATAAGTCATATTGATTATAGAATACAAGTTCCTTGAGGACTAAATTTATGTCTGTTTTAACTATTGCATAAATTAGCATATATGAATCACCTATGGGAATTTGTGCATTTATAGCTTTCTGTGCCTAAAAGGAATCAAATTTAAACTACAAGAGGTAGGAGATGCCTGGTTTGGAATTAGAAGTGCTTTGAAAGTAAAATATAGCTTAAAAATTCTCAAATATATACTTCTTAATTCTTTTCTATTATATTACTTTCCCGAAAAAGTAAGAACACCTATAATTTTGTGAATATCAATAATGTATTTTCAAAGAAGTCGATCTATTTGACTTCTATTCACAGAAGTGATAATATTCTGGAAAAAGATAATCCATTTGTAGAGTAGAAGGAAAGGCCATTTCTGCCTTTTCTCTTGTTTTGTCACTGTGGAAAACCTGCCAGATTTAGAAAAGACTTGTCTCAGGGACACTTTTCACTGCACCCTTTTCCAAATCCGGATCTTTTTGCTACTGCTTGGAAGACACTAGCCTGACTTCTGAGACAGATGTAGGTGGCCAAGCCCTCTGCTGTGGCTCCTCCCTATTAATAAGCTGGGGTGGCCCCAAGAGGCAGACTGGCTTCCTCACCAGGGATGCACTTGCTTCTGCAGCCGTTCAAGTGGGTCTCTGTCTCACCCCACCTTCACTTAATGAGCAGACTCTTCCCTTTATCTGGGACACCTCAAAGCTCCACTCTCCCAGAGCCGTCATGGGGAATGGCTTTCTATCATTTTTCATTTTTTCCAACCAGGGTGATACCTCTGCCTCCTGCGGGGCAAATTACTCTGAGCTGCAGTGTTCTGTCAGGTTATACGGCTCCCTTTCTGTGTCTCAGAGAGCAGTCGCTGTTCCATAGACAGCGGAATCCACACGGTGAGTCACCACGTCTTCTAAAGTCAGAAATCCTTCCTCTTTTCTTACTACTTACTACTGGCAGGTTAACTTCCTGTCCTGGAAATTTTCAGCAGCACAGTCAGTGTGAGTAGACTCAACAACATAGTCTAGCGATGCAGTGAGAAGCGGCTTTGGTGGTAGGGAATCACTCTTTAATCATCTCCAAAAGTATGTTTTCATCCTAAGAGTTTCAGCTCTATATAAAATGACCCAGCAGCCTAAATAAACACCTAAAGCCCTGTCTGCTTATCTATGTCATTCTTCCAATCCCCTTGACAGTGGATCATCAATAGATAGCATGAGCCCTGAAGTCCTGTTATCTCAGTGCCCCTGGTGCAGAATGCAGCAAGAGGAGGCAGAGCACCAGTAACCCTCACCACCACCATTTACCTCTCTACTGTAAGGGAGCCTTCTGACTGTACGGTTTAATTCCTTTGAAAAGTTTCTTTTCATTGGTTAATCAGAAAAGACAACACCATTCCACACACACATTCTAAATCACAGTAGTAGCTGAGCCTTATTCTTAATGCCATTAAGCTCATTTAGGTCTACAGAGTTCTGATTGCAAAGATGGTATGAAGTGTGTGTGTGTGTGTGTGTGTGTTTATGTGTGTGAGAGAGGGAGAGGAGGGAGGAGAAGGAGAACAGAGAGATAGAGACAAAGAAGCAGGCACACATATCGTGTGATGATAGATGGAGACCTATCTTACCAATTCCTGGTTCTCAAGACCTTTAGAAAGTCTAAAGAGTAAGGAAACAGAGGGAAATTATTTCGATTTTAATACTGCCACCTGTTTGCATGGAGACAAGTAATACAGGAAGAAAGATAAAATTACCTTTTATAATTTCTTACCTGTCATGAATAGAAAGAGTGAACCATATTACAGACACAGGATATAGTTTTGTTTAGTTTGCCTTTCTGTATCAGGCTTTTCCAATCCACGTCCTTTGGTTGGCTCCCAGAGCCCTTCACACGGCAGTAGATGGTGCCTCAGCAGTAGGATTTGGGTGAGATGCATTTTCCTGCCTGCTTGCCATGTTCTAATTTGCTCAAATGCTGATCAGGACAGAACTCAGGGGAGCTCTCTGTGTGCTGGATGCAGAACTGAGCCGAATTTGTCTCTGGCTTTTGCACCTACTCATGTTAAGACTGTGCTTACATCCCTCTGTATTTCTTTTGAACCAGAGACAAACTATGAGATACTGTTTGGTGCTCGCGGGAAAACATTTAAAGGTGCTGGTCCAATATTCCCTATGATACTGAGTGTCCCAACTGGCCTATGCGGGGTAAACTTTTGAGACAATGAGTTTAATTTTTTTTCTAGACAATGATATATTAAAGTTTTGTTTCTTTCTTAATCAGAAAACTCCTAGAAGCTCATTACTAATGTTGGTTGATGTTTTAAGATGTTAATTATAAATATAGGCACATGTAAATCATAATCTGAGTCTTCGTGTCATTCCAGTCATAATGGCAAAATTTTCATTCTTAGTGCTCAAAACACTTAGGCGGAAATCAGGCAGTCACTCTTTACACAGCATCTTCTACCCACTTCTCCCCAAAATTGTGAACCATATCAGCAAACATATATAGGATCAGTGGCAAATAAAAATAGGGAATTAAAAAAAAAATAAAAATAAAAATAGGGAATTTAATGTTTGAGTTAATACTGAAATTACATTAAGATACAGTTGGTTCTCATTATTCACATTTGTCACATTCTATAAAATTGCCATGAACACAGAATCAGTGAATATTGAACCATTGCTCCTAGAATAAATACAGGATTAGGTTCCCACAAGCCTTTGGTCACAATGTTTTCATCAACAAATCAATATATAATCTTGTTTTATGTGTTTCTGCTTAAAGACACTATATTGAATGTATGTTGTTGATTCATTAACACTGAACTTACACCAACAGCACCATAACTCATGCATGAATGAAATTTATCTAATTCACATCCATAAGGCACATCACAGCCTTCCCACACTTAGGGACAATAGGCAGCACTTCAGCACCACACTTGGGGGCCATTTTAAACAGTGAAATCACCAATAAAAAACACAAAAATGTAAAAAATGTGGCACTAAATATGCCACAAAAAGAACATATATTTATAGTATGAGAGCTGAATCAACAAGTCAGCTCAGCTGGGAAAGTGCATATGTGCTGACCATCTCAAAATTTTCCCTGCTCTGTGCATGTCCACAATTGACAGCAAGTATTGATTTGGAGCTTACAAGTAACTTCTAGTGAGTAGCCCAATTCACAAATAGTGGAATCCCCAAATAATGAAAATCAGCTGTAATTTATAATTTAGACTGAAGGGTCAGATGATACAGGCTTCTACAGAACAGATAGCTCCCAGCCCATAGCCCTCCATGATCTGGTCAATCTCCTTTATCTTCCAGAAAACCTTTCCAAGGGGCAGAGTCTTCTCCAAAGAACTTTGGGTTAATAAAGGAAGTTTTTCAAATATTACAATTATTTGAATTACAAATTACAAAAATATTTGTAATTTTCAAATATTACAAATGACAGTATACTTAGAACTACCCATTGTTCTGTGGCTGCCTTTGATTTAACCTGATTCTTATAATGTTTGGCTTTTAACTTTTTAAATTTATTTTTTAAATACTTAACTTTCAAAAAATGCTTAACTGTCCAAGATCTTGCTTATTACTGCATTCCAGACTTTGCCTAGTGCTACCTCAAACTTGCTTTGCCTTCCTACCTAAAGTAACCAACAACCACCTCATTCTTGGTTGCCTCTAACCCTCCCAGCCCCAGTAGTCTTGGCACCTGATCCCAGTGCACAGGTTCATCCTTCCTCAGAGCATTTCTAAACGGAATATACACATTTAAAATGTATACACTCATACCTAGAAACATACATACAAACGTATGCATGTGTATTCAAGAGAAGAGTTATATTTGCAATAAATGGCTCTGAGATTTGGATTTATTTCAATATTGAATTTTAAGATAAAGACATATAAAACACTGGCATTATGGCAGTTCTTTCTCCTCATCTTAGGAGCTGATGCATGCATGCTTGCATCAGTCATGTCCAACTCTTTGCAGCCCCATGCACTGTAGCCCATCAGCCTCCACTGTCCATCAGATTTTCCAGGCAAGAATACTGGAGTGGGTTGCCATTTCCTCCTCCAGTGGATCTTCCCAACCTAGGGATCAAACCTGTATCTCTTGTGTCTCCTGCATTGGCAAGCAAATTCTTTACCACTGAGCCACCAGGGAAGCCTGAAGTTGATGTAAAAATAATTGAGAAAACTTTCAAATGATGATAGACAAGAAGTTCTACCCAGTAGTTCCAGGTAAGTGCAGAGTTCTTGACTCTGACAAATTCAGCTCTAGAGAAGGCAGAGAGAACAGAGGATCACAGAGGAGTCACAGAGAAGAAATTAGATAGGTATCTATTTGAAACTTCTTTAAGGAGAGTGACTTATTTTTCTTAAAAGATGAAATTGTTTCATTAAATTTGTCTCTTGTTTTTCAGAAGCTATATGACTTAAGGGAACTTTTACAGAGATTTCAGACATTCCAAAAATAATTCTTTTCAGATTCCTAGCCTCTGCTGATATTTCTTCTGAGTGACCTGAACAAAATAAAACACCACTTTCTTGATGCCACTGGTCTTGTAAAAATCTGTCTGTGACTTCCTGTTTCTAGTCCATCTAATGCTGTTCTGCTGGGAATTCTAGGTCTTTCACACCTGGTCAGCAGGGTCATCACTTCCTTTTCCCTTAAACAGCTCTGTTTAAGAACAGAGCTGTTCTTAAACTTTTGGGAGCATCAGAATAACCTGGAAGGCTTGCTAACATGTAGATTCCTAAGCCCCTCCTTCTGATTAAGGCATTCTGGAGTGGGAACAAAGAATCTGCATTTGTAACAAGTTTCCAGGTCCTACTGATGCTGCTGGCCTGGGGATACCATACTTTAGGTACCACTAACCCTAGTATGGATCACAATAAACTGTGGAAAATTCTTCAAGAGATGGGAATACCAGACCAGCTGACCTGCCTCTTGAGAAACCTGTATGCAGGTCAGGAAGCAACAGTTAGAACTGGACATGGAACAACAGACTGGTTCCAAATAGGAAACGGAGTACGTCAAGGCTGTATATTGTCACCCTGCTTATTTAACTTATATGCAGAGTATATCATGAGAAACGCTGGGCTGGAAGAAGCACAAGCTGGACTCAAGATTGCCGGGAGAAATATCAATAACCTCAGATATGCAGGTGACACCACCCTTATGGCAGAGAGTGAAGAGGAACTAAAAAGCCTCTTGATGAAAGTGAAAGAGGAGAGTGAAAAAGTTGGCTTAAAGTTTAACATTCAGAAAACTAAGATCATGGCATCTGGTCCCATCACCTCATGGGAAATAGATGGGGAGACAGCGAAACAGTGTCAGACTTTATTTTTTGGGCTCCAAAATCACTGCAGATGGTGACTGCAGCCATGAAATTAAAAGATACTTACTCCTTGGAAGGAAAGTTATGACCAACCTAGACAGCATATTAAAAAGCAGAGACATTACTTTGCCAACAAAGGTCTGTCTGGTAAGGCTATGGTTTTTCCAGTGGTCATGTATGGATGTGAGAGAGAGTTGAACTGTGAAGAAAGCTGAGCGCCGAAAAATTGATGCTTTTGAACTGTGGTGTTGGAGAAGACTTTTGAGAGTCCCTTGGACTGCAAGGAGATCCAACCAGTCCATCCTAAAGGAGATCAATCCTGGTTGTTCATTGGAAGGACTGATGCTGAAGCTGAAACTCCAGTACTTTGGCCACCTGATGTGAAGAGTTGACTCATTGGAAAAGACCCTGATGCTGGGAGGGATTGGGGACAGGAGGAGAAGGGGACGACAGAGGATGAGATGGCTGGATGGCATCACTGACTCGATGGACATGAGTTTGAGTAAACTGCAGGAGTTGGTGATGGACAGAGAGGCCTGTCGTGCTACAATTCATGGGGTCGCAAAGAGTCGGACATGACTGAGCAACTGAACTGAACTGAACCCTAGAATGACCCATTCACTCAGAGGTTTTACAGTGCCCATCACATTGTAAATACTTAGTAAATGCTTGCTCTGTATCAGTTCAATTTCTTTACTGTCCAATAAATATTCCATTTTCAACCTTGTCCTTTAGTTGCCCACACTTTATAAATCTATTTTTACCCAATCTTCACTTATTCAGATCCACCTTGACAAAGGTAAAATCCCAATCAATTTTCTTAAAAACTTTGAAGTCATCACTAACTCTTCCTTTCCTGAATACATGTTGACCCATGCCAGTTATTTTTTTTTAATTATATATTGGCATAAATTAGTTTCCTTAGAAAAATTGCTTTTCCATCTAAATGAGGGCTGAGGCTTTATCTTGCACATCTGTTGTATGCATCACAATGTTCAAAATAAGTATTGAATGAAGGGGATGGATTATTTGCATTTAGGTGCCAAAATATGCCTCTACTTTGAAGTTTGTAGAGAAACATAAACTATACATTGGGGTAATAAGAGGGTAGATGGTGAGTGCAAATAATTAAAGTACTAAAGGGAGACTTGAAAAAAAAAAACTTAAAATTCAAATCTATTGCCAACTTAAAATGTGCTTTTTTAAGTCAGTATTCTGAATCTCAAACCTTACTGCATAGCTGAATCTCATGTTTTCATTATAAATATTTCATATAAATATATATTATATGTAATTAATGTTAGTGAAATATGCACATCTGACTTAAATGGTATAGAGGCTTTGTTGTGCTTCCCTGGAGTTCCATCTCTGTGTCTTACTGTTAAAATCAAGCACAAGACCTGGAGAGAAATAATTCAAGGAGGCTTCTAATGCTGCTTCCACCATTGAGGCCTAAAGTACTATCAGGATTTCTGGGCACCAAGCAGTGTTTCATTAAGTTCTCCATATATTTTTTTTAGAAAGCTGAAGATTTCTAATAAGGGATTCCTCAATCTTTTTCTCATGTTTTGGAACTTCTACTTTCAGGAGAGATGTATAAACAATTACCCATTAAATTAAGCAACTTCTCTTCAATAAGCACCAACTCCTCTGTACTTAGACGCTTGACTTGTAGTTAATTGTGTACAGAATGGAATTACTTGAACACTATTAGGTTTCAGATATCTCTCTAGAAAGTCACTTTGGTTGAGTAGAAACTGAATTAATTCGTTGGTTCATTCATTCAGTGAACATTCCCTGGGTGCCTGTGAGTGCTGGGCTTTGTGATAAATGTTTAGAGGACAGAAAGGTGCGTCAGGTATGGAGCCCACTTTCTGTCAGTTTATGCCTGGCAGAAAATATATGTCCTTAAAGAGCTACATTTTGAGAAGAAAGAATTAAGTGTCATAAGAGAGGTAGGTGCGATACATGTTAAGAAAGAGTACAAAGTCTCCAGATGATATGAGTGGAAGCTTTACTGCAGAAGCTGTGTGTAGTTGGGTCAGCAAACATGCAGATAGACGTGTGAAGCTGGAGAAATAAAACTGCTTTTTACTAAATCTGTAAAGTACCACTCTTCACTCCAGTTGAATTCTGGGAAAAGGTACCTACCAGGAATGAAGGGATAATAAAATGGAGGAATGTGAAGATGGGGAGATATGAAGAAGGCTGTGCCAGTTCAAGGAGGGCTGTCACCTTTAGGCCAAGGAAAATGGGTTTATGCTATGTATAACGAGAAGAGAAGTGAAAGGAATTGATCTATACTTTAAAAAGATTAGTCTGGCAATAGAGTATAAATCGAATCATCTATAATCTCCCTTCTGGTCTCACATCTATGATGTTGATGAATTGGTTTCTTTATGGACCTTTATCTCTCCTAAACTTTGAGACTTACAGGAAATTCTTGGGCAGTGTTACTTTTCTAAATAAACAGAGGGTTCTGGGATCCATGCTTGCCTTAGTGAAAAGACTTGTCTGGAGAGTTACAGAGCAGATTAAGTAGGTAAACTTCCTGAAAGAGAGCCTATGACTCAGCTACATGTATATGTATACTTCATGACTCAACAGGTATATCATGCCTTCCAAAAAATTTTGAGACAAAAGGCAAGAGTGTCTACTCTGCAGAAACATGTCGTTTTCAATAGCAGGGGTGATTTTCAATAGCCTACTTGCTTCAGATTGCAGTCTAGACTGCCTGAGAGTGGAAGAAATTAAGTATGCTCTAGGTAAATATTGACATCCTGCAGATAACCTTCGACTCTCCTATGGTGAAAGAGTCCAGCAAATAAATATTTTAGATATCTTATATCATGAAGTTGTTAGGTAAGATCTAGAGAGTTGCTGTTTTAGCTTTATATTAATGGATTTTGAAGGGTCAGGCTATGCATTCAAAGTGAGAGAAAAATATCTACTCCCAGAAAACATGATTTTTCTTTCACATTATTTTGTACCTAAACTAAGGTGAGAAAATAATTACAAAACCAGTACAGATTCCATCAATGTGTTGCCAGGTTGGGAAACTAAAAGTCAACATTATAGAATAATTTTGTTTTTAAAATTGATGTACATTTGTGGAAATTGGTTATTAAAATATGTGTTGTTGTTGTTTAGTCGCTAAGTCACGTCCAACTCTTTTTGCAACCCAGTGGATTGTAGCCCACCAGGCTGCTCTCTGCCTGGGATTTCCCAGGCAGGAACACTGGAGTGGGCTGCCATTTCCTTCTCCAGGGATCTTTCCGATCCAGAGATCAAACCCACACCTCCTGCACTGGCAAGCTGATTCTTTACCACTGAACCACCAGGGAAACCTTTATTAAAAATTACAGAAATAAAATTTTATTAGCCCTACTCATACACACTGACAAAATTGAAAATTCACCCTGTTTGTCCTGTAAATCTCACACTTGAGAAGTTTTTGAGTTTTATGTGTGAAGGTGTCATTCCCCCCCATACTTCTAACAGCTGTTTGGGGGCTGCTCTGTGTTACAGCGTTTAGGTCTGTCAGGCCCCCTCTTTCCTCCTCCTGGTCCCCGCTGCTCTGCGTGTTTCCCCTGCAGGTGGCTTGACGGCTCTTTTCTCCGAAGGCATCTTTAGGTGGGATATATTCGCAAAAGCAGAGCAATTGCGCCCTCAGCTGGTCAGAGAAATTTTGACCATTTTGAGATTCCCTGAGTTTAGGGGAGCAACCCAGGGAGTTTACATAAATCTATTTTGAGACAAGAAGCTGTGCTTTCTTGTGAATTCTAAAGTTTAGAGATTTCCCAAGGCACACTCGTTATTGTCGGTATTATTACCCCTTCCGTGGTATTTGTGGAATTACCAAGGAAGGGAGAAGAATGTATGCTGAGCTCCTCAAGGAGCACTACTTATCACTGGCATTTTCCAGACTGCCAGCTAAATGGAGTCAACAAAAGTTTAAGTTCGACGAGGCATGTCGCAGGCCTGTGATAAAAATCTCTAGAAAGGATAAGTGTGTGACTCATAACTATGTTTCATTTGTCTCTCTAATCCACCTGTCTGCTTTTTAGGAGGAAATCAGCATTAAACTGATTTAGTACTTTCTAAATCTAAAGATGGAAATAAGCATCTGATGTTCCCTCCTGAACTCCATAGACTGAATGTGAAGCAAGGACATTGTTTTCCGGGGCCCGGGCAGGATCCTGAGCTTGCTGACTGTGGAGACGGAAACCCTGGGTCTGCAGCTCTGCCCCCTGCTGGTGGCCTCGAGCGGTGCGTCAGCCACCCTGAGGCTGGGGCGGGCCTCTGACCATAACCCTCATTCTTCGGCTCCCCACGCTGCAACCCTTTACCCTAGCCCTCTCCACTCATTTTCTCTGCCGTGTTCCCGTTGTCCCTGATGTTAGGAGAGGACAGGACCTCAACACCCTCTCAGACTTCTGAGGAGCAGCTCGGGGTCCCACCAGCGCGGACACCAGGGTTGTAGCAAGCCCCAGATTAAAATATCCCACATCCTGACTCTCGGTTGGCAGAGGGTGACCAGGAAGCAAGGGTGGTGGGAATGGCAAGACCACCAGTTGCTCTTGGTTATGGATGGGTGAGGATGGTACCCATAGATGTCAACTCAGAGACCACTGGAGCTACCCCTCAGGGACTCATAGGGAAACTGAGGCCCAGGGTGGACAGAGCATTTTCCAATGTGGGTTCCTCTCCCCACCCCCATACCCTTAGCCCGTCTCAACTCTCTGCCCTCCCTCGAAGGAATCGAGCCTAGCTATTGTCCCAGGAAAACAAAACAAAAGAGCTGAGGGACCATAAGCCACCAAGTTGGTCCCTTCCAAAGAGGAGAAGAGCCATGTTCTTTCCAGGGGACTTGGAGGTACAACATCAGGGGCAGAAGCCAGCTCTTTGCCTATGACACCAGGCTACTTTGGAGTGGGCATCACGCGCGCCTCTGAGCTAAGTGGGTGTAACTGGGTTGTCATTAATAGCAGCCAGGCATTCAGTCTCAGTTATTTACACCAAAGTCACTTGTCAATTGCTGATTGTTTTTCTAAAAGCCATTCACAATGTTAACTTTCAGATGTTGCACGTATATCTTAACTCAAGCTGCTGAATCTAAATGCATTGATTTGGGCACACAGCGTTTCCAACTAATTGAGGCAAATTTCTGGTGACCAAGGGGAGAAATGTGGTAGTAGATGTATGGAGGGATAGGTCCCCAACTAGAGCTGATTTCCTAGCAAGACAGATTGGTCCTGAGGCTGTGATAATAAGTACACTGTCAGGAATCTCTGAAGAACCAGTATACCCGCTCTGAACTCCCCTCTTCTGACCTAGGCACAAATTCACAACCTCCAACGGGTTTTTTTTTTTTTTTTTTGCTTCACCTTCTGTTACCTGAAAGTCAGGACTTTGTACTTTGAAAACGAGCACTTAAAAATGAACGAAACAGCTTTATCACCTTCCTAATAAATCCACTCTCCCTCCCAACTTATCTTTTCTCTCTGTGACAGCATCGTTGTCTCAGTAATGGATTCATTTCTCACTACCCTTTCTTTCATGCATCTATTTTCCAAAGAGATCTCTGTACTACCTTGATCCTTCTTAAATTATATCCCTTTTCTTGTTCTTAAACTCACATGCCACCCTTGTAGTTCCATCCGGGTAGGTTCCGTATGTGGGTAGGTTACAGGACAGCGGTGTGAGATAGGGTCTGCATCTGTGGTCCATTCTCACAGGATGCTCAGCAAGCACTGAAGGAAAGTCAGCATGCCTCCCATGGTTTCAGTGTGTTCTAGAGCCTGCGACTGGCCTTTGCCGCAGAAACTCCTACTCTGCTGTCATTTGTCATGAGCAGGTCCCTTGAGTATGCTTCTTGTTAGCTGGATTCTAGACTATTGCATGTAGTTCTCTCTGCCTTCCCCTCACCTTTCACATTTTCAAACTATATCCATCTTTCAAGGCCACGCTTATATCCTACCTCTTTTATGATAGCTTCTCTGAATGCCCAGCCAAGAAAGAGATCCTATAGTGCCCCCATGGCAGCCCTCTATGCAAAAAAAAAAAAAAAAAAGTAGCGTTCGCCATGCTATGCATATGGTATATTTTCTACTTTGAGTATATTTCTTTTATTTTCCTAGATTATGTGGTGTTTGGAGCCTCAGTCATCATTAAAACTCATTCATCCTGTGTTCTATCAAGCATCTAAACATTTAGCACTCTGTACATCTGAAATAGGGGATTCCCAGGTGGCTCAATGGTACATAATCTGCCTGCCAAGGCACGAGACATGGGTTTGATCTTTAGGTGGGGAAGATCCTCTGGAGAAGGAAATGAAAACCCACTCCAATATTGTTACCTGGAAAATTCCATGGACAGATGAGCCTGGTGGGCTGCAGTTCATGGGGTTGCAAAGAGTCGGACACAACTGAGCATGCGTGTATGCATGCACATCTGAAATAGCTATTTCTTTTGGTAATTGGAACATATATCTATTTTGAACATTTATTTTTAGAGAAAATTGCACTTATAAAGAAAATACCTCTACTTAAAATTTTCCTTTGTATAAATCAAGAGCTTCAATTAAACACCTTGCTAAAAGAAAAGTATACTAGCATCTTACACAGCCTATGGAAATACTTTAGGGCAATTGCTCCAGTGAATAGGTTAGAATCAAAGTTAATATAGTGACCATTTGTAAATGAAAGTGAAAGTGAAGTTGCTCAGTCGTGTCCGACTCTTTGTGACCCCATGGACTGAAGCCTACCAGGCTCCTCCCTCCATGGGATTCTCCAGGCAAGAATACTGGAGTGGGTTGCCATTTCCTCCTCCAGGGGATCTTCCTGACGCAGGGATCTAACCCAAGTCTCCCACATTGCAGGCAGACGCTTTAACTTCTGAGCCACCAGGGAAATAAATAGGTACTTTTAAAAATAACGCTTGGAATTTTTTTCCTTGATTGTTTTTAAACCCGCATTCTGAAACTTAAGAACAGCCAGATAAGCTTACGATTCTTCCTTTATATTATATATGCATTCAGCCTATATTCAGACATACATTTTACAATATTGATATCAAATTGGTAAAATTCTTCTGTATTTCTTACCTGAACTGTGGTCTCCTTGATACATTTGAATAGAAATGTGACGAGACACTTGTCATTCAAGAAATATTTACTGAGCAATCAATGTGTGTCTGGCACACGAGAAACTAAGGTTAGCAGATCAGACAAGATTTTGTCTTCATTTCTAAGTTTTGTGCTGGGAATATGCCTTTTCTATTTTATTTTATATTTGAAATACCATTTTAGGAATGTGAATAACTTTTAAAAAAGAGTTATGGAATGTAAACTGGTTAGCTGCATTTCTGTCATCTGGTCATCTCCTCCTAACTTAAAATTGACAAAGAGTGCTGTGAAAAAATATTTTTATCTTTGCTTTACAGTAGAAAAATGTATCTGAAGAGAAAGCTTATCTCCAGTGTTACCAGAGGCTGTGACTGGTGTCTTCTGGTTGAGTGCATGTGATTCAAACTTTTCTTCCTCCACCTCTCTTCAAATCATAAAATGTACCAATATGGTACATTTTGGGTAGATGGAGAAACTAAACAGAAAGCTTTATAAAAATTGAAATTTACACTTGAAAGGGACCTTTGGAAACAGCTATTCCAACCACCTCATTTTTCCGTAAAGGAAAAGAAAACTGAAAACTACTTTATCAAGGGTTTTCAGTGAATTAGTAGTAGATCCCAGACTAGAAAATCTTCAGGCATCCCTTTCAGTTTTTCTTCCTTTAAACTACTTTGTTCCTGACAGCTACAGTTTTCACTTATCCATTCCACACAGACATTGTTATTTTTTTTTCCTACTATACCCAGCATTCCTTTGCAGTTGCTGTGGATAAAGTTAACAAAAACCCAGTCCATGTTGTTAAGAACCTCACAGCCTAGAGAAGGAGACTGCCTGCTCTAGGGCAGTTTGTTAAATGTTAAAATAGGAGATTGCATAGGTTATTATAAGAGCAAAATAGAAGAGTATCTGGCACTCAGTAGGAGGGCTAGAGGAGACTTTCTGAAAGAGGGGAAATCCACTCTGAATCTTAGAAAATATAAATAAATAATAATTCTGTACATGAGAATAAAGCCATGGGTTATTATTTAAGACATGAACAACTGTGCAGAGGCTTAGTATGAGATTGCATGGCAAAGTGCATAGGACGTAGGCTCTGATGGGCATACTGAAAGATGAATCTCAAAATGTAGATGGGAACTAGAACAAGGGTCTTGGATGCTTTGCAAAGGAATGTTGTGGGTTTTTTGTTTTTTGTGTTTTTTTTCCCTAATGGTGATAAAGACCTTTTTTTTTCCCAGTGGGAAGTGGTAGGTGTATGTGTATGTTTAATCATTAACTCTTCACTTTCAAGAACCTTACTGTAGCAATATAGAGGACAGAGGTTGATGGAACTGCCAGTAGAGAGACCAGATAGGAAATTGTGATAGTAATTCAAGCAAGTGATGACAAGCTATCTAAATCTCATCCTTATTAATCTTGTTGACCCGAAGAAATTGCAGGCATCAAACATATAATCCACAACAATATAAGCTCACAGATCCTTAGTCTTTGCGTGGGCTTCAGGAGTATATAAGCCCTTGAAAGCGAAAACAAATTTGGTGCATGTGGGTATGTACACGTCACTGAAAAGATAGGTATAGAATACTCTCAAAGATGTAAGACAAGCCCCTGCCCACCAAATATTTCACGTCTACATTTCACATTTACTGCCCTAGAAGCCTGAGTTGAGGCAGTTTCTCTAGTGTCTAACACCACACCTCAGGAAACCCAGTCTTCCTACATAATTGGATTGGGGCTTTACATAGAAGAGAAACAATTTTTTGAGATGTGTATCTTTTGACTAAAATCAATGTAGCAGATTTGTAACTCTGCAGAAGTAATTATAATTGTCATGACTCTCCCAGTAGAATTTAAGCAACAATCCTTAAAATTCCAGAGGTAGACTTTTGGTGGTAGAGATGAAAAAACATTGAAAATCCTCTGTTGTCTCCTTAAAGATAACAATTAAGCTTACTCATTTTACCAATTATAAAAATACAATAAATTTGTATTTGTTTATTGGTTTGCTTTTTGATAAAATAGCTATGTTTATATATACATATATATTTGAATACATAGGACTTCCCTGGTGGCTCAGTGGTAAAGAATCCACCTGCAATGCAGGAGATGCAGGTTTGATCCCTGGGTCAGGAAGATCCTCTAGAGGAGAGTGTGGCAACCCACTCTAGTATTCTTGCCTGGAGAATCCCCATGGACAGAGCAGTCTGGCAAAGCTGCAGTCCATGGGACTGCAAAGAGTTGTACATGACTGAAGCAAATGAGCATGTATGCATTTGAATATATAGAAAAATATATTGAATATATACTGAATATATATATAATATACACATATGCTGAAATAATAGATTACTTTGTTTTACTTGCTTTTAAGATTTATAAAATAATATTAAATATACATATAGTTTTCAGGGACCTTCTCTTTACTTAGAATTTTACTTATTTCTCATCAGTATGTAATATTCCATTGTGTGAATATTCCACAATCTATTTACCTATTCTTTTATCAGTAGACACTAAAATTATAATGGTTCCAGTATGAATGTTGTGAAAGTGCCTTAATTGCATTTTTGTAGATAATTTATTATTCTCATTTTCATCATCTAAAGTGACAGAGTCTGGACTGAATCTATTTCTCAGTAGGTATAGATAGTGACACTCTTTACTTCAGAACTGACTCTAACTTTTGACCTATTATTTTTCTTTCCTGGAAATATTTCTCCTATCAGCTGACCTTCTGTTCAGTCATCACTTATTCCCATATTTGTGGAGTAAAGAAAGACCAGCTGTAGAACACCTTTCATGGTATATAGGGCAGCCTTCCTAGAGAATGATGTATTAAATCAAAGACCAAAGCATCTTTCTTTTAAGAGATGTTTTTGTGATCTAGGGGAAAAAACACCCTTCTCTTTATTGGTTGGGCCAGCAATGGTCCTTTTTCACCAGCATGAAAATATTTTTATTATCTATAAATCTACAGAGCATAGGGGAGGGCCATCAGCTCCTGCCTTTGTCTCCTTTGTTTGGGCATGGTAGATAGTATGTGAAAGAAGAGTGTCTTCAGTCCACTGGGCATTTTTATGAGAGTGTTTGGGGAAAATGTTTATCCTGAGCTTGTACCATAGATCTAAGCATCACTAGCTATACAAATCCAGCACCATCACCACCTTCATCAGAATAACCTGTAAACATGAGACCCAGTAGTTTTTCTGTCATTTAATGTTCAATTTTAAATAGAATTCTGGACATTAACCAACACTTGAAGATGAATCTTCAAAGATACTACAATGTTAGCATCATTAAATAGTATGTAAAAAAATACTGGATATTTTGAATAATGCCTTAGTCCTCTGATAAAGAGATGATATCATCAAACATAAAAATGTAAAAACATTAACAATGAAATAGCTGCTTCCTTATTGTATATAAGCAGTAATGTGACTTTGTTCTTTTTTAATAAATTATAAGTTTTTAAAAATTGAGCAAATCTGAAAAAAATAGGCATTTGTTCATCTATGAATATACCCTATAATCAGGAATTATTACATTATGATTACATTTTTCCAGGTACTGAAATTTTATTTGCTGGCATATCAGTACATGATTAAAAAAATGCATACACCCACATACTCACTGGGGGTTGTTCTTTGCTTAAACCAAAGGCAGTGTGGTTAAATGGCAATTACTAGCACAGCACTTGACAATACCTCCAAAAGAAACCCTGACATAGTGCTGGGAAACTGCTCTGGGATAGATTGGACTCAAAGATAAATACTCTGAAAAGCTCCAAACACTGTACTGCAGTGGAGCTGCTAAATATTTCTTAGTAGTGTTGTATTTCCCTTTTTAGGGCTATGTCTTTTCGTAACATACTCAAACCAAAATTCTGAAATTACTCACATTTCAACCACCTACAACTTCCAGTACACTTATTTTGCTTATTCATGTGGCATTGTTACCTATATTGAAGGTGCTGGCATGTGCTTTTATGGGAAAATATGTGAATATTCCAACAACTTTCTCAGTAGGGAAAATATCAGCTAGCAAATGGCACAGCTCTCCTTCCCGTTACCTAATCTACAAATCTGCCTTTACTTACAATCTTGTTTCTCTTTCTCTCCATTTACTGTGGAGAAAGCTTCCCTCCTCATTCCAAAGGTGCAGCTCTTCAAATTTTCTGAGTCTTAACTCCTTCCTCCTTCTGAGAGATACTATTCCATCTGTTATTATACACATGCACACACACACTCAGGCTTCCTTGGTGGCTCAGACGGTAAAGAATCCGCCTGCAGTGCAGGAGACCTGGGTTTGATTCCTGGGTTAGGAAGATCCCCTGGAAGAGGGCATGGCAATCCACTTCAGTATTCTTGCCTGGAGAATCCCCAAGGACAGAGGAGCCTGGCAGGCTACAGTTCATGGGGTCACAAAAAGTCAGACACAACTGATGACTCAACACAGCACACAGCTCACACACGGATCCGGGCAGATACACACATAAACACCTGGAATCTCCCAAGTCTTCACTTATTCTCTTCTTACTATACCCTCACCATCATCCTTTAAATAGACTCTAACACACACAGCAAGCAAACACAATGAGACTTGAGACTACGATGCCCTGTCTTCAAGGGACAGCCTTACCTCTTTCTTGTCTTTCACAGAAAGTCCATGCTGTCTCCTACTGTGTCACCCCCCATTCATTTTCATCAATTTTCTTTCTTTATTATTTTAAAATTGAATTGTGAATGATTTTCTCCCTTTTTCCATTATTTGTCCCTCTCCAACATGGCCTATACCCAACACAGTATCGTGGATATTCAGTTCAGTTCAGTTGTTTAGTTGTGTCCGACTCTTCACGACCCCACGGACCACAGCAAGCCAGGCCTCCCTGTTCATCACCAACTCCCAGAGTTTACTCGAACTGATCTCCATTGAGTTGGTGATGCCATCCAACCATCTCATCCTCTGTTGTCCCCTTCTCCTCCTGCCCTCAATCTTTCCTAGCATCAGGGTCTTTTCAAATAAGTCAGCTCTTTGCATCGGGTGGCCAAAGTATTGGGGCTTCAGCTTCAACGTCAGTCCTTCCAACGAACACTCAGGACTGATATCCTTTAGGATGGACTGGTTGGATTTCCTTGCAGTCCAAGGGACTCTCAAAAGTCTTCTCCAATACCACAGTTCAAAAGCATCAATTCTTCAGTGCTCAGCCTTCTTGATAGTCCAATTCTCAATCCATACATGACCACTGGAAAAACCATAGCCTTGACCAGATGGACCTTTTTTGGCAAAGTAATGTCTCTGCTTTTTAATGTGCTCCTTCCAAGGAGCAAGCATCTTTTAATTTCATGGCTACAGTCACCATATGAAGTGACTCTGGACCCAAAAAAATAAAATCAGCCACTGTTTCCCCATCAATTTCCCATGAAGTGATGGGACCAGATGCCATGATCTTAGTTTTCAGAATGTTGAGCTTTAAGCCAACTTTTTCACTCTCCTCTTTCACTTTCCTCAAGAGGCTCTTTAGTTCCTCTTCACTTTCTGCCATAAGGGTGGTGTCATCTGCATATCTGAGTTTATTGATATTTCTCCCAGCAATCTTGATTCCAGCTTCTGCTTCATCCAGCCCAGCATTTCTCATGATGTACTCTGCATATAAGTTAAATAAGCAGGGTGACAATATACAGCCTTGATGTACTCCGTTTCCTATTTGGAACCAGTCTGTTGTTCCATGTCCAGTTCTAACTGTTGCTTCCTGACCTGCATACAGGTTTCTCAAGAGGCAGGTCAGGTGGTCTGGTATTCCCACCTCTTGAAGAATTTTCCACAGTTTGATGTGATCCACATAGTCAAAGGCTTTGGCATAGTCAATAAAGCAGAAATAGATGTTTTTCTGGAACACTCTTGCCTCTTTGGTGATCCAGCAGGTGTTGGCAATTTGATCTCTGGTTCCTCTGCCTTTTCTAAAACCAGCTTGAACATCTGGAAGTTCACAGTTCACGTATTGCTGAAGCCTGACTTGGAGAATTTTGAGCCTTACTTTACCAGTGTGTGAGATGAGTGCAATTTTGAAGTAGTTTGAGCATTCTTTGGCATTGCCTTTCTTTGGGATTGGAATGAAAACTGACCTTTTCCAGTCCTGTGGCCACTGCTGAGTTTTCCAAATTTGCTGGCATATTGAGTGCAGCACTTTCACAGCATCATCTTTTAGGATTGGAAAAAGCTCAACTGGAATTCCATCACCTACACTAGCTTTGTTCATACTGATGTTTCCTAAGGCCCCCTTGGCTTCACATTCCACTTCACATTCCAGGATGTCTGGCTCTAGGTGAGTGATCACACCATTGTGATTATCTGGGTCATGAAGATCTTTTTTGTACAGTTCTTCTGTGTATTCTTGCCACCTCTTCTTGATATCTTCTGCTTCTGTTAGGTCCATACCATTTCTGTCCTTAGTTGAGCCCATTTTTGCATGAAATGTTCCCTTGGTATCTTTAATTTTCTTGAAGATCTCTAGTCTTTCCCATTCTATTGTTTTCCTCTATTTCTTTTCACTGATCCCTGAGGAAGGCTTTCTTATCTCTCCTTGCTAGTCTTTAGAACTCTGCAATCAAATGGATATCTTTCCTTTTATCCTTTGCTTTTTGTTTCTCTTCTTTTCACAGCTATTTCTAAGTCCTACTCAGACAGTCATTTTGCTTTTTTGCATTTCTTTTTCTTGGGGATGGTCTTGATCCCTGTCTCCTGTACAATGTCACAAACCTCCGTCCATAGTTCATCAGGCACTCTGTCTGTCAGATCTAGTCCCTTACCTTAAATCTATTTCTCACTTCCACTGTATAATCATAAGGGATTTGATCTGGGTTATGCCTGAATGATCTAGTGATTTTCCCTAGTTTCTTCAATTTAAGTCTGAATTTGGCAATAAGAAGTTCATGATCTGAGCCACAGTCAGCTCCTGGTCTTGTTTTTGCTGACTGTATAGAGCTTCTCCACTTTTAGCTGCAAAGAATATAATCAGTCTTATTTTGATGTTGACCATCTGGTGATGTCCATGTGTAGAGTCTTCTCTCGTGTTGTTGGAAGAGGGTGTTTGCTATGAGTAGTGCATTCTCTTGGCAAAACTATTAGCCTTTGCCCTGCTTCATTCTGTACTCCAAGGCCAAATTTGCCTATTATTCCAGATGTTTCTTGACTTCCTACTTCTACATTCCAGTCCCCTATAATGAAAAGGACATCTTTTTTGGGTGTTAGTTCTAAAAGGTCTTGTAGGTCTTCATGTAGGTCTTCATTCAACTTCAGCTTCTTCAGCATTACTGGTCAGGGCATAGACTTGGATTACCGTGTTACTGAATGGTTTTTCTTGGAAACAAACAGAGATCATTCTGTCGTTTTGAGATTGTATCCAAGTACTGCATTTCAAACTCTTTTGTTGACTATGATGACTACTCCATTCCTTCTAAGGGATTCTTGCCCACAGTAGTAGATATATTGATCATCTGAGTTAAATTCACCCATTCAAGTCCATTTTAGTTCACTGATTCCTAAAATGTCGATGCTCACTCTCGCTAGCTCCTGTCTGACCACTTCCAATTTGCCTTAATTCATGGACCTAACATTCCAGGTTCCTACGCATGGATGTGTTTCTTGTCCATGGATGCATTTCTTGCTTAATTCACCAGTGACCCACATGTTGCCAAATTCAAGAAACACTTTGCAACCCTCCTCTTACTTTACATCTAAGTAGCTTTCAGCACAGTTGCTTTCTTCTTGCAACACTGTGTCCACTTGGTTTTCATTACCTGGGTTCTCACCTTATTCCCATCTTTCTGTTTCAGTTTCCTTTGTAGGTAGCTTTGTATCCTCCCAGACTTCTTGTTTTTAATTTTATTTATTTATTTATGGCTGTGCTGGGTCTTCATTGCTGAGTAAGCTTTTCTCTAGTTGGAGAGTGGGGGCTACTCTCTAGCTGTAGCACACAGGTTTCTCATTGCAGTTGCTTCTCATGTTGCAGGGTGTCGGCTCTAGGGCAGACAGGTTTCAGTAGTTGTGGCACATGGGCTCACTAGTTGCAGCTCTCAGGCTCTAGAGCACAGGCTCAATAGATGTGGTGAACAGACTCAGTTGCTCTGAGGCACATGGAATCTTCTTGGATCAGGGATCAAACTCATGTCTCCTGCATTGGCAGGTTGAGCCACCAGGGAAACCCCCTCCCAACTTCTAAATGTTGGAGTGCCTCAAACCTGAATTCAGAATCCTCTTTCCTTTCCTTATTATATAGTCTTATCAGGCCATCTCACCCACTTCTCCAGTTTGAGAGACCATGTGTAAGCCTAGGCATTGGGTTTTCTGTAGCTCCATTCTAAGCTCCAGATTCACACTTTCAGATGTTATGTGACCTAGCCACTGAGATCCAGGGGCTCAGCTGTAGATTACAGGCAAAATCCCTTTAATGTTGCTTCCGTCAGCAACCACATGAACTGCATGAGTTTTGATGCTCAGAACTCTTTGTATAATTGAAGATTTCCACTGCAGGTGGATAGCTAGAAGTACCGTGTTATTCTGGGAGTAAATAACAGTGACTTATAATAGAGAATAAATGGAGAATGGTTTTCTCCTTCATGCAGCTCTACTTTTTTTCCTTCTTCCTTTTCATAATATTTAGCTATGATGCTAATGGATTTTTTTCATAGTTAATGGACCAACTAATAACAGTGTGTCTCTTGTAGTTCATACTCTCTTCTTCCTAATTATCAGAGATTGAATTATTTTGATCATTTTTTAAACTCATGGCTATTTTATCCATTTGAATGTTTCTTAAGGAAGTACTGGGATGTAACTCGGAGGATCCGTCAGCCTGAGGATGGTATTGGCATGGTATTTTTGACAATGATTACTGCAGAAGGGAGAATATATTGGGAAAACTGAGAACAAAGCCCTCTCCCACAACAGGCACACGCAGACATAATCACACAAGAGACTTAGATGTGAGGGGAGTGGAGGGAATATGAGAGGGAGAAGGGAAGGAAACAGAGTGAGAGAAAGGTCAAGGAGGGGAGAGGAGGAGAGAAAATGGTCACATAGACTATAGAAATTATGAAACTTGGGGAGGCCAAAACCCAGAGAAGGAAAAGTAACATATCAGTGGAAAGACCAATAGAATGTCAATGTGAGTCAAAATGGATTTGAGATTCCACCCTCTTAATTCTGTTCTTGGTGTCCCAGCTTAGAATAGGTCTTTTCGGATTCATTGCTATGTGGAGGGTTCTGCCTCCTGCCTCATGGGCACTAACCATGTGTCTTGGCGAGGCTCTTAGATTGCCTTTGGGCTCGTGGCTTTGCTATGTCAGCAGGGTCCCTCATCCTACCCAGATCTTTAACTCACAGTTTCTCATGGCAGATATTCTTGTGGGGTGACTGCCCCCCCCGCCCTGATTTTCCCAGTCCCACATCTCACCCTTGTTAAGCTGAGGAGAGAGTGAGGAAGACACTTTGTGACTTCAGCGCAGTGATAAAATATCAGAAAATACAATAGTCTCCAGCCAAGCAAGGTTACTAGGTAGATACATCAGAACCGACACATAGTCAATCTACGGAAGCACAGCTAGGTGAAGACTTAGATGGATATTAAGAGTGACTGTGGGTTTAAAGTGTTTTCCTCTTCACCGGGATTCATATATAAAGCATGTCTGTGCTGAAATTCTAACTGTGGCAGAGAATGTCTGACTCAGTTGTTCTCCTTTAGTTATTACCTATGACTAAGAAGAACAAATATAAAAACTCAAAGAGCTGTAAGGAGAGAAAAAGACAGTAGGGAGGGAATGGCAGAAAATCATTACAGTAGTGAATCCCACCCCGCTCCCCCAACCTCCCCTGCCACCATTTTAAACCAAACCTTAGTAACTTTTATAGATTTAAATATTCTTAAAGCCCTACTGCTACTGATTCATTTCAGAATCTTGCTTTTAACAACAATCTCTCAGATGTACCTGGATTTAAAAAATATTTTAAGGAAAAACACTCAGTTTAGTTGAATTGAGTTCAGCACACAGGGTTAATGCTTCTGCTGTGTATTAGGCTTTGCAGTAAGCACAAGCGATGCTCCAAGATCAAGGCTAAGACCATCCTTGCTCTGATGGAGCTTATGGTCCAGTCTGCAAGACAACATTTAAGATGTAATTTCTAGAGACATTTATGCTTTCAAAGAAGAAAATTCAACTTACAGGAGTGTGTGTTAATCACTCAGATGTGTCCAACTCTTTGCAACACCATGGACTATAGCCTGCCATGCTCCTCTCTCCGTGGAATTCTCCAGACAAGAATACAGGAGTGGGTTGCCATTTCCTAGATGAACTGTAAAATAAAAATGTTTCCAGGATTTATTAAATTAATAACTGTTATATATTTTTTCCCTCTCCTGGAGAGTCATAATTCACATTGTCATGCTTAAAGCTCTAGGAAAAGAAACTTAGTTCATTCAGGCTGCTATAACAGAATATTATAGGCTAGAAGGCTTTTAACCCCGGATACTTATTGATCATGGTTCTGGAGGCTGGGAACCAAGATCAAGGTGCTGGCAAATTCATTGTCTGGTGAGAACTCAGACAAGGTTTATACAGCAGTCTTCTTGCGATGTCCTTACATGTTGAAAGTGACCTCTCCTGGTCTCTTTTGTATGGGCACTGATTGCATTCGTGGGAGTGCCACTCTGATCTATTCACCTCCTGAAGACCCCACCTCCTAATGCCATCACGTTGGGGGTTAGGATTTCAATAAAGTTGAACCTTCAACAATGCAGGGAATAGGGTCACTGACCCTCTGGCCCAGTTGAAAATCTGCATGTAACTTATAGTCAGCCCTCTGTATCCTTAATTCTGCAATCATGGAGTCAACCAGCTGCAAATTGTTTATTACTGTAAGTTTATTATAAAAAAAATATCCACATAAAAGTGAACCCACACAATTCAAGAGTCAATGGTACATGAATTTTTTGTTATTGTTCAGGAGTCAACATCACATGAATCTTGGAGGGGTAAAAGCATTCAGTCCATAGCAGAAATCTATTTGTTTTGTTAAAGGCTGTTATGGATGAAGAGATGTTCTGATGTGTGACAGAGTCTGCATTTTATTTAATTTTCATTGAATTTTTCTTGATTTGTTTTGTTTTTACAGCACCTTGTTACATGTGCTTTTCTAAAGTGCAGTTTATGTTATAACTTAAAGCTACTAGGAATGGAATGTGTCTCAGACTTGTATATCATGCTTTTGATTGCTCCAGATTTTACAGACTCCGGGATTCCAGTAGCAACAGACTAATCCAGAGATTTCTTCTTTATTTTCCTACAGATATAGTGTATTTGGTACTCATTGTTCAAGGCAGATTAAGAGCATGAACTGTGTTCTCTAGGTTCAAGTGAATCTGAATCTCACATATTTATTTCTCTGTATTAGGAGGTAGCAGACTTTGTTGAGGAATAAGGTGCTCCAGAAAGGAGAAACATTAACAATAGAATATATGGATTAACAATAGAGGAGCTATTGAACTCCCAGCGTGAAAGGTACAAAGTGAAAGAGCAGCACCATCACAGCATCTTCCAAGCACTGAGAGAAGGGAGTGGGGAAAAGAGATGTGGAGGAGAAAAGTAAGTATGTGCTGAATGGGAGGCTGTCCTGGATGGGAGGTATATTTTATACTCCACAAAGGGGAATGTAGAGACCAAGACAGAGGGCTGAAGATTAGTGCAATCAGCATCCATTGAGCAATTACAATGAGCAGCACCAGAGATGCCTCACAGGAACCAAGACAGAGACAGGAACTAGAGCTTTCTCTCCTCCATGTGATCTGGGAAAGGGGTGGTAAGGGGGGATGAGAGAAGGACCCTGTATTATTCTTTCAGTCCTTTTCATAGCCTTTGCCTCTAATATACTGCCTGATCAGAAAAGATAGAAGACAGATTGTTCATTTCAGTATAATTTTTCAAAATTAAGAGAAATTCAATGTGTTTTAGTTACTGCAAGTCATATGTTTCTAGTTAAATCCATTGACCTGGCCATATGAGGAGGTTAGGGAATGAAAATGAAATTACATGTATCCGCTGCTTAAAGAATACTTTTATACCTTGTCAGCAAAAGTTAGGTGTATATTGACATGTATTTTCTTTAATTCTTATAAGCCTAGGAAAGTCTGTTACTTTATTTCCCAAAATCAAGAAACCAAGGCTCTGAGAAGTTAATAGACTTGCACAAGTTAATATTTATAGTAAATAGGAAAACCGTGCTTCCGATCAAGTAAATGGAAATTTCATTTGACCTGAGGTCAGTATGACGTGAAAACCCAATTCTTATATGTGAAATCTAGCTATAGAAATAAGAAAGGAAAAATCCTAGATAACGACAGTGAACAAGCACAAAGAAGTTAGAGAATAAATGCTAAATTATTCATAATAGATTGTTGCATTCTAGTCTTTCAGAGAAGAATAGTGTGTGTGCATGTTAATTAGATATCATCCTTGGTGCTCTGTACAGTAGCCATAATCAAACACTAGTCCCAAGACATGAGCCTCTCAGAGCACATTAAAATTTATGCCTGCAACTAACACTATGTCCAGTAGAGGGAGCCTCCATCTCACAATTGAGTCTCCTACCACAGAAGATAACAAAATCCTGCTTTCTACAGGGGCCCTGAGGAGAGGTCTGGGAAAACAAATTATCTTCAAGTGTATTTGAGGGAAGAATTACTCCTGTTTTAAAGCCGGTCACTGCCTAGATACAAAGAGGAATGCATAAAATTATTTGCTCATTACCTAAATTAAAGTTACTGAAATCCAGTGGAGTGTTAGATGTTGCCTCTGATTCACCGTATTTTTCAAAGCCTGGAAATGGTCACCCTTGTGGTGGAAATTATTGAGGCATTTTGTTCCCCGGGCTGTGCTGTGGCATCTCCTGGCCTCATTAATATAGTGGCTAAAGGTACCAACTAACCTTCTATGGGTCTCCTCCTCCCCTGTTCTCATTTCATCTGATTCTTAAAGGAGAGAGTAAGGTAGATCAGGAAAAGGGCTAAAATAAATAATAAATGCACACAGTTGCCTACTGGGTGGAAATCTGCCTATAAATGGATGTCCTAAGGTCAAGTAGGAAAAAATAAACCATGGCTTATTTAACTTTCCAGTTGCAATTTATCTAGCAAATTCTCTGATAAATGAAATGGGGAAGTAGAAGAAAGAAAGAGATATTACACAGTCTCTTTAGGCTGCATTTTAAGGGGATGTTACTGTTGTTGTTATCTAGCAGTTTTCATAGTATTGATTTCCTTGTGACACGGTCCTAGTCCTATCTTTTCCTCTGAATTTCTATTGTTGTTCCCTCTCCATTTCCCTATTCCATTTTCTTCTCTAAGACATCTGTTATTTCTTCTTTTCCTTATCTAACAAGTTCATGTTCTACCATTTCACAGACAAATTAACTGAGCCAGCTCTTTTACAGAAGCTGCCAGTCTTCTGGAAGAATCCTCATTGTGCTTCATCGCTTCCGTATGATTTAAAATAGTGTGAGGAAGGTCATACCCCAATGCCACCTCCTGCCCCACAGAAGACAATCTCTTAAAAGGGCACAGTAGTTTCTGAACTCAGGTACCCCTCCCAGGCGATGGCTGGGTCACTTGCATTGCCTCCGACTGAGCAAAGCAGGAAATGGACACAGGGCAGTAGAGCTTCAGGTACCTTAACCTGAAACAGTTAAGAGAAAAAGATGCAAAGAATGTAGGTATCTGGTATCTAGTGGGGAAAAAACCCTGGTAGTAGCGTTAAAACTACTCTAAGAGCGCTCCGGAGAAGGCAATGGCACCCACTCCAGTACTCTTGCCTGGAAAATCCCATGGATGGAGGAGCCTGGTAGGCTGCAGTCAGTCGTGTCCGACTCCACTTTCACTTTTCACTTTCATGCATTGGAGAAGGAAATGGCAACCCACTCCAGCATTCTTGCTGGAGAATCCCAGGGACGGCGGAGCCAGGTGGGCTGCCGTCTATGGGGTCGCACAGAGTCAGACATGACTGAAGTGACTTAGCAGCAGCAGCAGCAAGAATGCTAGCTCTTCTTCGCTAACTCTGTTATTTGGCTAGGTCTCACATTATCTCAGCCTCAGTTTCCCTGTTTATACAATGGGAATAAAACTCTTCACCCCCACAGGTGTGCTGTGAGAATAAAGAGCAATACATATAAGAATGCTTATGAAGGAACTTGGATATAATTAAGAGTGTGGTTTTTTGTTTGTTTTAATTTTTATTAGGGTGTAATTGATTTACAATGTGTCAGTTTCAGGTGTACACCAAAGTGAGTCAATTATGCATATGCATGTATCCACTCTTTTTCAGTTTCTTTTCCCATATAGACCCTTATGGAGTATTGAGTAGAGTCCCATGTGCTATTAAGAATGTGGTTTTGAAAGATGGTGTGATGGCAAAAGGGCATAGGCGTGGCCATCAGATATTCTGGTCCCTGAGGCACTGCTTACCAGACACAGCCTCCTGCAGTCTTAGGGGCAGATGCAAAGGCTGCAAACCCAAGTTCTGTTTCTGACCTGCTCGGGGATCTTGATTAAACTATATCAATTTTTGAGTTTCTATTTTTGTATCTGGAAAATGAGCATAAATAGTACCTGCTTTAAAGTTGACAAGGTTGAATATGATGATCTACGTGGAAAAAGTGCTGCAGTCAGAAAGAAAGGCTGCTTGTCACTTCTTTTATTCTCTAGCACCACAAAGCCTTGTCACCCTTCCTCTAGGGATCTCAATTACTGCAACCTGGCACACAGCCTGCTCCTTGTTGTAATAAGAGCTCTCCAAAATCTGTTCTCCCTACTGTTCTAGGTTGAATGTTCCTTCATTAATCTTCTGCTGTACAAAGTGTATCATTGCCCAAGTTAGGAACACAATCATCTGTCACAGGTACTCTCCTGGTTCTAAATCACAGCGTACTCTGGAAGGAGAGGCAAACACCATTATACTCCTGGCTCAAAACATTCTGGCCCTGCTGCTAGTGAGGCAGCATTACATTATCTCTAATAGATGTCCTAATAGATATCTCTAATAGATGTTCCATTAGTCATGCGTGGATGTGAGAGGTGGACCATAGAGAAAGCTGAGCACCAAAGAATTGATGCTTTTGAACTGTGTTATTGAAGAAGATTCTTGAGAATCCCGTGGACTGCAAGATCAAACCAATCAATCCTAAAGAAAAGCAGTCCTGAATTTTCACTGGAAGGACTGATGCTGAACCTCCAATACTCTGGCCACCCTGTGAAGAACTGACTCATTGGAAAAGACCTTGGTGCTGGGAAAGATTGAAGGCAGGAGGAGAAGGGGACAACAGAGGATGAGATAGTTGGATGGCATCACCAACTCAATGGACATGAGTTTGAGCAAGCTGTGGGAGCTGGTGATGGACAGGGAAGCCTGGCATCCTGCGGCCCATGAGGTCACAAAGAGTCAGACATGATTGAACTGAACTGAGTAGATGTCCTTCTTGTAAAGGTCTTCTTGTAAAAGTCTCCTTGTAAAGACTGCTGCAGACCTTCCATGTCAATGTTCCAATAAGCACCACTTTCAACATATTCATTTTCCTCCTTACTGAATTGATGGAGGGCATCTGGTATGACATCATTCCTTTCTAATAATTCACCACCTTTGTTTTATGTTTACATGTGTGTTTATATATAAATACACATGTGTATGTGTGTATACATGTGTGTATATATACATATGTACGCATATATATATATGAACTTTTATCAACCTAATATCTGATCATTTCTTCTCCGCCTCGTTAATTCTGTCTCCTTTATTTTCTCATCACTAAAATGTGGCCAGTTCTGAAGACAGGCATAACTGCCTCTACTCCCCCAGGTTTACTCAGATGTTTTAGTAAGTGCATCCATTTTTGTAGAGTCAACAATTGCATTTGTCTAGATGACTCAAGGTCAGTACCTTCAGCTTTGTTTTCTCTTATAAGCTACAGTTTTTTACATCCAGTTACCTTCTGGACATTTTAAGATTACCCTGTGTTACAGTATGGTTTAGAAAAACAAGAAATGTATTACCCTGCTCTTAGAGAATGCATTATTTTTCCATAGCTACTATAACAAAACTAGCAGCTTAAAATTATGCAAATTTACTATCTCACAGTCCTGTAGGTAAGAAATTCAGCACAGCATGGCTACATTCTCTGCGTCGAGCCCTACTAGGCCAGAATCAAGGTATTTGCTGTGCTGTGGTTCTCATCTGGGGCTCATGGACTTTTCCAGCCTCACTGGTTGTGGAAGGACCCATTTCCTACTGTGCTCCCCAGGTGGCCCTTTTCATCTTCAAGCCACAATGCTACTGATCTCTCTGACCTCATTTCCTGCTCGTAAGGGTTCATGTGACTACCTTGGACCCAACACAGTAATCTAGGATAATCACCCTACTTTAAGGCCTATTCGTTTGCAATGGTAATTACAGTTTTGAAGTCCCCCTTGCCATGTAATGTAACATATTCACAATCCCAGGGATGAGAGTGGTGATTCTATAGGGAGCCAAAAATTTTCCTATAAAAACCATCACTGAAGACACATCTGCCACCTTTAACACAGAAGAATAGAGTTGAAAAGAGCACTAGGTTCTTTCCCATTATGTTACAAAATCCTGAATATAGTTCCCTGTCAAATCCTTGTTTATTTTATATGAAGTAGTGTCTGGAACAAAAACATATGTATGTGTGTGTGTATATATATATTTGTATATATATAACTGAATCACTTTGCTGTACACTTGAAATATTGTAAGTCAACTATGCTACCATTAAAAAAAAAAAAAAAAAAACAAAGAAAGAAAGACCAGGGGACTGTGGGAAGACTGCTAGGAACCACATGGTCCGATCTGTTTTCCAAGTAAAAAAAGTTGAAGTTCAGTAGTGAATAAACCTGCCGAGCTTGCACACTGTTTAATGACAACACTAGTGCTCTTCCCACCACTTCCCAAATGCAGTACTTCCATCTGTTTACATAATTTCATCTTTTGAAAACCTCACCATTGTCTAATCCTGTTGAAATGGCATTCAATCATGAGTCTGCCGTCTATTATGATAACTGTCCATCTCAGCTTTCAAACTGTATTGAGTGAAACTGTTAATAAAAACACTAACAAAATATTTTGTTAAGATTTGAGGAGATCTGAGTGAATCAGCTAGAGGGAAATCATAATACAACATGTGAATAATAGTATATGTGTGCATCTGTGTGTTTACACACACGCACACACACGGGTGTGGATTGTGAGAGTTGACACAAAAGGAAGCAGGAAAGTCTCCCTGGAGATGGGTTTTGAAGGAAGATAAAAACATTGGCAGAAAGTAGAGAAGGTGCTGTTATGAAGGAAGAAGACACAGATGTGTGAGTTAACAAGTGAAGAGCTCCAAGCAGATTGGATTTCATTTCGTGAAAGGAAAGGACTCTTTTGAGGAATAAGACAGTGGTGATTTTGGATCGATAAAAAGGAGTCGTTTAACCAGAAAGCTTTGGATCTGAGTCCATAGATCAGTTTTTGGAAAAACAAATTGAGCAGTGTAATCCAGTTGGCTGTCTGTCATCATGGGTGGGATGGAGAGCGACGCCAGGGAGAACCGACCGGGGACTAGTTGCAGGAATCTAAATGTGAATTAAGAAACATGCAGATGAAAAGAATGGACAAGTCATTGAAATGTGGGAAAGACCAAGAAGGATTAGTTTGCTGATTTAATATGATGCACATAGGAAAGAAAAGAATTCAAGTATAGAATTTTGAACTGAGAGAATCTGGAGGATAGATATGTCATCAACAGTGATGGGAGATTTTGAAACTGTCTTGTTTACCTTCAGTATGGGACTTCATTCCAAGGCTGTTATATGTAAAGTTGAAAGACATTAATAATTGCAGACAGTTACACAAAGCATTGCTTTTATTCTCTTTTTTCAACTTTGTTTTTCACAATAAGACCAACCACTTATCAAAAAAAAAAAAGTAAAAGATAAAATGATTATTTGGATTTTGTGGTAGGTGAGGAGGTTTCTGATATATAAAAAATTAATATTGGAAGCACTTTACAGAAAAATGGGGAAAAAAATTTAAGGCAGAGGCTGAAGTTTGATATTCAAGATGCTTTGTGTGTTGGTCACTCAGTTGTGTCCAACTCTTTGTGACTCCATAGGCTGTAGCCCACCAGGCTCCTCTGTCCATGGGATTCTCCAGGCAAGAATATTGGAGTGGGTAGCCATTCCCTTCTCTAGGGGATCTTCCTAACCCAGGGATCAAACCTAGGTCTCCTGCATTGCAGGTGGATTCTTTACCATCTGAGCCACCAGGGAAGCCCCTCTAGATGTATTGCTAAATTCTAATTTATATAAGCTCTTTTCAATTCATTGCTCATTGCTACCCTGTAGCTCTCACATTCCCATCCGAAGCAATGCCTATACCTTCCTCATCAGTATCATGTTAACTGTATTTTCATAGAGTTGGCAAGTATGTCCTATCAAGGTTCTGCAGAGAAAGTGAACCAATACTTGTTTGGCTACATATCTGTTTACTTACATTTATTATGAGAAATCAACTCATATAATTATGGAGGCTGAGAGGTCTCATGATCTGTGGCCTAAAAGATAGAGACCCAGGAAGGCCAGTTCTATAGTTCAGTCCTAAAGCCTGGGAACCAAAGGAGCCCATCCATGGTTCAGATCTCCATCTGAAGGCAGAAGAAGATTGGATGAGATGACCCAGCTCAAACTGTAAGGCAAAAACAAACTTCTGCCTTTTGTTCTATTCAGGCACTCAATGAGTTGGATAGTGCCAACCCAAGTAGGATATGGTAATCTACCCTGCTGCATTCACTGATTCAAATGCTAATCTCATCTGGACACCAAGAGATAATGTCTAATCCAGGTACCTCAAGGCCAGTCATGTTGACATATAAAATTAACCATCCCAGGACTTCCCTGGTGATCCAGTGGTTAAGAATCTACCTGCCAAGGCAGGGGATATGGGTTCAGCCCCTGGTCTGGGAAGATTCCACATGCCATGAAGCAACTAAGCTCATGCATCACAATGACTGAAGCTCACAAGTCCGTGCTCCACAACAAGAGAAGCCACCGCAATGAGAAGCCTGAGCGCCTCAACTGGAGAGTCGTTCTCCCACAGCAGCTGGAGAAAGCTTGTGTGCGGCAATGAAAAGCCAGCACAGCCGAAAATAAATGAATAACATTTTAAAAATAAATAAAATTAACCATCGCAGGGAATGAATTGGCATAAACTGATTATTTTTAAAAATCTGACAAAAGCTTGCAAAAGTGTGAACAACTAAAGACAAAAATGCCTAGACTGTAGGAAAAGATTGGAAAATGCTGATTTATATTCTGTCTACCTGTTTATCATAATGCAGTTATCTCCTCATCTCTGGTTTCTACCTCCTCCATTCCTTGAAGTGAATTTTCTCCAAATTTCACTTCAACATTATCACTTTGTTCAAAACAAAGCAAAATAAAAACTTCTTAATTGTTCCTCATTGCCTAAAGTATCTAACTTCATTTATTATTGTGGTCAATTTTCTGAGATCTTTTTGTTCTTTCTCCTAGTTTGTTCTTATTGCTCCATTTCTTCTTTCAAGCAAGTAGCCAGACTCTGTATTCCCTTGTCTTGGGGGGAGGTTTGTGGCAGTGAGGTCAGAAGGTACCCTCAAGGTGTGTCTTTTCCTGACTTTTGCTTTCTAGAATTGGGAAGTTTACGATAAATATCCTGGAGGGAGAAAAGGCTAAAAGCACCAGGTATGGGTAACATGTAGAGATTTTAACTGGTGTTGAAATCAGTATGAAATTGGGCATATGATGGAATAAATGCATTTGTTTCTGTATAGTCAAAAATAGCTTCTACCCAGAGGAGTACAAGGCAGTATCTCCAGCTTTGTTCTCTTTCACACGTTCCTGTTCTTCAGATGCAGCTGCCCCCTGGGCATTTTGGGTGGGAGTGAGGCTAGAGGGAGTAGATGCTTCTGAAAAAAAATCAATTCCCTTCTATTCCTCACTTGCTAAAAAATTCTATTTTGGAATGATTAATTTTGTCATCTTCTGTATTTTTTGAGATAATTATATATTTGTTATATTTTATCTGTGAGTGGATTAAATTGAGTTTATAGGTTCTCTAATAATGTATTACTTTCTGACGCCTAAGATGAAATCAACTAGGTTCTAGTATATTATCTTTTACACACCCTTTTATTTTTTTAATTAGTATTTTATTAGTATTGCATTTAGGAGTTTTGCATCTAAGGTTATGATTGGAATTGGCTTATATAATTTCCTTTCTAATAAAATCTTTGCTTGCTTTTGGTATCAGTGTTATCCCAGCCACATGAAATTAGAAAGGGTTCTTTTTCTATTTACTAGAAAAAAATATTTATGTAAATTCACTAGAAAATAAGTATTTAATATGTTTGACTGACCTCTTTCTTGAAAGTTGGATACAAATTTCTGTGAAACTAAATCTTTTCTTTGTGGAAAGATTTTTAACTGATCACTCTGTATCTTAGTGATTGCTTATAGGACTCTTGAAATTCTCTAATTCTTCTTGAATCAGCTTTGGTACATTGTATTTGTGTAGGATGTGTTCAGCTTTCTTAAATTTATGAGCATAAAGGTTTTCACATACTTCTGTTACTATCATTTTAATTCTTGTATGTCTATTTTCTCTATTTTCCTAAAGCAGTTTCTGACAAACTTTTGTCTATTTTTTTAGTCTTTTCCTAGTAGTATTTTGCCTTTGTTTAATGTCTTTCAATTCAGTTCAGTCGCTCAGTCATGTCCGACTCCTTGCGACCCCATGAATCGCAGCACGCCAGGCCTCCCTGTCCATCACCAACTCCCGGAGTTTACTCAAACTCATGTCCATCGAGTCGGTGATGCCATCTAGCCATCTCATCCTCTGTCGTCCCCTTGTCCTCCTGCCCCCAATCCCTCCTAGCATCAGGGTCTTTTCCAATGAGTCAACTCTTCGCATGAGATAGCCGAAGTGTTGGAGTTTCAGCTTCAGCATCAGCCCTTCCAATGAATACCCAGGACTTATCTCCTTTAGGATGGACTGGTTGGATCTCCTTGCAGTCCAAGGGACTCTCAAAAGTCTTCTCCAACACCACAGTTCAAAAGCATCAATTTTTCAGCACTCAGCTTTCTTCACAGTCCAACTCTCACATCCATACATGACTACTGGAAAAACCATAGCCTTAACTAGACAGACCTTTGTTGGCAAAGTAATGTCTCTGCTTTTTAATATGCTATCTAGTTTGGTCATAACTTTCCTTCCAAGGAGTAAGTGTCTTTTAATTTCATGGCTGCAGTCACCATCTGCAGTGATTTTGGAGCCCCAAAAAATAAAGTCTGACACTGTTTCCACTGTTTCCCTTATTTTACCACTATTTCTTATTTTATTAATTTTCTTCTAAGTTTACTTTTTTTCTATTTCTTTGGGTTTATTCTGATGCTATTTTTCTATACTTCAACCAGGACATTTAGCTCACGTTTCAAAGGTGACCTTGTCATTTATCTGTAATGTAGTAGTATTGTAGGGGGTGGGGCATCTCTCTCACAGTGTCTGGTTTGCCCTACTGCCCCAGGTAGAAGTTCTTGAAGTAAAATTTATTGAATTATAGAGACAAAAGCATATCTCTATTCCAGTTACTCTGACCGCAGCTTAAGTTTTAGACTCAGTTTTATGCATATGTTTCTCTTTGCATAATTAAATGATACATTAACAAATGTAGAATGCATGTTAATAAAAGTAAATAGGGATGGGGATGTCTGAAATTCATGACATATGAGGAAATGTTGAAATAACCATTGATTTTTTCACCTAGAAATTAGGCGGTGGGGTGGGGGGGAGGTTGAGGAAGTTTTCAAAATCTTAATTGCTACAATATGAAAGAGAGATTGGATATTTTTAAAAATTCTAAATGACAAAAATTAGTTTACCAGATAAAATTTAGAAACTAGCTGTATTCAAGAACTAAACAACTCTTAATAAGCCACCTGATGGTAGGAAATCTATTATGATAGGAATGGTTCAGAGGCTGGTCCACTACTTAACTGAATACCGTTGTGAAATTTCACACATGATTTGAAGAGTGGAATTTTACTTGGGATTTGATGATTTTAAGCTCTATGATCTTTGTAAAGAGATCCTCGAGCACCTACTCCTTTTGTTTCCACCGCGGTATCTAAAACTCCCTAAATGAACTCTGTGAATACTGAAAATGAATGTATAAATGAATGATTAAGTGAATCCGTCATAACAGCGGCACATACAAAGAGAGGTTTGTTTCCTTTCACATCTCGTCTAGCCTGCCAGGCTCCTCTGTCTTTGGAAGTCTCCAGGTCAAATACTGGAGTGGGTAGCCATTTCCTTTTCCAGGGGATCCTCCCAACCCAGGGATCAAACCCAGGTTTCCCGCATTGCAGGCAGATTCTTTACCATCTGAGTCACCAGGAAAGCCCTATAGTTAAACAGCCATACACTTAAAAAGAGGGTAAGTGTGTGTGTGTGTTAGACAAGCAGGAGAAAAAGATAATCTGTTAAAATCCAATCCCTGAAAGTGATTTCTTATTCAGGGTGAGTAAAACCCTCTAATGTTTCAATTCAATGACACCCTGGGAATGTTTTATGGATCAGGTTTCATCACATGTTAGCAGTGAGACTGAGCAGCTGAGCTACTTTTGATGGATGGCCCTACAGAGTCTGTCTTTAAAACAGTACCCTTGGCTCGCCCCTTCGTAACTGCTCTCTTCACGCAGTATTCTGATAATCTTCCTTCTGCAGGCTCCTGAGTCAGGATAGGATATCTGCTTTCTACAGTGAACTCTGTCTGCCTTTCTACCTTCCCTGTTAATTACTTACCACTGTAATTCTGCCTGTTTCTCCTCCTGGGGAGAGAATTGTATCGTGGGCTCTCTGATTTCAGTCATCATCCTTATCATGCCGAGTCTCCTTGCTCCCAGTTTTACTCCCCTCACCTCCAGTGCCAATTCCTGCTCTGCGGTCAGGTGATCTTTCAACAACAAAAATGTTGAGAATGCAACTTCTTGTTCACCCGTGTCTGTTGGTTCTGCATTATCAGATCAAGTCCTGAATCAGTAGCGTAGCCTAAGAGAAACTGTCAAATCTGTAACCTACCTACCACTCTGGAGTCTTTTCTCACTAAAATCTATCTGCACAGACAGTAAAATGTTTCATTCTTCGATGAGAACCATTCTCTCTATCTTTTGTCTAGGTCATTATGTAAGTCGTTCCCTTTGCCTGGAGCCCTCACTGATAAAATGAGTTTCATTTGGCAAAAATAATTTGAAATGATGGAGATGTGTGTGACCAAATGTTAGTCAACAAAGCATACAAAAAATGATTCTTTTATTTTTTCTTCCATTAAATGAACTTAATCTCACCTCTATGTCACAAGCTTGCCATCTTGGTCAGATTTCCGTCAGTACCTTATTCATTCTGCTGGCTGGTTTCTCTGATTCCATTATATGATATAGTACATTCTCTATATTTCTACAGTACTTTATTGGGGTTTCAAATATAGTTAAAAAATC
This sequence comes from Dama dama, assembly GCF_033118175.1. Classification (NCBI taxonomy): domain Eukaryota; kingdom Metazoa; phylum Chordata; class Mammalia; order Artiodactyla; family Cervidae; genus Dama; species Dama dama. Next base: position 57,045,712 of record NC_083699.1, read on the forward strand.
TCCATGCTTAGATTCACCAATAGCTCTCTAAAGTCAGGATATGTTGTAGGCTACCAGTTGTGCTCTCAATAGCCACCTTTCCCTTGATCATGGAATACTGACTATTTAACTACACTGTCTCCCAGCATCTCTTTAAGCTGCAGATGGACCTTTAAGAACAGGACACTGGGCTAACTAATGGAAGTGATGTGTGCAAGTCAAGATCGTCTCCAAGTGCAGAGCTTTTACTCAGTAATCTGGCCGCTACTTACCTCTCTAGTCTTATATATTGCACTCGTTGAAATGTTACACTAATCATATCAGTTTGTGGCTGACATTGTGTTGTGTTACTGCATGCTATTGAACTTTTACTCCTGCTCTCCTAGTAGGAAATACCCTTCCTTTCATTATCTTCAGCTTTTAAGGTCTCTGTCTCTTCTGTCTTCCTATCTGTTTTCTGGTCTGGGTTAGATGCCACCCCTGTGAGCTTCCACCCTACTGGTTTATTGAAATTTCTTATTTATATAAGTACTTTGTCAATTAGGCTGAAAGTTCCTGAAGAAAGCTATGGTATTGTATCCACGTCTGTAGCCATGACACATGGCCAGGTGCTTCTTTAATTACTGATATAGCAAGTGTTCAGGTGGCAGAGGCCACTGAAACAACATGATGGGTTGAATGCATGTGGTAAGGAGCTAGGAAGAATAACAGTCTCAAAGAGACACTGGATGTCTCCTTAACTTGGCCACCTAGAACTCCTATTCTGCTGTAGGGGTAAAATATCCCAGATTATACACCACTTCTTTTTGCATCAGGCCTCCCCAGTAACATTTGCCATTCACATGCCCTGTTTCTCTCTCATGCTTGGCCCACAGAGCATGCTGCCCTCACACTTCAAACCTGGCTACTTGAGGAATACGTTCTTATCACTATTTCACAAAGTGTCACAATTCCACTGGACCAGAGAAAGCAATATAATTTTAATTTTTTATTTGCTTCAAGTACAGAGGAGTGACAGGATTAGTGAGGTAAAGTGCAGTTGAGGATAGGGGAGAAGAAATGCTTGGGGGGAAAGATTCCTTTTTATGGCACAATGTCATAATGTGTCACAGTTGTCACAGGACAATTGTCATTTGCTTTTATATCTTATTTATGAATCTAAGTCCCTAGCTGACTGAATGGCTCAGATTGTTAGCAACCCATCACGATTTGGGCTCCCTGAGTTAAGATGAGTGTCTAAATGTTGTCTTCCATGTTGCCTTTCAGAGGCCAGGGGAGTTTCATCCTTCATTTTTCATCTCCTCAAATATGGCTGATGGTTTTAGCAATTGTTATGGTACCTCTAATAGTTTTGGAATCTGAGGCATTTCTACATCATCTTCACACAATGGAGACTGCACAAATTTAACTTTCCTATATGCAAATTTTAGCAAGAAAGCTATTCATTCATGCAAAATATATCTATGGAGTGCCTTCTAAATGTGTGCTTTGATTGATGTCTTAAATTTTTATTTTTTATTTTCTTATTATTTATGTTTGTGTTTTTGACATTCTTGTCTGGTAGTTTCCAGCCTTCCCTGGAGGCCCTGCTAAACTCTCAAGAGCCTTCTTTCCTTTTCCTCATAAGGGGGTCCCAGTTATTTGACTTGCCCTCCGTGACTCTGACCCACTGTGAAGGTTCCACCCAGCCAGGCTTCAGGGCACCCCCCTTTCCTTGATGAAGAACATAGATGCTTATTCCTTCCACAAAATCTGAGTTAACTCTTAGGGTTTGAGATTTGCCTTTCAAAGACACAAGGCCTGACAGGGCCTCCACCGCTTCCAAGGCTCCAAGCCTGAGGAGAATGTTTCCCTCTTTCCTGCGTGCCTTGAGATAAAACTCTGTCTGTCCTCTTATTCCACTGCCTTCCTTCTTGTGTGGATCTGTACTGATTGCTAGAGTGCTGGGAATTCATGCTAATAATGAGTTCTCAAGAGTGACTTTCCCTTTTTTTTTTTCTTTTTACTTTCTTTTCTTTTTTCCCTCGAGTGGTTAGCTCTGAAAAGAATAATATATCAAATCATTTTTATTCAACTTTGGAGGGAGAAGAAAGAGGAAAAGGGAGGGAGAAAAGCCCTTTTGCGGTTTTAATTGCTTTGCAGTGTCTGCGGGAGGCTCCGCTCAGCTTATCAAAGCTCACACAGCCGGGGCCCTGCGCCCCTGGCTCAGTGCGGCCTCTGTGGAGTGGCTGGGCTCTGCCGATGGACCAGACAGGGCCTCAGCTATCTGATGGCTTCTGTGCTTAGGAGGTTAATTCAAGTGATGAATTGGAAAATTGGGGAGGGTAGAGAAAAGAGATTGAGGCTGTTTCAGGATTTTTAAAATTAAGATTTTTTTTTAATGAAATTCTGTTTCTCCCTTCCTGCTTTCCAGGATTTAATGGATTTGTATAAGTAACAGGGAAAATAAAGTCTTCGTTAGTTCTCAGATCGTAGTACGATTTGATATATGTTGTGTAGTTTACCATTATCTTTTTCTAATACTCAGGGACATCTCTGTGGTATATGTCTCATTGTTGAAACTAAAAATCAAAGAGGACATTAAAAGCTACAGAAGAGAAGGCTGAGGCACAATATACTATTCCAGTGAAGACATGTAATAGGTTGGTTTAAGGAGATGTTGATAAGACAGTCACAATCTCTAGGAAGGCAGAACAGGGGAATATATAGTCAGGTTTGCTCATGTAAGAGAAACAGATGAGCTGTTGTTAGAGAATAAGTGTTTTAAAACAAGTGATTGCCATTGGGAAAAGGGAAGGGGGAGAGACAATATAGGTGGAGGGATGTGAAAAGTACAAACTGTGGAGTATAAAATAAGCTACACCAATATGTTGTAGTGTACAAGCAATATAGTACATATTTTATAATAACTATAAATGGAGTATAACCTTTAAAAATTATAAATCACTATGTTGTAACTTGTAACATGTAATGTTATACAGCAACTATACTTCAATTTTTTAAGAAGTGTTCTTTAAATGGAGTTTGGGAACAACTCATGGAATCACTTAAAACAGAAAGACTTAAAAGTAGATATTTTATCTGGAGAGGGTGTGGAGAAATGGGAACCTTCCTACACTATTGGTAGAAATATAAATTAATGCAGCCTCTATGGAAAACAGTAGGAGGTTCCTTAAAAAAAAAAAAAACTGAAAACAGAGTTACCATATGATCCAGCAATTCCCTTCCCAGATATATATCTGTAGAAAACTCTAAAAGAAAAGATACATGCACCCCAACGTTCATAGCAGCACTATTTATAATAGCCAAAACATGCAAAAAACCTAAGTGTCCATTGTCAGATGAATGGTTAAAGAAGATATGGTACATCTATACAATGGAATATTACCCAACCATAAAAAAGAACAGAATAGTGCTATTTGCACAAGCATGGATAGACCTACAGATTATCATACTAAGTTAGGCAAGTCAGAGAAAGACATGTATCATATGATATTACTTTCATGCAGAATCTAAAATATGACACAAATTAGCTTATTTACAAAACAGATACAGATTCACAGATATAGAAAACAAATTCATTTATTTACTTATTTTTTAATAAATTTATGATTATCAAAGGGAAAAGGGTAAGGGGAGGGATAAATTATGAATTTATACTTACTACTATATATAAAATAGATAAACAAGGTCCTACTGTATAGCACAGGCAGCTATATTCAATATCTTATGATATAGTAGAAAAGAATATGAAAATGTTATATATGTTGTATAACTTACATATATATATATATCTGAATCATTTTGCTGAATCCTGGAAACTAAGATAACATTGTAAATCAACAATGCTTTAATTTTTTTAAAAAAAGCACCTGATATTTAAAAAAATTGACCTTTATAGGTAGGAATGAGGGTCAAAATTAGCTTGTAATGGTTTTCTTTTTATTTTTTCAAGATCTCATGTCATTTTGAGGTGGTACAATATTTCTTTGTGGGTTGGTGTAAAAGCCTGACCGAGCACCAACAGAGAGAAACCCACGCCGGTCTGTGTGCAGCCCTCTCACTGTACTTCAGAACGCTCTTGTCTTCTTCCATAGTGCTTAAGAGCACAACTTTGAAACCAAACAGCCTGCTTCACATCCTGGTTCTACCACTGAATGGCTGTGTTAACTTAGGCATGTTACCTAACCTCTCTGTGCTTCAGAATCTAATCTGTAAAATTGGGATTATTATAATCACTGCCACATAGCATTGTCATGAGAATTCAATGAGTTAGTGTTGTAAACTGATTGGAATGGTGCCTGGCACACAGTAAGCCCTCAGTGATTTAAGCTATATCCATCCATGCCAATCCATTGTTGCAAAACAAACCAGATCAGTTCTTTCCTCAGTCCAACCATCCTGAGTCTGTGTACAAAGCCCCCACAGTTGCTACCTTCCTGCATACAGAAGCTGTGTCCAGTTCACTATTGTTGATGTTACTAAGGATTTTGCATATTATTTTGTTGATGATCATTGTTAGTGCTATTATTATCTGTCCTTAGGTGGGTATAGATACATGAACTAGGTCAAGACAGGCCAGGAGCCACAGGGTATAATAGAAAGTGCACAGACATGGACATTCCTTAGACCTGACTGTATTCTTTCTCAGTTTTTTCTCTGATTATGAGTGATTTACTTAACCTTTTTAAGTCCCAATTGCCTCAATGTAGAAATACTGCCTTGAGGATAAAGAGAACGATGGTGATGATTTGAAATGCAATCACTGCCATAGTAGATTCCCTTATACAGAGAAATCAGACAATGCCTACTTCTTACTGCAGGGTCTGGTGCTGTGGGTGGCCACAAGGGGAGAGGGTTTTGTGTGAAAGATTTTTTTAAATAATATGCTTAAATATTTTTGGAGTAAGATAATTTATGGGTGTTATGTCTGTCAACCCAGTTAATACACATTCAATATTTTAAAAATTTAAAGAACACTCTAACTATTTCAATTAAATTGTTTAATTGGAGGCATAATACAGGCTTATTGCTTGTCACTTATATCTGATAAAGAACCTGTGTTTTCTGGTTAATTCAATTTAAAATAAATCTCATCACTTTAAATATATTAGGAGAAAGGGGGGAAGCTTTTCTCTCTTAAAAGTGACAATGGCACAATCTGTTATTAAATGTAGAAAATGATGCTAATACAACCTGATATCTGAGACTTCACAACACAAAAATCAGGAAATTCAGAGTTCTGTTTCCCACAACAACCGTAACTCTTCTCCCCTTGATCATATGTAACAATTTATATACCAAATATGCACTTAACTCTAAATGATTGTATGCGCTCAGTGGGCCCCAATCACAGTCACCCTGAGCACCAGAAATGTGAAATTCTTGACATTTGGGTACCTGCGAATTCAAGATTCAGTGGTGCTTTACTTTCTTCTTTTTATTTTTATATTATATTCATCTTTTTAGAATTATCTTTTAAAATATTGAAAATAATATCATTACCTTCAGCCTTGAGCTTGAGCTATGATGCAATAGACATGTCTGGAAAGATATAGTGATTAGTTCTTTTGTGTGTGAGTTAGGTACATGCTACATGTAAAGCCCAATTCTGTGCTCCTTAATTGTCCTGCAGTTTGCAGCTTCCTACCTGGCCCTAAGATGCATCAGTCAACATTGATTAAGTTCAGTATCAGAGTCCGTAGTTTTTCTGTTTGAAAGTGGTATTTGGAAGAAATCACCATGAAGTGTGTGATTTTTAATATTCGCAGCCCGTGTCCTAATGTTTTTACTTGATTAAGAAAGACAAACACAGCTAGCACTTTGGCTATTTTTAAATTACTTTAGGATATACTTTTTTAACCGCTCTAATATGTCTTCATTCTATATAACCAAAATCTGAAACAAAAACAAAAAAGGAATATTAATAAACAGTATTAGTCACTATAAAAATCCATGTAATCCCTTGGACTGCAAGGAGATCCAACCAGTCCATCCTAAAGAAAATCAGTCCTGAATATTGACCAGAAGGACTGATGCTGAAGCTGAAACTTAATACTTTGGCCACCTGATGCAAAGAACTGACTCATTTGAAAAGACCCTGATGCTGGGAAAGATTGAAGGGGAGAGGAGAAGGGGATAACAAAGGATGAGATGGTTGGATGGCATCCATGGACTCAATGGACATGAGTTTGAGTAAACTCTGGGAGTTGGTGATGAACAGGGAGGCCTGTCATGCTGCAGTCCATGGGGTCGCAGAGAGTTGGACACAACTGAGTGACTGAACTGAACTGAATTCTGGTTTTTAATGGTATTATTCCATATCAGTTCATTGGTACTAGAAAGTGATCCACAGTGATACCTGACCATATTCTCTTACCATCAATGAACCAGAGGGAAAGGAAGTTACTAAAATAGTCCAGTGCTTAGAATCAAACAACGTTATGAATTATTGGATTAGAAGTTCTACTTCATGAAATTTGCTCAAATCATCTAATCAGACAAGTACAGCAGGTATATGTGCAGAAACGAACATCACAGCATTCACTATAATGAAAAACAGAGAGAGAGAGAGAAATGAACTAAACAGCATGTAATAAAGTTGTTGTCATCATTCTTCAGTCTCAAAGTTGTATCTGACTCTTGGTGGCCCCATGGATTGCAGAATGCCAGGCTTCACTATCCTTCACCATCTCCCAAAGTTTGCTCAAATTTATGTCCATCGAGTCAGTGATGCCAACCAACCATCTCATCCTCTGTCACCTGTTTCTCCTCCCACTCTTAATCTTTCCCAGCATCAGGGTCTTTTCCAAAGAGTCGACTCTTCACATCAGGTGGCCAAAGTATTGGAGCTTCAGCATCAGTCCTTCTGATTAATATTCAGGGTTGATTTCCTTTAGGATTGACTGGTTTGATCTCCTTGCTGTCCAAAGGACTTGCAAGAGTCTTCTCCAGCACCACAGTTCAAAAGCATCAATTCTTTCGCACTCAGCCTTCTTTATGGTCCAACTCTCACATCCATACATGACTATTGGAAAAACCATAGCTTTGATTATATAGACTTTTGTCTACAAAGTGATGTCTCTGCTTTTTAATATGCTATCTAGGAAAGACTGGTTAACTATTGACACAACACTATAATAAGAAACATTTAACAATGTTAAATATGTATTTATAATTTGTCATGAGAAGCATTCCATAATTCATTGTTAAATAAGAAAAATATAAATTTCAAAGTCTGAATACATAACATGATCTAATTTGGGAATATGGGTATGTACATAATCATGTATATTTTTCTGTTTATATAGAATTTGAAAAAATGTCTGGAATAATATCTTTAATACATTGACAATGATTATCTCTGAGTAGTAGAATTTCAGATATTTATTTTTCTCTTTATTTATCTGTACAGTTTTAATCTTTCCAGTAACTATATTATCAGTTTCATTATCAGAAAAATTAATTAACTTTCTTTAAAACAACTATGTGTGTATGTATTATGCATAAGAATGTATACATAGATATGTATGCCTGATCTGATGTCTTTCACTCTATTAAAGCAAATACACAGCAGCCACAGACAGGGATGTGGTCAAAGCTCACACCATTCAACACCTGAGCCTTTTTTTTTGCACCAGCTCACGGCAGTTAATCCACCACTAAGAAAAATAGAGTCCTACGTAAAGTCACTTGGGTGGGCATCCAAGGATCATAGATGTAAGGCCCACATTTTCAAGGAGTTACACTTTTAGATGTTACACTCTTAGATGACACTGAGTAGAGAGGGACCGGATCGAGTCTGGCTTGAGTCATGGCTTGAGTGAAAGAGCATTGGGACCATGTGAGGGTGGGAGTATGTGGTAGTAGGTGCTGGTAGCAAAAAGGTACAAGCAGATGGAGTGTAGTTGAACTGAGGGAGCATTTTAGTGGGACGTGAAGAAAGTGGATAATAAGTATTAATTTTAAGGATATGATTTGGATTGGTTAGTAGGAAGTCTAGGCTGTCAGAAGCCTACACTTAGAATATAGTTCAGTCAAGATTTATTGAATGCTTATTTACAAAAAAAAAACTAGCCAGCACTGAAGCAGAGATTTAGCAGTCAAGACCAAGAAGAAAAGACATCCTCATGTGATGAAGAGGTAACGTGTAATGAATGAGCATTGCCTAGAACACCATGACTGGAACACCAAGAGGCACCACCTCAGCAGATCTTCCTTTGAAATTCTGCACTTTGTCTTCCTTTCTTTCCTTCTCACTGTCATAACCCTCCTCTGGGTTGTTATTTTTCTACTTCACTTACTCATGCAAAATGTTTGTGTTACCTGCTATTTGTAAGATATTGTGGCAAATATTTGCATCATGGTGACAAATAATGCACAGTCCTGACCTTGGAAGCTTATAGTCTGATGGGAGAGTTGGAGAAGCAAACAGGTACTCTTCACAAATTTAGGTGTAATGACATGGAGAGATACAATTGTAGCAACTAATTCAGATAGGTGAGTAGGTTTTGGGTTTTCCTCCCCCTGTCTTATTTCTAGATTCCTTCAGTGACTTCCTAATTGCTAGACCTTGTCTTCATTCCACCTGAAGCACTTTAATGCTGGTAATTGATTCAAATTTTCTAAAAAAGAAATTGCATTCTATCACTTCCTTATTTATCAGCTTCCAATGACTCTGTATTCTCTTTTATACTTAATTTAAACTGTTAGGTTCCTTCCATGTTCTATTTCATACTTCTATCCAAATGCGTAGTTCTTTATTCATTCATTCATTTAGCTAATGTACTTGCTTCTACTACAAGGAACACTGAGGTTAGAAAGATGAGTAAAATATAGTCCTTGTCTCTAAGAGCTTATGTTCTGGTAATACTGAGTAGAAATATGTAAAAAATTGGTACAATAAATGTATAATGCTATGGCGTGCTGCAGTCCGTGGGGTCACAAAGAGTCAGACATGACTGACCGACTAAAGAGCAACAACAGTGGTCAGAGAATACAGGACACAGTATAAAGGAAGAAGTTGTGAATTCTCTCTGAGCAAAAGAATAAAACTAATAGAGGAGGCTAAATCTGAGAAATCAAGATGGAGCCTGCAGATTAAAGAGCAGCTTTCTTTGTCGAAGGATGAACATGAGTAAAAACACAGGTAAATGGAGCAACATGTGAATTGGAAGAGACCAACATTGAGATTTAGCTCAAAGTACTTGGAAAAACTAGGCTGTGGAGATGAATAAAGGCTACATCAAAATAAGGTCTCCTTATGATACTAAGTTGGTTACCAGGTGGCCCTAGTGGTAAAGAACCTGCCTGCCAATGCAGGAGACATGAGACATGGGTTCTGTCCCTGGGTTGGGAAGATCTCCTGGAGGAGAGCATGGCAACCCACACCAGTATTCTTTCCTGGAGAATCCCCATGGACGGAGGAGCCTGGGGGAACTGCAGTCCATAGGGTCACACAAAGTTGGACACAACTGAAGCAACTCAGCAGGCACGCACATTATACTAGGCATTTTGTAGTCACTGACTTCTACTAAATGTTTGTAAGGAGAGTAACATGACCAGATTTGGATTTTGGGGAGCAGTATGGAATAAAGATCATTTAGAGGTGAAGATGAAAAGCAAGACCACTTAGGAGTCTACTATGTTTATTTGGACAAGAGTGCTTTCCTAATGGGTCAGACAGTAAAGAATCTGCCTGCAAGTGCCGTAGACCAGGATCTGATCCCTGGGTTGGCAAGATCCCCTGGAGAAGGAAATGGCAACCAATCCAGTTTTCTTGCCTGGAGAATTCCATGGACAGAGGAGCCTAGTGGGCTACAGTCCATAATGTGGCAAAGAATCAGACATGACTGAGCGACTAATACACTTCAACAAAGATGCTAAGACAAGTTAATAAAGGAAGGAGACTAATACAAGAGCAGATGAGAACCTAGCAATAAGAACTTATGGCATAATTTCAAAATTTTTCACTTGGTAAGTGAATGGATGGTTGATACTCACTATAGGAGAGATTGAAAAAGAGTCATAGGAGGTAGGGGAGGTGATACAGAGATGTGGAGAGGCAAGATACTGAATTCAGTCTTAGGTATGATGACTTTGAGATGCTTTGGGTAATTCAAACACACTATTGAATATATGGATTTTAAACCTAGGAAAGAGTCCTAGGCTAGGGAAACAAATTTCAAAACCATATAAAAATTGCAATTGAAATCATGGGAGTAAATGCATTTATTCAACAAATATCCAGTGGAAGCCAATTATAGACCACAGAGTCTTCTAGAGGCTGAGGATTTAGAGTGAGCAAAATGCAAAAGAATTCCAACCACTTATAGAACTGGAATTTTTACAGAGGGAGCCCAATAGTAATAAGTAGGTAAAATGTGTAACGTATCAACTGTGATAAATAGAGCATGGAAGAGGGGACAGAGGACAGGGGTGGTAATCACAGAAAGTTCTGCAGTTTTTTAAGGGCAGTCATTGAGGACTTCACTGACAGGGCGATGTTTAAGCAAAGACAAAAAGAGGAAATAGCTGCTATAGTCATGGGTAAAGAGAGTAATGTTGAAACTATAAGTGAGAAGGAAAACCTAATAATGTACATTTACAGGTCTCTTTTGAACTTAAAAAATGTTCAAAAAATTTTTATGGAGTTGCACTATATGTATGGTATTGCTTTTTAAATTTAAAATAGAAATGTCATCTGAAAATATTTTTATGCAGTAAGTGTAAAACGTAGATGAATTGGTAGAATAATGGAGATTACCACAAATTTGGGAGGTTTACTTAACTGTGAGAAAGGATATTTGAAATTGAGATGTTTTAGAAGATCATTCTAGCTTGTTGTTTTTATCTCTATATCTAAATATGTATCTTTCCATCTGAACATCCATACATGTTCAGATACCTTTGGATCATATCTTTATATTCTGAGTCTCTACCAAGTCTGCAATGATCCCTTGCCATGGTCAGGCTGTCATATTAGGGAGCCATCTACTCCACAAGGACTGAGACAGAAAGATCATTGAAGATGTGCCTAGAGATTTCTAAAGCATACTGCCTCCAACACCTTCATATTTCTGTGTGCCTTTTTATCAAAAACTTCACTTTTAGATATTTGTTTACTAAAAAATTGTGCAGATATAGCTTGATCTTTTCTTCTAGGTAACAAAAGCAAAATTTGTGATCATTTGTGATTAATGTCCATAGAGCTTGATTAGAGAGTCAACCTTGTCTATTTATTTACATATTTTTTGCATGTATCTAACTGAGATTATATGTAGAGTACATCATGAGAAATGCTGGACTAGAAGAAGCACAAGCTGGAATCAAGATTGCTGGGAAAAATATCAATAACCTCAGATGTGCAGATGACACCACCCTTATCACAGAAAGTGAAGAGGAACTAAAGAACCTCTTGATGAAAGTGAAAGAGGAGAGTGAAAAAGTTGGCTTAAAGCTCAACATTCAGAAAACTAAGATCATGGCATCCAGTTCCATTACTTCATGGCAAATAGATGGGGAAACAGTGGAAACAGTGTCAGACTTTAATTTTTTGGGCTCTAAAATCACGGCAGATGGTGACTGCAGCCATAAAATTAAAAGACGCTTACTCCTTGGAAGGAAAGTTATGACCAACCTAGATAACATATTAAAAAGCAGAGACATTACATTGCCAACAAAGGTCCAACTAGTCAAGGCTATGGTTTTTCCAGTGGTCATGTGTGGATGTGAGAGTTGGACTGTGAAGAAAGCTGAGCGCTGAAGAATTGATGCTTTTGAACTGTGGGGTTGGAGAAGACTCTTGAGAGTCCCTTGGACTGCAAGAAGATCCAACAAGTCCATCCTCAAGGAGATCAGTCCTGGGTGTTCATTGGAAGGACTGATGCTGAAGCTGAAACTCCAATACTTTGGCCACCTCATGCAAAGAGTTGACTCATTGGAAAAGACCCTGATGCTGGGATGGATTGGGGGCAGGAGGAAAAGGGGACGACAGAGGATGAGATGGCTGGATGGCATCACTGACTCATAGGGCATGAGTTTGAGTGAACTCCGGGAGTTGGTGATGGGCAGGGAGGCCTGGCGTGCTGCGATTCATGGGGTCACAAAGAGTCAGACAGGACTGAGCGACTGAACTGAACTGAGCTGAGATTATGAATGCCCAAAGTGGCATTATTTTAATATACCCAGATACTGTACCTCCTGTCCTAACCAGCCAAATTCAATTTCTTGATGTAAGAGAAGATTTTCCAGATACCTTTATATTTCTTGCATGAAAGCATTCATTATATGTTATTCATTCTTGTTAACTGCATTCTTCTCTTACTAATATCTAGATACTTATTATTATTTAAATTGGAGGCCCTAATTTCCTCAAAGTATTTGAAATAACCAACGACTTTTGAGCATGAGCACAGGTCTGGATCGCATATATACTCACAATTAGAAGAGAGTGACTGCCCATCACCTTTATCTTTCTCAGAGACAATGCCAAATATCCCCCAAGAGGACCCTGGCCACTTTTGCTCTCTAGAGCCCTGCATTCTACTACCCACAGACACTTTCTCTGTCTACAGGACTGTCATTATTTTGGAAATCCAGAAATCTCTAAATTTCCATTTACCATCAGATGTAGATCTCTTGCTTATCTGTTATTTCTTTCTGTTAACTGGATTATTTGTGTGTGGATCTGCTATTATTATTCATTATTAGGAAAAAGAAATTCTCAAATACTCTAAAGCTATCTTTCTGTTTAAATCCCCTTTTGCTATTTCTCTCTCCTTCCTCCCTCTCTTTCACATTGCACTTATTTTTTGCTCTCTAATTAGTGCTAGTAGACAATTGGACGCAATTACCTAGCAGCCGGTTTCACAGGCATGAATAAATCTATTCATTATATGTATAGGGTATAGGAAAAAGTTAGATTTAAAAAAAAAAAAAACTTTTCATTCTTCCCTGTCAGCTTTTCACTTCAGTTCAACTCTGTCCCATTATGTTTATGGGGGTTATATATGTATTTTCCAGTATACACTGGGCATAGTTTCGGGCTACCAAGCCATTTTAGATGTACAGTCCTGGAGCCCACAGAATGAGTCCATGCAGACCATGACTTGAATTAAACTACCCATAGTGTCTGGCCTGCCATATTAGCTACACCAGTGCTACCCTTCAGTGGGTAACAAACATTAACTGTATTTGCCTTTTGAATATCGTTACCATAATCTCTTCACGTTCTCAACCTTCTCAAGTAGTTTAGAGTGCTTCATCTGCCAAGCTAACTGTGGCTTTACCCTTTACTAAAGAATTCTTGAGTTTAGGCATGAGAAAACCAGACAGCCGGTAGTCTGCAAGCTCAGGAAAAACTACACCATAACTGTACAGCAAATATCTTCAAAGATACAGTAATTATACAACAAATACCTCTCTGCTAAGCAGTGAATTATAGAGCCCAATATCCTGTAATTACAAACCATTTATATATCTGCTTAAATTACTGTGGGTGCCACTTAGCGTAATCACTTTGGTGATTAATCAAGCATTATGTGCAGTATGGAATGCTTCAGAGTTCACAGGTGTGCATGTTTTTCCAATGCTTGCCCTAAAGTATCAAACTGCAAAGTTGCTAGCATTTTATTTTCCCCACATTTTGCAAAAGCTTCTGTATTTCCCACATCTTCCTTGAACTACCATGGCTTTATGTTTGTTTTAGAGACATTTGGTAATATACCATCTTAAGTTTCAGTGATTAAAAAGCTTTGTTTTTAATACCTACAGTTTTCAGAACTTCAACCTGTAGACACTTCAGGGGGTTAAACCAGAAATAAACTCATCTTGCCAAGGATTTCTTTTGGAGTGAGATTTTAGTGGTGCCTTGAGCTTCTGTTCTCCTGAGCGATAACCTTTCACAGCCTAGTCACGGAGCATTTAAGCAACTGGGCCAAGTGCCTATCTAGGTATTCCTTGGGTAGGGTACAGATCTGCCCTAAGGCCATGGATGACAGGGATTAGTCCAGGACTGTTGGTCTGCGCTCTTGCATTTTTGGCTGCCAAAGAATTTAAACTTCCTGGCAACAGTTAAGTAAGGGTCAAATCGGATTATTCTAAACCAATATGAGAATAATTTGAGAACAATAGCTGGCTAGGGAGAGAACGTCATGCAACTGAATTACAGTAAATTATACAGAGTCTTGCCTTGGATGGGATAATTTGATCACAAGACCTACAAGGAACAATTATTATTTATTGCAGCAGACAGCCTTCAGCAGCTCATATGAAAGCATCCTTAGGCAATAAGCTATCTGACCTCCTCCGTACATGACCCAAATACATGAATTGGTCAATATACCATTGAATTACGTTATTAACATTTGCTCTGGCAGTCACTATGTGAAGTGTTTTACTTATATTAATATTACCTCAACTGATCTTCACAATAACTTCATGAGATACATACTATCATTACCCCCATCTCATAGGTGAGGAAACTGAGAGTCAGTCTTGTCAATAATGAATTCAGGTCTACTAAGTGGCAGATCTGGCTTTTCAACCCAGGCAACCTGGCTTCTAAACATTATACTATAGCAGCCTCTCTTCAAGTCTAAAATGAGCCCTATGGAAGCTCTATTATTGATTTTAATGGTGGCTGCATCTCAGCTTTGTTTAATCTCAGAAGTCACATTCTTCCCACCAAAGCTTTTGCACAGCTCATATTTGTACAACCATGCAGGAGTGTCTTAGAGGCTCTAAATTTTATTACACAGTAGTTTGGACCCAACACATACTGCTGTGTACTATGACAGAACAGATTGGGGATAAATAACTGGCAGTATAACTCATTGGTAATTTAATGTCTGGGTATCAGGTAATTTACTGGCCATTATGACTCTGTGCAGTGGACTCTATCAACTGCTTGCTTCCTTTTTTTTTTTTTTCCCTCTCCCCCTTCCCCCTTTTTTTAATTCAACAAAAAGATGTCATTCTTAGGCTATAAAAATTAGAAAGTTGAACTCCCGATACTAGGAATTTCCTTCTTCAGCATTAAAAAAGCAGGAATTTAAAATTGAAAAGCAGCAAACTATTTGAAAAGACTTCCAAATAAGTAAACTTGATACAGAAATCTCACAGAAACCCTGGATCATAAAAATAAGAGAAAAGGAAGATAAACTGTGGGAATGGAGGTGCTGGAAAGAAAAGTAAAAACAAACAAAAACCACTTTCATCAGCACTGGGAAAATAAAAACATTCATCTTTCAAATGAATTTGTTCTTGCAAGCCTGCTTTTGGAGAGTATAATAATAAAGCACATTTGATTTTAGGAACATAAAATATTTACTGGGTCATGGTGGACTAGCTGTATCCAAGGCTGAGGTGACAAGTATAGAGGTATGCTCAGGGGCCAAAAGCAGAGATAAGGAATTTGAAAAGTAGTAGTTATTAGAAAAGCAGAAAGTTGGGAAATGTGGGCGATTTGGAAAGAGACATTGGAATTATTTTATTATTATTGAGATAGCAGGAGAAGAAGGAATTAACTACCAACAGGCAGGTAGATTGAAAATGTCTTAAAAATGGAGAGAAACCTCCTAAAGGAATTTTCTTCAGGCCAGGCAGGTTCTAGAAAACAGACTTGAAAAATTGATTAAAAGGTTTACTAGGAAACTTGACATCAATTTGAAGTTTGAGCTGTATGGATAAAATGATCCAACTTATTCATGCATTCATTCACTCAAATTTATTGAGAATTGATACCACGTAAGATACTGTGCTAAGCATAGCCCCCACCCTCTAAAGATCAGAATTCAGTGAAAGCAAGAGAAATATCCTCAACTAGCTAAATATCCTCAACTGTGATCTAAAAGGGCTCTATTCAAACACACACACACACACTCACACTTTCCCTCTCTCCCTCTCCTTTTCTTTCTCTCTCTCCAATGGGATATTCAAAGGGAAAGGAAAGGATGGTTGGAAAAAATTAACAATAGAGGTAACTATAAATTGACCTAGATAGATACAATTTTGCAAGGAGAAAGAGAAGAGTCTAATATAACCTTCTGAAGACTAGATGTGACCTTGTGGGTTTCTTTAGGATCGACAGTGCCTAGTACTGCTTCTCCTCTATTAATAAGCATGGAGTCATTCAAGACATTTTTTGATGATGTATAATGAATTAGTCTCTATGTAGTCTACTCAGGACCCCAGGAAGATGCTGTCTCTGTTTAAATGGGTTCTGATCATAATTGGGGTGAAATAATAGGCTAGTAAACAGATAAATTATGATACAACTAGATATGACTAATAAAAGCAGGCAGAGCATTAGGGAGTAAAATCCTGCCTCAAACTGGCATTTCAGTTAAGTTCAGTCACTCAGTTGTGTCCGACTCTTTGTGACCCATGGACTGCAGCATGCCAGGCTTCCCTGTCCCTCACCAACTCCTGGAGCTTACTCAAACTCATGTCCATCGAGTCAGTGATGCCATCCAGCCATCTTATCCTCTGTCCTCCCCTTCTCCTCCCACCTTCAATCTTTCCCAGCATCAGGATCTTTTCCAATGAGGCAGTTCTTTGCATCAGATGGCCAAAGTATTGGAGTTTCAGCTTCAGCATCAGTCCTTCCAATGAATATTCAGGTCTGATTTCCTTAGGATTGACTAGTTAGATCTTGCAGTCCAAGGGACGCTCAAAAGTCTTGTCCAACACCACAGTTCAAAAGCAACAATTCTTTGGTGCTCAGTTTCTTTCTAGTTCAGCTCTCACATCCATACATGACTACTAGAAAACAATAGCTTTCAGATCTGGTTTCCTCAGTGTGTATGCCCAGAAGTGGGATTGCTGGGTCATATGGCAGTTCTATTTCCAGTTTTTTAAGAAATCTCCACACTGTTTTCCATAGCGGCTGTATTAGTTTGCATTCCCACCAACAGTGTAAGAGGGTTCCCTTTTCTCCACACCCTCTCCAGCATTTATTGCTTGTAGACTTTTGGATAGCAGCCATCCTGACTGGCGTGTAATGGTACCTCATTGTGGTTTTGATTTGCATTTCTCTAATAATGAGTGATGTTGAGCATCTTTTCATGTGTTTGTTAGCCATCTGTATGTCTTCTTTGGAGAAATGTCTGTTTAGTTCTTTGGCCCATTTTTTGATTGGGTCATTTATTTTTCTGGAATTGAGCTTCAGGAGTTGCTTGTATATTTTTGAGATTAATCCTTTGTCTGTTTCTTCATTTGCTATTATTTTCTCCCAATCTGAGGGCTGTCTTTTCACCTTACTTATAGTTTCCTTTGTAGTGCAAAAGCTTTTAAGTTTCATTAGGTCCCATTTGTTTAGTTTTGCTTTTATTTCCAATATTCTGGGAGGTGGGTTCATGTCAATGTATGACAAAACCCACTGGAAAAAAAAATAAATAAAAATAATTAAAAAAAAAAATAGAAAACAATAGCTTGTACTGGACGGACGTTTGTTGGCAAAGTGATGTCTCTGCTTTTTAACATGCTGTCTAGGTTGGTCATAGCTTTTCTTCCAAGGAGCCAGCATCACCATATGCAGTGATTTTGGAGTCCAAAAAAAATAAAGTCTCTCAGTGTTTCCATCATTTCCCCATCTATCTGTTATGAAGTGATGGGACCAGATGCCATGATCTTTGTTTTCTGAATGTTGTTTTAAACCAACTTTTTCACCTCCTTTTTCCCTTTCATCAAGAGGTTCTTTAGTTCTTCTTTGCTCTCTGCCATAAGGGTGGTGTCATCTGTGTATCTGAGGTTATTGACAGACTAGAGATCTCTTCAAGAAAATTAGAGATACCAAGGGAACATTTCATGCAAATACGGGCACAATAAAGGACAGAAATGGTATGGGTTTAACAGAAGCAGAAGATATTAAAAAGAGGTGGCAAGAATACACAGAAGAACTATACAAAGTGGCATTTAAACAAGGCTTAAATTGGTGGGGAGAGTTGGCAGGTGAAGGAAAATATTCCAAGGTGAGAAAACAGCATGTGAAAAAACCTGGAATTCTGCTTTGTAAACTATAATTAGAAATGGATCACAGGTCTCACACCCAACTTCTATTATTGGTTTTCCTTGCATGGGCTGGATTCCAACACTGAAGCCCTCTAGGGGAAATTATGCCTATTTTTCCTATCTTCTGTTAATTCCTTTGCCCGAAGTTAGAAAGTGTTACCCTATCTAGTAGGTCCATGACTAAAATCTTCATTTTTCAGCAGAATTGCATTACATTGCACCTCTTGTTAAACTATAATTTTAGATAACTTGAGGCAATAATTTTGAAGTCACCACAATACATTCTATGTCATATATCCCATCCATGTAGCTCTATCTCAAACTGGTTTTTTTGCCTCCATTCTTTGAGCTGTCAACCTGCATCTTATTGTGTGGATCTGTGGGCATGCATGCATGTGTGTGTGAGAGAGAGAGAGAATCTGCATTATATATATTTTATACCTCAAATAAATGTATGATTTTGGAAAATGTAAAACATTTGAAAGTAGACAGAACATTTATATTCATCAAACTTCAACAATTATCAGTTTCTTAGTAATTTTGTTTCATCTATATTTCCACCTTATCTCTCTTCCAATAATTTTGAAATGAGTCTTCAGATCATTTCATCTGAAAATATTTCAGTATGTTTCTCTGAGGATAGGAATGTTTTAAAATATAACCTTAGTACCATTATCACTTTGTAAACTAATATTAATTTGTAAACTAATATTAATTCCTTAATATCAAACATGCAGTCAGTATTCATATTTCTCTAATTCATAAAGAGGTACATAGGTAGATAGATAAATAGCTAGATAATCAAAGCTTGTCTGAATCAAGTTCTGACATTCCCATCTCTATTAGAATTGGTTGATAATATATCTTCAGATTCCTGAGCAACAGTAGGGATCAGTAACAATAGCCTATGAGCCAAACAAAACTTTATTGAAACATTACTTTATGTGTTTCCTCTGGCTATTTTCATGATGTAATTTTAATGTTTAGTAGTTGTACCCAAGATTATATCACCTCCAAAGCTAAAAATATTCACTATCTCTCCTTGGGCAGTGAAAGCTTGCTGACTTCTAATCTGTGGTTCTCCCAAGTTATTTCCATCTCATTAGAAATGCAAAGTTATTCAGGATAAGGATCTTATATACTATGAATTCCAAATCTGGATGTAGAAGAAGTTCACTCCCTCCCCTGTTTTTCTTTAAAAAAAACAAAATGGCATCCTATGAACTATGAACAATTTTGGAGCCATGCAGAAGAGAAACAAACATAAGGAAACAGTTTGGCTCAGGCTTCACAAAGTGGAAGTAACTTGTAAAAGTTACTACTTCAGCTCCCCAGCACTCTATATCTTTGCTACTATACTCAAAGATGATTAAGTCTTGGAGACTAATTCCCATCTCTCTAAATCAGCTTCTTGTCAGCATAATAATTTGTAACAATAATGATAAGGTTTACATTTAATTGGAATTCTACTGTGTTTCTAGCACTACTCTAAATACTTTACATGTATTAATTTAATTCTCATGCACATGCACTGTCATTAATGCCACTTTGTAGAGGTGAAAACTAAATCACAGAGAAGTTAATGGAAGTCTCAGGCTGACCAAAAATTCATGTCAGCTTGCTCCTGCATCTCCTCCTCTATTAGAACATCTACATGAGG
This sequence comes from Dama dama, assembly GCF_033118175.1. NCBI lineage: Eukaryota > Metazoa > Chordata > Mammalia > Artiodactyla > Cervidae > Dama > Dama dama. The sequence goes on from NC_083699.1 coordinate 57,065,363, forward strand.
AGCCAGTTATTTTAATCAGAAAGTTGCTAGGAGAGCATGGAGCAAAAGCTATGCAATTTAGGTAGATTTTCTGGGTGGTGAAGAGCATCAAGATATAACAGTATAACCTTCACTCCATTCCATCAGTAGACATAAATGCACCAACCAACGATCCATGTTTGCTCATCAGGGAACCTTCTGACTTCTGTGATGCCAAAGATACACTGGCATGACTACCTTGCAACTTGGCTTCCTTTATGTACCTATGCAAACCACTTTCTTCCTTTTCTCGGGTTGATTAAAATCATGTGATTGGATTTTACCTTTCTAGTCCTGTTTTGGTAAGCCATCTTACTTAAACTTGAGTACTTCAAAATCTGCTTAGCTTCACATTGTATAACTCTCTTTGGCACTTCTACAGATGATTAATCTCTTCTAGTCTGTGTAGCTTCTTGCTAATTTCAGTCACAGCAGGTAAACCAATTTCCACATTCTTGGAGGCTGTTTACATTACCTCTATCTACTCACTAAACTCTTGAGAGGATCAAGTCTGTCAGATGGATTTTTGAAGACAGTTTATTTAATCTCTGAGTCCATAATAGCATATATCAGCCTAGTCAGAACTGTCTTCAAATGCTAAAAGTTCACTTTAAGTGGAGTTGTTTTCTATTGATTCTTACAGATACTTGTACTCTCCAATATTCTGCAAAATGTTGATTTTCTGTATTACCTAACATCCTAGGAATACCTTGTTTTTGCTTACATTTCCCCAAAGATGCCTAGAAATCTTTGTTTTGCTTTCTTATCTAGGTTTCTACCTTGCCACCTAAAACCTTCACTTCTTAATTGGAGTACAACAGAAACACAATCCTTATTTCCTGTGACTCATCCCCACAGAGCAGAAATGTGGATGCAATGATACTTTCTGTGTTAAATCTCGAAACATCATTCTTCCATCAAGAATGAGAGATTCACAAGTTTATGTTTAATTTTGAGTTTTTATTTTCACTTTGACTGCTGGTGCTTTTGAAAACTGCTTTGTATGGAGAAAAAAAGATGATCATAGCTTTTACTTTTGTCTAAAGTGTCCATACACATTTTGTATAGCTGTCAATGTCAGGAGCGACAATAAAATCTCTATTTTTACAGTTGCAACAGAAATGACCACTTCTTTTTTTTTTAACCACATAAGGTGGGTGGAGTTTGTGTCTTGTTATAGGTGGATTTGATCACACAATTTCTCTGAAGAAAAGAAGCAAAATGCTTAGATTCTTTGTGTATCAAGATGAGGAACCAGGCAAAGGAGGGCATGAAGTTCCATGGAGGTTTCTATGCTGTGATTTCTTCCAGTAAAAAGCTGCAGGAAGATAAACTGTTGCCTGTTGCCTTAATAGCTAGCACTGCTTGTGACCTTCATTGAATATCTCTGCATTTTTTAGCAACTTTGCTGAGTAGGAGGAAGGCTTGCATTGGGGAAGCATATTCTCGGAGACTATTGTGAAAAGCCTAAATAACCTTCATAATGCATAAGTGTGAAAAAACACAAAGCTGCCTAATTGTAAGACTTGAGTTGAAAGAGAAATCTGGTGGCATCAACTGGGCCTTTGGCTTTGGGGTTGCTGAAAAGGTTTTATGTAGGAAGCACTGATTGGCATGATTATGGGTCCAGAAACCACAGCCAGCTGCGGCCGTGGAAGCAGTGCTTCCGCCATCTTACCTGGGCTCTCAGAGAGGAGACCACATGGATGCTAGGGAAGAGGAAATGCATTCAGATAGATATTGAAGCAGAAAAGAAAAATTTCTAGATCAAAAACAACAAAGAACAGTGACTGAGTCACTGCCTGATTGAAGCTTCTTACAGTGCTGTTGTTTCACCTCTCTAAATCACATAGCACTGAAATGGCTGATGAATAGATCTGGTGTCTCTGTATATAAATGGGCTGGTCTGACTCTAGTCAATGGTATGTAGCAAGACAATTATCCTTGCATTCTCTGTCTCTGTCTCTCTGTCTCTCTAATTCTCTCTCTCCCATTCATCAGTGCTTCCACCTCTGCCTGCATGACATACAAAGATGATTTCTAAGCTAAACCAGAGACTCCTGGACTAGAAGTAATGGAAGTGAATACACTAGGCAGCATTCTCATATGGTTCTCCTTACCCATGCAGTGGACACAATATATGTCTTGCAAAATTATGACAAACTTGTTATAAAAGATCACCCCATTTATGCTACTCACTCTAAGCTTAAGTGCTTGACTGTTTTAAGACACTTAAAAAAAAAAAAACCCACACACAATGTGCACGTTTTTGTTTTATTTTTGCTTTGAAGGAAACTTATCCTCATAAAACATGGCTTATAAATGCACACAGAGATATTTTCATTCTCAGGAGTGGCTTCATAAGCAAATGGGAACATTCAGTTAAAAAAGGAATCTGAAATTAGTAGAAACAAGTGTGTGGTAGAAATAGGACATAGGAACTAGTTTCACATATGAGGCACAGACTAAATCACAAGCTTCCTTATGACCAGACTGAATCTGGTTTTCCTCTGAGCACATTTTGGTCCTAGAACTCTTGATTAACTGTAGATCATGGGGGGTAAAAACTTGCTTATGATATAATATTAACCACCATTTTGACTTTTTATCATAACCACCAACTTTGGGAGCCCATGGATCCTAGTAAAGAAACTAGGGGTCAACAGTGCTCAGTGTGGAGTCCTTCACATAGTCATTTATTGAACAGATAATTATTTGTGATAGAAATATTGGTTTAGTTACTAAGTCATGCCTGAAACTTGCAATCCCATGGACTGTAGCCAGCCAGGGTCCCTGTCCATGGGATTCTCCAAGCAAGAGTAGTGGAGTGCCTTGCCATTTCCTTCTCCAGGGGATCTTCCCAACCCAAGAATCGAACCTGGGTCTCCTGCATTGTGGGCCGATTCTTTACCAACTGAGCTACGAGGGAATTACAAAATGGTTAACAAGATAGACATGATCCCCTACTCTTTTGGAACTTAGAATCTGGTGAAAGTGATAGACATTAAAACAACACATAAAATACTCATTGCATTGCAGGCAGGCACTTTACCATCTGAGTCACCAGGGGAGCCCAGTGTGAATTGAAGATGAACAACAAATGAATTTTTAAATGTATGTATGGTGGTGGTGATTTAGTCGCTAAGTCGTGTCTGACTCTTCGTGACCCCATTGACTGTAGCCCGCCAGGCTCCTCTGTCCATGGGATTCTCCAGGCAAGAATCTGGAGTGGGCTGCCATTTCCCTCTTCAGGGGATCTTTCCAACCCAGGGATCGAACCCACATCTCCTGCACTGCAGACAGATTCTTTACCATCTGAGCTATGAGGGAAGCCTAAAATACTCACTAATCATCAATTGTACTAACTGTACTAGCTATACATTTGTTTCAGCTATATGATAATATAGTTTTTGTAAGATACATAGGATAAATCCAACTATTTTTTTTAGAATGAAATTTTGTGTATGTGGAATTAGCTGTTAGTTGTTTTTCAATATCTGTTCTTCCCTTCTTTTGCAGTAATAGAACTTTTCCCTGGGCACACAGCTGCCCAGATAAAGAATACATTCACAAGCTGTCCATGCAGAAAGGTATGATCTAGTAACTAAGTTCTAGTTAACAGAAAATAAGCAGGAATGGTTATGTTCAAGTTTGGGGCTGTTTGCTTAAGAGCAAGAGATATGTACTTCCTCATTTCTTCTGGCAGAAATATATTCATAATGATGCAACCTAAACATGTTGGATCATGAAATGGAAGCCACATATTGAAAATGGCAGACTGAAAATACCCAGCACCCTCAAACCCAAATCATAGAAAAACAACAAATCCGACTACCACACCATACCCAAAACATCTACCTAGGCTTTTATATGAAAGAGAAGTTTCTCTCTTGTACATCACTGTATTTTTTTATTTGTCACAGCAGCCTAACCTGTAGCCTAATGAATATAGTATGCTTGTTCTCCTGTCATACTGTTACCAGGTTTCAACTGAAAAAAAATTTTATTGCAAGAAATCAAAATGGACATTTTTTGGCATTTTCCCTTGTAAAATTTGGCTAGAATATTCTTACATTTCTAAATTTATATTTGTCAGCATAATTATAACTAAATACTCAATAATGTACATGAAACCCATATGATTTCATTACACAATGTACAAAAACAAGCAAAACAAATTTATGGTGTTGGGGCATATTAAAGGAAGCTAACCATTCAAAGACAGCTCAATCTTCTAAAGATCTTGGAGAGCAGGGTGTCTTACAGCATTGTGAAAAGAACTGTGGAATCAAGTTGATGTAGATTTAGATGCTAGAGAGCTAAATCTAGAGACCATTTAATCTTTTTGTTTAGGGCTGTGAGATGGTAAAAGAATTTTAAGTACTGACATTCAGGAAGAAATCTCAGAAGCTAACTCTCTGTTATATGTTTATCTGTTTTATCCCATCCTAGAGATAATTAACTCACTGGATATATTAGAAACATTAACTCAACTTAATCTTCAGAGAAGTGACATTCCAGAACAAATTCTAAAAATTTTTGATTTTTCAGTTGAAAGTATATTTCATATTTTCCAAATCAACTGCACTCATAAATGCTCATTTGTATTTTTATACTGATTACTCAAAAGGAAATAATTGGAGATAGGAATGAGGATATCTTAGAATAACCATGTGAATTTAGTTAACCAGCTTGAATGATAGTCCAGATGACAAATAATGGATAGAGTAAAACACATCCTATGTATCTTTTCCACCTATAGTTCTCATGAATCTATTTTCTGCAGATATCATGTGAGACAACTTGTCCACTAAGAAAAATGAGCTAATAATGAAATCTACTACATTTATCTACACCATGTGTTTCTTGCTTAAAATCTTTTGTAAAGTCCAACAAGAAAAATTTGCAACGTGATTTTCATTGATTAATTTTGAGCATCACAGTTGCAAAGCCATTGGAAAGTTTGTACCTACATCAGAGGAGACAATAACCTTGAAGTTCCATTTGTAAACTTTAAGTAAATTCAATCACTTTGTTTCATATCCTTGCCATCTTTAATCAATGATTAAAGTCTTTATGTCAGGTCTTTAGTCATTTGCTGTCTCCCATACTTTCATTCTTATTCTAATGATCTAATTTCTCTCACCTAAGCTGTCTATCACCCTCAGCTTTTCCCTCTATGTATTCTGAAATGTCTGACCAATGATAATTTAACTCTCAAACATTTTCAACACCTTCCCTCCACCACTTACCTTAGTTGAATGCTGACTCACTCCCAAGGATGCTGCTTCCCTGGGAAGCTCTTCAAAAAGTGGAGAATGATATTTTGTCAGTGAATTCATATTATCTGTGATCACCATTGATTATTATCAACTAATATTCTCTGGTATAATAAAAACAGTCTTCTTTTTTCAATTGTTTCTCATACCGTCTATTTTCTAACATTTGTGGTCTGTACCCTTCCAATTTGTTTCCTTTACATTGTTCCACCCAAAACCTGTCATCAGTCTGTGTGATTTCAGGTTCTGAAATGGGAATCAGAGTTCTTGTTTGCAGAGCCAAAGACTGAACTTCATGAACATGCAAATACTCACAATAGCAAGTGAATTATTTATTTATTAAATAACTTATTAAGGCAAGTATTTATTAAAAGGAAGGAAAGTACAATGCTCTCAGCACCAACACTGAGGAGGGTAGAGAGTCCCCCCCAAAGGCAGGGACTACAGCAGTTTTATATTTTTACCAGTATTAATCTGTACATTTTTGGTTGGCTTCTGTCCTTAAGATACGTCATTTTTAACCAATCAGTTTAAAAGTCAAGATGCATAACTTAACATCTTTATGGCTTCTCTTGATCCTTGTATTAAGTCACCATCCTTTTTCATGCCCCCTGGCCATTTTACAATGGACCAGATGTGTGGACTAAAGATTAATGATTACCAGTTGTTTTTCCCTCAGGCATGAGGAACAGAAGTTAATTACTGCTCTTCCCTGGATCTGGGTCTTGTTTCCAAGTTCCCCCTTCAGTCAGTCTCTCCCATCAGGAAACTTCCATAATTCTGTTATCCTTATCCATCAGAGGGCAGACAGAATGAAAACCATAGTCACAGAAAACTAATCAAACTGATCACATGGACCACAGCCTGTCTAACTCAATGAAACTATGAGCCATGCCATGTAGGGCCACCCATGGTACAGAGTTCTGACAAAACATGGTCCACTGGAGAAGGGAATGCAAACCACTTCAGTATTCTTGCCTTGAGAACCCCATGAACAGCATGAAAATGCAAAAAGATAGGACACTGAAAGATCAACTCCCCAGACTGGTAGGTGCCCAATATGCTAGTGGAGAAGAGTGAAGAAATAACACCAATCCAGAAAGAATGAAGAGACAGAGCCACGGTAAAAACAATGCTCAGTTGTGGATGTGACTGGTGATGGAGTAGAGTCTGATGTTGTATAGAGCAATATTGTATAGGAGCCTGGAATGTTAGGTCCATGAATCAAGGCAAATTGGAAGTGGTCAAACAGGAGATGGCAAGAGTGAACATTTACATTTTAGTAATCAGTAAACTAAAATGGACTGTAATAGGCGAATTTAATTCAGATAACCATTATATCTACTACTGTGTGCAAGAATGCCTTAGAAGAAATGGAGTAGCTCTCATAGTCAATAAAAGAATCCAAAATGCAGTACTTGGATGCAGTCTCAAAAATAACAGAATGATCTCTGTTCGTTTCCAAGGCAAACCATTCACTATCACAGTAGTCCAAGTCTATGCCCGAACCAGTAATGCTGAAGAAGCTGAAGTTGAATAGTTCTATGGGGGCCTACAAGACCTTCTAGAAATAGCACCCAAAAAAGATGTCCTTTTCATTATAGGGGACTGGAATGCAAAATTAGGAAGTCAAGAGATACCTAGAGTAATAGGCAAATTTGGCCTTGGAGTACAGAATGAAGCAGGACAAAGGATTGCTTTGAAGGACAGAGTTTTGCCAAGAAAACTCACTGGTCATAGCACACACCCTCTTCCAAAAACACAAGAGACAGCTCTATACATGGGCATCACCAGATGGTCAACACTGAAATCAGACTGATTATATTCTTTGCAGCCAAAGATGGAGAAGCTCCATACAGTCAGCAAAAACAAGACCAGGAGCTGACTGTGGCTCAGATCATGAACTCCTTATTGCCAAATTCAGACTTAAATTGAAGAAGGTAGGGGAAACCACTAGACCATTCAGGTATAACCTAAATCAAATCCCTTATGATTATACAGTGGAAGGGATTCTACTGTACAGATTCAAGGGATTAGATCCGATAGACAAAATGCCTGAAGAACTATGGATGGAGGTTCATGACATTGTACAGGAAGCGGGGATCAAGACCATCCCCAAGAAAAAGAAATGCAAACATGCAAAGTGATTGTCTGAGGAACTCTTACAAATAGCTGAGAAAAGAAAAGAAGCTAAAGGCAAAGGAGAAAAGAAAAGGTACCCATATGAATGCAGAGTTCTAAAGAATAGCAAGGAGAGATAAGAAAACCTTCCTCAGTGATCAATGAAAAGAAATAGGGGGAAACAATAGAATGGGAAAGACTAGAGACCTCTTTAAAGAAAATTAGAGATACCACGGGAATATTTCATATGAAGATGAGCACAATGAAGGACAGAAATGGTATGGACCTAACAGAAGCAGAAGATATTAAGAAGAGGTGGCAAGAATACGTAGAACTACACAAAAAAGATCTTCACGACCCAGATAACCGTGATGGTGTGACTCACCTAGAGACAGACATCCTGGAACATGAGGTCAAGTGGGCCTTAGGAAGCATCACTACGAATAATGCTAGTGGAGGTGATGGAATTTCAGTTGAGCTCTTTCAAATCCTAAAAGATGACGCTGTGAAAGTACTGCACTTAGTATGCTAGCAAATTTGGAAAACTCAGCAGTGGCCACAGGACTGGAAAAGGTCAGTTTTCATTCCAATCCCAAAGAAAGGCAATGCCAAATAATGTTCAAACTACCACACAATTGCAGTCATCTCACACACTAGCAAAATAATGCTCAAAATTCTCCAAGCCAGGCTTCAACAGTACATGAACCGTGAACTTCCAGATGTTCAAACTGGATTTAGAAAAGGCAGAGGAACCAGAGATCAAATTGCCAATATCCTTTGGATCATCAAAAAAGCAAGAGAGTTCCAGAAAAACACCTACTTTTGCTTTATTGACTATGCCAAATCCTTTGACTGTGTGGATCACAATAAACTGTGGAAAATTCTTCAAGAGATGGGAATACCAGACCACCTATCTGCCTCCTGAGAAATCTGTATGCAGGTCAAGCAACAGTTAGAACTGGACGTTGAACAACAGACTGGTTCCAAATTGGGAAAGGTGTATGTCAAGGCTGTATGTTGTCACCCTGTTTGTTCAACTTATATGCAGAGTACATCATGCGAAATGCCACCCTAGATGAAGCACAAGCTGAAATCGAGATTGCCGGGAGAAATATCAATAACCTCAGATATGCAGATGACAGCACCCTTATGGCAGAAAGCGAAGAGGAACTAAAGAGCCTCTTGATGAAAGTGAAAGAGGAGAGTGAAAAAATTGGCTTAAAACTCAACATTGAGAAAACAGAGATCATGGCATCCGGTCCCATCACTTCATGGCAAATAAATGGGGAAACAATGCAAACAGTGAAAAACTTTATTTTTTGAGGCTGCAGAATCACTGCATATGGTGACTGCAGCCATGAAATTAAAAGATGCTGGCTCCTTGGAAGAAAAGCTATGACCAACCTAAACAGCATATTAAAAAGCAGAGACATCACTTTGCCAACAAAGGTCCATCCAGTCAAAGCTATGGTTTTTTCCAGTAGTCATGTATGGATGTAAGAGCTGAACTAGAGAGAAACTGAGCACCAAAGAATTGATGCTTTTTGAACTGGGGCATTGGAGAAGACTCTTGAGAGTCCCTTGGACTGCAAGGAGATCCAACCAGTCCATCTTAAAGGAAATCAGCCCTGGATATTCATTTGAAGGACTGATGCTGAAGCTGAAACTCTAATGCTTTGGCCACCTGATGCAAAGAACTGACCTATTGGAAAAGACCTGATGCTGGGAAAGATTGAGGGCAGGAGGAGAAGGCAATGACAGAGGATGAGATGGTTAGATAGCATCACCAACTTGATGGACATGAGTTTGAGTAAGCTCCAGGAGTTGGTGATGGACATGGAAGCCTGGTGTGCTGCAGTCCATGGGGTCACAAAGAGTCAGACAGGGCTCTGCCTGGATCTGAGTGCTAATAATTTATCAGGCCAATTATCCATCCCAGGAATCCAGGTCAAAGAGTATAACTTTAGGCTAAAGGAATGAGATGTTTACTGAAAACAAAACCAAGGTCCCAGAGTCCTACACTGAATACCTAGAAATTTCTACCTCAGTTCCATGTGGCTGATTAGCATGACATTCTGATTTCCGAATACTTTGGCTTCTTTGATTCTTTTAATTTTCCACTCAGCTTTCTTCAGTTCTCTATACTCACATTAATAATGGGTTCAACTTTGTCATCACTTAAAAACGTTCATTTATTAGCTGTAAAACTTTAAAAATCCCATTTTCTAACAAGAACCACAATTAGCTCTTCCAACTTTCTTTCCTCCCTTACTCCAATTATATTATTTTTCTTTTGATTTTACTATCTTTCCTTAACATATCCATTTCTCTCTAAAGCTTTTTAGAGATGAATAAGAAATCAGGAATCTCAATGTAAACATGTTAAAACTGAGAAAATCCTGTAAAAATCTAAAGATAGATATTCATAGACATTTCAGAGCTTGCAGGATAAATCTGAAGAGATATATTGTGGGAATATTTAGCATAGACATGACATTTAAAGACATAAGTCTGGATGAGATCAATGAGGAGAAGGTGTTGATAAAGAAAAATGGGCTTGGAAGGAATACTGAAATACTATCATATTTTTAAGTCTGATGGAGGAGAAGCCAGCAGGGGGGCCAGAGAAGAAGTGAATGATGGGCTGGAAAGAAACCAGGAGGCAAGTAGTATCATGGGAGTTGAGCAAAGTGTTTGATGAAAAGAAAGTGTGGTCTATGGCATGGATTTCTGCCTATAACAGAATAAGAACACATTCTTGGAATATGGATCATGTAAGTTATTAGTGAAAAACCATTTTGTTGGAGTATAAAGTTCAAAACCAGACTGAAAGTGAAAGTATTCATCACTCAGTCGTGTCTGACTCTCCGCGACCCCATGGACTGTAGCCCCACAGGCTCCTCTAGCCACAGAATGCTCCAGGCAAGCATACTGGGGTGGGTTGCCATTTCCTACCCAGGGATCGAACCTGGGTCTCCCACATCGTGGTCATATCCTTTAGCATCTAAGCCACCAGGGAAGCCCTCAAAACCATAGTAGAGTGAGCAAAATGGTGACAAAAGGACTAGAAAGTGAGATTATGAAGGAGATTAGAAAAACAGCCAAGAAGCCCTGAAGGTGGTAGATTAGAGCACCCTTCCTTCCTTCCTTCCTTCCTCCCTTTCCTTTCATTTTTTCTTTCCTTCTTCCTTTCTTCTCTCTCTCTTTTTTTTTTTTCTTTCTTCTCTTTAAAGAGGAGAGAGCCTAAGAATGTTTGAATATGAGGGTAATCTTGTAGTGAAGGAAAGATTTATTAAGCAGTTGAGAAAGAATAAATGAAGGGTAAAGGCCTTGTGAAATTATATGAGGGTGGAACTCAGTATCCAGATAGAGAGGTGTTCCCTCTTCTAGAGAAGGAATGTTTTTATGCTGAATTAGGAGGGGAAAAGATGGAATCTGGTTTTTCCAGATTCTCAGTTACTGAGAATTTAAAAGAATTTCCTCTTACAGTCTGTGTTATTAACAAAGTTTAAGGCAGGTCATCAACTTAGAGTGAGGAGGGAAAAGGAAGGAGAGATTTGAGGACAGTGAAAAGATATGAAACAATTTATTTGGGGGGGGGGAAGCATACTTATTTAAGAAAGCCATAGTATTTTGGCAGTGATCAGGGTCCACATAAGTTTATGGTGATGAATAATTCAAGTGAAACCAGTCAGGCTGCCTATATGTTTTTGTTCCCCTCTCCTTTCTGACACCATTTAACTGCACCTGCATAACCCAGGCAACAGGAGATGGATGGGCTCAGCAAAGGGTTGGGAGGTTGTGTGAAGTAAAATGGAGAGGGGTAGGAGTTAAAAGAGATTATAGTGATGACCCATGGAATTCCAGACAGATTACAGCAGAGCCAAATATAAAAAACTTCTTCCCAACCTAGTACTCTTTTTGTTTGCATTTCTAGCCTACCACCGTCTCTTAGTGTTTTCAGAATATTTTCATGACTTTAAGACTGATTTATTCAACACTCCAGTCTTCTTTGAGGAAAGATACCACATCCTACTTTAATTTTGCTCCAGAATAAAATTAGGCATACTGTAGGTGCTCAATAAAGTATACCAAATCAGTGTAGTGAGGATGTAGATAGGGGCTAAATTCATTAAAAGTTTTATGTTAAAATTATCATCTCACTGCCAGAAACTGTATCCCAAGAAATATTTGTTTAGTGTGGGAATATACAGATACAGTAGTGATTTTAGTGGGATTTTAATTTAGATTTCATGTAGTATTCCCAATCCATCTGTTAATTGCACTGATTACATCCTCTGGCTGATTACACTGAAAATTGCTATCCATGCCTCAGGTCAGGCAATGAGAAAGTTGTGGGTTGAGTTGTGAGGGAGGATAAATCCGTGTGAATTGAAGTAACAAGCAACCGAAAATAAAGGCAGGGAATGTTTGAAGAGAGTGTACTGATTAGTTACCATGCTGAGCATTTCACCTTCAACAAAATCTAACTCTGTGGACAGATCAAAAACCTAAACTGCTGACTTACTGTGATACTGCATTGTCCCTTAAGTAATCAACTCTCTGAACTGTATTTTATGTTATTTTTAGTAGGAACATACCTCAAAGTCCATCCATAAGGAATATTTCTTACTGCCATAGCTGATCTCAAATTATTGTTTAAATTCTCAAAGTGTTAGTCACTCAACTCTCTAATCTGATCTCCTTGAGTGTTCAGTGGAATTCTCTAGGTTCTGAGAAGTAGTAGAGTGTAGTCTAAGACTTAGCGAGTTTAGAGCACGTGCTACTTAGGCCTGAGTCTTACCTGAATATTATCTTGAGTTTGGGGTATGATCTCATCTCTAGGTGTAGGAAACTGGAAGAGTGAGAAACCATAGTTGAAGTGAGAATTCTTTCAGGTCCGGTTTGTTCCCCCAAACACACGGGCCTTGCTTAAGGCCGGTAAATGGAAGACTGAAAATAAGAGATGATGGAGCATTTAAGCAAATCTGTTTGATTTATGAAATATGCTGAAGCCCCTACCCATCTGGATTTATATCTGCTTTGGGCCTCTTTCAACAGTCATTTGGGTAACAAAATAGAGGGTCTATTTGGTATTTTCAGCAGTGATGTGGATAACAAAATAGAGGGCTTGCTTATCAGATTTTCAAAAGTTGGAATCTGTGAGGGCTACGAAAGTGAAAGTGAAGTCACTCAGTCGTGTCCAACTCTTTGTGATCCCATGGACTATAGCCTACCAGGCTCCTCAGTCCATGCAATTTTCCAGGCAAGAATACTGGAGTGGGTTGCCATTTCCTTCTCCAGGGGATCTTCCCAGCCCAGGGATCGAACCCGGGTCTCCTGCACTGCAGGCAGACGATTTACCATCTGAGCCACTAGAACAAAATAAAAATTCAGAAGACTGTCAGCTAAAACAGTGAGCTAAAGTGAACAAGCTAAAATCAATGGAAATAAATGTGAAGTCCCGTGCTTAGATTAATACTTCTATGGTAGATTTGGGGAAACGTGACTTAATATCATTTTATGTAAAAACAGACATTGATTATTGGCACAACTTATGATAAAAAGTAGAGTGATCTTACATGGAGTTAATAGAAATATAGCCTGAGAATGTGAGAGATAAAAATCCACACTCTGAACTGATTAGATGAAATCTGCAGTCTTATGTTTGGCTATAAAAAAGCCATTGGAAACAAGTGTATTGTACGGTTACAAAAAAAATTCTGTATACCACCAGATGAGATGATTAAACTGGGGAAATGGCTATGCCATGGGAGTATGAGGACCATCCTTTTATTTGAAGAGTTCCCATATGGAAGTAAAACTGGACTTGTTCTCCAAAGGCCAAAACTTTCTTCAAAAAGTAAACTTAAATTTTGGTCCCGACATAAGGATACATTTTCAAAAAAACAAAGTTGTTTTGTGAAGCCAGGAATACTCCTGCTAGAACAGAGCCTGGAAGACAGGCCAGTAGGTTGGACATGATGGGCTAGCGGCTTTCAGTGGGAGTTGGGGTTGGAAAGTCTCTAACATCCCTATGATTCCATAAGAGGGAATTGAATTTGAAAAGTTCCGTCTTGAGAGTGAAAGTGTATTACTGGGTAATAGCCGTCCAGGCTGTTGAGTCGCGACAACCACTGTTCGCTGAGCTCTTTCTGGCTTGATGGACAGGAGTTGTTCCCAGTGAAGCTGGCTCAGCTCTCTTTGTTTTGGTTACTTTGAAGCAGAGGGACTAATCCCCTCTAGAGATATTTGCTTGTTTTTGCTGTCAGAGCAGTCACACTTTTCTCTTTGTATCTCTTGGCTTGTTTTTTTGAAGTTCAGCTTCACAGAAAACTAGGCCTCAGGTTTCCTTGGTGATTCACTGGGTCTGGGCTGCCCCTCCTCCACCCACCAAAAGAGCCACTGATAGGTACATCATCCTGGTTTGTATTTTAGCCTTTAGGGAAAAGTACAGACAACCACTTTTTGGACTGAAGCTTAAAAATTCCTTGCAAAAAGTATCTCAGAGTTCAAGACAGGCCAGAGACCCTTGTTTTTGTTTTTTGTTTTCGTTTCTTTTGTGTGTGTGTGTGTGATGCTTTCTATATGGCAAAAGGAGGAAATGCTAAATGTTGTTGCTTTATGTTTTAGAAATTCTTTCATCAGAAACAAATAAACTGAGTTGATATTAATCCTGTTTGGTGACAGCATCAGTGATTTACATTTGAGGACTTTGCCAGGATGGACATGACAAATTGACCCTTCTGGCTATTTTTCTACAGGTCCATTTTCAAAAATAGTATTTTCATAAGGGCATGGATTTAGAAACACATTTATAAAAATTGAGCTTTGAATTAAAAGGAAAATGTTTCAACTATTGTATGTAAATAAAACTACAAATACCTGTGCCTGCTTGATTACCTGAATGTGTTCCATTAATGCCATGTGAGATGGTGAATGTAAATCAAAAATAAATTTTCCCTGAGCTGTATATGACTGGTTTGTAGCCATTTTTCACTGCTATTGTTGTACAGCCAGAATGAAAGTGCCCTATGGAATCTGGCATTTCCAAATGTAGTACGTGGACCAGCAGCATCAATATCACCTGGGAACTTATTAGAAATTTGGAATACCAGGCCCTAGCCCTGACTTATTATATCAAACCCCTAAAACTAGCAGTCATCTAACAGGCTGAGGTGGCTCTACAGTAGATTTCACTATTTTAATGATAGCTTTTCAAAAGGACTGTCATGCCAAAACCATTACCTGCTAACCTCTTCCTTATATTTGGGACAGATCTTGTGGATTTTAGAGTGAAGGCCAGTGTTCCCCATTTCTGTATATTCTCTAAAAACAGGATTTTATATGCTCTAGATCAAGGACACACATTTTGTGCAAAGGTCCACAAATTTCAGGGCAAAGAACAAAATTTCTAAAAACTCTTCATTCTACAAGACGGCTCTCCTGATGTGGGGAAGATCTTTGGTTTTCATTCTATTATGTACTTTGGAATCAATTCTTTCACTTCTTCCCCATAGCTGTTAATAGCATAAGTACTTTGGAGTTTCATAATGGATAAGGAATATGTCCCTTTTTTCTTTCACTAGCAAGAACTGAGAAAAGGCTAATAGGATATTACTGGATGGACCAGGAAAAAGGAGAATATAGGCCAGACTCTATACAGAAGGTGTCTTCATAGCTTGTACATATTCCAGAACAATTTGTCAGTGTTAGAAACCATCAGTGGATTTATAACCAACCTCTAGGTACAAACAGCAGTGTTCACATCGGGTTTATTCTCCATGGAGATCTCCATTGCAGACAGCATGTGGTAGGTGGTTGAAAGGATTCAGGAAGCTGAAACCTGGCAACAAAACACAAATGACATCTCTTAGCACATTAGAGCTCCATCTCATTATGAATTTTATTCTGTTTATGCAATAAATATCCTTGCAAGGAGTGGGATATCATATTAAGTACGTCTCAACACTTTGCATTAATGAATGATTAAGGTCTTCAGTTAGCTGAGTTAGGATGTGAAGCCACAGTGAAATCCATCATCCAAGGGAAATGGGTAACCAGACACCAGAAGCAGAGATCATTTTCACACTGGGTCACTATAGCATTGAAAGTTTACTGACCACAAAAATTTCCCCTGAGAGCACTTATATCTAATCTCCTCCAGAAGAGGACAGCAAGAAAACAGGTAGAATGAAGACAAACCATTGTCTATATCATCACCTTAGAGTCTTTATCTGAATTGTGTATGAGTACAGTCTAGACTGAACTTCCCAGGTGGTGCTACTGGTAAAGAACCTGCCTGCCAATGCAGAAGATGTAAGAGGCGCAGGTTTGACCCCTGGGTCAGGAAGATCCCCTGGAAAAGAGCATGGCAACACACTCCAGTATTCTTGCCTGGAGAATCCCATGGACAGAGGGACCTGGTGGGCTACAGTCCCTAGGGTCTCAAAGAATGAGACACTACTGAAGCAACTTAGCACCTATATTGAAATTCTGGAATATAAGAGTGCTGTAATAGCAAAGATATTACAACCTCAACGTTAGAGATGTTTTACTTATGTTTTTCCTATTTGCTTCAATGCTTATGCATATGTAAATTTTAGCATGTCCTTACTTAAGATGAATTGATAATGGCATAAGATCATTATGGTATTTTCATGAGGTAATGCATGCAAAAGCACTTGGTAAACTGAAACCAACAGCACACCCATTGTATGTACACATACAAACAAATAATACTAATTATCTCCCTTGTTAGTAACTCAGTTCAGTTCAGTTCAATCCCTCAGTTGTGTCCAGCTCTTTGCGACTCCATGGACTGTAGCCTGCCAGGCTCCTCTGTCCATGGAATTCTCCAGGCAAGAACACTGGAGTGGGTTGCCATTCCCATCTCCAGGGGATCTTCCCAATCCAGGGATCAAACCCGAGTCTCCTACATTGAAGGCAGATTCTTTACTGTCTGAGCTACCAGAAGAGCCCAATTCTCTCCCTTATCCTTCTCTCAGCGTTGGTGAACTCTGAAGGTAACCTACAAACCTGAGATGCCAGTTCTTCTCTTTAGATTTCACTTTGTAAACTTATCAGAAACTGCAAATGATGAACAAATACCCCATCTTTGTGTCCCCTCCCCCCCCCTCATTTATTCAGTTCTGTCCTCTTGCTTGGCTTATTCCCTAGACTATTCTGAAAAGTTTCCTCTCTTCTCTCAGTGTTTACATTCTTCAAACACTCATAGACAGTTATCATACGCCAACTCAGTTGTTGCTTTGCCAAGCTATACAGATTTCATCCTTTCATCTTTCCTCATAAGTCAATGCCTCCATCTCTTTAATCATTTTTCTGGCTGTTCTCTGAATTCCATCCAATTTGTTGATATCTTTCGGGTATGGGGGTGCTAAGAATGGAGTGTACAGCCTGATTAAGGATCCGTGTCCATCACTTCTCAGCCAGATGGGACGTTGTTACTTCAGAGGACACGTCAAATGTATATTGGGGCCTGAGATAAAGGGAAAGGAAACAGTAAATCTTGAGAAAGTAATTCTACAATTTGTTGCCCCTAGGGAAAATAAAATAAGCATTTAATTAAAAGATGTGTTTCTAGTTTTGTGGCTAGCAGATGCTATTTGGGTGAAAAAGGCAGAAAATGGCATCATTTAATAAGATAAGAAAACATAGTAGCATAATGCTATAAATCAGACCCTTTCTCACATTTGGTAAAACAATGCTAAACTATGAACAATATTATCTTGAGAAATGTTTCACTCAAATACGGGATATTTGGATCAAGTAATTTAAAACATTTAGCATATTCCTTGTACCATGCTAATGCAGATAATGCCGAATTCATTAAATATCCTACAAAAGAAAGAAATTCTGTAAATTTATATTTATATAGAGTTTCCATGAAAGATTTTTAGGTCGTCTTTCAAGATTTAGATTTAGGTTTACTTATAGCATGAATGAGAGATTAAAGTACAAAAATCTGTTATATGGAATGCCCTTAGTTAATATTTTCTAGTGTATTAGACTGAAGCTGAATATAGATATTTCAGACAGATGCTTTATTGAAGCTGCATTTCACTGCAGCCCTAATTTATCTTTTGTGCTTTGCTTTATGCTTATGTTTAAAGTTTTACTGTACTCATTGAACTGTGCTTGATCATTAATAATGGCAGCTATCTTTAATGAGATGCATGTCACCCTCTAGCAGGTGGTATAGTATAATACTCTGAGAACTGAATTATGAGTCAAAAAGGAAATATTTCTTATATAGTCTATTTTAAAATGAGAAAAATACAAACATCTTAAACATAGAATAACATTTGAATTCAGAGAGTTTTTTTTTTTTTTTTAAATGCAGGTTTTCCTGAATGATAATTATGTCCCCTTAGTCCCTGAAAGGAGAAATCATAATTCACAAATTGCTATTAAGAAATTTAGCAGAAGTTTGGTTAATAAAGTGCTGACGTTTTTAGTTGAGATTGCCCATCTGTTACATTTTGCTGTAAGGAGGAGGGAGGGAGAAATGGTTACTTTAGAGCATGTACATTGTCTAGCATTATAGCTGCCAGAGAAAATAAAACATGATCTTAGTACTTAGTACCCTGAGCACATTTCTAAAGTTGTATTGGCCTGCCTACTACCCATTTACATTTTCACCAGTGGTAATTCTTAGATACAGGCCTAGTGAGAGTGTGATGTTTAATTATTCATTCATATCTTCTCTTTGATACCTTTATCTTAAAATGAGGGTTTGGTAGATGAGAATGTAAGGTCAAGATTTATTGACACAATTAACAATGCTCCATAATTGGTTTCATAGGAATCAAGGTTTAGGTTCAGTTCACCCAGCAATGTGACATTGGGCAATGCCTTTGAGCCTATAAATGGAGTAATTATCCATGCTCTCTTTAACTCCCGGGTAACTGGGAATATCCAAGGGGATTATTTCATGGGATAATAGTAAAGAGAAATGTAGTACAGAAAAGTAGAATACCTGATTATTGTTTTCCATTGTGTAGCGAAGATAATCACATCTCCTTACATTTCTTTCATCTTTACTACTGGGTTCATTCCTAAAATATGTTAGTCTAAAAAAGGATTCAGTTCTGCAAACAGTGTTGCTAGTGACTTTCAGAGTAAAGAATGGGAAAATAGCTTGCATTGTATGAAATGCAGTACTTACATTGAGAACCTTCTTTCATAAGAGATATTGTATTTGGAATTTTAAAAAATTTTAGTCGAGAACTGAGGGACAGAAAATTGCTCCATCCCCAGATGGGGCTCTGTAATCTCATTGTGTGGTTGCTACCCATGGATGTGGTTACCACCATGTTTCTGATCATGTATTTCCTTAATGTATTTGGGACAAAGAGGCATTTGTGTCATCTGCTTTCCCACTTCTTTAACTCCACTATCTTGTCTGTATGACATTTTCTCTTTTCTGTCATGTTTTGCTGGGCTATGGCCTACTACACACTTGTTGGTGTGTCAGAGAGGTCATGGGGAGCAGAGCCCTTTACCCTCCAAGTGGCCTCCACTGAGATGGAGGAGAAAGCATGCTAGATCTTCTTTAGTTATGCCCTTGTCAATGACTTTCTACCTAGAAGAGTATTCTAAAAAAGGTTATATGAACATGTATCCCATACCAATGAAACACTAGAAAACTATCTTAAAATTAAAAACATATAAAATTTTAACTTGTGTATCAAATAGAGTATTCACTGTTTAAGAGACACATACTCAAGATACTAGAGTTGGCTTGGGGTATATCTGTGTGGCAGATGGGTTTATGGCATCACTTTATAGCATCACTCTTATTCCTTGATTTTTCTGCCTTTAAGAGGGGCCTTTCTTGTTTTTGCTTTCAAATATATCTCTACCCATATTTAGGACACTTTATCCTCCTCCCACAGGAGTTGATCTTAACCATCTTCCAGCCCCTACCAGGATACTTCTCCAAGTCTTTAATGTAAATCTGTTTCCAGAGAGATGACCCATGGTAGACTGAACAGTCTAGGGTATAGAGGGAACTCCATCTGTGTCTCCTGTGAAGTCACAGGTAATCTCATCATAAGCTCCTGTGTGTGTCTGTGTGTCTAGCAGTGAGGTGCTAAGTCAGATACATGCAAACACATACACACGGATATATACTCTGGTTGCTCAAGGAGAAAATACTAATTCTGAGATACTGATCTTTGTTTCTTTCTCTCTTTTTTTTTTTTTTTTTTTTTTTTTTGGCCACATGGCATGCAGGATCTTAATTCCCCAACCAGGGATAGAACCAGTGTCTCCTGTAGTGGAAGTATGGAGTCTTAACCACTGGACAGCCAGGGAATTTCCATCAGAGACTGATGTTTCTAAGTGAGAGGTCTCAAACAAGTAATCCCCTACCAAACTCAGTCCACAAACAAATTTTATTTGGCCTACATGTTTTTTATTTTTAAAGTTGAGCCAATATTGAAAATGGGCATATTTCATTTAAAAATTCCAGTTTCTGGCTTTTAAAATGAACATTGTAAGATTCAGATACAGTAAACCAACAATTCTACATGGCAAAATTTGTCTAAACTCAGGAGGACCTGTGGTCCTCATTTAACCACAGTCTCTACTAGTCCCTGTTACTCTTTCAATGTGGAGGCCTTGCTAGTTGTTATTCATCGCTGCATTGTTTTATTTATTCCTGTCCACTACACACTTCCTCATAACAACATATGCAATCTCTTCTTTATATAATATAGAAGTAGGTCCAACATTACTTCTATTTTAGATTTTTTTTCTATGGCTCCTGGGAAGATATCACAGACTTTTGTCCTGTTGTTGTTTCTTCACTTAACATTATAAGGCAGAGTAGGCATCTCCTGCCTCTTAATTTCCTAGATACTAGGAGTGAGTATGAGAGTGGGTGATTAATCAAAAAAAAAAATTGTATATCTTCTTTTGATCATCATCTGTGAAAAAGAGAAAAGAGTTTAAGAAGAATTAGGCCATGGGGAAGAGATCTTGAGGGCATTCAAGGAAACTAACAAGAAAATCACTTTTTTCCCCGAGAAGAATGATTTGTTAATAAATGGGGGAAGAAAAGAGAATCAACATTGTGCTGAACCCCTAATATACATTATTTCATTTAATTTTCACAATATGCAACCAAATAATAAGAATAATATTTATTGGCAAAAAACACAGAATTTAAGTATAATTTTAGATTATGAATCTTTTGCCCCTGTTTGACTAGGAAGCCCACATTTCCCTACTGCATCTTAAGGAAGCTCACATGCCTCCTCAGCAGCTGTCTGACAGGTCTGTTTGCTGAGCTCTGTTTCATTTCAATCCAAAATATACTTTAGTGATCACGCGTGTTTGCTCAGTCGTGTCCGACCCTTTGCAACCCAGTGTACTGTTTGCAACCCAGTGAACCCACCAGGCTCCTCTGTCCTTGGATTTTCCAGGCAAGAATACTAGAGTGGGTTGCCATTTCCTACTCCAGGGGATCTTCCTTACCCAGGGATGCAATCTTTTGCATCCCCTGCTTGGTAGACTGACTCTTTACTGCTCCGCCACTGCGAAGCCCATACTTTAGTATTTAATTTTTTAAATTTAAAAATGGAGTTCCTATTTGATGTGGTGACACCTCCCTCAGATAACATCGTGGGGTAAGGTAGAATATACTAGGTGAATAACATCAGACATCAGTTTCAATCCTGATACTAACTGGCTTCACGGCGTGGTTAGGCATGTCATGTGATCTCACTGGGCTTTGGTTTCCTCACCTGTGAAATGAGATGAGTTTTGGCTTCATTACCTATATCACCCTTGTAGCTCAACAAAACCAGGTTCTCAGGGAATGGGTCTGTTTAAATTAATTGCATTTTAAGATATCTGACTGCCTCAGTCTTTCAGAATACTAGAAATATTCTGAATTCTCAAAAAAGTAGAGTTCTGTATAGACACACACACATATTTATGGATAGAAATATTTCTAAAATCCTCCCATGCACACTGGTCATTGGCACCTGCTCCACGTAAGCTGAAGAGGAAACAGGAAACAGCTGGCTGCAGGTGTAGACTCCCCTCTTTCAGAAGCCTGGAGCCTTAATTACGAGAATGTTGTGTCTCTCTCCCAAAATCATCTTTCTCTGCCCTCTTCTCTTCATCCTTATTGTTACCTCCTTTCAGTTACCTGAAATGGCTAACCCAGGCTAAATTATTTTGAAAATGGTGGCCTTATATTTAAGATGTCTGTATTGCAATAGAAGAAATCAAAGACTAATTCCCAATTGCAATTTCAAGCTGTAGTGGAAGTGAGGGTTGCTGTGGAGGATGGGAATGTAACATTAGGAAATTCAGGCTTTCTGAGAAGCCACATCCCATAGATGACAGCAACAAACATCCATGGATTTAAGGAATGTAAAGCCCCAGCAGAATGCCTGGCACATAGTAGGAGCTGAACACATGGTAAATCTTCTTATTCTTCCTCTGCAAGTCAGCTTTGCATATTGTATAATCTACTCAGATCCTGGGTAGTCTTGTCCTCTTTTAAAATCCCCTTGAAGTCTTTGAAACCTGGGACAATGTTTTAGAGTTTTACCTAATGTATTAGTTCTACAGATGAACCATTTTTCTCTCGTGCTTTCTTTTATCTTTCTCTGGCTCTTGCTAATCCTTTATTTTATTCTCCATTGCGGTCTTTTCTCTCCTTCCTTCTTTTGAATGTGTACCTTTTACATCTGCAGAATTGCCATCTCCTATTATTTTTATTATCCAGCCTGCCTTGCTTGTGACTGTGGGGTAAAGTACATTCTCTGCCGGGGGAGCAAGTCAGGTAATGTGCAGAAACACTATCCCTGAGGCAAGAGGAGAATTTAATATGGTTTCTAATCTCTTCTTCCCCTGTGCCCCTCCTCTGCTTTCCCGTGTATCAAAGTACTAATTTTTTTTTCCCCCTGTTTTCTTTTCTCCTGCCTTGTTTTATTTTGTCAGCTTGTGGAAGACTGAGAACCATGAATGTATGATGAAAGAGCCTGAGCCTGACAGTCTGAAAGCAGGAAAGCAACAGAGGGGTGGGCAGGATAGAGGAACCTGATGCTGACTGCTGCCCACTCCTGGCAGTCTCCAGTTTCAGTCGACCCTATTTACTCACTTTTGTTTAAAAGTGAAGCCAGCTGCCTGTGGTTTTGTTGCCCTCTTTCCTAGGCTTTGTCTTCCTTATGCCCAGTTCTTTTCCCCCTCTGCTTTTTCTTTCCCTCTTCCTCTTTTCCTAGATAACTATTCTCCCTCTCCTCTAGCTCATACGTCTTTCAAGAACAGTATAAAGCCTCTTCATTTCCTAAAAATAGGCTAATAATCAATAAGAAAACTTGCTTTACAAAGATTTTTTTTTTTTCATTTTCACATTTCATCTAACTCTTGAAATAGCCCTATAAAGTATATATTAATGTCATTCCCATTTCACAGGTGATAAAACCAAGCCCAGGCCTCCCACATTGCATTGAACTACTAGGTATTCTGATTGCTTGATATTATGCCCTTTGCACAAAATGTTACTGTCTTTCCATTTTAACGTGTATTGATCTTTCCCTTCCCTTCCCTTCTTAGTGCTTATGCCTGACTGTGTGTAATGTAATATTCAATTATATACTGTCTAGGCTACTCTAAAATGACTTCATAAATCACTTCATATATATTAGTTTATTCTCTCTAGCAAGGTTGTTGGCTGCATGAAGATGGGCATTCTGTCTTATGCTTGTTGTTTCTCTTGGAGTATCTGATTCAGTATCAGTCATCTGTGTTTAATAAATGTTTTTAACTAGTTAATTTGAATTGAGAAAAAAAGATTTATCCTATGTGAGCAAGTTTTCTGTCTCCTCATATGTCTAAAATTATATGGATAGGTGGTGATAGTAATAATGATCATAGTGATACTTCTTGTTCACAAACTACATCGGCTTAATTCCTCCATGAGAGCTATGGATGCTTTCACTATTAGGGTTCCCATTTCACAGATGGTGACCATGAAGCAGACAGTGGCAAAACCCTTTCTTCCTGTGCTGCCTTGTCAAAGTGAATGGAGACTGACACCCTTTGGGAAGTATATCATACTTTATTTTGTTAGCATGACTAGTCATGTGACCCACAACAGTATTTATCCAAGAGTACATAAGAATTTTTCTGAACAAAGTCCAATGTTTAGAACATCACTACATATCTGGGTAAACTTAATGTCATTGTCTTATACTACCCTCTCACCTTCTGCGTAGTGTTATATTTATTTAATTCCTTTTCCCTTTTTTTTTAAATTTCTAGGCTTTTAGTTTGTTTGTTTTTTGTTTTTTCCCCTGGCAGAAATGGTGTAAAGGCAAGTAAAGAGCTGACTTGGATGACTTGGATGTTTTTCTTCTGATAGGAGGAGTGCCTCTCTTCTTAAAGGAGGAAACAGGTGGTGAAGTGCCTCTTTTCTTCCTTTCCCTTATCTGACTCCTTATTTTCCCCCTGTCTTCCTAGTTGGCAAGAGTGTCTGGCTTTCATGCATAAGATTTACAGGAAATGTTTTTTCCTCAGCTCAGGAAATAGTTAGACAGTAGCAGAGACAGATTTGAATCCCCTACCTACAGCAGACCTTCTGACCAGTCTTTCACATGAGAAACCCAAAGCTTGAAGGATGTTTTTCAAAAGTTTAAAAATTATTTTTAATAATCACAGTAGTCTCTTCCGTGGAGAGTGACAGTCTTGTGGTTTTTTTTTTTTTTTCCCCCCTTCACTAGCTTGAGTTTTGCAGAATTCTGCCATTTACTTATCCTCTTTTTTTGAGGGCAAGTAGGAAGTCCCACTCAAAGTTACGAAGCAGGTGTCTTTCAAAAGAGACAGTAACACAAAGATGCAATGCTTGCTTCATAGTCTAACTGGGAAGCAGGGATAAAGGAATGGATGCTATTCTTTGTCTGAAAAGCAAGTCACTATGTAATATAGCAAACATAATGGGCTAAAACAACAAACAAAGCAAATGAGATGATATGCAAGAAATTCCATAAAAGAGGACATGAAGGGAAAATCAGGGGCATATATGTAGTATAGGTATTATTGGGGTTGTTTGAACTTTCTTAAACAGAGAAAAGTGCTACCCTTTACTCAGAGTATGTTCCCAGGGTAAACAACATCTCTGATGAGCTTGTCAGAAATGTAGAATCTTTAGCCCCACCTCAGATCTCCTGAATCAAAATATGCATTTGAAAAGAACTCCAAGTAACTCTTAGGCACTGTGAAAGGCTTCTGCCTTTTTGTGTCTGGCCCCTTTATTTCACCATGTCCTTCCTGAGAATTCTGATTTGATTTCTTGACTGCTAGATCAAGCAGCCTGTTTGTAATAAATTGTATAATGCCATACAGTGGATCAGTATTTAGCTAGCAAAACACAGTTCTGATGTCAGGCTAAATATCTCTGGGAATGCTGGTTGTGTATGCTGCTGGGTGCTCTGTGGTTAATATATAATTTCATTCCTGAAAGGCAGAAATTAGATCAATGTTTCTTCATTTCCTTGGGTTTAAGAGTAACACACTCCAGGATTAATAGGTCTCAATTTTTTTCAAAATATTAAAATTTGTTCTATGTTGTCAGAACTATACATCACTTACTCTCTGAGTCCTTCATGCTCAAGGAATAGTAAAGCAATTACTGACTCTGGTTGTAAGATTAAACCCCTGAAATGATATTTACTGATACATTCTTTGCCAGAAAATTCCACCATTTTCTCTGCCAGTTACCATGGATTAATAATTAACTCCTACAATCTTACCTTTCATTTTGTCATTGCTTTATGTGAAGAAAACACAATGAAAGTATCTAGAAAATTCTCACAGTTGTTCTCCCAAAGTGCCATGACACCAGATTTGTTCTGCATATTACCATATAATTAATAGTCAAACCTGCTTTGGTCCCTGAGTTTGTTGCTCTGGTGTTGAGGTCTTTCTAGCATACTATTCTCAATATTCAGTTTCAGAAGCTTGTTTGTTAAAGTCCTAACTCCCATTTGATATTAAAATGGGAAAAAACTTAGGACATTTTTTCCTACACAGTTGACTACAGAGCAAAAATAAAGTATATTAACTGGTGAATTGGGATAGTGTTTGATTCAAATCAAAAGAAAAATCCATTTTGCTTGAGTAGATTCAACTCTGGGGGAATTAAAATTTCTTTCACTCTGTCATGTCTACCACTGTGACTGAATTAGCTGTGGTGGCCCTAATTCAATATTTTTTTTAACTTTTAGTCATTAATTGTACAGCAGAGGATTTGATCAGCCTTGCAGAAATTTGAATCATTTTTTAACAGAATAAAGAATACCTCTTTCTTTATATCGGGGGAGCTCTCTGAATACAGTAGGTACTCAAAAATACCTTCTATTTCTTAGATTCTCAGTAAAGACACTAAAATTCTACCCTGATCAGTAGTTATGTGTAAAGTGAAGGAAAGAGAGTACAAGGGGAATTGTTTCTTTTTCTTAATATTGAAGATAATGCATCATGCCAGAAGAAAAATTCTAACATCAATAGTTCTTTAATCCATTTCTAGGAGCTATGCCTTTGCCCAGAAGTATGTTGATTGACCTTCAGGGTAATTTTAAACCCAAAGCTCCACATCGGAATTGGAATCAAAACACATATCTTTCTTGCTGAGCACAATATACTTTTCGATTCAACAAGAATTTATCAGGTGCCCAACATTATGTTAGGCAAGGGAAATACTGAAGATAGAAAACATGGCCCCTTCTCTCTATACAGCATATTTATTATTCCATGAAATAGAATCTCAAAGAATACATAAGATGGAGCCTTGCATTTAAAGATTAAGTCATTATCTGTTTGTACCAAGTTGGTTCTCCTGCAGGTCTTCTTTTAGAAAATAGCACAGTAGCTATGCAAAATCCTCAGACTTAGTTTTATCTTAAACTCCTCCCTCTGTCTTCTCATTAAACCCAGTCTGTCATCATCCAGTTGATCCTTCCTCCATAATATATCTTTATTCAACATCTTTCTTTCTATCACTATGCTACTACTTTAGATTGGCCTGTATTACCTTTGGCTTAGACCATTGCAATATCCTTTTAACTCTTTAACTGGTTTCTCTGACTCTGAATTTCTACCTAAGCAATTTCTTAAAACGTAGATCTAAAATTGATGGTGCTCTTATTAGCATTCTCTGTTACTCACAAGAGTTAAGAGCCGATGTTCTAAACTTAGGCCTCCGTTTTGTTTCTATCAGCATAGACACTTATACCCTACATTCCCACCGGAACACATCCAGCTGTTTCAGCATCTGGAGTTTTACTCATCCTGCTCCCCTGCCTGGAATGATCTTTCTTCTCATCTTTTCTCCACTTGACAACTAACAAATCACCTTTCAAATTTTCATTTAGGAAAGTATCTTGCTATCATTTTCCTAAATAGTATTGATCTTCCTCACCCTTGAGTTCCATGTAGTTTGGGCACATGTCCATCCTTATTCCTTCTGTATCCACTTCCATTTGATTGTAAGCCCCTAAAGACAGGATCCAGATATTGTTCTGTCTAGCTCCTGGGAGAGTGAATAGAATGTAGCAAGGGCACATCACAAGGCAAATGAGAACATAAATGACAGACATGTGCTAAGAAAATGAATGACCCAAATGTGATACTCTCATGGAAGAATATCTTCGAATAGGCTCATCCAGTGTATTAGTCTTATATTGCTGCTGTTACAAATTAGCACAAGCTTTGTAGCTTAAAAAAGCATGACTGTATCATCTTACATCTCTGTGAGTCAGAAGTCTAAGATGAGTCAGTAGGGCTGCATCCCTTCTGGAGACTATAGAGAATCTGTTTCCTTGCCTTTCCCTGCTTCTGGAGGCTGCCTGCTATCATTGGCCTGTGGCCCCACATCACTGCTGACTTCTACTTCTATTGCCACATCTCCTCTCTGACTCTTCTTTCACCCTCTCCCATACCTCATGATTATATTGACCCCACCAATGTAATTCATGATACTCTCCCTATCTCAAGGTCCTTAATTAATTACACCTACAAAGTCCTTGATGTCATGTGAAGTGGCACATTCACAGATTCCGGGGCTAAGGATGTGAACATCATTGGGGGACCATCATTCTGACTACCACCATCCCCTGGACCAAGCCATGACAGATACTTTCAGACCCATTAATTTGAAAGGAAGATGGAAAGTAGCCTTGTAGGGAGGAAATGGCTGGTACTGAAGAAATCAGAAATACACCTACAAAGACCACCTGGGGCTCACAGGCAAGCTCACAGGCTTATACGCATGCCCGCGGAGGGCATGCATGTATTTCTGCCGGCCCCTTCATAGCCAGTCTTTTCTGATCCATCAAGACCTTCCACTATGCTCCCTAGACTCCACATTTCCCTTGCGCTTTTTCTGGGAAACTTTTTCTGAAGATGAACCTCAGCTTGATTTCATGTCTTATGGTGCCTGATGAAGGTGATTTGCCTCAGCTTCTGCCCACTAAAAAGGGCCCATGAGGGTAAAAGGTTCTGTTTCTCAAGCTCACTTCAGTCTTCTTGACATGGCAAGGCACCCTCAGATCTCTACTGTTCAAAACTCAGTTGGAGCACTGGAGGGAAGAATGTGAACATCTTTGCTTTGAGAGGGTTGTGATTTTCCAAAGAGTTTCTTGTTTTGTTTTTCCTTTGAAAAGCCTCAGGAAAAACTCTGTCAGACTGATTCCAAGACTCATAGCCTGAAATTCAACCTGTCCATTGATCTACGCCTGCCTTTAAGATTCTCTGTCACTCCTCTAAGGTCACAGGTTGTGTCTGAACTTTAAATACAGTTTTGTTCCTGCACGACTGAAAGCTCCTTCGATGCTATTGTTACACCTTCATCTCCTTGGCTGATAGACAACTAGGAGTCAGTCAGACAACTATTGAAATGTCTCTGCTTCTTTTCCTTGAGACCTCAGGGTCCTCCCTGTCCCAACTCATCAGTCCTCTCTTTCACTCTATATTCTCTAAAGTGTGTTTGTACACTTGTGCATGTACATGTGTTGGTATCCTGAGAGTGAAATGCCTTGTCTCTCCCCACTTAACTGGATTCAGACTGTAGTAAGACTGTGTTCTGAAATAGCAGCGCTAATCCTCTTGCCCTGAAGGGGATGGTGTTTAGAATCTTGAAAGTCCTTTATCAGACTAAACTCTCTTTCTTTATAACCAGGAACCTCCTTCCATCATAAATATTGTCATGCTAGTGTCTTTAGCTGACAAGGTAATGCCTTATCAATCCGTAAAATTCCCAAGTTATGCAGATGTCTCCTTCTATTCTGTTTGTATTGTCATTTGTATAAGAAGAAAAAAAGAAGTATAGAAGCGAGAGTCTTAATCAGGTCACTTCCTCACTTCCTCTGTATACTTGGGAAGTCAAAGACTTATTTCTCATTGGTTTTAAGAAACATTGTCACTCATGCAAAATCAATTAATAGTCATTAGACACTCAGTTTATTAGGGGCACTGAGTGAGGGGGAAAAAGTGGCATGGGGTAACTTTCTGGCAAATTCAAGTTCTGCAGTGTTGACTGAATTTGATTTTTGTAGAATAGTTAACAACTCGAGGGCATTATCCAGAGCTGCCAGGTATATATCAAGGAGTTCTCTGAATTTGGCTAAGCTTATTAGGAATAGCATTATCATTTATGAGAAAAATCCATGAGGTTTTTTTTAAGTACATGGAGTCCTCCAGCAATATGAAAAACACACACAGTGAACCACAAGATAGGCAGTGCTCAGTCTCAGGAGAATGACAGGTTGTCTTGACCCAGGCTGGATTTGAAGCTGAGGTTCACGATACTGTAGAGAGGAGTTTTAGATCACTAAGTAATCCCCTCTGGCTCGTCTTCTCTGCTTAGTCTGTGTCAATTTTTTTTTTTAAGTACCTGAATTACATTTTTATGTTGCTCTATAAATAAAGTGATTGCAACATTTTTAATACCCTGACAGTTCTCATAAGTCACTGCTCCTTTCACTTAATTGAAAGGCAGGTTGGGTCATTTGAATTTGGAAACATGGTATGAAATGAAATTCAAATCCAACTTGGAAATAAACAAGCTCCTTCAAATTTAAGTACAAATGAAGCTTTAGGGCTGTTCAAACCATAACTCAAAAGCATCTTTATTTAAGGAAACTAAATCATTGTAGAATCTATTAGTGAAATCCACAACTAAATATAATGAAGTGTTAGCTCTGAAGTTAGTCACCTCATTTTATTTTTCTTTGTTATTCAGGAACCCAGTAGATTGACACTCATTTAATTGTCCATTTACCAAACATTAATGCCAGCTATATATCTGAACTGCTATACAGCCTAGAAATGCAGAAATAAATGTCTCAATTAACTCTTTTAAGGAGAAATATATAGAAAGAGTTGTGGGACAACACTTGTAGGACAACAAGTGTATGTCCAACAGTTGTAGGACAGTCACTGCGTAGCCAGGGGAAGAACAAAACATATCCTGGAAGAGATAATTCTTGAGCTGAGCTTGAAAGGAAGGAGGAGGTAGCTAAACCAAGGGATGGGGATTAGAAGGCGGCCATGCTAAGAAGTGGGAAAGCTGAGCGGGGTTGGTGTTTTTAGTGTGTAGAGTGGGAGTGACAAGAGTTATTGAGTAACAACAAAGGGATCAGCATGAAAAGCCTGGCATAACACACTGGTAGTTTAGGTTCTAACCTGGAATGCACAGGCAGCTACTGGGGAGTGTTAAGAAAAACAAAACATAATGTGACTTGGGTTTTAGAAAGGTGACTCTGACAACATGATGGCAGATTGATGGATGTTGGCGAATAGTGCAAGCTGGAAGCAGGGACATCAATAAGAGAGGTTGCAAAATCCAGAAGATGGCTGTCTGATCTAGAGAAGGGGAGGTGAGGAGGTGGGATGCAAAGAGAAAGGAAGAGTGAAGGCTAACTCTTCTTTCTTGCTTGAGCAGCTGGGTGGATGGCAATAGTGTTTGCCAAGAGAGGGGAAAGTGGAGAGGTAGTGCTTTGAGGAGGAAAAGAAATAAATGAAGAGGAATGCCATGTAATAGGGCTTCCCAGGTGGTTCAGTGGTAAAGAACCCGCCTGCCAATGCAGGATATGCAGAAGACGTGGGTTCTATCCCTGGGTTGAGAATATCCTCTGGAGTAGGAAATAGCAACCCACTCCAGTATTCCTGCCTGAGAAAGCCCATGAACAGAAGAACCTGGCAGGCTACCGTCCATAGGGTCTCAAAAAGTTGGATACCACTGAGCACACACACATACCATGTAATAGGGTAGGATGATGTCAGACAATAATAACATAAATAAAATAGTCTTGAGCAACATGGTATTATCATCTTTCATTTAGTAGCCCATACTTTTCAATTCTTTCTAAATCAAATCTGCTTTAACTCTATCATATTAACATTACGAACTTTTGTGCCTTTTTGTGTATGTCCGATTTCATTCAACCTCATAACATTTTTTCCCTTTTTTTGGTAAGATCTACACTTTTCCTTTGCTTTCTGTTGTGACTTTGGCATTAGACTTACCTCTTGTGTCTTAGTTTCCCTAAGTTACAAGGCTAAATTTTAGCATCAGAGATACATATACAGTCTCTTCCAACCCAAACAGTCTCTTACTCCATAATTCTTGGATTTTTAATGCTACTTACCCATATCAGACCTTCTCTCTCCAAATGATTTGCTATTCCTTGGTTGATAGCAAGTTTAATACAGGAAGGGTCCAACAAGGGAGAATCTAAGCCTGGACAAATTGCGCAAAGCTAATAACTTACCCCAGTTCTACTGTGTATTTCCTTTAAAAAGATTAAGAGAAGGAATGGAATGGAATTGGCCTTGGGGCAGAAAGAGCAGGTAATGTTCAGCTTGCTACCTATTTTTGAGCTGTAAGCAATTTGAGCATTTTGCTTGTGCTAACAATTATGCAGTAGGAGAACCAATCCCATGACAGAACTATCCAAAAATTTAAATTCTCTTGTTATTAAAAAAAAGAGAGAGAGAGAGTAATAAGATAAAATGAGGAAAGTGAACTGTCCAGAAACAAAAGAGGGGAACTACAAATTTGAGAAAAGAAGGTGTACTTCCAGAATAGAATTTAATGTCTTTAGATAACTTTCCCCTTTAGTCAAAACTCCTGCTATAAGTAATATATTATGTACAGATATGCTTTATAAGCCTGCCTATGAAATCAAATATAGGGTGTGGTATCTGAGTTTCCTCTCCAGATGTTCACTTGGCTTCTTCCCTTACCTCTTAACAACCTTTTCTTAGATGACACCATGAAGTAAATAAAACCAGGAGGTTTTCCTGATTATTTAAAAAGTGCCCTACTACCCAATTCAGCACCCTCCATTCTCTTTTCTTGCTTCATTTGACTCCATAACACTTAAATCCATTTAACAACCTACATGGTTAACATTTTTATTTTGTTCTATGTGCACCTCCCCCCCAGCCCAGATAGAATGCAGTGTTCCTTGAAGCATGGATGTGTGTCTATTTGGTTCATTTCTATATCTGCAGTCTCTAGAACAGTGCTTGACAGATCGTAAACACTCAATAAATATTTGCTGAATAAGTAAGTGGTCAATTGTTTTAGAGATAGTTGTATCTCAATATTTTTTTCTAAGAAATTTATTGTCATCACTTTTATTATATTTAAAAATGTGCTAAAATCATTGTATAACCATAAAATTATGACTGGGGGACTACAACATTAAGAATGATGAAAAATATCTTAAATAGTTGATCTTAGAAGATCTCCATTGACTTTTTTTTTAAGGGAGAAATCTGATTCAACCATAGATTTAAGGTAAATCATGATTCTTAGCTTTAGAAAAAAATGAATTTTTAAAGGATTTAAAGGATAGTTATACTCTTGTGAACTATGTTCTGGAAATATGCATATAACAGCCTAAGGGGAGGGGGGACATGTGAATATTTTGCTTCTGGTTTTGGAAGCTTTTTATTCTCATTTGAATCATTTGGATAATAGTCTCACAGTTGTTCCCCCAATGTCTGTTAGATTTAGAGCTTTTGGAGGAAGCCCAGAAAGAAATGAATGAGTAGGCAGAGTGTTAATTGATTACACATATAAGCAGAATAATGTTAATTTATCAATTTCTGGTTCATGCCAATTTTAAGGGGGTGGAGAATAAAGGCATGCTGTGCACAGAATGGGCTGGTTAAATAGGCAGAACAAATCCTATACCTGTTCCAATCAGCTCTACTACGCCCTACTCAACCTGAGAATTCACGCAGACTTTATCATTAACTGAAAAACTATAAGGATGAATGTGAGGATGGAGAGGAAGGTAATACAGACAAGAGGGGATTTAGTCTTTAGTCAAAACTAGCCTTGACTTCTTCACAAATCTGAAAACTTCGATGTATTTTCAATTTTCATTTTTTTGTGTTCATCTGATGCTTGCTCTGTATTAGGTGCTATGTTCTACCTAGAAAATAAAGGGATTCATTCATTATTATTGAAAAGTTCTGTTTTGAGTCCCTACTAGTGCCAGGCTCTGTTTCAAGCACTAATGATAGAGAAGTAAATACATCAAATTTCCTGCTTCCACTGAGTTCACATAATGTGAATGGAGAATGATAATATGCAAGTAACTGAAAACAAAAACACACAAATATTGCCAGGTGCTAGCAAGTGCGACAATGACAAATCAAGCCAGTCAAGTGGAATGGAGCCAGGGGTAGGAGTATGGAGATGAATCTGAGATGAAACAAAGGGAAATATTATTTTCAGGGATGGTTTTGTGCTGAGAAACATAGTTCTGGTGATATATATGAAGCCTAATTTGTATGGCGGTGAGATAGGGACTGGTGGTTAGGTATCATTATAATTGCACAGGGCAGAGTTGGCAATGATTGTGCTAAGGGGCTGGCAGTGAGGTAAAGAAGAGTATAAGTAAATAGATAGGTCTATATGTGTATAATTATGTATCATATACATGTATGACTATATATCAATATGTGCGTGCTAAGTCACTTCAGTTGTGTCCAACTCTTTGCGACGCTATACCAGGCTGTGCTGTCCAAGGGATTCTCCAGGCAAGAAGACTGGAGTGGGTTGCCATTTCCTCCTCCAGGGGAATCTTCCCTACCCAAGGATCAAACCCACACCTCCTGTGTCCTCTGTATTGGCTGGTGTGTTCTTTACCAGTAACACCATCTGGGAAGCCTCTATATCAGTATGTCTTATTGTATTTATCTGTATATCTAGGAAGAGGAAGAGACTGAATACAGAAGGTGTAAGCCATGTTTAAAAAGAAAAAAAAAAGTAGACTGGACAGGACTTAGTAATTTTTTCAGTCTCTTGGGCAGCTGCTTAACTTGGGCAATGTGCTAGACACACAATACACATGTGTGGGTGCGCAATACATAGGAAGGTCTGTTATGTGTAAAACAACATATGTCTACATTGGAGAATACTTAGCAGATTAATGAACTGTGCCTGTCACATTTTCTGTGTCTTCTCAAAAAAGAGATAATTATTTTTAGAGTGTGTTAGTAAAGGAAAATATGTTTTCAATTTAAAGTCGTGCCTGTATTACATAAACAAGTCTTCTTTTCCCTGCAGGACACAAAGCCTGGTCAGCCCTACTGACTGAAGGTAGTTAATAAAATCATCAGACTCTCAGTAAAGAAACAGTTGCCTTAAGGATGAGAAGTGTTAGCTTATAGATAAATCAAAAATTGACTGTTTCCCACTCATACTACACCCCTCAAGGATTTAGCCACCAATTCCATGTACATGTGCAGATAACCATATGAAGTAATTTTTAAAGAGGGTTCTCTAATGTGATGAGTGTCACTTCAAAATGCTTTTTCTTCCCATTAGATTGGATTATTGAGCCAGAGAGTTGTGGGTTTGTCCCTTTCTGACCAGGACACTGATGAGCCTCATGAATTAAAATTTATGTCTTCCCTTGTTACTGATTTGCCACCTGGCTCTTTTGAATTATCACAGCCACCAAATGAATTTTATAGTCCATTGGGGGCTGTCCATGCTTGTTAAGGTGATATTTCCATCTCTGGCATAGCACAAAATCTCATCTTCTCCTTGGTGAATAATCACGGTGCCGAATCCCCATCAGACATCTGCTTCTTAAAATGGCCTAAGTTATGCAACTTCTGCTTCATAGAAGGCCAGTCAAAAGATGGAATTACAATCAAATCCTAAAAGCCCTGCTGTTATCTCTGCTATGTATCAGCTTCCCACTACACCAGCCTCTGGTTTAGTGAGATATGTTCCCTAGATGGGTTTATTCTATTTCCATCTGATTTTCCCTATTTCTTCCCTCGTGGCTCAGGTGGTAAAGAATCTGCCTGCAATGTGGGAGACCGGGGTGTGATCCCTGGGTCAGGAAGATCCCCTTGAGAAGGAAGTGGCAGCCCACTCCATTATTCTTGCCTGGAGAATCTTATGGACAGGGGAGCCTGGAGGGCTACAGTTGGTGGGGTCGCAAAGAGTCAGACATGACTGAGCTAGTAACACACATTCTTCTTTCTCTTATTTTCTACTTCTCTTTCTTCCCTATTCTATTAAAATCTCTTGAGTTCACTCTGCTGGGAGATTTTCTTACAGCATTGCATTTAATTCTTTCAAGAATCTGTGAGTAGGACTTCTATTCCTATATTGCAAGTGCAAGAAAGTTGCCCAAGGTCATGTAAGTAATAGGAGAAAAAGCCAGAATTTAGCTTGTGATTATAGGTTTACAAAGACTTTGTGGTTGTTTGTTTGTTTGTTTTATTTTTTGTATCCGATACTACCTCTAAAGAAAACCATGCATTTTCCTCATTCTGTTATACCCCACTCAGGCATTCTCAGTATCTCACGGCAAACTCTCCTGGGTGAAGAGAATAGCACTACAATATTTACTTCAGTGCCTTTCCAGAAATTTTCTTCTAAGTCATGAAAGTAATATGAGAAGATAAAGAACATAAAATTTGGACTTAGGAAATATGGTTTTGAGTATAGCTCTAGCATCAGCTAGTCAGATCTAGGTAAATTCCTAGTGAGTGTAAAATGACGTAATAATATCCATAGGATATTGGGGTTACAGAAAGTTTAAAATAAGACTACTTAAAGGTGTCCGTCGCCATCTAATTGGCCCAAAGACATAAATGGCTGAAGATCAGTGGTTTAGATGGAAGGGCACTAATGAGATCTTTTATAAATTTCTGCAAATCAAATTCTGGGGCATGCCTAAGTCCCTGTCTCTTTTTAAGTTATGTTTGTGAAAACAATATATACTGTTCTAAGCTTGAACACTGCCTAAAATGTTCCAAAGTCAAGTTTTGTTGTTTACAACCCAAGAAATCTGATGAATGCAATACCCAACCTACAATTCCCCAGGGACCTGTTGTCCATGGGCTCTCAGTGAGTCAAAATTGTAAGTAACAACTGCTCTAAGGCCAAAGTGGCTACATTGACTAGATGGTAGGCAAGGTGCTTGCCTATGAGACTACATGGTTGTCTGATCTGTAAGGGTTTGGGTCCTGGTGGTATGATTATATCATGTCCTCCTCTTGAGAACCAGCATTCCTAGGTTCACCATAAAGCCAGCATACTCACTAGAGGGAACCCTAGGGCCAGAGGTAACTCAGACCCAGAGTAGATTCTGAGGGACAGCTCTAGATGATCAGGATTCCTCAAACTCTCATAGCACCACAGGATGCCCGTGCTCAGGGACCCCAGAATAATAGAAAGTACTGACATGGGTTGCTAACTGAAAACCACTGTGATCCTCAGCAGGGCTGCCTCTGTTGATAAGGAAAAGGGAGGTTCACATTTTAACTCCTGAGTGTCAGGAGAGGCTGGGTTGGCAGGGGTTAAGCTGTGCCTAGTTTTCCTCTGTTGAATTTTTTTTTTATATAGCCAGTTAACAATGTTGTGATAGTTCCAGGTGAATAGCAAAGGGACTCAGCCATGCATATACATATATCCCTTCTTCTTCAAACCTCCCTCCCCTCCAGGCCGCCATATAACATTGAGCAGAGTTCCATGTACTATACAGTAGGTTCTTGTTGATTATCCATTTTAAATGTAGCAGTATGTACATGACTATCCCAAATTCCTTAACTATCCCTTCCCCTCAGCAATCATAAGTTTGTTTTATAAGTCTGTGAGTTTCTTTCTGTTTTGTAAGTAAGTTTGTTTGTATTGTTTCTTTTTAGATTCCACATATAAGGGCTGTCATATGATATTTATCCTTCTCTGTCTGACATAGTATGACACTCTCTAGGTTCTTCTAAGGGTACACTGATTTTTTGATCATACATAAAATCAAGATTCAGGTGGCTTTCCAGTATTAAAGATCTACTTTAGGCATGTGATTTTCAGGCCTTCACCCAGGAATCAAACTTGTGTTTGATCTCTTAGATCTCCTGCATTGGAAGGTGCGTTCTTTGCCACTAGCACCACCTGGGAAGCCCTTAACTCATGACACCTTCAGTTCAGTTCAATTCAGTCGCTCAGTCGTGTCCAACTCTTTGTGACCCCATGAATGGCAGCACGCCAGGCCTCCCTGTCCATCACAAACTCCCGGGGTTTACTCAAACTCATGTCCATCGAGTCAATGATGCCATCCAGCCATCTCGTCCTCTGTCATCCCCTTCTCCTCCTGCCCCCAATCCCTCCCAGCATCAGGGTCTTTTCCAATGAGTCAACTCTTTGCATGAGGTGGCAAAAGTATTGGAGTTTCAGCTTCAGCGTCAGACCTTCCAATGAACACCGAGGACTGATGTCCTTCAGGATGGACTGGTTGGATCTCCTTGCAGTCCAAGGGACTCTCAAGAGTCTTCTCCAAAGTCACAGTTCAAAAGCATCAATTCTTCGGCACTCAGCTTTCTTCACAGTCCAACTCTCACATCCATACATGACCAGTGGAAAAACCATAGCCTTGACCAGACGGACCTTTGTTGGCAAAGTAATGTCTCTGCTTTTTAATATGCTATCTAGGTTGGTCATATCTTAGCCAAATCCAAATGCAAGTTAACTATTGTCTATGTTTCTAAATTCCTGAAAACAATTTAACTTGGATACAGCAATATTTTCCAGTGCTGGGGGTTGGTCCTGTTACTGCTATTAACATTGCTAAAGCCTATCAAAAGAGTGACTTAATGTACCCTGACCATTATTCACTTACTTATATATATACTAAGGTAGTTCACACTTAAAAAAAAAAAAAAAAAAGATGTTTGAATCACTTAATGGAAAGATGGTATAAAAGTCCAGTATTTCATGGTCTGCTTGAAGAAAAAAAATCCTTGATATAGGAGGGAAGTTAAATGGAGAAAGGGTGGAATGGGTTTTTCATTTGGGTCCAATGACTGCATGGCTCTCATCCCTTGGCTGCAGATTAAAATCACCTGTGATGCTTTCAAAAACAAACAAAAAAAAGACATACCCCAGTCAAAATCTAGACTATTTAAATGAGAATCTCTGGAGGGGGAACCTCAGCATGATACTTCTTGGGTGACCCTAGTCCATAGTCAGAATTGAGTATCCTCATAAAATCCCTATCTCAAATGACTCAATGATCAGTATCCCTAACAACCTTCAGTGTTACAATATTAACCTTAGAGAAGATAAGACAATGCCTTGGGAGAAGATAATGCAAACACACAAACTCTATGTAATTAAACTTAACCTAAAATTCATAACCATGCACTCTATTTCCTCCAAGACATTCTTACCTTCTTTTCAAACATATAATAATCAGTACCCTTAGGTTGTTTCTACATTGCATTGCCTTTCTTTTGCAAGAACTACAATAATTCCCAGCTATTTTAAATCTTGTCATAGCAGTTAATCCTATTTTTAGTTCTTTTGAATGGCTGCACAGCCACCTGGGAAGAAAACAACATGTTAATTGATGAGACAAATCAGAATTCAAACTAGCTCTTGAGTTGGGAGCTTCTGAAGATTTTATAAAAGGTCAAAAGCATGTATGTTTGCCCACTGAAACTAGTGTTAGTGGACACAGCCAGTCCAGCTCTGCCCCGTGCTATGGCAACACTATT
Source organism: Dama dama (assembly GCF_033118175.1). Taxonomy (NCBI): domain Eukaryota; kingdom Metazoa; phylum Chordata; class Mammalia; order Artiodactyla; family Cervidae; genus Dama; species Dama dama. The sequence continues at coordinate 57,103,855 of NC_083699.1, forward strand.
TGTGTAGTCGTCTGTCTCTTGCCGAGCCAGTTCCTGCTCAGTTCATCCTCATTGTAAGTGTGAAGTAGGATAGAGTAGGTATCTACTCTATGTCCAGTGTCACAAATATTTTATACCCATTTTATAGATGAGGAAATTGAACCTTAAAGTTGGTTACCTTGTTTTCCATATTATTTTCCATTACGGTTTAATTCAACTGCATCATGATACTGATGTAAGTGGGATAATTTATTTTTCTATTTACACTGCCATTTGCATGTATGTAGAAAAGCTATTGTTTTTATTTTAATTTGTGTTATTCAAGTATAGTTGATTTATAATGTTGTGTTAATTTCTGCTGTAGAGCAAAGTGATTCTGTTATTTATATATATAATTATATAAAATATATACATTTACATTGTTTTTCATATTATTTTCCATTACAGTTTATGACAGGATATTGAGTCCCCTGTGCTATACAGTAGGATCTTGTTCGTTATGCATTCTATATATAATAGTTTGCATCTGCTAATTCCAAGATCCTAATCCATCCCTCCCCCACATTCCCTTCCTTGACATCCACAGTCTATTCACTATGTCTGTGAATCTATTTATAAATAAATTCATTTATTTATTCATTATTTATTTTCATTTGGGTCCAATGACTTCATGGCTCTCATCCCTTGGCTGCAGATTAAAATCACCTGTGATGCTTTCAAAAACAAACAAAAAAAGACATACCCCAGTCAAAATCTAGACTATTTAAATGAGAATCTCTGGAGGGGGAACCTCAGCATGATACTTGTTTGTGTCATATTTTAGATTACACTTATAAATGACATATGGTATTTGTCTTTCTCTTTCCGACTTATTTCACTTAGTATGATAATCTCTGTGTCTATATGTTGCTGCAAATGGCATTATTTCATTCTTTTTTATGACTGAGTAATATTCCATCATGTACATGTACCACATATTCTTTATCCATTCATCTATATATGGTGGATATTTAGGTTGTTTTCTTGTCTTGGCTATTGTGATAGAAAAGCTATTGATTTTTATACGTTAACTTTTCACTCAGACTATCAAATTTCTTTACTGATCTAATGCTTTTTCTCCCCCCACCTCTGGTTTTAGACATGAAAGAAAGAAAGTGAAAGTAAGTCACTTAGTTGTATCCAACTCTTTGCGACCCCATGGACTGTGGCCTACCAGGCTCCTCCATCCGTGGGATTTTCCAGGCAAGAATACTGGAGTGGGTTGCCATTTCCTTCTCCAGGAGATCTTCCTGGCCCAGGGATTGAACCCAGGTGTCCCACATTGTAGGCAGACGCTTTACTGTCTGAGCCACCAGGGAAGTTTGGACATACTGTCTCTAAATAATCACAGTGTTGTTACTACCTTTCTGTTGGCGCATACCTTATTTCTTTACCTTGTCTATTTGTAGTGTTAATTACAGAATGATGTTAAATATTTGTGACACTGGACATTCTATTTTGGGTAATAATTTTAATGGGAATACATTGAAATGTCCCATGTTTAATCATGATACTCGCTTTTCATTTGAGAGAAATCTGTATGAATGTATATGTGTGGTTATTATATACATGCTGATAAGGTATCAGTTGGTGAGAATATGGAGAAATTGAAACCTTCATATATTGCTGGTGGGAACTGAACATGGTGCAACACTGTGGAGAACTGTTTGGTGGTTCCTCAAAAAATTAAACATGATATTAATATATGTCTCAGCAGTTCTACTCCTAGGTATATACCTCAACCTAAAGATGTTATTATCAACTGAATTGTGTCCCTCCCACCCCAAATTCACATGTTAAAGCCCTAAGCCCCAGTGGGGACTACATTTGGGCATAGGGACATTAAGAAGGTAATCAAGATTAAATTAGGTTATAACAATATGATTTTACTCTAATATGATGGGTGTTCTTATAAGAAGAGAGAGATAATAGGGGCTTACATGCACAGAAAAAAGGCCATGTGAGAAAACAGTGAGACAGTAGCCATCTGCAAATCAAGGAGAGAGACCTCTGGAATAACCAACTCTGCCATCACCTCTTTGATTTTCAGCCTCCAGAATTGTGAGAAAATGAATTACTGTTCTTAACACCACCCATTCTGTGGTATTTTTGACATGGCAGTCTTAGCAGACTAATACAGATATTTATACAAAAACTTGTACATGGTGTTTAGAGGAACAATAATCATAATAGCCAAAAGGTGGAAACAACACAAGTGTCCACCAGCTGGTACGTGGATAAACAAAATGTGATTTGTCCATACAATGGGACAGTATTCAACCTGAAAAGTAATTAAGGGGATGACAAAGGATGAGATGATTGGATGGTGTCACTGACTCAATGGTCATGAGTTTGAGCAAGCTCTGGGAGATGGTGAAGGACAGGGAAGCCTGACAGTCCATGGGTGGCAAAGAGTCAGACACAACTGAGCGACTGAACAACAACTGATACATTCTGCAGCATGGATGACCCTTGGAAACACGCTAAGCAAAGGGAGTCAGACACAAAGGATCACATATTGTAGGATTTCTTTTATACAAAGTACATGGAACGAGCAGATCTATAGAGACAGGTGGCAGTTAGCGGTTATCAGAGCCTGGTAGTGAGGAGTGGGAATTGAGAGTGACTGCTGACTGGGTACCAGTTTAAGGAATTACCAACCCATCGTGACTTCCATCTTTCTCATTTTAGTCATTCTGCATTGTGGGTCTTGTTATATACTGAGGTTTTACTTTGCATGTGAGGACTGGCTAATGAAATTGAACACATTTTCATGCATTTTTTTGGCCTTTTGGAGATCCTTTTCTGTGAAGTTTTGTTAAATCATTTGGCCAAATTGCCTGTCTTTTGCTTATTTATTTTAGGAGTTACTTATATATTATCATCACAATTTCTGAACCCTTTGTTATAAATGTATTACAAATATCTTTTCTCACTCTCTAAGTTGCCATTTTTTCCTCTTTTGATGGTATGTGTATCATTTCTTTTTTGTTACTGCTTTTATTCTGCATCAGTTTTATCTTGCACCCAAGTGTTGCAAGTATCCATATACATTTAATAAAAAGCCTCTTATAATGCTTTTTATATAATTCTCAGTGTCTGATATATCTGAGGGGTTCTCCATCCTTGTAATTTTGAATTTCTATGATTTTTTTTCTCTTATTGTCTAGGTTAACTAGCATCATATCCATGATATTTTTTTTCCTCAGAAGAGTGGTCCTTGGATTTATTATTCTAGTTTTTAATTTATTAATTTTATTTGACTTTTATCTTTATTAATACATCCCTTTTGTTTCTGTTAATTGTATTTTGTTGCTCCACTTTCTTGAGTTGAATAATTAATCCATATATTTTCATTCTTTGTTTTTAAAGGTGTAAGAATTTAATTATGCAAATATTCTTTCAAGCACAGCTTTCTTCATATCCCTTGGATAGAATACGTAATGTTTTCATAATTATTATTTTATAAAGCAAGTGTTTATTTAAAAATAGTGTGGTGGGCAGAATAATTTAGGAACATAAAATCTTCAATTCAGGTAGGTTGTCTTAGACCATTTTTTTCTCATTGAATCTACCAAGTTCTCTGCCAGTGTGGGATGTCTTCATTCTTTTAGGTTCTGCCTCCTTCATCAGCAGGAGATGCACATGCTCCCAATCAAGCTTGATAGATGCACAGGCCTTCTGTGTCATGGGATAGCATTTACCCAGATGTTTTTAGCTGCCTCTTACCCATCTTTTGTTTGTACACATTCCAACCTGAAATTCATCCTACCTGTCTCTTGAAGAGATGGAGTATACCAACCACTGGAGTGTTGTCTAGCTGCTTTTTGCTTCCGTCAGCCCTAAAAAGAGGGACCCACGATGCTCTTGGCACCCACATGTGAGATATTCTAATGAGAGACTGCTGTTTGATCTTCAGGGTCATGCCAACTGCTCCTGAAAAATGCTGTAGCATTTTTGGAGTCTACAGACTTGGGATTTATAGAACGCTAGATCGGCTACAGTAAACCTCCCTTGATTTGGTCCCAAATCTGCATCTATGAACTATTCTTCATAAGTTTTGTTTGAAATTGTTGCTCTCATCTACAGCCATACCACCCTGAATGTGCCCTATCTTGTCTGAAATTGTTGCCATCTGCTAATTTCAGAGAAGGTGGAGTTTCCTTCTCTACTTTTCATTTGTGTTACAGCTTCCAGGCGGCTCTGTGGAGAACAGATAATGATCCCTATTCTGCCATCTTCAACCTGACTTTTATAGTGTGTTAGTTGTGCAAGTAATTTTTATTAATATTGTTTTTTCCAATTTTATTGTGACAAAACTGACATAGAGCAGTGTATGAATATCAATATTGTTTTTAACAGAAAATACAACATAATTATTTTAACTGAATCATTTTAAAAGGTATTTTGTGTTTCTAGCTCTTAAATTATTATTTAATGAAGATTTCTCCATGCCCCACTGCATCTCTTTGTGTAAAGCAAGATGAAAACAGTACACAATGTGTGTGTGTTTGTGAATACTGTTAATGAGGTGATAAAAGGACATTTGATTAGACAAATCAAATGCTTCCTGACAGCATCTAGTTCTGAAAAGTGAAAGTGTTAGTCACTCAGTAGTGTCCAACTCTTTGCAACCCATGGGCTATAGCCCACCAGGCTCCTCTGTCCTTGGAATTCTCCAGGCAAGAATACTGGAGTAGGTTGCCATTTCCTTCTCCAGCGGATCTACATGACCCAGGGATTGAACCCAGATCTTTTGCATTACAGGGAGATTCTTTACCATTGGGCCATAGCATCTAGTTCCACGTGAGCTCTATTTGTTTAAATCTTTCCCAAATCACCCAATACTAGCCTGGTTCTTACAACAAGTCCTTACTGACATGCTCACTAAAATGCTCCGTAGTTCCTCATAGTTCTTTTGTTCAAGTGAATTGATAAATCTAGATTTTTTCTAGTGCACATGTTTCTGGTAGTTTTTGGCTGTAGGATATTGACAAGTAACATATTTCTCTTTAATTCATAAATCTATTTAGGACTATTTATTGAGTAAATATTATTTGTTTAATATAATACAGAGAAATTAGTAATAGCTAATATTGTTATGTATGTTGAATAGCAAGAATTATAATATGTGAAGTCTATAGAACATTTTTAATATACATTATGTATTTTAATCTTCACATTGATTAAACCACTCCATAGCATTGTCCTTCACTGACAGTTACAAAAATGGAAGTTCAGTGATATTAATTGTAAATTATAATACTAAATACTTGCTCTATTAATGTTATGCCATGAGATAGATGCTGCTAAGATAGCTACTAATCATTTTGAATAACTCAAGAGGAGACTGAGGTTCAGAAAGGACCAGTACATTTGTAGAGAATCGCATATTTAGAAAGGGCCAGAACTAAGGCTCATCTCTAAACATCATTTTTTCCAAACTTTATTGAGATATGATTGATATATAAAATTATATTAGCTTAAGGTGTAAAATATGTTGATCTGATACATTTATATGCCACAAGATGAACACCAAAGCTTTAGTTAATACCTGTCAATTCATCATTCATGTCTGACTCTTTGTGACCCCATGGACTGGATTTCCCAGGCAGAATACTGGAGTGGGTTGCCATTTGCTCCTCCAGGGTATATTCCTGACCCAGGGATCAAATCTGCATCTCGTATGTCTCCTGCATTGCAGGTGGATTCTTTACCACTGAGCCATTGGGGAAGCCTGTGAATACTTGTATCACATCACATAACTACTGTTTCTTTTCTGTGGTGACAACATTTAGGGTTTACTTTCAATAACTTTAAAATATATAATATAAATGGTGTTATTAACTACAATCACTATGTTGTATGTTAAGATCCCCAGAATTTACTCATCTTACAGACTGGAGATTTGTGCATTTTGACCAGCATCTCCCCAGTTCCCCTACGCCCACACCCCTGGTAACCAGCATTCTACTCTTTGCTTCTATGACTTTTGCTTTTTTGAGATTTCACATATAAATTATATCATACTGTTTATCTTCCTCCATCTGGCTAAGTTCACTTATACCCTCAAAGTCTATTCATGTTGCAAATGGCAGGATGTCCTTTCTCATGGCTGAAAAAAATCCCAGGGGGGGATACACACACACACACACACACACACACACACACACACACACATCCCACATAATCTTTATCTATTCATCTGTTGATAGACATGTAAGTTGTTTCCATGTCCTGTCAATTGCGAATAATTCTGCAGTGCACAAAGGACTAGAGAGATTTTTTTCCAAGATCATCCTATTTTGATTTCCTTTGGCCATTTACCCATAAGTGAGGTTACTGGATCAAATGGCAGTTCTAGTTTTAACTTTTTGAGTAACCCCCATACTGTTTTCCATTGTGACTGCACCAATTTGCATTCCCAAAAAAGGTACACAAGGGTTCTCTTTTCTCCACAGCCTCACCAACATATGTTATCTCTTGTCTTTTTTGATAATAGCCATTCTGACAAGTGCGAGGTGCTATCTTGTGTTATTGATCTGTATTCCCCTTGTTATTAGTGATATTGAGCACCTTTTCATGTACCTCTTGGTCATTTGTGTGTCTCCTCTGGGTAAACTTTATCATATTTTAATACTACACTAATAGCAACTGAGAGGGGAAGAGTATTCCCATTAAACAAACAAACAAACAAAAAGACTACATGGGTTTTTGAAGAGGTGGAATGCATTTATTATGGCTTGAATGGATTGCTAGTGAAAGAGAAGCTAGAGACAGAGCTGGAAAAGTGAGCAGGGCAGTAGTGTATGTATCAGGAGGTGGGTGCGGTGGAGATTGAACTACATTTGAAAGAAAACAAAGGGAAGTGCCATTTGAAATTGTTTTTAAAATACTGCTCTAACTACAAAGTAGAAAGTGGATTTGCGGAGACTCTTCACTTTCACTTTTCCCTTTCATGCATTGGAGAAGGAAATGGCAACCCACTCCAGTGTTCTTGCCTGGAGAATCCCATAGATGGGGGAGCCTGGTGGGCTGCCGTCTATGGGGTCGCACAGAGTCGGACACGACTGAAGCGATTTAGCAGCAGCAGCAACACCGTCCTAAGGAGACCAATTAGGAGGGTATTGTAGTGTTCATGGTGAACTATGATGTTGCCTTGAATGACACTGGTTACAGTAACAATGGAAGGAAGTAGCAAGATTTAAGAGATTCATGCGCTAGATTCTATGAGATTGAGTTATTGATTGAATTGCAAAGTGAGTAGAGTCAAGGATAACAACTAAATAACTTGAGCTATTGCTGGGATCATGATAAGGAGAAGTAAATTTTGGGGGGGAAGGATTTTAGCTCGGACACACTGATTTTCGGAAGTGCGTGTGTATAAGTGCTTAATTAGCCAGGTGGATAGTCATGCCTACAGCACAAGAGACATCTGGTGTGTGTGTGTGTGTGTGTGTGTGTGTGTGTGTGTGTTAGTCATCTGCATATAACTGGCAGTTGATACCATGGGATTAGAAAGAACTCTCCTGTGAAGTTTCTAAGAGTAAGAAAAACAGAAGAAACCAGATCAAACTTTGAGAAACACTAACATTTAAATGGTAAGTACAGGAAAATTACTGTTTTTTTAAATCACATGAACAGGCGAAAGCAGCCAGAAAGGGGCGTACCACTGAAGCCATGAAGCTGGAGCAGTTTCAACTAAGATATGGAGCCAGATAAGAATAGAGTTAGATATGGGTTGGTAGAGAGACCTGAAGATTTGGGAAAATCTTGCTTTCCTTTCCTTCTAATTTCTCCATTGAGACAAAGGGCATCCACAGGGTCTTCTTGGACCATCCTTTCTTTTTATATACCCCTTTATGTTTGCCTTGGTCATTTGTTTTGATTCCCCAGTTCTGCCAGCCTGTGCTGGCTCTACCCAAGAAAGCACATCCCAAGGTCTTTGTGTCTCTAAGATTGTCCTGGAAGAGAGTGTTGATTTTTTATTGTGCAACTTTGGTGATATTTCTGAAAGATCTTTTCCTCAGACCAGTACATCTACGGACAAAGGCATCTTCCTCTTGATAATACTGGCCAACTCACATAGCATGACTTTGATGTGTTATTATGCTTAAATATGTCTGACTCCTACTCTGTCTTACCAAAGACACCTCTTACTCAAGGAGTGATGAAGGGAGGACAAAAGGAAGTAAAGTGAAGAGGAAATTCTGACTTGTCACTCTGAATGCATGTACAATTTGTAGAAAAAATGGACATTGTGGTTAGATGTGTTCATTCTAACTTATTTTTTTTTAGGTGAAAGAGCATCACACTTCCACCTCACCCCATTAAAGTTCCAAGAACATACTTTAAATTCAACTTTCAAATAAATATTTTCTGTTATACTTTAAATTAAATATATTATTATTAATGTTATTATTATTCACATTGGAAGTATTTGCTCCCAAAAAAGGCAGATTGAAGTCAGTTCTATGCAATTTTCTAATGCCCAGTTTATCTCTGTATACATTAAAGTTTAGCAAATTTTGACACAATGATAATTTTAACTAAAGCAATGGCAGTATTGATGTTATCTTTTCCAGTCTATGCTGCCTCCTTGTTATTTTTCTCTTGCTTCATCTACCTTTATGTTCCTTTGCCATGCTGATAATTTTGATAAATGCAGAAAGTGGGGGTGGTTGATATTGCTACTTTTTCCTTCTCTGGATCCTGCTTATTTCTCATTTTAGTCTTCTACTGAATTTCCATGTTTTCCCTCCCACTGAGTCTCACAAGAGACACACAGAGAGAGGGAACTTTTTAATATGTTCAAAATCATCTTTGAAATGATACATCTATGTCACTTTACTCTCACTTTTTAAATTATAAGCTAAAATAAAAATTGGCATATTGATAAAAGCTTCCAAGACTACTGCCTGCTGCTTCCTGGTGATTAGGTATAAGAAAGTGGCCTTTCTCAGTTCAGATAAAAAATATGCAAATGATGATATTTAAACCAAAATGACAGTGTCCTAGAAGAGGGAGGAGCACACTTATTTCCTTTCTTCCCCACTCCTTCCCTTTTGAATGGCCATCCAGGGAACAGTTTTATAACTTTTTGGATGAGAAGTTGAATATTTAAGACAAGTTCATACACAATGGAATACCAGTTCGCTGCCTTGGAAAGAAAACATTCCTGACCGTGGCTCAAATGTTCTAAATGGCTCCTTCTTTTTTCAGATGATGCTTTAGGCTTTGTGACCTTTCTTCATGAGTAGGAATCTAGCATGTTTTTAGGCCTTGTTATGGGTCACACCTTATGCTGAGCTTTTAAATATAGCTTTTTGTTTAATCCATCTGATAAAACTTTGAAGTAGGCATCATTATCCTACTTTTCACACATGAAGAAACTAAAACATGGTGATAAGATATACCCAATATTACCATACCAAAAATCACTGACTAGGAAGTGAGCAGTGAAGGACTAGGCCTGTTTGATGCTTAAATGATGGGCTGTCATCACCACACAGGAGAAGAGAGAACCATGACTACGGTAAAGACTAAGGAATGGCCAATGTCTCTGTGCGGGAGCATGTGTCTGAGCACAGTTAAAGACTAAAATCAGTTGTCATGTCTCTTTTAATGACTCCCAATCATCAGCATGGGTACTATCCAGAATAAAATACATCAATATTGCACAGACTGGAAAGAGCACACAGATATCAACCTGACATGCATAAAGACTTCTGGCCACTCTGTGGAATTTTAGTCTGAGCATTGAATTTCCATCATTGGAAATTCTGTTAGATTTATAGTCACAATCAATTTGTCACCCAATAAAATGATGTAATCGTAAGTTTTAATATGCATAAAAGACAGGAATTGGGGTTTTCCAGTACAAACAAGAATCTAGGAACTGTGACTTCACAAATGCTGTAAATGTTTTGAAACTTAATGGATAAAGGATGAGAGTGTGAATGTAGTTTCCAGCAGACCTTGGCTGGCTAGCATGTGTGAATTTATCTGCGTGTATCTGGAATTGTGTTTCTCTGCACAAAAAGAGACTGAAGGAAGAACAGGAAAACTGGAATGGGTCAAATTTTTCAAACAATAGCTCTACTTGCTGAGCAAAAAGGCAACCAGATGATTTAAATTCTATATTTCCAGTTTTTAGGATTCCATTAATCTTAAAGTGACACTAACTGGGATTCCAAGGACAGTTCAGCTCTCAGGATACAAGCAATTTTCCTGTAAAGCACTGAAATCACTCATGATCCTGCTGGATCCAGAAGCAGGCAGGGGAACTCATTTTCTCACTCAAAAATCTAATACTGACTGGCCCAAGATTAATTTTTCTCAAGCTCCTGACATAACTTTTAAAGATTAAATATTTAATCAAAGCGTTAGAGAAAGAGGGAAAGAAGAAAGAGCACGGTGTCACCAGAGGACCTGGTGTTTGCTCCTTTGGGCAAATGGCTGAATGACTACTGCACTGATCCTTCTGATGATGCTTTAAAAGGACCACATGTCCCGTTCATACTTCATGGCCTCATTATTCAGCAGCCTCTAATGAAAATGTCCTTTTGTGGTTTCTTTTCTCCCATAGCTCAATCCTTCAAATGGAGGGAGGTAGCAGTCTATCTCTGTAGTTTAAAAGAAAATATTTGAGTAGAATCGGACATCTGTGTCTTTCATTTTAGCCATGTGGAAGAGACAAAACAAGGAGGAGACAGGAGAAGTGGATGGCTGGTGCTTTACCTATTGTGAAGACCATGGGAACCCCAGCAGCTTCCTCTAGAGACAACACTTCTCTTTATTCTCTTATCAAAGAGAATTCATCATGTTGAAAGTCTAAACTTCTTTAGTAGAGAGAGAGAGACCTGATGGTGCTTTTTTGTCTCTCATCACTCACTGCTGTTTGATGTAGGAGCCTTTTGAGAGGTAGGTAGCATGAGCATAGGAACCTAATACTGTGTTCATCCCTATCTCCCTCCCTCTTTCCCTTCCTCCACCCAAAGGCTCTGGGCAGAATGAGAATGAAGCCTTGCAAATTTGAAATATGATTCAGCAGGTTTTATATGAGAGAGAAAATGGAAGTATTTACCAGATGTCGAGTATAGCTTCCTGTTACCAGTCTCAAATTCTCTGTGAGATACAAATGAGATGCTGTATGGGACAAGCTTGACCCATAGTCTACTTAACATATTTCTAATGCTTACACTAACAATGAGTAACCTTTTTGAGGACTTAAAGGGCAACAAGGTTACAAGGCTGCCATGATACTCTCTTTCTTTATAATTCACTAAGGTCAGAAAAACTACCAGATTCATGCCTTTCACCCAAACTTGTTAGAATTTAGCAGTCTTAGGCCAATCATACTTCTCTTCCAGCATATGTTCTAAAAGTTGAGTTAAAGAATGGTTCCATCCTCTTTTTGGCATTAATTATCTCTGACCTTGCACAAGGAAATATCATTTATTCTGACACCAGCTGATGTACTCCAATTCAGTTCCAGCACTAAACACTCAGAGTTAGTGTCAGACTTCACAAGTTTAAGGCTGTTGCCTCCAGCAGGGCTATCCTGACTTCAGATGCCAGCTGCACATAAGGGCTTTCCAGCCTCACACTTCTGATTGAGGGGCAAAAAATTCAAGGGTTCTTAGGACCCCCTCAGTTTCAGTAATCCACTGTAATATCACACAGAACTCAGGAGAGTGTTGTGATTATATTAGAGTTTTATTATAAAGGATGCAAATTGGGGCCAATCGAATGAAGAGACATACCGCGAAATGTTTGGGAGGGCCCAAAATGCAGAGCTTCAGTGACCCTTTCTTCATGAAATCAGGGTGATCATCCTCCTTGGATATTGGGGTTTTATTGAATAAACACACTTGAAATTAAATTGATTTTATGACTGAACTCAATATCCAGCCTCCTTTCCCCCAGAGGTCAGGCTGGATCAAAATCCCAACTCTCTAATCATGTGGTTGGTCTTCATCTGGTGCCTGGTCCCACCCTGAAGCTGCGTGGGGGCCACCATGAGTATCATTGGTTTAATCCCAGGTATGACCCCAGGGACTCGTGAATAAAGAAAACACTTGTATCATTTGGGAAATTCCAAGGATTTTAGAAGCTTTGTGCCCAGAACCCATGACAAAGACCAAACCTACTTCTCCCACCAAAAAACGTCAAATCTAAATGGATCTTAAATTTTATGCAGTTATAAAAGTGTTAGCTCCCCCTGATCACAAAACCTGTGGGGCAGAAATAGAATGAGCCCAAGAATAGAGGCTCTGTGGCTGCCTACCTTGTTTTCTGCTTCTCATGTCTCATGGCACTAGCTTACAGGAGAATGCCCCCTTAGAACGGTCTTTATCATCTGTATATCAAAATAGCTGATTTGAAAAAAGTAATTAAATACGTAGTTGGGCTTTCTCTCTTCTTGTCTACCTTTCTATTAAGAGCCAGAGGCCCCTTTACCTCATCAGAATGGAGAGGTGGCTTCTTATAGGTTCTTATATGTTGAGAAGAATAGAAGAATTGAAGCATACATAATGCATGTTTTTTTCAAAAAGGATAGCCCAACTTTTTAACTGAGAAAAGTAAAGTTTTTGAATGACCCTTGACAGTCTGTTCCATTTGCCATTCTACACTGTTCTTATTCAAATTAGTAATTCCTATGTACCATCCCACATAATGGCTTGATTTTCAAGAGGATATAGAGGAAATGGTTTGTCCTTGATGATGCCATTTCATCTTTCCCTTCCTTCTTCAAGGGAGAAAGACTAACACTTCCTAATTTCTGAGAATCCATCAGTCTAGTCCAAATGCCTAGGTAAAAATGGTACTTAGTTTACCCTTCTGGACTGATCTCTATGCTGCAAAATGATGAAAAAAAAAATTCCTCCTATCTCTGCTGATTCAACTGGAGGAGTTACTTATGTACCAGCCTTGGTGTTTGCTTTCACAAGCACATGTGGCCATATTTATACATTGGCAAGATTATGAGGTTCCTAGTGATCATTTATGCTTGAAGATAATTAAGGCTTATAGTCAAGGCTTATTTTGGCTTGATTTCAATTGTTTCTACTTGCCTTCCCTCATTCAGATGGTAAGCCTTTTCCTTGTTGCTCTTATCACCATTCATTTTTTCTTTTCTTTCTATTTTATATCACTCCATATATTTTATAGTAAGAAATTTTAACTTTTAGTATTATTAAAATATCAAAATGTTTAGTCTTATTCATCCTACAAAATCTGCTACTTTTTTTGGTAAACATCACCAATCAATTCATTCCTTCTCAAAAATATTTTATGATATCCTGTTAACCTTCATTCACTCAAAAATGAAGTACAAGTTTGGCCTGGCATTCAAAGTCTTTCATAACAAAAGTTCTCTCTAATTTTTCCTTATACTATCCCTTCCACATATATTTGATCTGGTTCCCAACTGGCCTATAATATGTTTCCTACATTTCTATCACTATTTTGCCAGTTACTTTTGTTATTTCTACTATGTAAAATAACATCTCAACTGGTAAAATTTTATCATCTATCAAGATCCAGCTCTAATGCTATTTCTGCCAGAAAACCATTCATTCTGTCCATCTGAAGTTGTATACTTCTTTGCATAGACAATACACTTTTATTGATGAGTTACCATATGTTAGTTAGGGACAGCATTAGTTGCTAGAAATACATGATGAATAATTTATCAATAGGAGTTTCCTGCCTTTAGGATTTCTAAGCAGAGGGAGAGGTGAAAGACAAGCACAACAGTGTGCAAAGGTATATGGAAGAACTACAGGTTTCTATGGTGACCCATAGAAATTGAACTTAGCCAAGGCTCGAGCAATGAAGGGAGAAATCTGAGCAAAACTGACATCTACGCTAAGGCTGGAATAAAAATTCACCACATGTCAGCATGATGAATAAGGAAAAGGGGAGAAGGCTCAATACAGATGGAAAAGATATGTGAAGGCCTAAGGGTGAGAAGAGGCAGAGAATATTTAAGCAAAACACAGAATTTCCCAATGATCTGAGCATAGAACAAATCAAAGAAGTGATGAAAGCCGATACTGGGAGGAGAGTAAGGACTTATAATAGTTATGATTGAGCTATCCTATTATGATAGAAAGTTTATCCAATAGGACATTGGACTTACAGAACAAGAAAGGGGAGAGAGATAATTTGAAAATTTAGATTTGATCATCTTCAATAAACTGATGGTCACTAACTCTGTAACAGAGCACAATATCACCTGAGATGACTATGCAAAAGTGAGAACCTAAAACAAACCCTGAAAGAGTGTTAGTCCCTCAGTTTTGTCTGACTCTTTGTGACCTCATGGGCACCTCTGTCCATGGAATTCTCCAGGCACGGATACTGAAGTGGGTAGCCATTCCTTTCTCCAGGGGACTTCCTGACCCAGGGATCAAACCTGGGTCTCCTGCATTGCAGGCAGATTCTTTACAGTATGCACCACCAGGAAGGTCCATAACCCTGAAAAATACCAGTATTTAAGGAATGGTCAAGAAGTCTAAGCAGAAATGGCCAGATAAGTGGGAGGAAAAAAAACCCAGAAGTGTGATAGCACATTCGCAAGAAATAAGACAAGGTGTGATCAACAGGAATTTAATGCTCCCAAGAAACTGTGTAAGATAAAGAATGAGAAGTACCTTTTGGATTTAGCCAAAAGAAAATCGTGGGGAACGCTGGCAAAAGAATCCTCAGCAGACCCATGGGTGGCAGAGCAAGAGTGCCTTGAACTGAGATGTGAGTGGGAGGCAAAATGACACTGGAAGTTAAGAACTATTATAAGGAAACTGTCTCTGAAGGAGTAGAAAGGAGGACAAAGGTAGCTAAAGGTAAACATAGGTTGGGAAAAAAAGAATGTTTGAAGTTATGAAAGACATACAGAGAAAGGTCCAGTAGAAAAGATCAAAATTAAAAATACTCTTGTTGAGTAGGTCTATGAGAAGCAAGGAAAGCACAACAAAGTGCTGGCCTTAGACAGGAGGCTAATTAATTATTTGTAGCAGCAGGAAAGAAAGAAAGTTAGATGTGGATTCCCAGTAATATATAGATTTGAAGAGCAGGGAGCTGGGCAAAATTGCTTATGGCTTATAGTCTTTCCAGGTTTCCATATTTCACTTGTGGCCTCTTTTTTAGCACTTGCCACATTTGTCTCACCCACTCCAGTACTCTTGCCTGGAAAATTCCATGGATGAAGGAGTCTGGTAAGCTGTAGTCCATGGGGGTCACAAAGTGTCGGACATGACTAAGCAACTAACACACACACACACATTTGTCTCAGAGGTTTTCCGTTTACTGGTTCTATCTCTGTCAGGTTATAGATGAGTTCCATCCAATAAAAATACTATGTAAACCACTACTGTGAGCCACATGTGTAAGTTAAAATCTTCTATGAGCCACATTAAGAAATGTTTAAAAGGAGGAAATATATTTTAGTGTGTTTTTATCCTGATGTATCCAAAATACTATCATTCAATGTATAATCTACATAAAAAATTTAAAAATTAATGACAAGTCTCATTTTCTATTTTTTCATACCAAATCTTTGAAACCTGATGTGTATTTAATATTACATTAAATCTCAATACAGACCAGTCACATTTCAAGTGACCAGTAGCCACATTTGGCTACTGTATTGAACAGTAAGGGATGGATGGTAAATGCCATGAGAATAGATGCTGTTACTTGCTTCTAGTTTCATCTCTTTGGCTCAATCAATGGTTATTAAGCTGAAACTATATATAAAATGAGAACATCTATCAAACTAGTCATAGAATATTCAAGAATTTCTTAAAGAATATTTAATTGACCCAGTAAATAAAAATCAGCTGTGCCTACGTAGTGTTTGTCAGTTTTGCTGCTGGAAAAGTCATCTTTTTTCTCTTCAAAGGCCTTTGAGAAAGTGAGCTCATTTTCATGAAGAGAAATGATGCCATGTTAATTTGAGCAGTGTTCCATGGGATTAGGAAACATTGTGACCAAATCAGACTCAGTTGCTATATTCCAGGCTTTCCAACTTCTTCCTTTCCAGATTCAAAGAGTATAGATGAACACAGAATTCATCTGATTTGGTATTAGAGCAGTTTGTCTTCTTTTCAGTAAACTCTACCATCTCCCCGACAGGTGAATGGTCTGGATTGGTAGAGGGCCTGGGGAATTGCAGGCTCCTCACTACTGGATAATCACATTCAGGAAGCAAACAAGCATTGAGAATTTCTCTCCTCTCCAAAATAGTCCTTGTGCAGATGGAATTCTACTGTTTCTTAGAGATACAGCCCTCAATAGAGTCAGTGCGCTTCATGAAAGAATGAGTCATAGAATCATAGGCTGTTAAGGAGTTGGAAGGGACCTTAACGACCATGTTATTCATGCTTCCACACCCTCCTCCCAAGTTTTTAGTTTGCTAGTAAGGAAGTAGTCATAATACTATATTTCTTTCCATACTGATAGCAAAATCGAGGCCTTGCTTTAGGAGCATATTTCCTTTCAAAGTGTGGTCAGACCAGACTGAATGCATACTATACCCTGTAGAATAATTCTTGGGCATGTGGCTTATATATTTATTTTGTTGTTGTTGTTGAGTCAGTAAATCATGACCATTTCTTTTGCAACCCTATGGACTATAGCCCACCAGGTCCTTCTGTCCATGGGATTTTCCAGGCAAGAATACTGGAGTGGGTTGCCATTTCCCTCTCCAGGGGATCTTGCAGACCCAGGGATCAAACCCACATCTCCTTCATTGAAAACAGATTCTTTACCACTGAGCCACCAGGGCTTCCTATGTCTATTTGCAAGTGACCAAAACATGCATCTGTACAAATTCTCTCCCTCTAAATAGTTAACTTTTATGTATTCTTGAAGCAACGAATGTATCTCTTTAAATGGATTCTCCCATTTATTTAAAATATCCTAAAAAAAAAAAAAAAAAAAAAGATCCCCGCTATGTATGGACTTCTTTGTTAGTTCCTGCCACTGTACTCCCGGCTGTGGTTCCTGAAGAGCTCCCGAAAGATTGCTTGGCTTCGTCTAATTCCTGAATCATTGAGATTCAGGCCTGGTGGTATATTCGAAACTAATTCTCCACCAGCAGGAATAAGAACATTAGTCTGTAGCCCTACACCAGGTGTCCCTTTTCTCCCAAGGACTGCATCAGCACCAAGTTCTGCTTGCTTTGTCTGTTCACACTTCCCTCTCTTCCTTCTGCATTTCCATTCCATGCCCCTGAGCTGCTCGCCCTTCTGGGCCCCTTGCAATGACCTCAGAGCCCAAGCCCAGCTGTCTACAGATCTCCTGCAGATCTCTTCTTCCAGGTCTAGCTCCTATTCCCAGCAGCCTTAGTCACAGGCTGTTGCCCCACTTAAACCCCTGGGAAAGCCCCTGCCAGTACAACTCAGTTCCTTTACCTATTGCTAGGGATCAAGTCAGTCCCTCTTTTGTCCGCCTTTGTTTCTCTTCTGTTAAATCAGGCCTTTTGGAAATCTCACCTAAACCTAGTGGATTCCTAGTGTTATTCTGAATCTAGCAATTTGGACTTCAAATTCTCTTCCCTTGGAATGATCACATCTACCTTAGGATTATTCCTCCGAGCCTAAATGTCCTTATTTCCAGATAGCTTCCTCCTCCCACTCTTTTGCTGCAGGCATAGTATGGTTCAGGCAAAAGTTATATAGAGTGTCAGACTCTGGCCAGTTTTCAGAAACAGAATAATAAATACTGGTTTGTGTTACAGTGTCTCATTTCAATGGGTACTAGGAGTCTTTCTGAAAGGTTGTTATATTTTTAGTGACTTTGACTGCTTTACCAAGAAACATTAATCATTTATCTAATTTGAAATATCTTGTTTAAAAGGCACTATCAAAACATTAGCTATATATAGGGCCTCATAGAGATGAGAAAAGAGATTCTAATGCTGTGAGTTGTGTTTATGTAGAAAATCAGGTTCTTGTAAGAATGGAAACACATGTCATGTCACACTGTTGACTGTTTTCTTCTTGCTTTCACCTTTTTTTTTTTTTTTTGCTTTTAAGATGCTGAGAAGAAACCTGTAGTACAAAGTCAAGATAGATTTTTTAGATTTAGAAATCTCTATTATCAGAACTGTGCACACCAGAACACACCCTGGTTCCATATATTAGCCTGTGGAGACTTCATCATATATTAGGCGGCTGCAAAAAATGTGTTTATATAGCCATCTTGAAAATTGTCAGACAATACATCACTCGCAGGCTGTCATCTAAAGTAAAACATTAAGAAGAATATTTACGGGGTTTTTGTGCTGTTACAGCATTACAACTCCAATAAATCATCCTGCAGCATGTACCCCTCTTTCCTCTCTGCCTGTGTAAAAGCTGGGCAGACTAATGGTTGGAAGTTGGAAAGTCACTAGTCTGATAGACTGCTTACTTGGAGACTGGTGATTAAACCACTAGCCTGCCGGATGTCAGTCCCCAGTCCATGAGCACCCAAGGCACATTTCCCTTGTATACACTCTGTATACTCCTGGCATGAAATTAAAACTAGTTTGTTATGGGAAAATGACTGCATACTGTTAAAAGCATCCCAACTCTCAAATAGCACTAGAAAGCTGCAAATTAAAAAGATACCAAGCGGTACCCTTCGTTTTGACAATGCACTGACACCAAGCAGTTAGAGACATCATGCTAGCAGTTTAGATTTAGGAACTGCTATGAAGTAAGTAAAGAGTTTATCTTAAAGCAGCTGCGAAGCTCTTCTGCCCTTTCTGGTGCTTTCTTGGTCTATGTTGATTCCTGTGTCAGGCTCCATGCTGCCCTTAGTGAATGGTAAGAAATCTAAGCAAAAGTCAGCAGCTTTCATTCTGACAGACACCGTACATTTAAGGGGGAAATGAAATATTGAATAATATTTCCAAGTGCCACTTCTAATATTCCATTCATATGGGCAACATTGTCACCATAGCATTTGAAAGCACCTTTTTTATGTTTTAATTTAAGCCTTGGATATATTTTGAGGTTGCTGATGGGTACTCAGTCAGCCAGAGATGCTAATGTATTCACAACTTAGAAGCAAAAGAAAAGACAATGGACTTGGGTTTTGAGTACCATTAATATTCAGTCCAGAGCTTTCACAGTGGGGACCCCTGATGACAGGACAGGCAGATATGCAGGGCAGCTACAAATCCAGGACGGGAGGGTGCTACCCAGGTCTCCCTCTTCATTTGTATTTCATCTCTGTACAATAAGCCTTGAAAAAGAGAAAATGATGAGTGCCTCTAGGCTTTTATTTCCTTATTCTTTCTCCATGTCTAGTTGTTCACTTATACATAGATGAGAATGAATGTCTTTCCCATATTTGTAAATCTCATATCTTCTCATCAAGGTTACTTGGATAGCAGGTACAAAAATGCAAAACTATCACCACAAAAATAAAAGAAATTGACATTGTATAAAATATAGCTAAATGTGGCACAATTATTCATTCCTTATATTTTACTCTGTTGTTTAAGGAAGACACACATAAATAAGTAGCATTTTTTTATAATATTGTGAATGACCATGAAATCCAAGCCACCTATTTGCAATGAGGACTTATTGTAACTAATCTATAGCAGTGTAGTGAGCATGGTCCATGCTGCCATGATCCCACTTGAAAATTGTGTTTATATGTCTAATTGTTGGTTAATATGTTTACTGCCTGAATCTCCAAATTCCCTCTGATTAAAGGTTTGCTTCTTAAAAAAAGAAGAAGAGGCAGCACTTCAAACCTACTTCCTTAGGTCATGTTTTAAGTTTTACGTAGGTGAATATTAATATCAGATTTATGGACATTCGCCTTAAAAAACAAATTAGCACAACAATTTGCATGCAGTGTAAAGTTGTTCAAATAATCTGAATTTACATGCGTTGCTTAACTTAGGGCCTCCTGACCCAAAGGCCAGATTTGTGATCTCAGAGAATTTCTTTGCTTTTTTTCTGAGTTTGTGTGTTTGTAAAATAAAAATCTTATAACAAGACAAGTACTGCTACTCCCAAAGTATTTTAGAAGATTGTGTAAGCAATCTGGCCAAATTATTGTGTCACAGTTTTTCCTCACAGATTATCTTTCTAGGGTGTGAAGTTCTTGAAAGTAAAGACCATGGCTATATATTACCTGCACCTAATATAGTGATTGGCATGTCATTCAATAAGTAATAGACATTGCTGAATTACTTTGGCTTTGGAGGCATATAGATCTAAGATAAAAAAATGCCATGCTGTGTCTTATTTTGTGACTTTAAGAAATTCCTCAATTTTATTGTGCTTTGGTTTTAGCATCTGAAAAAAAATGAGGAGAAAAAGAAGGTAATTTTAAATGAGAGAGGGATAATTTTTAATAAGGGAGAAAAAGGTAATTTTGAAATTTACATAGAAAGGAACTTACCTTAAGAGCTGTCTCAAAACAATGTAACTTCTTTATTCCCTCCATACCCTCTACATTGATATGGTAGGAAATGGAATATAAGTCTTAAGAGAAACTTGTTAATATATGACTCTCCAATCTTTCCAGCAAACAGCTTTTCTTTTCTATGATGTAAAGGCAGAAAGAGAATGTGCCTGGCATCAGGAAAAGTAAGTAGGCAGAAAGGGAGTTGGGGGAAGAAAGAAGGAAAAATGTTGACTTCATCATGCTTAATTGAAGTAAGAATACTAGAGTGGTTGCCATTTACCTTCTTCAGATCTTCCTGACCTAGGGATTGAACTCACATCTCCTGTGTCACCTGCATTGCTGGCAGATTCTTTACCCCTGAGCATTGGAAATTTGATGGACTATGGGAGATGCTTGCTTTAATGCTGATGATAAGTACTGTGGCTGCCAGGCAAATGTGAAGCAACTGATAAGTATCCTTGCACTGCTTTGCCTTTTCATGTCCAATCTTTTTTTTTTTAATAACTGATATAGAATTGTCATGACTTTGTTAGTTTCAAGTATACAATGTAATAATTTGACATTTGTGTATCTTGCAAAATGCTCACCACAGTAATCCAGTTAACATCCATCACCATACATAGTTGTTTTTTTTTTTTTTTTTCATGGTTGAATCTTGACAATGGTCGGTAGGAACTATTTTGGGCCTAGTTGTTTGGGCCTTTGAGGAGCTAAAAACCTTAAAGAGGGTACCTTCTCGTCCAGAGATTTTTGTATCAACATAGAACTACATCATTCTTTTTAACGGCTGCATAGATTTCTATTGTGTTAATATCATTATTTGTTCAAACATTTTTGTTATTAAGGAGCATTTTGGTTACAACAAGTGCCCTGTATACAAATGAGTTTGGTTTCTACCATACAAGAGTGCATTTCTAAGTCCAGCAAAGTTGCCTAGGTACTCAGCTGACAGGATCAGCTACAGTATTGTACTATAGTGGGTTTTTAATACTTTTCACACAAATAATACATAAAAATCAAGCAAAAAAAAATTCAATCTTATGGTGCAGTATCTTGAGAGCTTCCCTAGTGGCTCAGCAGTAAAAAATTTGCCTGCAATGCAGGAGACGTGAGTTTGATCCCTGGGCAGGGAAGAGCCCCTGGAAAAGGAAATAGAAACCCACTCCAGTATTCTTTCCTGGGAAATCCCTTGGTCAGAGGAGCCTGGCAGGCCACAGCCAGTGGGGTCACAAAAGTGTTGGATACAACTTAGCAACTAAAAAACATCAGTACTTTAAAAACCACAGTAGTATAGTACAACAGCTGATATACAGTGGCTGGCACACAAATTTGCATCTTTGAAAGTTTGCAACTTAAAGGTTTGTATGTAGGGAACTAACTATTTAAGTTTTATGTTCTTATAAACAACACTCATGACCCTTCTTAAAAATATAACTAATATAAATCTGGTTATATTCTGATATTTAATTTTGTATTATATTTTTTCATTGAATCATTGGGTCTAAGAGAACACTTATTTAAAGTTACAATTCAATTTTTCAGACTGCCTGATGTTTGGGCCATTTTTTCTTTTCACTAGGGGAATGCTTAATGGATCAGGCACTGATATATATATATATATATATACACAGTGATAATGAAACACCCTTTGGTGTTTGTAAAATGCTTTCACATTCACTGAACATTTGGCTCTTATAACTATCCTGCAAGATAAGCAGGACAGCTATAATGTATTAATACACTGAATACACCAAGGAACTCCAAGACATGTGCTTCCTTGATGGTCCAACATGTGCCTCTTCAGTTTGCCTTTCATTACCATCTCTTTGTGGAGGTAGGATAAGAGGTAAGGATAAGGCAGGATAAGTGTATTTATAGTTTGGATCTATTATTTAAAAATCTGTGATATCTGTTTCAATAAGCCTGCTAGTGCCAATTGGCTTTTCATTTGCATATAATTTACATGTAGTTCAGTGGATATCATTGTGTACAAGTCCTTAGTCCTTATTATCAAAAAACACCATTTGGGGTAAAGGTAGCACTCACACCTCTATGGCCAGCACTGTTGAGATACTTAACTACAGAGAAAGAGAAACTGAACTATTCAATGCCACCTTGCCTCTAAGGACCACCTTCCCCACAGATTTTCTTACTGTTAATGCTGCCATTGCAAATATGCCCATGAGACTTGATTTCTCTTTTAATACCCTGGTCATAGCCTGGATAAATAACCCTTCATTTAATGCCTATACCATAACTGAGGCAAGTCTGGAATAATCAAGCAACAGAGAGTTCATGTCTCATTGTTGTACTATTATAGACATTTGAGAATCTAATATAAACCATGGATTCTCTTACTGATTAAACTACACATAAACATTCATGTAAAAAGTTTGTATATTAATAAAACTCATGGATTCTCTAGAGTCCGTATATGAACCACAAATAATAATCTTAGAATCTCTGGTGGAGATAATGTGATTGAAAAACCATATCTTACTTTTTTGGGTTACTGCTTATTTCTTCCAAAAAACTTGTTCTTTTTGGGTCTTTTCTTCATCTTAATAGCCAGCACTCAACACTATGTTTCTATTTACCTAGACTCTCTAAAGTATAGATCAGGACAGGCCAACATGTATTATTAACAAATTCAGGCCCCCTCCCCAGCACTTGATAGCTTCTTCCCTGACCTTAATCAATCAATGCCCTGATTCTACACAGACAACAGAAGAATAGCCATGTTTCTATATAACACAGCCATCAGGACACACATGCAACAAAAGGAGAGAAACCCATACAGAGCTTAGGTAAGGAAGACCTTCCAGCCCTACTCTTGTCCTTTATTTCCCTCAACCTCTTTCTAATGTTTGATGTTATTTCCTTTTTATTTGCTCAAAGAAAGGACTTAAAGTTCTATATTATTTTGTGTACTAAGGGATTCTATGAGTTGAAAACCTCTTTCTCTCTGTATCTTAAACAGTTGCTAGGAGACACTAGCTAAACAACTATAAATCAATAAACCTGTGGTCTTATGTTCCTTGGAAATAGAGAAATAGTGTGTCCTTGTGCAGCAGAGAATATACTATAGAGAGCTGGACAGAATACTCAGAGACAAGATCTCCTAGTTCTTAACAGAACGAGAGAAAACAGAATAACAAAGATGATTTTCTGAAGCAGGAACTTCTGAGATGAGATAGAAAACTAGGGTTTCATGCAGAACTTAAAGTGAGAGTATTAAAAAAAAAAGAAATTGCTTTCTATAAAGCCATATAAAAGTTTCACAAGAGGAGATGAGTGAGGTTTTGGGTTTAGAGCATCTTAACAGGATGCTTTTCTGTCCAAACCATGGGGCCGTGAAGGAAGGAAGGACTCCGTCCCATTTAATAATTACTGGAGCCAGTTTCCTGAGTTCCTCTGCTTTAAGTCCAATGAAAATTTTTTCATTTCCACCCCTGAAGAAATAAACCAGTTATGTGCTGGACCTTGGTGTATGGCTTCCCTTATTAGTGCCATATGCTAGGGCTAAACTTAAGGAGGATTTTTAGCTCCATTGTATGATTTAGGAGCGGTAAGAGGACTATACTGCTCTTTATCTTTTTGTTCTCACTCATTTCTGTCTTTCCCTGAATTTCCTCAATCATAGATTCATGTCCTTGCCT
The DNA here is from genome assembly GCF_033118175.1 of Dama dama. Taxonomy (NCBI): domain Eukaryota; kingdom Metazoa; phylum Chordata; class Mammalia; order Artiodactyla; family Cervidae; genus Dama; species Dama dama. The sequence goes on from NC_083699.1 coordinate 57,127,953, forward strand.
ATTAAAAAACTGACATGTTAAATGCATGCCATTTGGAAGGAAGGAAGAGAGGGAGGTAAAAAGGGAATATGGACCCCAGTAAATGGTAATACTTCAGTCTTATCAGCAAATGCCTTAGAGGAATTACTTGCGTGCAAGAGCCTCAGTAAGATGAATGTTTAGATGAAGGTTAAGACCCTGAGAGGGGAAATAGGTTACTTACCTCAGCAATTTGGCCAGAGGTCAATCAGGCCAGACCTCTAAGGATCGTGTAATGTCTGAGAGGCCAAAAATGGAATTAAGATATCCAACCTGGGAGGCCAATTTGTGCTAGTCACTGTGGCATAGAGTGAGCGCTCTGTCACTGTGGTCTCCAAAGGCACATTCCACCCCAGTAACCCCTAGTTACCAATGTTTTTAACTCTATTTCTCAGTGGTTCAGACTCTTGAATAGCATCTTTTCTGAAACTACACCACAGAAAACCCCAGTCGCAATTGCCACACAAATAGTAATGACCAGAGCATTTTTCACAGTTGTCTCGATACAAAGGGTGACTGCTTTGTCGTTCTTGCACTGTCAGTGACAGTTTCATAAAAGCCTGCTTGGGCCTGCTGACTCCCATTGACCTCAGCACCCATACATACTTGACTCTCTGCCCCAGGAAATCTCCATATTGCTCCGCAGGGTTAGGTAGCAGAGAACAGTGTTAAGTGCTCTATCCTTGGAAAAGAAGCTGGATTTTAGCTGTGATGATGCACTGTCTAACACTTCAACATCGACAGGTCGCTTCTCCCTTCCGGGACTGAGTTTCACCATTTGTACTGGAAGAATTCGTTCGTTTTTATTAAGCAGTAGCTTCCTAAGGACCTGTCTTCACTGGGCACTGTGATTCTAGATAATCCTGACCTCCCTTTCTGCTCTATAATCCTCAGGCTTTGGTTTTTAGTCCAGGACAAGGCTCATCACTGAGTTCAGTTTGCTGCTGCTGATCATGATATGGTCTGTGTGGCCAGTCAAAAAGTTCCGTATTTTAAAATGAGTCCTGTTGATTAGCTGCTATTGGAAACTTAAAAAAAAAAAAAAAGCAAAAACAAAAACTAGAAAACACTTTGGCCCCTGGCCCAGAGTTCTTGAGCTTTGCATCCTGCCATCCTGGTGGGTTGGTCAGCATCTTGATCCCTGAATGACCATCCTCATGGTAAACCACCCAGCCTGACTCTCTGCTACAGAGAGTCTCCGCTGGTTACACTCAGTGCTGGCTTTCTCTCAACAGAATGATTCTGCTACATTCTAATCGGTCAGAGTTCTGACCAAACTCTGATTAAATATGCCAACCAGATGCTTATGACAAATCATCAGGCAAATTCAGCATACTTGGATTGGTTTGTTTTTGCTGCTTATCTAAATAGAAATGCCAAACCACAAGCACTGCCTATTCTGGCTGGTAACAAACCAAAAGGGAACAGAGTACCACATTTCTGTCACATCATCCCCTTTCCTCTGTTTTCTTTTATTTTTGACTCTGTGTCAAATATCTGTCTGTGTATAGCCTTCTTGCCTCCTAAGCACTGCTTCTCTTTGGAGCTTTGTGTTAGAAACATGCACACATATATATGCAATTAAATGCAGGCTTTGACTTTTCGCCTGGGAAACTGGAAGGATAAGGTGAGCTAAGCTTTTAATTACAAGTACCCATTCTGGGAGGCAGGGAATTTGAGCTTCCGACAGCTACCGCTGCTCAGCCTAATCCCATCTTTCAGGGAAGAAAAAGAAAAAGCCCACATGTATCTATGTACAAAAATGTTGACTTAATATATTCTATATATTTTTTTGTAATATTTGCTAAAGTAAACCCTGCTTGAAAACCACAGGAAAAAAAAATACTGTTGCTGTTAAGGTGAAAGCTTAATGTATTTGTGATTTCTTGATAGATTATGGCATTGTCCTATTTTTTGTTTATTTGTTTGTTTAAGGTTGTCTCATGATATACAGGAATACTAGTATTTTGTACTTTTATAATTGTTTTCATCCAAAGTCCCATATCTCTTTACAAATACAAATTACTGTGCTCTAATGTAATTGGAAATTGTTAAATATGCTCCAAAGAGGTTAAACACTTTAAGTTCCAATTTACAAATTAAAAAACTAAAATGTGGAAAAGCTAAGCTGCATTTGGGAATTTAAATTGGGTTTTGGTTGAAACAACTAGAAATGACAGCTGTCAACCCAATCCCTTAGTCCTTGAACTCATTTGATATCCTACACTTCTTGAATTATTATACGTGTAGGAAGACAGGTTGCCATTGTGAATTCAGACACTGAAGATCTCTTTTCCTCCAAATAATGTATAATACCTAAAAATATCCTTGTAGAGTGGTGGCATCTTTCCAGGTCAAACTTTAAAATATTTATTTCTTATGGAAACCATTTTTTCTTCAAACCAGGGATTGTAAATACTGAGGTTATTCTTTGCTTTTTTAGCAATTACTAGATGTCTACCAATTTGATTCAGTTTTGTTAAGTTTTTTTTTTAACAGAGATACACATATAAATATAAACGTGTGCATATATAGGCATGGATATGCACATGTATATGTCCTATATATATGTGTATATATATATCATAAAAATACATACGCAAAATAAGACAAAAATTATTCCCATTTTAAAATCTAACTGTGAGGAATAAAGAGATGAGAATCTCATATGTCTTATATAAATATGTGTAAACATATTGATATTTCTAGCGTTGCCATCTTGTTTCTAAAGACTTGTCTGGATTTAGAGTTTTGATGAAGCAGGAAGATGTAACATCCATACACATGAGCTAATAGTCTAATTTCATTTTAAGATTACCTTATTATATTTTTCTCTCAAAAACTATGGAGCAAGAGGTATTTCAGAGGCCACATTGTAAGTAGGTACATGTAGATCAGAAACGGTATCAAAAAAATGAGGCTGATCTTAAAATAGGTAATAAGTGGCAAGAATTTTATTAGGATTTTTTTAAAGTAAGATGCAAGTAAATTTGACCTTAGGAGATATCAGAGTAGAGATTTGGGGAGTGAGAATAAGAATACAAAGCATGTTCTGTTGGTAGAAAAATTAGAAGACTGCCATTGGCACAGTTTAATTTTCACTGGGGTTGCAAAGAAACTTTGCTGATACAGCAGTCAAGTGCTGTCTCCTTCCTTCTCGAACCATATCCTAGAGCATTAGATCCTTTGTACCTGAATCCAAAGGACATGTTTCTCTACCTGGATGTGAATCAAATAGTATTTTTAGATGACTTCTTTGGAAGTGGGTGACATTAAATACAAGTAAAGATATTGGTTGGTGCATGGATGAGAGGCCAATAAAACATTTCATTTAGCTGCCAGGATACTCTTCTTGCTTGTCAAATAACTGGGCAATTGTTTCCTATTCACAAACATCCAGTATTTGAATTTGTTTTATTTATTTTTAAGTCCCCCTAATTATTCTTCTGGAATAGGTGAATTTAACTCAGATGACAATTACATCTACTATTGTGGGCAGGAATCCCTTAGAAGAAATGGAGTAGCCATCATAGTCAACAAAAGAGTCCGAAATGCAGTACTTAGATGCAATCTCAAAAATGACAGAATGATCTCTGTTCGTTTCCAAGGCAAACCATTCAGTATCACGGTAATCCAAGCCTATGCCCCAACCAGTAACACTGAAGAAGCCGAAGTTGAATGGTTCTATGAAGACCTACAAGACCTTTTAGAAGTAACACCCAAAAAAGATGTCCTTTTCATTAGAGGGGACTGGAATGCAAAAGTAGGAAGTCAAGAAACACCTGGAGTAACAGGCAAATTTGGCCTTGGAGTACAGAATGAAGCAGGGCAAAGGCTAATAGAGTTTTGCCAAGAAAACGCACTGGTCATAGCAAACACCCTCTTCCAACAACACAAGAGAAGACTCTACACATGGACATCACCAGATGGCCAACACCGAAATCAGATTGATTATATTCTTTGCAGCCAAAGATGGAGAAGCTCTATACAGTCAGCAAAAACAAGACCTGGAGCTGACTGTGGCTCAGATCATGAACTCCTTATTGCCAAATTCAGACTTAAATTGAAGAAACTAGGGAAAACCACTAGATCATTCAGGCATAACCCAGATCAAATCCCTTATGATTATACAGTGGAAGTGAGAAATAGATTTAAGGGAAGGGAATAGATCTGACAGACAGAGTGCCTGATGAACTATGGACGGAGGTTTGTGACATTGTACAGGAGACAGGGATCAAGACGATCCCCAAGAAAAAGAAATGCAAAAAAAGCAAAATTACTGTCTGAGTAGGACTTAGAAATAGCTGTGAAAAGAAGAGAAACAAAAAGCAAAGGATAAAAGGAAAGATATCCATTTGATTGCAGAGTTCTAAAGAATAGCAAGGAGAGATAAGAAAGCCTTCCTCAGTGATCGGTGAAAAGAAATAGAGGAAAACAATAGAATGGGAAAGACTAGAGATCTTCAAGAAAATTAAAGATACCAAGGGAACATTTCATGCAAAAATGGGCTCAACGAAGGACAGAAATGGTATGGACCTAACAGAAGCAGAAGATATCAAGAAGAGGTGGCAAGAATACACAGAAGAACTGTACAAAAAAGATCTTCATGACCCAGATAATCACAATGGTGTGATCACTCACCTAGAGCCAGACATCCTGGAATGTGAAGTCAAGTGGGCCTTAGAAAGCATCACTACAAACAAAGCTAGTGGATATGATGGAATTCCAGTTGAGCTCTTTCAAATCCTGAAAGATGATGCTGTGAAAGTGCTGCACTCAATATGCCGGCAAATTTGGAAAACTCAGCAGTGGCCACAGGACTGGAAAAGGTCTGTTTTCATTCCAATCCCTAAGAAAGGCAATCCCAAAGAATGCTCAAACTATTGCACAATTGCACTCATCTCACACACTAGTAAAGTAATGCTCAAAATTCTCCAAGCCAGGCTTCAGCAATACATGAACCGAGAACTTCCAGATGTTCAAGCTGGTTTTAGAAAAGGCATAGGAACCATAAATCACATTGCCAATATCCGCTGGATCATCAAAAAGGCAAGAGCGTTCCAGAAAAACATCTATTTCTGCTTTATTGACTATGCCAAAGCCTTCAACTGTGTGGATCACAATAAACTGTGGAAAATTCTGAAGGAGATGGGAATACCAGACCACCTGACCTGCCTCTTGAGAAACCTGTATGCAGGTCAGGAAGCAACAGTTAGAACTGGACGTGTAACACAGACTGGTTCCAAATAGGAAAAGGAGTATGTCAAGGCTGTATACTGTCACCTGCTTATTTAACTTATATGCAGAGTACATCATGAGAAACGCTGAGCTGGAAGAAGCACAAGCTGGAATAAAGATAGCCGGGAGAAATATCAATAACCTCAGATATGAAGATGACACCACCCTTATGGCAGAAAGTGAAGAGGAACTAAAAAGAGTCCGATGAAAGTGAAAGAGGAGAGTGAAAAAGTTGGCTTAAAGCTCAACATTCAGAAAACTAAGATCATGGCGTCTGGTCCCATCACCTCATGGGAAATAAATGGGGAGACAGAGGAAACGGTGTCAGACTTTAATTTTTTGGCCTCCAAAATCACTGCAGATGGTGACTGCAGCCATGAAATTAAAAGATGCTTACTCCTTGGAAGGAAAGTTATGACCAACCTAGACAGCATATTAAAAAGCAGAGACATTACTTTGCCAACAAAGGTCCGTCTGGTCAAGGCTATGGTTTTTCCAGTGGTCATATATGGATGTGAGAGTTGGACTGTGAAGAAAGCTGAGCACCAAAAAATTGATGCTTTTCAACTGTGGTGTTGGAGAAGACTCTTGAGAGTCCATTGGACAGCAAGGAGATCCAACCAGTCCATCCTAAAGGAGATCAATCCTGGGTGTTTATTGGAAGGACTGATGCTGAAGCTGAAACTCCAATACTTTGGCCACCTCATGTGAAGAGTTGACTCATTGGAAAAGACCTTGATGCTGGGAGAGATTGGGGGCAGGAGGAAAAGGGGATGACAGAGGATGAGATGGCTGGATGGCATCACTGACTCGATGGACATGAGTTTGAGTGAACTCCGGGAGTTGGTGATGGACAGGGAGGCCTGGCGTGCTGCAATTCATGGGGTCGCAAAGAGTTGGACACGACTGAGCAACTGAACTGAACTGAATTATTCTTCCAGCATAAAGTGATGACTGTATCTGCTCTACCAACAATTTTTTGGGTGATAGATGATCTTGGATTTTATGGTCTCAAATTCTACTCATGGATGCCCTTTTCTATTGAAGAGATTCCTGCCTAGTCCAATGTTAGAAAATTTGTTAAAGGTTTGCTACCATTCTACACTAGGTTTTGTCTCTGTTTGCTGGCATAAATATCCCCTAACCTGGAATCTGAGGACATCAGGGTTCAGGTTTCCTGGATTCTGACTGATAATCGGGTGATTTGGACAGAGGTATGAGGATTAACTGAGTTTGAGCTATGTATGGCTGATGTCTGAATTTACATATTCACATCTGTATATATTTATCTTTATTTTATGGGTTAGCAGATGTAAAGTACATGAAAGAGTTCCTAGCCCATCAAAACTGTTTAATAACTGCTGATTGTTGCTGCTTTTGTTGTTATTTTGTTACAATCTGTCATTTTGTTGTAGTTGTTACAAAACACAATAACCCTCCTAGGGAAGTATGGACCATAGTTTGAAGAGAACATGTGTAATTTGCAGCTCTTAGTTTGGAGTATGACACGCCAACAGATACCCTCACTAACTCTCCCCCAGACAGCAGTACTTCAGGGGCTGGCATCTTCTGCTCTAGAAGGTTCCTCTCTGATTGACAGCTCTATTTCTGATGCTGTCTCCGGGGAAGCAGCTGCAGGCCATTCAGAATGTGAACCAATATATATAACCCTCTACTGATCTTTGAACAAGCACTATCAGTGGAGGATGGGTTTTCATTCTGGCCAAGTATTAGCAGGATTCAGAGAATAGGCTACGAGGAGACATCCCAGTGATGCTCACCTGGGGCTTTTCCTTTGACTTGATAAGGCCCGAGCTGGCCCTGGAGATTCTGATACTGTCACATACCTGCAGGCCCACATGAAAGCAGGACCATATCTCAAGTAAACCACCATTCTGATTAGGGTATAGAGAAAGTGAAATTACATCTGGTTTGGAACTAAGCTTTGTACCAGAATGAACTGTGAGTCATAATCCATAAGCCCAGAGTTATTATCTATTATCACACATGGCAATAACCTCTCCATCTTGTCACTGCCTATGCAGCATCTTCTATAATTTTTCTCATCGCTGCAGTTTATCTCCTCAGTCTCCAGGCTAGGCATTTTACCCTACCTGCTACCATCACCATCTCTCCTAAGAGTGTGTATTTTTAACAATGAAACTACATTTGCCAGATTCCTTCAGTCTCCACAAATTAATAGCATTTCGTGGCTGTTTAGATCACAGACTTGAGAATTGGTTTGATATGGCTTTATATCCCTTCTCTAACTTGCTAGTTGTTTGACCTTGGGCAGGTTATTTAACCTCTCTGAATCTTCCTTTCACTGGCCATAAAATGGTGATATGAATAGCTACTAGTTTATGGGGTTCTGTGAGGACTGAAAACAATGGTATATGTGTGGTACTTGGCCCACTGTTTGATTAAATGAAATGAATACACAAAATATGGATACTATATATTTTGGCATGGATGAGCACTCAATATATCTTAGCTGTTATTAAGATTTGCTTCTTAGTCTTTTCTTCTTCCCCCAGTTCCTTCTTCATCCTCTCCTCTTTTCTAGGCTCCTTGAGATAGAAAAATAGAGTAATGGATCATTTCTGTCCTCCAGCTGCTGAGTGTGGCGTCAGGGGAGGAGGAGACATATAAGCAAATACTATGGGGATTCTAAGTAGGGAGAAATTGATTCTGCCTAGGGAGGGGGTGTCACAGAGGGCTTCACACAGCAGGAAACATTTGAGCTGACTCTTGAATGACTCAAACTGATTGCTTAATGATAAAGAATCAAGGAAGTAGAGAGAGACAGGAAATGTGATCATAGTCGAATATATTTGACCTGCCATCACCTGTCAGGAAGTAAGAGTGAGGTCAGCAAAATGGCAACTATAGCTGAGATTCTGGATATAAGAGATGCATTTGTTCAGAATAATTGGGTTAAAAATTCATTTACTGTTTCTTGATTCTGAGAGAGACCTCAAAGGGAGCAAGCAGAAGACTGGCAGTTAAATTCTTGTTTTTGTTGTTGTTTAAAGCCATTTATAAAATCTGTAATGAAATAAATTTTTTTCTCTCCAGAAGCACATTTTTCTGAGTCAGAGATAAGGGGCTTTGCAGTCTTACTTCGGAGGCACCTGTTCCCATCCCCCCAGCATACAAACAAACAAATCTATCCACGTTTGATACATTTGTTGAATCATAAATAACAATGAAAGCATAAATATTTTTCTTTCTGAATATTAATCATGACTAACCAAAAGTCATTTTGGGTTTTTAAAAACATAAGAAAAAATTCCTTCTTGACAATTCAGCTGCTTGTACTCACACACATACCATTTCAAAGAGCATTACAAGAGCCAGAGCATTTGGTGTGAGACTTAGAGGAGAGATTAGCAGAACTCCATTCCAGAAAAATCATTATGGTGATCGCTTGTCACTTGTCATTACATATAAATCCTTTTGGTTTTCTTGCCTCTGTTTCAGCTTGGACTTAACTTATACTTGAAAAACCATTCTTTATCTTTTCTTCTTCTAGAACTCACTTTACTCATCTGACTGGCTTCCATTTTACACTGACTATCCTACTAACCACCTTCAGGCTCTCTTGCAATTTCTTCCCTAAAGCCAAATATATATATATATGTGTGTGTGTGTGTGTGTGTGTGTGTACATTTGTGTATATATTCATATATAAAACATGTATATAATATATTTGTACATAAAATGTATATATAATTTGTATATAAAACATTTAAAGCATATATATTATTGTATTGAACTGAATGCTTCAGTTGATGCAAAGCGTAAGCAAGGTACTTGGGAAAGACCAGAATGAGTAAAATGTCATTAGATCACTCTAAAAAATGTATTGGTAGATAATTTAGAAATCCTGTGAAAATCCATTCTCCTCAAAATGTGTACTTGGGTTTTGAAATAAAACTCTAGCCTAGATATTATCTTAGAAAACAGATGTTGTCCTTTCCCTTGTTCAATATTTTCTGCTTCCATCCTATGCATATCTTTTTGAAAAAAATATATATATATTTTGCTATACAATCAGGCCTCCATATTCATGGATTCTGCATTCCTGATTGAAACCGTTGTGGTTAGAAAATATTGGGGAAAAATTCCAGAAAGTTCCAAAAGCCAAAATTATTTATAAAGCACTTACATTTTATTTATAACTATTTACATAGCCTTTGGGCTTCCCTGGTGGCTCAGATGGTAAAGAATCTGCCTGCAATGCAGGAGACCTGGGTTCGATCCCTGGATTGGGAAGATTCTCTGGAGAAGGGAATGGCTTCTCATTCCAGTATTCTTGCCTGGAGAATTCCACAAACAGAGGAGACTGGTGGGCTACAGTCCATGGGATTGCAAAGAGTTGGATACAACTGAGTGACTAACTTCCACATAGCATTTACGTTGTATTAGGAATTACAAGTAATTCAGAGATGATTTAAAGCATATAGAAAGATGTGCATAGTTTAGGCAAATACTCCACCATTTTATATTGGGGACTTAAACATCCATGAATCTTGCTTAGTATCTAGGCGGGTCTTGGAACCAATTCCCCATGCTTACCAAAGGAAGACTGTGCTCTTAGAATGATTCTTTTTTTGGCTATCATTTGCTAGTTCCTCTCCCATGTGACTATATGACTATCTCTCACCCTCATCTATACACCCATTCCTTAACCACCAGACTTTGACCTTTAAAATAGCTCTATGAAAAAGTTTTCCATACTCAGCACAAAGATGATCGTTGGACATATAATGAGATCTTGGTGTCAATTGAATGAATGAATGAATAAATAAAAGTTAAAAGGCAGGAATGTTGGGACCTATGACAAAGTGGAATTCTAATAGATTCTCTTATTATATAACAATATATATATCCTCATTATATAACAATATAATATATTCTCTTATATCCTTAAAGTTCTTCATATATATCTGAAGGAAATGGTAACCCACTCCAGTAGTCTTACCTGGGAAATCCCATAGACAGAGAAACCTGATGGGCTATAGTCCATGGAGTCGCCAAAGAGTTGGACATGACTTAGCAGCTAAACAACATATATGTGTGTGTATATACACACACACTTTTTTTTTTTTTTTTGAGGAATGTGTGTTTGTGAAGAAACAGAAAGTAACTTGACTAATGCATTAGTATATTTGCCAATACAAACATAGGAAGAAACCCACAATTTCTGGTTAAATGGTTAAACTGCTAATGACTACTGAGTTTACTTTCAGATGGTTATAGAATACAGCCTTACATTTGAAACACAATTACCTTCACTACTCTTTTTAAAAATGTATCCCTTCGAGATGCACCACCAGCTCTCTAGGTACCCTCTTTGAGAAAGATCACATTCTTTCCTAAAGTTCTGCAACAGAAAGTTTCCTTGCTAGTTGCCACAGATAGCTATAGTTCCACCTTTCAGACAAGGAATTATTCCCTCATCAAAATATTTAGAGTGGCACTAGCTTCCCTTACCAGGTCTTAACGTGCTTAGCCTAGATCTAGTCATCATATCCTGGGATTTCCTTCCTACCAAAGGAGACAGCAGATATAAACTGTACTGAGTTTGACATGTGAAAAGATAGATTAGGAGCAATGTATTTAGCTACAGATGGACAGCATATTAGACTTGAAGGCAGGCCTGGATGTGGAAATGCAAACTCAGAGTTGTTTAGAACAGAAGACGGTTGGTTTTTGGTGACCTAAAGGGAGATGAAGACATGAAAGTTGTGTTCGAACAGGAAGAGGGAGCTATAAAGAAGCCCATTTTATCTAGGGCTGAACATAAACACTTGGGTAAGGTGAATTACACTTGTACTGTACATATTAATAAGATAAATATGTTCTCACCTGCAAATGATAGCTTGTTGAAAATGAATAATATCTTCTTCTAGGCAGTAATTTCTACTGATTTACTATTAAGACAGCATTCCTGAGTAAGCATGATTTGTATCCTACATGACAGATAATCTTTCCTTTCTGTCTCTGAGAAAATACACAGCACTCTTTATAAAGATGGAGTCAAATAGAGCAGGACTGACTTCTGAGATCTGTGAGTTTTCTCCTCATATTTAATACTTCCCTAATTGGAATAAATTGTGCACTTTTTCAATTCAGGTGATTTTTCTTAATATTTTCTGCCCACCTGAAATAAAGAACCCTTTAATACTATGTTAAAAATGAAATTTTTACTCTATTATGAAACTTTTGCCATAACCTATATGTCAAATGACAGATATTTATTGATCATCTAATATATACCTGGGCGTTGGCTAAACCACAAGATTTTATGATCTACCAGCATTAAGTAGGCCAAAACTGAAGACCAGAGACTAGTCTACTTATTGTGACTACTTAATTACAGGATAACTATGGAAGCATGCATGCATGCATCCTAAGTCGCTTCAGTCGTGTTCGACTCTGTGTGACCCCATAGACGGCAGCCCACCAGGCTCTTCTGTCCCTATGGAAGAGAAAAGCTCTAAAAAGTAATTCCTCTTTAAAGTACAAATGATGGACCTATGTAATGGTGTCACAATTCATATATGTGGGGCACTTTCACTGTTTGGTTCTGCAGTCCTATTCCACTTTTGCCTTAAGATTTTCCTTATCTTTTTCAGTGTCCTGAGGTACGTAGTGCTTTCAGCACTATTACTGTCCTGGCTTTTCATGACTCCTCTTTCCTTTAGCTTTCCTGGTAACTCAGCTGGTAAAGAATCTGCCTGCAATGCGGGAGACCTACGGTTGATCCCTGGTTGGGAAGATCCCCTGGAGAAGGGAAAAGCTACCCACTCTGGTATTCTGGCCTGGAGAATTCCATGGACTGTATAGTCCATGGGGTTGCAGAGTCGGACACAACTGAGAGACTTTCACTTTCACCTCTCCCCTTAACTGCCCTCTTGCCTGTACTCAGACGGTACAGGGCACCCCCATGCCCAAACACATGTTTTTCTCCTTGTGCTCTTTTAGCATTTTCCTGGCTGATGTCCCCAGGGCTCAATCATTTGACCAATGACATCTATACTCAAAGCCAAGAAGTTAATAAGGTTAAAAAGTTCCTGTTTCAAATCTGCCTCCATCCCTTTTTCTTCATATTGGGCTATACTTTTTTTTTCTTTCATTTTTTTCTAAATTAAACTTCTTCTCAAGCATGGATTTTACAAGAATTCCTCACTTCCTAAACTTACCATTTCCCAAATCTTAAGCCAAGTGTTACTTGTCAGTTCATTGATTCTGGCTTGAAACTAAAGAAAAAGAAAAGCTACTCACCAGGTAACTTATTTGTTCTGCTTTTCCACTTTATGAAAAAAGACACATCCTAAGCCATATATATATATATATATATTATCAGAAGCTGTCATCAGTCCATTTTTTAGGTACTTATATGCACTAGAACTTTAACTCATAATTCACAATAAAAACAATTTGGTATTAATGACCACATATATGACTGTAGCTAAAGTATATTCATTGTTTTAAAAATACTAAAACCCCTTAAGGAAACATAGTCTTACCTGCAAGGAAGTTTCATGATCAGAATCCCAGGGATAGACTTAGATTTATCATTATATTTATCAGATGAGATAATGCAAGTACACGGGAGAACAGCACATAGAAAACACTCAGTAAATATTAGTTTCCCTTCTCATTTTTATATTTGTGACATCTCTATACCCTCAGCTTCCTTTCTCCCTCCGTCCCTCTCCCCCCCGCTTTGTGTGTGTGTGTGTAATTCAGTTCAGTTCAGTCACTCAGTCGTGTCCGACTCTTCGAGACCCCGTGAACCGCAGCACACCAGGTCTCCCCGTCCATCACCAACTCCTGGAGTCCACCCAAACCCATGTCCATTGTGTTGGTGATGCCATCCAACCATCTCATCCTCTGTCGTCCCCTTCTCCTCCTGCCCTCAATCTTTCCCAGCATCAGGGTCTTTTCCAAAGAGTCAGCTCTCCGCATCAGGTGTCCAAAATATTGGAGTTTCAGCTTCAACATCAGTCCCTCCAATGAACACCCAGAACTGATCTCCTTTAGCATGGACTGGTTGGATCTTCCTGCAGTTCAAGGGACTCTCAAGAGTCTTCTCCAAGACCACAGTTCAAAAGCATCAATTCTTTGGCACTCAGCTTTCTTCATAGTCCAACTCTCACATCCATACATGACTACTGGAAAAACCATAGCCTTGACTAGACGGACCTTTCTTGGTAAAGTAATGTCTCTGCTTTTTAATATGCTGTCTAGGTTGGTCATAACTTTCCTTCTAAGGAGGAAGCATCTTTTAATTTCATGGCTGCAATCACCATCTGCAGTGATTTGGAGCCCAGAAAAATAAAGTCAGCCACTGTTTCTACTGTTTCCCCATCTATTTGCCATGAAGTGATGGGAACAGATGCCGTGATCTGTTTTCTGAATGTTGAGCTTTAAGCCAACTTTTTCACTCTCCTCTTTCACTTTCATCAAGAGGCTCTTTAGTTCTTCTTCACTTTCTGCCATAAAGGTGGTGTCATCTGCATATCTGAGGTTACTGATATTTCTCCAGGCAATCTTGATTCCAGCTTGTGCTTCTTCCAGCCCAGCGTTTCTCATGATGTACTCTGCATATAAGTTAAATAAGCAAGGTGACAATATACAGCCTTGACATTCTCCTTTTCCTATTTGGAACCAGTCTGTTGTTCAATGTCCAGTTCCAACTGTTTCTTCCTGACCTGCACACAGGTTTCTCAAGAGGCAGGTCAGGTGGTCTGGTATTCCCATCTCTTTCAGAATTTTCCACAGTTTATTGTGATCCACACAGTCAAAGGCTTTGGATTAAGATACTTAAAATCTACTTAAGTATTTGTACTTAAAGTATTATAATTATTTTTCTTTGAAATCTTAGGATATTTAATGATCTGCATGTGTCATATGATATGACTGTGAATTTCAGACTCTGAGGTGAGAATCAGTACATTGTGACCTAGATTGCATGATGAAATATGTAATGGGGAGCAATATCTCATGCATTCAGGTCCTATAATACTTCATTATTTCCAGTAACAATTCTGACTTAGAAGCTGGTGACCTTTCCCCTATATGCTTTTGACTTTAGAATCAAGGACAGTCTTGGATAGAACTTATGGTGTGTAAAATTTGGTAAGTCACCCAGCCTGCCTTCATTTTGGTAAGCGTCCTTCTAATTTTAAACTGTTTGAAATTGTGTTTTTCAGTGACTACTTCTTGCCTCCTCCTGTATCTACAGAGTTTCCATTTCAATCCTTACAACTTCTGTGCTAAACTTCTTTTATTTTTGGTTTTTGAATAAACTAGAAGCATGTGAAAGAACTACTTTTGTCTCAGCATTTTCACAACATTTCTACAGAGTGTTTTCATAATATTCTTTACCTTCCTTTTCAAGTTCCAGTTTCTTGTCTTTATGTATCTTCTTCCTAAGAGCCTTTTTAAAATTTAAAACATATCTTTGTTGTGGCCAATTATTTTGCACACCGTAAAGTAAAGCTGAGGTGAAAGGGACCCACTTCTTGCTAAACTCTTAAAGAAAGATGGATTGGCTACACTCTAACAGTCATAGTTTAATATAGAGAATTAAAAGAATACATTGTTGTTCAGCTGCTAAGTCCTGTTCAATGCTTAGCAACCCTGTGGACAGCAGCACACCAGGCTCCCCTGTCTTTCTCTATCTCCAGGAGCTTGCTCAAGCTCATGTCCATTGAGTCAATGATGCCACCGAACCATCTTATCCTCTGTAGTCCCCTTCTCCTCCTGCCTCCAATCTTTCGCAGCATCAGGGTCTTTTCCAGTGAGTCAGCTCTTTGCATCAGGTGGCCAAAGCATTTGGAGCTTCAGCTTCAGCATCAGTCCTTCCAATGAATATTCAGGATAAATTATTTTAAAAATAAAGATCTAAATAGACAAATGTACTTTCTATTCAGATCCAAAATATTTTATTTCACTAAAACAAGCATTATTATTTTATTGTGTTACAAACATGAATAAAGCTTGGATGGACTGGAAAAAAACACACTTTCCCTCAGTAGCCCCATATGCTTTACTACCTCGTAATTCACTAGGATACAATTAACAAGTCTCTTAATAATCCTGAATACAGTCAGTTGCAAGGCTATGATGAAGTAATGTGTTTCTCTAGCTAGAATAGCTGTAAATGTGTATGAATTTAGCTTATTCAAACTTTTACATGGAGTACTACCTGACACACAAACTTTTACAAAACTCTAGCTGCCCTATTATTAATTCCATACAGTAGTCCTACCTGGAGAATTCCATGGACAGAGGAGCCTGGCGGGCTACAATCCATGGAGTTGCAAAGAGTTGGACATGACTGAGTAACTAACCCTTTCACACTTCACTTCACTTTGTGTAATTACTTATCTTTTCATTTACCCATTCTGTTCCTTGGCCATGCAGTCTTTTTTTTTTCCAAATTTCATAGCCTATTCAAGGTTTAAAAGAATCATTTATGTTGAAGTAATATTTACTCAGCAAATATTTTTCAAGAGCCTATTATATAAAGCATTATTCTAGATACTGTAAATGAAGAAGTATACATACAAAGTCCCTGCCATAATAAGCACTCATTTTACTTAGGAGAAATATTTGATAAAATAATAATAATAAGTAAATTTTATAGTAAGCAGGATGTTATAAAGTGCTGCAGTGAGAAAGAAAGCAGTTATGAGGAAAGGGGATTCTGATGGAAGTGATATTGTATAGATGCATGTACGTACATGCATGTAGGTACATACATGCTCGTGTGCATGTGTGTATGTGTGTGAAGTTACTTTTAAAAGAGCTGGCAGAAAAAGTCTCATGATAAGATGACATTTGGGTAGATACTAAAGGAACCAGTGGAGCAAATTATGAAGCTTAGGAGAAATGCTTTCCAGTAGAAAAGTGCAGATATAAAGGGTATGAGGGGTGACTTTGCTTGATATGTTCAAGGAACAGCAAGGAGGCCAGCGTGGTTAGGACAGAATGAAGGGAAGGGCTGTAGAGGAGATGAGGTCTGAGAGTGAGGCACCAGAGTGAGGCTGAGGGCAGGACGGTCATGTTCGGACTGCTAAGGTCTTTGTAAAAATGTTAGCTTCCTTACAGGGTGACATGATCTGCCTTGTGCTTGTTTTTGTTTGTTTGTTGTTTTTTTCCTTTCTTCCTTTCTTTCTTTTAATACTGAAGTATAATTTATAATAAATAAAATGTACTGGCTGTAAATTTTCAACTTTTAACAGGAGCCTTGACAATTGGGTATTGGTATATATTTGAATAATTACCATCCAGAACAAGACATATCACATCAGAAATCCCCTCATACATTTTTCCAGTCAATTTTCTCCTTTTTCTATTCTTGAGCTTTATATAAATGGAATCATATAGTTTGTATTCTTTTGTGTCTGGTATCTCTTACTGAACATAATGTCTATAGAGTTATTCTTTTCCCCTGTGTGTAGTTTTGCCTGTGTCACTTTCTTAATGGAAAGCTTTGATGACCAGAATTTTTTATATTTAGAGAAATCCAGTTAATCATTTTGTCAAATTTTTCAGATCTGTACTTTATATGTCCTGTTTAGTACATATTCACAGGTTCACAGAGCTATTCTGTT
Organism: Dama dama; assembly: GCF_033118175.1. Lineage (NCBI taxonomy): Eukaryota > Metazoa > Chordata > Mammalia > Artiodactyla > Cervidae > Dama > Dama dama. The sequence continues at coordinate 57,144,845 of NC_083699.1, forward strand.
TTCTTCCAGAAGTTTTATAATTTTGCCTTTTACATTGAACTTTATTTTGTATCTCAAATTGAATTTTTATATATAAAATGAAATAGAATTGTTCTGTTTTTTTGTTTCTTTCTTTCTCATATAGAAATCCAAGTGTTAAAAAGACTTTTCTTATTCACTGGCTTGGTTAAACATCAGTTTACCAAACAAGCCTTCTATTTTATTAAGATCACTCCTTCCTGTATTGACAATATACCATGGGAAATGCAGGAAAGAAAGAGTTAACTGTTAAAAAAACTATTGAAATAATTCAAGTAATAGGCTTGAACAACAGTGGCAGCAGGTCTAATTTTAGACTTGTTCTGAAGGTAAACTGGTTTATGAGAGAAGAAGAGACATCAAGGAAGTCTGTAAGTTTTCTGGCTTAAAAAACTAATAGAAAGATGGAGAGACAGAGTTGCTATTTACTAAAATGAGGAAGACTATTCAGATAACCTTGACTGGCAGTATCTGGAGATAACATATATGTGTATTTGGTCTCCAAGTGGAGACACTTAAAGATGTGAACAGTAGTCAAAACAAGATAGTAATCTATTTTTTGTTTGTTTGTTTTGGTTTTTGGTTTGTTTGTTTGTTTTTGGAAGCTATTTGTGATTTGGCTGTTAAATAATGTTTTAAAAACATTTTCTCAGAAGTCTTCAAGGAAATCTAGATTCCTATGTTCAACAGCCTGCTAGACATTTTTACCTGGAATGTACTTAAGTATCCCAAGACCTCTATGTTTAAAATGAGACTTGATACCTCATTCCATCCTTGTTCTCCACAATTTTTTTCATGGTTGGATGGTGTTCAAGTCAATCAAAAACTGAAGTCATTCCAGATGCTTCCGTCTCTCTTACCATTATATGTAAGTCATCATGCACCAATCCCTAGCAAACTTTATATTTAAAATATGCACTAAAAATAACCTTTCAGTTATATCTTTTTTTCTCACTCTTGCCTAAGAATTTTTGAAACCACATTCATAAAAAATCCTTTAAATTTGGTTTTATTCATTAAGAAAATCTGGTTCCCTTGAGGAATAGTAGTGGGCTTCTCTGGTGGCTCAGAAGGTAGAGAAACTGCCTGCAATGCAGGAGTCCCAGGTTCAATTGCTGGTTGGGAAGATCCCCTAGAGAAGGAAATGGCTACCCATTTCAGCATTCTTGCCTGGAGAATTCCATGGACAAAGGAGCCTGGTGGGCTACAGTCCATGGGATCGCAAAGAGTTGGCATTGGGTGGCCTTAGTTAGAATCAGACCTCTATTAGAATCAGTGTTCTACCTCTTGCAAGCTGTATGACCAACCAAATTAGAAACCATTTCTGTAAAATGAAGACAACATTGATAATGACCTCATAGGATCATTGCCTAGATTAGTCTATAAGTATGAAGAGCTCAGCTCTTGGCATTGGGCATTCCATGGATGCTATCTCTTTAGCACTTATTTTCATTATTTTTAACCATGAAACACCACCGCCTCTCCTTAGATTCAGCGTCACCATCTCCCACTTGTAATGCTCATTACACTGTCCTCCTAACTGCCTCCTTGAACCAGGTGGCAAACTCTGTCAGGGATAGTTTTTTTCCCCTCTAAAATGAGAACCTGTTCAATTGATCCTACTAGATAAAAATCCTACAGTGACTCCAACATTGCTTATATGATAAGTTCCAAAACACAGAGTGTTATTGGTCACATTATGTTGCTGTTTTCCTCTCTTTCCAGTCCTTCCTTCATCCTCTTCCAGTCTCGTTTCCTGTTACTTCCTCCCACACTCACGTTGCACTGCTCCATTCAGGGACTTACAAATGCCTCTTCATCCTCCTTATTCTAACAAACTGCTGTCTCTTCTGCAAGATTCTGTAAGTTTTTTTTCTGTTTGGATAATGTAACGAACCAACTTGGGCATACTTTCCTTCATGTGTCCCTTTTTTGTGGCCTTCATATGACTGCCACAGCATAACACGATGAAGTCCTTATCTTAAGAGCTGGCACCAGTGTTTGCTTTTGCACATGACCCTTATTTGGGGGAAAGACATTAGGCAGCTGTCCTCAGTAGAAGGAACAATAATGAGTGTCTACATGTCAATAGGATCCCAAGCAACAAAGAGCATTAAAACTTCTCTGCTGAGAAACTGACTTTTATTTGAAATTGGGTTCTGAGTAAAAAGAGCCAGTGTGTGCTTAGGGACTTTAAGGGTAATGAATTAGTAGACTAGCACTTTTATAGGGGAGGCTGAAGGTCATTTGAGAACATATGTGCTAAATGTTCAATGTGAAGTTGTTTGCATTTCTTGAACCTCTTTTTTGCCTCCTCCTTACATCTTCAAGAAGTTGCTACTTTGCTGTCTTGTATACATGTATGTATGTGGGGGTGGGTGGAAGTTTGAGAACAATCAAGGAAGGACTGATTTTCATACCAGAGACAATTCCGTGTAAATCAGAGACAACATATACAGAAAGAGAAGTTCAAATACAGAGGTAGGGGATGCTGGGGGAGGGCTTCAGGTTCACTTTATTTAGAGCTCAGAGCATATGAAGGCTCTTGATGGTAGAGCCTTCTTACAATGGTATCTATCCCTATTCATCCCTCTCATTACTCTTCAGTTAACGAGATCTCTCACATACAATGCTCAACCTCAATATCCCTTCCTTAGGAAAGCTGGTCCCGGTCCCTGGGGCTAGGTTAAATCCCTTACTTCCATGATTTCTCAGCATTTTGTATTACAATGCTAATACAAATACAATTTCCTCCCTGGTAACTTGGTCAGTCAGAATCTGCCAGCAATGCAGGAGATTGATGTTAGATCCTGGATGGTGAAGATTCCTTAGAGAAGGAAATGGCTACTCACACCAGTCTTCTTGCCTGGAAAATCCCACAGACAGAAGAGCCCAGCGGGCTACAGTCCATAGGGTCACAAGAGTTGGACACGACTTAGCAAATAAACCACCACCAATACAATACATGTTCCCAACCTAGGGTAATATCCCTCCCAGGGCCATTTGACATTTGGGAACCATTGGGAGAGAGGAGTACAACTGGCATCTAGTGGGAGTAGAGACCACAGATGCTGCTAAACATTCTATAATACACAAAGAACTTTTCCTCTTAGAATGTTAATAGTGTTGAAGTTGTGAAACCCTGGTGTAGAGTCTATAATTATATTTGTTAAGATATAATGATTTGTTTTCTGTCTTCCCCTCTAAACTATACCACTCATAAGGAAATATTGGGTTTATTTTGTTTAGTAACAGATTTTCACACCCCAGGCTATTGCTTGGTACATAGAAGATGTTCAATTAAAAGTTAATGATACTGATATATTTATTGTGAATATTATTTGTGTCTGTTCTCCATCAGACTGCACTCTCTCTGAGGGGAGACCAAGTATGTTTCTTTCAGTGAGGCAACAGCATGAAGCACAGTGCCTGACACATGATTGATGGGGCATAATTTCTTTTTTTCAGTAAATGAAAAATTTTACTTATAATCTATAGTTTTCAAGATGGTAAAATGCAAGGTTAACACATACTCTCTTCTCTTGCAAAACTGTCTTGAAACCCAACTTTTTTCTACATTCTTAGGCCAAGAAAATAGCCCCCAGGAATAATTTGTCTGTAGGGATAATTAGACCAAGACTAAAACATTTTGTTTTAATGCAGGAAAAAAAAAAGTTTTACTTCTCTATAAAATAATTGCCTTCAACCTGATCATTTAAGTGTAAACAATAGAAGGAAATGGTATTTTAAAGTCAGAGAAGGAAGCTGCCTTTCTCCATGATCTTTTGCACATTAGGAATTCATAATCTAGCAGGAAAAGTAGACATATAAATGAATAATCATACTACCTTGAGAAAGAGAAAGGACTATGTTGGTGTGCCGTCATTGTCTAGAATACTGTCTAGTTCACAGTAGTTATCTGCTACATGAATTTAAAAGGACCTACTATAAGGCTGACAATAATGAGGTCTGATAAACAGCCACTTTCACTTTACTACTAATGAGTTGAAACTTAATGTGTATAAGCTTTGTGTGTGTGTGTCTATACATAACAGTTCTATTAGGTCTTTCATAAAGCACTTGGCTATGTTCATTGAGGGATTAAGCGATCTCCATGTAATAATATTTTGATGAGGCTCATTCTGGACTTTGGGAAAGAAAGACAATGAAGGGGAAGAAACCTTCTTTCATTGGTTTTGTCCCAGTGCATAGGTAAACACCACTTTATATCTAAACTCGACCAGCTCTCATTTCCAGATCCTGTCTTATGGGGCTTCAACTCCATCCATTTCCTCCTTGTGAAATTAATTTCCCCTCTCATCACCTATCTTGAAAGTGAAAGTATTAGTCACTCAGTCATGCCCAACTCTTTGCAACCTCATGGACTATATAGCCCACCAGGCTCCTCTGTCCATAGAATTCCCCAGGCAAGAATACTGGAGTGGGTTGACATTCCCTTCTCCAGGGGATCTTCCCGACCCAGGGATCAAACCCAGGTCTCCTGCATTTCAAGCAGATTCTTTACCATCTGAGCCACCAGGGAAGCCCTCCTCACCTATATTACTTGCCTCTAAATGCCCAACTCAAAAGCTCTTTCTACAATGAATCCCAGTGGATCTCACCCTCCTTGAACCAGCACTATCTTTTTGGTTGCACTCATGGAACTTGATAACAGCTTTTTTGAATCCCATGGTCTAAGCATGTGTCCATCCTATCTATTCAGGTGGAAGGAACTCTTAGTGGTTCAAGAGGCATGAGATTTGAGGCATGTAGACTTGCAGTCTTAGTATTGGCTATTTATCCTTTGGAAAAGTCTATAGTTTAATTAATATTCATTTTTATCATCTGTAAAATGGAGATAACATTGTGGGTTAAATCATATAGCATCTATAGAAATATATTAGATGTTCAATAAACCTCACTGCTCTACCATATGCTTTCACTAGATTATAAACTCCCAGTTTCTTCTTATTAGTCTTGAATAGCATATAACAAAGTATATGCACAATATTTGTAAAAAAAACTTAGTTTTACAACAGCTGTAGATTTATGGAACAATTTTTAAGATGGTATAGAAAGTTCTCATTGACCTTGCATTAAGTTTCCCACTTCAGTTTCACTATACATCTAAAGTGGTTTGAAAATTGCTAATCTATCCCTCCATGGAAAGCAGTTTTATCAACTTCCAAAGTTACTTGGATCATCACCTTTTCCCCCACCCTCATAAATGGCTTCATATATTTATGATATAATTAATTTGTTTTGTATTTCACATTCTTTATTCCATCTGAGATCCTTGACCTCATAGATTTTTTTTTAATTTGTATGGATTAAGTTAGTTCATGTTTTGTGCTTAAAAGTTCTATGAGTTTTAACAGATTAATGGTGTCATATGTCCGTTATTACTATATCATATAGAAGAAAACCCATGCTTCACCTATTCACTGCCCCCCACCCAGACTTGGAATCCCTGGAAACTATTGATCTTTTTAGCATCTCTATAGTTTTGTATTTTCCAGAATGTCATATAATTGGAATCATACAATATGTAGCCTTTCAGACAAGCTTATTTCACATAGCAATAGACATTTAAGATCCATCCATGTCTTTTTATCACTCGATCACTCATTTCTTTTTATTGCTGAATAATATTCCATGATATGGCTTTCTTTATTCACTTACGAAGACAGATGTTGTTTCCAATTCTGGCACAGTTGTTTTTGTTTTGTTTTGTTTTTGTTTTTGTTTTTTTCATCAGTGAAATAATGGAATATGGGAGTGAACAAAATGATATCTTCAGCCTTGAAGATTTAGAACAGGGAAATAATCTAAGGCCTTTCACTTCTTTCAACCTCAACTTCTCTTCTGCCTCTTTCTTCCTTGCCAACACCCTGCCTACTTAACTGGAAATGTAATTCCAACTGCTTATCACTGAGGAGTGTAGCTTTTGAAGCAAAAAGAAAATTCTGTGAATTTATTATACATAGCATAGCATTAATCCGAAATCTAAAACTAGAGAACACTGTATCATTATACTCTTTTCCTTAAAGAATATTATGAATAAGGCCCTTTAGACATAAAAGAGAAAAACCAAACATACAGCCATCAGAAATAATTGAAAAAGTTTATAACTACTGTATTTTAATTCAGATGCTATAAAGTTTCCCATTTCTGGACTTTCATGGACCAAGACTTTAAGGTATGAAAGTTATAGGTACTCAGGAGACAAAATACCTAGAGATGATAACTATATGTCAGCATTTATTTGCATTTGCTATTCCTTTTTAAAGAAATTCTGTGCTTAAGGAGCCTCAGAACCTCTCCAGATTGGAATCCTACACCCTTTGTATCTTGGAAGCAGCATTTGTATTGGGGAACCATCTCTGAAGCAGGAAAGAAAACACACCATTCTCACTGAAGCATGCCAATTCCAAGGCTGATTCACTTTCCAAATTGAGTTGTTTTGCCTTTCTTAACTTTCCTTTGAATCCGTTTCCAAGCTATAATCTGTAGACAACTGTTCGCCCACATACCTGTGGTTAGGGCACTGTGAGACAGCTTCGCCTTTATTCCGTCCTAAATGTAAAAATTACTTTAATGCAGCACTGAAGTAAAAATGCCGTAAGCACTCCAGAAAATAAAAGCCAGAAATTTCTAACTTAATGATCCTGCGAAAGAAAACTCTCAGCTTCATTGTGTATCCTGTGCATATTACAATGAACATTTGACACAAAGCTGAAAGATAAATGAGATAAACCACTTTCATTGTACTACTTATGATGGAGGGCTAGAAAAACCTATGAAGGGCAAGTCAGGGTCTTAGCCTTTCCTGTGTTTTGCTCTTGTGTATCTCTCTGGGCAGGGAGTGCTTAAGTTGGATTTCTGAGATGAGTGCAGCAAGAGGTCAGATACCTGTGCTCAAGTGTACAACCTTGTTGAATATGGTATTTTTAGTCATGTAAACTGTCAACCTGCTTTTGCACTAAAATGGTTTAATGTTTAATTTGTTTTTAATTGTGGAGGGGCCTTTTGTTTAATCAATAATTATTTATTGAATGCTTACTTTGGTCATGGGATGCTGGTAAATTCTGAAATGATACCAAAATTCTAAGGAGAAGGTCAGAAATGTTATCTACTTTGAGAAAACAAACTTAGTCTCACGCACTGTTAACAATAAGACAGGATGTTGTCAAGTGCCTGATCGGTAGTGGTACAGACCAGTTGCTCCCAGCAAAGATGCACTGGTAAGCTTGCATGAGAAAAGCAACAGGGTCTCATGGACCTCTCGGGATAGTCAGAGTGCCATGAGAGTCAGAACAAAAGAGGAGCATAGAATCAGCATAAAATTAAAGAAGACATCGAAAGAAAGGCAACTAAACCTAATTATCAATTAGCTTTTGCTGCCTAACAATCCCCACCAAAACTTAGTGGTTTAAAATAACCAATATTTATTTAGTCCATGATTTTGTAGGTGGCCAAATAGTTGTTCTAGTCCAGGCAGGTTTTACTGATTTCTACAGGTTCTCCTATGCAGTGTGGGTGGCTGGGGAGCTGGCTAAAGAAGGAAGGCCTTATTTCCATCTCTGGTGATTTTCCACTCTAAACTAGCATGCTCCTCTGTCATGCTGGCTTAGGGTTATCAACATGGGGTTCTCAAGGTTCCAAGTGCAAGAAGAATGGGCAAGTGAACTATGCAAGTCAACTTCTCAAGTCACTGCTTGAGTCGTATTTCCTCCTGCCTCATTGGCCAAAGCTAGTCACAAGACAAAGTAGAAAAATAGATGCCATATTTTGATTGGAGGAAGAGCAGATTCACATTACAAAGTGGTATTCATGTGAGGATGGGAAGTCTAACAGACTTTTTTTTTTCTTCCCAATATGTCGCAGTATGTAAAGAAATGAACAAAGATGTAGCTTCAGTGGAGTAGTGAAAAGGAGTGAAGAAATACTGTTGCCACTGGAAGTATTTTGCCAGCAGGAAAGAGAGATGTCTAATTTAGTATTTTATGAATATTAATCTAAAAACTAGGTTGAGGATAGTTTAAAAGAAAGCCAATCTAGAGAAACATTAGGTGTTATGAAAGCAGCTAGCAGTATCTGGCACCTAGCAGGTGCTCACTAAATAATTCCTGCATCGTAATCTGAATCCAGATGTAAAGTAACAAGAACATGTACTATGATAATGATATGAATGTAATGAAAGTGCCAGATGTGGGAAGTAATTTAGGATGAATTATTAGCACCCCTTGATTAGGGGTTTAGGAGAGATAAGTAGAAGGAAATTAAAAAGATAGCTTCAGGGTTTTAATCCTTGAGGGGAGGAAGACTGATAGTACATTAACAGTTTCAGAGAAGGAAGGATTCACTAGAATAAGGTTTATTTGTTGTTGTTGTTTAGTCACTAAGTTGTGTCTGACTCTTTGTGACCCCCACACCCCCCCCCCATGGACTGTAGCCCACCAGGCTCCTCTATCCATGGAGTTTCCCAGACAAGAATACTGGAATGGATTGTCATTTTCTTCTCCAGGAGATCTTTCCAGCCCAAGGATCAAACCCACGTCTCTTACCTTTCCTGCATTGGCAGGTGGATTCTTTATTTAGACACATTAAATTTTGTTGGATGGCAGCATGCCCCATTGATCATGTTCAATAGGGCATTGAAAAGGTGGGATGCATGAGACAAGTGCTCGGGCCTGGTGCACTGGGAAGACCCAGAGGAATCGGGTGGAGAGGGAGGTGGGAGGGGGGATCGGGATGGGGAATACGTGTAAATCTATTGCTGATTCATGTCAATGTATGACAAAACCCACTGAAAAAATAAATTAATTAATTAATTAATTTAAAAAAAAAAGAAAATATGGGCACAAAGCTTGAGAAAAGGTCAAGAATATATGAACAAACTGACATTCTTATTCTTCTACAAAGAGATGATCAGGAAATGTGATAATTAAATGAAGTATCTGAGACAGAGTATAGAGTGAAAAACAGAAGGTAGAGATTTGAACCTTAAAGCATGACCACTGGAGGAAAAGAAGAGAATAGAAATCAGAAAAGGATTATTAAAAAATAAATAAAAAGCAGACTAAAGAGTGATCACAGGACTGGGGAGTGGAGGTGGACAATGCCATAGAATGTCTGAGAAGCTGAAATAGGAAAATGTTTCCAAAAAAAAAATTTTTTTTTTTTAAATCAGGAATATTAGAAAAGAGAGATCAAATTTTGTTGTCTTGTACAACTAACCAACAAAAGAGGTTGGCATGAGGTTGTTGTCAGTGCAAAGTCACAGCCTGGAAAGACAACTGAAGTCAAATTCCCAGTTTCAAGATAGCTCCCCTAGATCAAGAGGAGGATCTAAATACCAAATTCTGTTTCTGCCTATCAACCAAGCTCACCATTTGCCCCACTTGAAACACAACAAATGGTGATGATGTTGTACCGATCTTATGCACATGTACCAATGTTGCCCCAAGGTCTATACCCAGGAGTAAACTTTCTATGTATGAGAATCTTCAGCTTTGCCAAACCGTTCTATAAATTGGTTTTCCCAATGTACACTCAGAAAAAAAAGTAAAGAAACAAAGCAACTGAACATGAAGAGAAGAAGATTCTCTGACCTGGGCAGATACATGGATAGAGTCAATATTTTCTCATTCATTTTTTCTTCTCCTTTGGTGCTGTTTAAAATAAAATATGTATTTCACAGGGAGATCAAGGCAAGGGACTCGGTGCCTGGAGGGAAGGTGTACAGGAGATTCTGGGGAGTTTTGTCTTGAAAGAAAGTAGACTAAGTCCTCTGAAAGAGAGCTCATGTTGGAGAGAAGTTGGAAAAATCAAATTTGGGTCTTGAAATGCCAGATTATATAGTTTGGATATTGTCCCTGGGCTATAAAGAAATCTGAGGTAGAAGAGCATTTTTAGAAGAATTCAAAGTGAAAGTAAGCAGTTAGGGGATGCTTTCAGGCAGAATACTCACTTTTTTTTTTTTTTTTAATTTTAAGAGTTATGTACATGTAAAACAACATAAACTCATCTGATCAATTTAGCCAAGGTAAATATTCTGAGATGAAGCAAATGTGTGATAAGCCCTTCATATTTATTTTACAATTTATTTCTGGATTCCTAGAGACATTTTGTAAATTGAGTACTTTTCACATGAATCCCTATTTTTCATCCTTGTAAGAAAACATAAGTATGAATGCAATATGAAACTTAACAGTATTAAAAATGAATTTACAGTGATCAATGCCAAGCATATTGTCCTGGTTTATTCTTAGTCTTCTACTTCAAATTAAATGATGTTAAGTTAAGACTGTCATAATCTTGTTGACTTGTTTAATTTGAGAAACAGAGTTGTCGTTGAATTGATGTAAATGAATCAATGGCTAATCAGTTTAAATAACAATCATTACTGAACATATTTATGGGAACTTAATTACTGTACAGTAGTACCATGTCAAGTGTGAAAAAGCATTAAAATATGCTAGGATATGTCAACAGGCAATGTCAGAAAGTGCAATGGACTATGAACCCATTAAAGTTTTATATTTTTAAGCACTTTTACTTGGACACATCATCAAATCTCAGTGATAACTTGCAAAATATGCAAATTAGTAATATTGCACTTCTGAGCAAGCCATGACATATTCCTGGCCTATTTGTACATTCACTGTACTTAATACAATTCACCATCAGGGTTGCTATTGTTGAGTACAGATGCCCAAAGTCTTTCAACTAAAATTCTGGTGATGATCTAGGCAAATGGTGAAAACTGCACTGTCTGTTTAAGCAATTTCATCTAGATCTATCTTATTTCCTTGCAATATCTTGTACTTTATAATCTAGCTCATTTTATTGGACAAACCTGCCTTAGAAAACATGCATGAGACAATGGAAAAGCAAATGTTCATGCAAAGGTTCTGGAGTGTGTAGCGTGACAGGAAAGACTGGGTCTGAATTAGAAGCTGGCGTGGGGGAGGTCTGTGAACAATGATGGGAAGAAGAAAATGCCTATAGAGATCTCAGAGTAATGCAAGGAGAAATATGCCTACTGGAATTCTGAAATCAGTTTAGAAACAGAGATCAGAAACATACCGATGGTAGGAAAACAACACTTACTTGGAGATGTTTTTACAGCTGTCAGTTCTATCTATCTCCCTCATTATGCCTCAGAATCAGATACACACATGCCGCACACTGTGAGCACGTGTGTGCATGCACACGCACACGCACACACACACACACTCTTGCCTTTCATGGTTAAAAATGATCAAATCAATATTGCTGCTAACCTTATCTTTTCACTACCCCTCATCCCAAATTCTTCTGCTTAGCTTTTATTAAAAACTCTATTTCAAAAGTCAGATCATCAGTTAGAAAGGAAATATTATTTTGCTGTCAAGTGGAACACTTTGTCTTCTATTTTGAATCAAAGGTGAAATAGAAAGTAAACTATTATGACTGTTTTTCTAAGGCATTTTTTTTTTCCGACAGTCTCTAATAAGTACACTTGTGTCTTGAGGGCTTTTGTTTTGCATCTGCTCTCTCCATAGTTTCTGTAAGAGATGTGATATTTCCATACATTTCCACCTTAATTAAAATGGTGCTTGGAAAATGGGAGGAGAAAAGATAAGGCAAGAATAGTTTGTTTTAGTGAGAGAATACATTTAAAAACAGACAAATTGACTTGACAGGAGAGGCAAAAATCAGAACACGTGGTGATTGGGAAAGTCAGAAGGAAATAGAATCCAAAGGTATGCAAGCTTTGACCAAAAATTATAGGACAACTGACTGATAACAGGTTTTCTGTTTTCAAGTCTCAGCTGCTCCTACATTCACTCAGAAGTTTCATATCCTTTTATATTCCCCTTGGGAAAAAGAAGAGCCTCTTGATGGACTGATTGCTGTGACAATTGCACCCTTAATACAAAGCTCTTCTTTCCCAAATTCCAATCTGCCAGGACCAGGGAGATGCAAATGTTTGGAGATTACTGGCTCACAAAGTTATATTCGCTCAGCCTCCTTAAAAAAAATGGAAATTTAGCATCATCTCATCTGTGGACTCATTTTTTGAGAAGAGAGAGAGAATTCTGGGTCTGTGTACTCATATGATCTATAGCCAAAGAGTTTAGCTTATCAAGTGTTCCCTCCTCAACTCAAGCATTTCTAAGAATCAGGCTTACCATAGCACTGTAGAGATGAGGAAGTATTAGTCAATTCTACTAAATACTTGCTTCCCCAGTGGCTAATTAGTAGGTTAAGAAAAAAAAAAAAAATCCACCTGAAATGCATGAGACCTGAGTTTGATCCCTGGATTTGGGAAGATCCCCTGGAAAAGGAAATGGCAACCAACTCCAGTATTCTTGCCTTAGAAATCCCATGGATAGAGGAGCATGACGGGCCACAGTCCATGGGGTCACAAAAGAGTCAGAAACGACTGAGTGACTAAACAATAACAACAAAGCTACCTACCAAAAAAAAAAAAAAAAAACCGGGGGGGAAGGAGTCATGAGAGAGTGCATTCACACCAAGCTGGCATTGCTCGGAATCTTGGCTGAAGAGTTAATGGACAGTCACAAAAATAATGATTTTTTACATCTACAAAATATTCTCCCATCAAGTATACACAATGATATCCTAATGAATATTACTGTTAAAATATGTGATCAGATAAATGAAGAAAAAAGATAAACTCTCTGCTAAGTTCAAAGAAAATGTACTCTAGAGACTGGAGGATATTATAAGTAATACTTCTTCCAATATTTTATAGGCAAAGTGAAGGAAGAGTTGAAGCAGCTAGATATTGAAAGTTGTTGATGAAAAAGTTCTGAATTATCCATGCTAACTCTCTAATAAATCATATTCCCTAGAAAGTCAGTCTCTTCTTCCTTCTGCTGCTGCTGCTGCTGCTGCTGCTAAGTCACTTCAGTCGTGTCTGACTCTGTGCGACCCCATAGACGGCAGCCCACCAGGCTCCTCCGTTCCTGGGATTCTCCAGGCAAGAACAGTGGAGTGGGTTGCCATTTCCTTCTCCAGCGCATGAAAGTGAAAAGTGAAAGTGAAGTCACTCAGTCCTGTCCGTGTCCGACTCTTAGCGACCTCATGGACTGCAGCCTACCAGGCTCCTCCATCCATGGGATTTTCCAGGCAAGAGTACTGGAGTGGGGTGCCATTGCCTTCTCCACTTCTTCCTTCTACTTTCCCCTAAAGATCTGATTCTTGTATTTTGTCCCTTTAATAAAATAAGAGTCCAAACCAAAGGGAAACAACTGACCTTAAAAATTTCAAGCTTGGAATCAGTCTCCACTGAAAGGAGCTACTGCTGTCTCTCAGCCCAAAAGTAGAAAACCAAATCCATACGGGCTCATTAAAATCTTAGACTCCATCAGGCCCATCTGTAATGATGACAAGTGGTAATCAATGTGATTGCAGTATGTGCTTAATGCTTTCATATTTTCACACATGCATACATGTAGAATGGTTTGGAGAGATTGGAAATATTTCAGGATTGTTTTATCACTTAAGATTTCAGGCTGTATCATGGTTTCTGTGACATGATATAATTGAAATGGGTGATGATCTAGGTAAGAAAGGAGAAGCTGCTACCGTGACTTTTTCCCCCATTGTGGGCTTTTTGGGTTTCAGCAGCCCAACACTCTAAGTCCCCAATGTGATATCCAAAGATGTTGAACATAAGCCAAACCACTATCTAGTGTTAATACCCAGAGATGATACAACCAGCACATGTTTCCTTCTGGGAAGACTCTGAGGATCCCAATTACTCTGAATCAAGAGAAAAGTCAGTCAGGCTTGAAGTAAGGGGCTTGCATTTAAAATCAGCAGAGAGGGGAAAGTGTGATGAACGGATGAAGTTTCTTGGCTTGTCAGAGCTGCTGAAAACTATTACTGTCAAACTTACCTCCTTTCTCCTGCCCCTCCTTCTCCTCAACAGTATTGATAGGAAATGCAATCAGATCCATTCTTCCTCATCTTCCTGCAAGAGCATGAGGTTGCTTACTGACATTCTCTAAATTTCCATCTGAGAAGTTGTTTTTCAGGACTGAATTCTGAAGAATCCCCTACATCCCTCCTTATTCAGAAGTAAAACCCAGGAGGAGCTTCTTGGGGAGGGGGAAAGGAATGTCTATAGCTGTGTTTGCTGCTAAAGCACTCAATGAAAGATTGCAGATGCCACATCCTCTTTAATTGAGTTTCAGCTTCTTTCACACAGGGGAGTCCAGTTGTCACAAGGGAATTATAAACAGACACATTGCCCTTCATGGCTATGGAGACCAGTGTAGTGGAGGATGAGAGGAGCATTATTCATGGAGATTGCCCGTGCCTCCTTAGATGGGGTCAGATGGCAGGAGTCCTTGAGCAAAGCAGCGAGACATTGGAGCTGTGCTTCCAGGATGAACTTGAGAGTCTAGTTAGCCAATTACTACTCATTCTTTAAACATTTGCTCCCCTAGTGTTTACAGTAAAAAACTGTATAGGCTTTCTGAAAAAGTAATTTCTTCCCTGGCTTCTAAGACCAGCTGTCTATCTGTATCTTTAATATACATTACTATCTTGGTCAAGTATCTTTGTTATAGATTATGGTCTGTGCTTTTATTTATTTTTTTCAATTTTAGCTTTGTTAAAAAAAAAAAAACACATGACATAGAATTTATAGCTTTAACCATTTTAAGTGTACAAATCAATAGTAGTGTTAAATATATTCACATTGTTGTGCAACATATCTACAGAACTTTTTCATCTTGCAAAATGAAACACTGTAACACTGAACAACTCTTCATTTCCTCCAGCCTCCAGCCCCTAGCCACCTCCATTCTATTTTCTGTCCTATGTGTTTGACTACTTTAAGTACCTTAGATAAGTGGAATTATACAGTGTTTTGCCTATCTTTGTGTTTTTATTCAAATAGTTGATATGTAGTTAACACTGGCTTAGAATTAATTCCAATAAATTGAGTTACTCTGTTCTTGCAATTACAGTAAGTCCTGAGGAGAAAGTTTCAGCCCTCATGATGCTTGCAATCTAGTGGAAGAAACACATTTGAACAGTCACTACAATGCAATGTAACAGAGACCATAATAGAGATATGTGTGGAATATTTCTTCAATGAATCATCTTGTTTTCACCAAAATACGTTCCTCTATATTGCGAGATCAGAAAATTTCTTTTGCATTTCCATACCATCATCACAGTTCTTATTTCCTAAAAACCAAGGTCATATTTAAATCTATTAAAAATCCAAGGCCACTTTTAACTTCCCAAATGTTGTGCACTGATTTATAGTACCTAAAGTCATAGATTTGTCACTTTTTATTTTTGGAGAATCACAGTGAAAAGTACTCCCATACACACACACACACACACACGCAGACACATTTTTTTCCTTCCTTTCTCCATCAGCTCTGTAGTTCTCTATTATATTTGATGTTGTATGAGCATTCTTTTTCATCCTCCTAAGATTTCATGTCTTCTGCCCAGCATTCTTCCCCACTCTGTGATATGTACTGCATACTTTCTAGAAATCCATAGTTTTTGGCATTAAAAGCCATCATTTGGCATGTTTTCATTTGAGACACTGCAGCGTTATCTTCACTTTGAATATCTACATGCAAAAATCTCTTCCAAAGCCATAATCTTTAAATTTAGATGAAAATTCCACTTGCATCCATAATTTCTACTCAATCTTTAAAGTCATAGAATTGAGGTTCATGAAGGGAACCTAAGTACTATTAACATCAACGCTCTTCTTTTGACAATAACAAAAATGAAGCCTGGCAGTAGGAAATGACGTGTCCAAGGTGAAAGTCGCTGCAGATACGTTCCAGGGCTCCTCTGGCTCAACCGTTTGTTCTCACTTGAATCAACAAAGTGGGTGGCAAATGGTGGGTTTGATGAGTCTTGGGAGGCACAGCATCACCCTTGGAGAAGTGCTCTGGGAAAATAATGAAGTCTTCAATCAGCCCTGTCAACCTACATAAAGATACTTCTGTAAGTGACTATGCTCACGTCTTTCTTCTAAGGTCTGTGATAAGGTGTCTTGAATTTATTAGTGCCTATAATTCCTCCTGAATAAAATGTGGCTCATGGGATGTAGTTGCTTCTTCAGCTTCTGTGGGAAAAGACAGGATGACTTTATTTTAAGAAATACAGATTTTTTTTTCTCCCTATTTTCTGTGTCATATCCGTCTTCTAAATCTCCGATTTGTTTATTCATTCCACAAGAGATTGTTGAGTTTCTAATGCATTCTGACCATTTTCTTTGGCACTGGGCATAAAAGAGTAAATAAGATAGAATTTGTCTCTGCCTTCATGTCTGTTCAGCAAGACTGTTTGTGTTTTCCCTCTGTATTATTTCTACTAGGATACCTTAAAGATACTTTGCTTGTAGAGAAATACTCTTTTTTTTTTTTTTTTTTAGTATGCCTATGCATTATTAGGACATCTCATGAAAGTAAACTATTGTGATAGAGACCCTCTCAGGTACTGAAATGACAAGTTTCTTGTCCATTCTCTGAGGTTCCATATAGAACTAAAGTTCTCTACCCTTAATATACCAGTGTGAATTTCAAGGGTCAACTATTTATTTCCTTTTTCCCCTGGTCCCGTTCACTTGTGGGTGCTTATGCATTCAGCACTCCATAAGTTAGTTACATAGTCTGCAGATATTAACATATCTAACAAAACTTAAACCATGCCTAGAACTTAGTAAATGTTCAATAAATATTGCATATAAGTGAAAGGAAAAATGAATGAATGAGCTTCAGAAATATACTGATTCTGTGCTGGCTGGTCATTTCCTTCCTCATTCCTAGAACTGACATTAACCTAAAAAGCTTAGAAATTAGCATTAATTTGCACAAACCTTGCTTTAGTTATAGCCTTGTTAAGGAAAAATCATTTTATGTAGACTTTCCTACAACATTCAGTAATGTTTTCCCACATCCTGCTGCTTCCTTTACTCGGCCTCTTTTCCTGGAGGTAGTTGTCATACTGAACACATGACCCACCTGAAGGAGCCCACCTGGAGTCATCTTAGCAAGGCTTTCTCTGGGACAGGGGTTGGAATTAGCAAGGCAGGTCTTCTTGTATAGCTATTACACTATCTAGTATATATTCCCATTGTTTGCTTTATTTCTTTGCCTGGGTGATGGCTTATTTTTAAAAAGACACAAGGCAGTAAATAAAAAATGCAATGAATTAATTTTTTTTCATTTAGTAATTACTGCACTGCACCAAACAGAGCTGGATCTGAGTGAACGTTGACATCTAATTTTCAGGTTTTGAATTGCTTGGAGAAAAGCAGATCTCTGTTTTTATCTGCTAACTTTTCACTGTGAGCTAATTATGCAGAACAGAGTATGTTCCTGGGCAATGTTTAACACAGGCAGGTCATAACTAGACAGAAAGTGGACCCTTGCTTTTAGGACAGGAATAATTAAAGATTCATAATTTTGGAGGAACAGCAGTGATGTCACTTAATAGACAGACACGGGGAATTGCATGCTTAAAAGGCATGTGTTTTACCATTTTAGATCATTCATAAACTGTAAACATAATTTGGAAGGAAAGCCTCTTTTCTGTAGTTCTTTGTCCCTATCTCCATTAGCAAGATTGTGTTATATGGGTATTTTGTTTATTTTCCTCATTTGCCAATGTATGTATGTATGTATTTCAATAGGTTGTTTCCCTCAGGTTCAAAATGAACCGTGAAATTGGAAAAATGGGAATTTAATGCAAAGTAGCACAGAATTGGAATTTTAGGGGTGTAAAGGAGTTTAAAGTCATATTTTAACTCCATTTTAAAAATACATTGCAAATAGTTATCATCCCTCAGTGATGATACTGCCATCACTGAAGACAACCAGTCATAGTTCAAAGGCCCCTCTCGTTTCAGTGCAGCTGCCTATAAGTTCAACGATTCCCATGACCAAACTCAAGTCTGATCACTGGCAGAATGACTCACATAACTCTGGAAAGTGTTATACTTATGACTGCAGTTTTTATTAGAGTAAACAAATATAATTTAGAACCACCCGAAGGGTGGGAAAAATCTAGGAGGTTTCCAGGTGTGAAGTTTCCCTTGTCCTCAGGGACCTGTTACACTCCCAACATTCGTGCATAGCAGTACATGGAGCACTGCAGTGAGGAAAGTTCACTTGCGCTCTGGTGTTTTTATTAAGGTTTCATTACATAGGCATGATTCATTGAATGATTGCTTATGTAGTTACACTCAGTCTCCAGCCTCCCACCTAGACTCCCCGAGCACCAGCTCTTCAGTCACATTCTGGAGTGGCTAGCCCTCATCATGAGTCACCTTCTTAGCATAAACTATCTAGGGACCCCCTACTTGCCCCTTTGTTAGCATGAACTATCAGATGTGGTTGAAGGGTCACTATCAATAATAAAGACACATCTACCACTTGGGAAATTCCATGGCTTTAGAGCTTGCCTCCTAGGAGCTATGGCAAAGGCTAGATCTCTCTTTAGCTAAGCACAAATACTACACATACACGTGCATAGCCCAGATTGCTGATTTGGTTTAAGGAAGTTCAAAGAAAGAACTGGATATCAAGGGAATATGTCCTGGCTTCTTGTCCAGAATTTTTTTATCTCACTATGCAAAATGTTCACCTAATAGGCAATGTACTTTATAGCTACTGTTACAGTAAAGTATCTTGAAAAATCCAAAGTGTATAGGGAAATAGTGGTAATTATTGATTTTAGACCTGAAGGCATACTATGACCTCCTCCAAGTGAGGGCAGGAGCCTAATAAATCAGGAGAACTCTGTTATTAAAGAGAAAGGGCTCAAGAGTAGAGAGAAAAATTCTATAAAGAATTTAACTCAAAAGGAACAACCCAGGATTGCATTTTTTGTTGTTACTGAAGGTTGGAAAAAAAATAGATGGTGGGGGAAATTAGAGAAGACCATTGCTTTAATGAAACTGGGAAGGTTTTGAACCATAGTTGAAGAGTTACTAAAAAGTAACATATAGTCTACTTATCTAATTATTAATAAAATAATCTACAAATATACTAGAGTTGAACAACTGGATAAAAGACTCCAGAATTAAAGAGGAGGTCAAGAAAAACTCTCTTCATCTTGTGTTTTTGTGCATCTAATGGGTATTTGTAAAAATACATAATAGTAGGATATCTTTTATCTTCTTTCTTGACGTTTGTCTTATTTACAAGTAGGTTACTACACAAGTATATATATCACACACTAAATTTTGTTTAAGGAGAAAAGTATAAAAAGAAAATATGCATGTATCTACTTACTTTTACAAAAGAAATACTGTACACTTAACCCAAATAACTTACATCTACAAGGCAATGGTGAAAAGGAAAAGTTAAAATATTATATAACCTCCTGCTCCTTCTGCCTCTGTAACTCAGCTTGCTCCTTGCAAAGTCTGGATCACGTACGTCACATAGTCTCAGAAAATGGAGACTTACAATACGAGAAACTGGAGCTTATCTCACTCACCCTTGTCCTGCTCTTTGCAACTGCCCAGCCCCTGCAAACCTGCTTAATCACGCCTGTCCATGTAAAGGTCCCCCTCCCCATCTTGACTGCTGTTCCCGTGCGTGCGAAACCCCTAGATTTAAACCAGCCTATTAGCAGCTAGTGTTGCCCACTATAGTCTGTCTATAAAAACCCTGTAGAGCTTAGAGTGTTACTCCTCCGGCCCGCTGGTGTAATAAACCTGAGTTCTCCAACTCTCCGCGTGTGGTGCTTGGTTTCTCAATGACTAGTTTCTGCAACAATGGCAGGACAGCAAGTTAAAAGGGTAGAGAAGGTAACACTTCTCTGAGTACAATTTTTTGTACAGTTTGGGCTTTTGGAAGTTTGTTAATGTTCTAAGTATTCAAAAGTAAAAAATCAGGAAGGAAAGGAAGAAGAAAACTGATAACTAGCTCCAACCAGAAACAATCTCAAGAAGAGAACAGTCACACTTAAAGGAAAAAAACAAAGAACTAATGCAAATATTTTAATATAATTATACACTTACCAAGATATAATTTACATTCAATTTATGTTTTAAGTGTCTACACCTATCTTTTGAAGAGTACCATGATTTCCCTCAATCTAGAGGGGAAAACTGCAAATGATTTCTTAAACTCTTAGATTTAGCAACTCTAAAAGTAATTTGTGTGCATTTCAGGACTGAACAAACCAGTAAATGTCATGTTGATGATAAAAGGGAATATGGCATGAGGGGAGGGAAGAATAAACTTTCTGGGTTAGACTGGAATTGGAGATATCAGTAGAAACATAATTTCCATTGAAAGCACAAGAAGCAATGACACTTTGGGAATGAGCATGCTTAAAATCTAGATGTTGGTTTCTGAATGTCATTCCCTACTAAAAATACTAGGGCTAATTGAATACATGGATAAGTCCAGGTCTAGGGCAGGGATGGTATAAGATAAGCCTGAAACATTGTTGAAGAAGTGCTTTAAAAAAAAGAGAGGAAAAGGAAGCATTTTTAAAGAAAATAGGAGCCAGCTTGAAGGAGCTCCCATTGTATGCATCTGGAATAATTTCACCATCCAAAATTAAGAAGCATAATGTAATATAACACAGTGAATGAAATGGGAATCCATGAATGCATAATTATAAATAATAAGTAAACAAACAATTAAATAAATGGAGAAGAAAGGATGGTTCTTCCTAATTGATGCCAACTGATCACTGTGGAGAGAATAGTGAATTTGGGAAAATATTATTTGCAACCATGAGAGGACAAATTCTTTTAGACAATAATTATCAATGGATACTAAATCTAGAAGAAAAGTTTGAAAAACAGAATATTTGCATAATCTCCAACTGTTTCCCCACAGAATGCTTATTAGTCGCAAGGGGGAAAATAGTTACTGTACAGTGGAAAAAAATGGACAAAACTTTGACTTGGTGATCAAAATTAACATCACTAATGAGTGGCAGTTGGACACGGTGACTTCAGATATGACACCCTAAGAAGGACACATCACTTATGGAGTATGCCAACTGGGCATATATTACTTAAATGGAAATAAAAAGAAAGAGCAGATGCGCCAACTAAATGCAATAAATAACCATGAACTGTTGGATCTTATACTAAAGAGAAATAAAAGAAAAGCTAAAAGGCCATAACTGGGTGATTTAATAAAACTGGAATATATAGGCTATCGATTAGATAAGCGTTGCATTGTTAAATTTTGTGAGTTTGAGATACATATGTATCCACAGTATGCATATATAATATATATGCCAACATTAAGTTAGTTAATGTAATGAGAGAGAAAATGGTGGCAAAGTAATACAAATCATTAAAACTAGGAAAGGGTATACCGAAATTCTCTGTATTTTATAAACTTTTTTAAGTTTGAAATTAATTTTTAAAAATTCTTTTAAGAAGAATAGCCGGGCTAAATTTCTAAAGAATGAGCCTCTAAATTCTTGACAATGGCAAGCTAGGCAGGGAGTTTTTTGTTTTTGTTTTTGGTTTTTGGTTTTTGTTTTTCATTACCTTAAAGATCTCTTTTTAAGTAAACACCTTTGAAATTGTTCTGTTCGTATTAGATCAGCTGCCTTTTGTGGATGCTATGTTTTGATTCCCTCTTATGTTGTAATATCATGTCCCAGTGTGCACTTACACATCTGCTTTCCTTGCATTATTATAATCCAAAGGATCCCCTAGAACAGCACATGTGGGTGTGTGTACAAATGCCTCACAGGCTTGGGTGGGTTCCCAGGTCATTGCTTCCTCGAGGGACCCTTTTCTCTTTCAGTTCTGAATCCAATTTATCACTCAAGGTAAGCAGTCAGATGGCTCTCTCTGCCTCCAAGGGGCGGCCATGTAATAGGAATGGTACTTCCTCTATAGCTGTTGAGGATTAACAATCTTGAATGGCCCAATTACACATTGCCTCACATTTGTAATACCGCCAGCTAAGAGAACTTTAAGGACATCATTTAATTTACTCTCTGAGGACTTTGAGAGGTAGATGAAGGGCATCCTTTTACAGAAAGAACCAATGCCTTGCTCTATTATGTATATTACTCATAGGCCCAAGAAACCTCTCTTCAGAAAAGAAACAGTTCACCTGTTTGACAGCAGTTTTGTTTTGAAAAATCCTTTTAAAGTCATAAAATAGTAATTAAAAGAAAACAAAAGTATTTTTATTATTGTGCATCCATCTCAGGTTACCACTGATGGAATACCCTACAGCATCTATTAGAGTTTTCATATGTACTTATGACTTATATGCTACGTGAGTGTGTGCATGTGTGCACGAGCATGTGTTTATGTTTTAAGTCCCCTGTTCATGATTTTAATGTGATTATTCTTTGAGAAATATGATGAAACTATGGAATATATCATTTTTGTTTTTGGATTTTTCAAAGATTAGATGTTTTCAAATGCTATATCATCATAGAGCTCAGAAGAACTTGAGAAACTTCCACACAGAATCCATTTCCTTCTGGTAGCATGCTTTTTTCATGAAGATTATACTCTTCCTTATTATTCTAGATACTGAAGAAACAGTGGGAACACAGGGTAGAAAGGGAGTCATCACCAATATCAATTAGTACACAGTATTAACAAACTTCACTATTCCTGTATATTCCCTAGAGGTCTCAAATTTTTGATTCTTCATTTTGTTCTTAACTTATTAATAGTGTTGATTTTTCTCTGTGCCCCCTTTGACATCACTTTCTTCTTTCTCCTTTTCTTCAGCTTGATTCAGCTGCCACGCACTTTTTTTTCTCAAACCCTTGGAGTGTTGTTCGAGCCTCTATATCTTCCTATATTTTTCTCTGAATCTGCCTTGCCTCCTTCAGACTAAAGGATGAATCTTTGAAACAAAGAAAGAAATGGCAACCCACTCCAGTATTCTTGCCATGGACAAAGGAGCCCATTGGGCGACAGTCCATGGGGTCACAAAGAGTCAGGCATGACTGAGCACACACACACACACTCTAAGGTCTGGTGTTTCTTCCTCAATTAGCAGTTACTAAATATAACAAGAATGCTGTAATATTGGAGGAACTTTAAGACTTTTATTTCCAAAGTTGTTAAGAGTAGTTATTTTAACAGGGCTTTAACACTGTCATCCTTAAATATTTTTTCCCTGTACATTATGTTGTGAATTCACTTTTTATTTTGTGGCCCCCAATTTTTACATTGAGGTTTATTAAAGGAGCAATTATGAGACATTGTTGGTGCTCAAAGGCAATCTCCTTTTAATGCAGCACACTGGTATAACTGAATGCTAAAGCTCAGGCTCTGGATGTTGGCAAAAACAGCTAGAGAGGCAAAAACAGGTAATACAATTTCCCACTTACTGTCTTCCACGTAACATAACATTGCATATGGCCAACCTCATACTGCAGTCATTCAGGCAAGTTACTGATCTTTCAGTGCTAGAAGCTGAAGTAGTTGTGTCAACCAGTTTGTTACTTCCTTTGACAAATATATACTGAGTGCTTAAATTACGAAGCATTGCTTTAGACATAGGGGATACAGCAGTCAATGAAACACTACTCTCAAGAAGTTTAAATCCCAAAGGAAAAGACAAATAATACAGTGGTGAAGAGACAATGAACAGTGTAGCTTCAGGTAATAATAAATGTTTTGAGGTTAACAGCAAAACCAAGGGGAAGTGTGAGACAGTGAATGAAGTTCCTGAAGAGGTTCATGTGAGACAGTGGGGAATAGTTAGATCAAAGGCCTCTCAGATAAAATACCATTTGAATTGAGTTTTGGCTAATAACGGGAAGATGCCCAAGCCTCTGAGGCATTTGTACACACACCCGTGTGTGCTGGTCTGGGGGCTCCTTTGGATTATAACAATTCATGAGATTCAGATGCAGAAGTTTCCACACTACCCTTGCAGAGTATAGGTACAAAAGTCCTGAAGAGATTGGTTCATGTGAAGAGCAGAAGGAAGACCAGGGTACAAAGGCAGCAGTGAGAGAGAGGTATGAGCTGCGTCAGGAAATCTGCAGAGCCAGTGTGTGTTGGAATGATAGGCTGAGATGAGGACTTCCACCATTGGCCATTTCATGCTTATTTTGCATCTGTGACAGGAAGATACTTTGGAAGAGGGGAAGTAATTGTATGCAGGGATGAAGCAAGCTGAGTTACTGATCCTCCAGAATAGTTGTGTCATTTAGCCTTAGGGCAAACTGATCTTTTGCTCAAGCCCTTTAGCTAAAAGGTCTAGAGCAAATGAATGGGAAGTTGTGAGATCATTTAGGGGAGGGGTGGGCTGTGGTTGAAGATGTTGTAACACCATTTCCATCTCCAGATGGCCTTGGAGTAGGTCAGGGTCCAACAACCTACCATGCCCTTACCCCAAGAAGTGTGTGCTAATAGCTGGTAGACTCCAGTTTTACTGGATTTACTCTCCATTTCTTAATCAGCACATAATGAACTTATCTTTTTTTTTTTTATTATTCAAACGATCTTTCCCCACCCCCTCCCCGCCCTTTTTAAAATATTTAATTGGCTGCAGTGGGTCTTAGCTGTGGCATGTAGGATCTTTGATCTTTGTTGTGGTATAGAGGATCTTTTAGTTGTGGCCTGCAGGATCAAGTTCTCTGACCAGGAACTGAAACTCAGCCCCCTGCATTGGGAACAGAGTGTCTTAGCCACTGGACCACCAGGGAAGTTCCAGAATGAATTTTTCCTGAAGCTTTCTCAGAGTAAAAGGAATTTAAGAAAATTCTATTCACTGTACTTTTAGAGGGAAACAGTGATAGTGACAATCCCAAACAGCAACTACTCTAAAATTTTAGTTATATTTGTTTTTTAACAGTATCACTTTGGTTTCACATCAGGTTTTACTGTTGCTGATCCCAAGCTTCCATGGCCAATGCACTCTGAAACCAAGCAAATCTAAACATTAGAGTTTAGAACCAAGCAAGGTTGTCTTACTGACTAGCCAAGGGATAAGGTTTTTAAAGGCTACATTTGAGGGTTGTGGGGGTCATGACTTGATTCTGATTGGTTGGTGGTGAGGTGGCAAGGCGGTGCTCCAGGAATCTCAATCATCAGCCTTCTGGTTTCAGCCAGTCTAGAGTCTCCGTGCTTGTGTGTGCGGTCCCCACCCTCCACCTGGAAAGGGGTCTCAGTTCTTGCAGAACTTGTGTCAAATTGCCGTGTGCATCCCTTGAGAGAGAACTAGGACTCTGTTTTACCACTGAATTACTATTTCTTGACTGCTTTTCCTTTGATTCTGCATTCCCTCACTTCCCTAACTAGCAACTGCTTGAATATCAACAGAAGCCCCAGGAAGCTGTAGCTTTTTCCTATAAAAAAGAAATGGGGACACAGAATGGCTTTTGGACCTGGGAAGGTACCACATGTTCCTGTTTGGTTTTCATCCCCCCTTTCTTTGATTTTCCTCAACCCGTAGGGGAATGGGGTTTGGGAGTATGCGAGAAAGGGAATCAAGTTTTGGACAGCAAGTTTCATCATAAGCTCATCATGGGAACTCAGTTTTAGGGGGACTTGGTTTCATTACCTCTTCAACATTTGGTAATTGTATCATGCTAGCCAAGTTACTTAGCCTCCCTAGGTTCTGTTTCCCTCTTCTTTATAACTACAGTAATGATAGTATTCACCTGACAGGATTATTGTGAGAATTAAGTAAGATAATATATGCAAAGCTCTCAGGACAATGAGTCCATTGTCACTGACTCAACAGACGTGAATTTGAATGAACTCTGGGAGTTAGTGAAGGACAGTGAAGGCTGGCATGCTGCAGTCTGTGGGGTCACAAAGATTCAGACACAACTTAGCAACGGAACAACAACAGGACAATGCCTGTTGCCTGAGGACCACTCCGTGTAATTACAGAAGTTAGCAGTAATAGTAATAATCACTCGTATTTGCATAATGCTTATATTTTATAAGACATCTTCACATTCATGATGCCATTGGATGTTTAAAACGAATCTTGCTCACATTCATTCAGCTTTCAGTAGTCAAAGCTAAAGAGTTGGTATTTTTTCAGAAGAGACAAGGGAACGCAGAAATTATGACCTAAAGGTCAACAAAGTGGTAAGAGGATTCAGTCTAGGGTTAACATATTTTCTTCCTTTAACTTTTCATTTTATATTGGAGTATAGCCAATTAAGAGTTAACATTTTTAAAGATAATCCAAAAGTTAATGTTTCATGGATGGGTAATGAGTGGAATAAATAGAATCCATTTTTGTGTATTAGTTACAATGTTATTAATGCCATATCATTCATTATGTTGGAGAAATCATGTTAAAGATTCCGAGCCAAATTGTATTCCAAGCTAGATTCACACACTGTTCATTAAGTGATAAAGATGATCTGGTATGTACAATTTTAGACTTCTCTGACATGCAGCCAGTTCTAGGAAACAACATGGCCCCTCTTTAACAGATACACAACTACATAAATGCTTCACATGAAATGGAAGAAGGATCTGATGCCCACTTCAAATGTCATGGAGATTAGGGGTGACATCACCAACAGAGATGTCTAGTTAATGTGCTTTTGTGTAGTGAATGAAGTACTTTTAGTAAACACTGTCAGTTGTTAAGCATTCAAACTGGGATTTGGCTAACGCTCTCGAACACTCCTCCTCCAACCAACTGCTTTCTCTCTTAGTTTAGGAATAGGGCCAAGTGGACTAGAAGTGGTGATAAATAGACTGATAGGGAAATGTTTGCAGCAGGGATGTTTTCCTGTGTGTTGCAGCTATATTGTCTTCATTCTCATCACCCTAATACCTTAAGGCATTCTCTCTTTTATTCGAGGGATGTGATTCTACAAGAGAGACACCATCCCTGACATCCTTGTTATGCCTTTAGGTCAGTGCCAGACACACAAAGGTCACTGACTTACAAAGGGAAGAAGCGTTATCTTGCTGTGCCTCAGGCAAAACACAGGACCGGAATGGCTCAGTGAGCTGCCTGGGTGTTTTCTCCCAGGCCAAGTTAACCTAAGGCAAAACTGTAAGACAATTGAAATCTGAAGTTGATCTTTGGTTTCCACCTTTTTATATCCCTTTCCTCTTGTTTAGGCTTTCTCCTTTTCTTAGAGGCTACACTGTGCAAGACACTGTGAGGAAGGTGAGGGAAGATGCGAAGAGTGTAGGCGTTGTCCTTCTCCAGAGAAGCATTCGTGATTGAAATAGCTAATGGTACAGTGTTTCTGGAATGACAGTACCAGTTTACAGTGGGAGGGTATTTGCCAAATTTTATGCAGTTGAGGACCACAAAGCTGGCCTGTGAATGAGAAGACCACAATTTAAAAAAAAAAAGAGAGAGAGAGATGGGCTTAATAATATTCCTGGTGGATCTGAAGTTCTTGATGTCAGTGAAAGAATTTAGTGACAAAGTTATAGGTAAGGAGTGAATTTATTTAGAGAGAAACACACTCCACAGACAGGATGTGGGCCATTTCAAAAGGTGAGACTCTCGAGCCCTGAAAGTTGGAGTGGTTAGTTTTTATGGGCTGGGTAATTTCACAGGTCAGTGAACAGGAGGATTATTCCAACTATTTAGGGGAGGAGGCAAATGGCAGGGATTTCTAGGAACTGGATCAGTGCCCACTTTTTGGCCTTTTATGGTTAGTCTGAGAACTGTCATGGACTGGTGGGTGTGTCATTTAGTATATGCTAATACGTTACAATGAGCTTATGAGGCTCAAGAATTTTCCCTAGTTTCTTGTGATCCACACAGTAAAAGGATTTGGCATAATCAATAAAGGAGAAGTAGATGTTTTTCTGGAACTCTCTTGCCTTTTCTATGATCCAAAGTGTGTTTGCAATTTGATCTCTGGTTCCTCGAACTTTTCTAAATCCAGCTTGGATATCTGGAAGTTCTTGGTTCACGTACTGTTGAAGCCTGGCTTGGCTTTTGAGCATTACTTTGCGAGCATGTGAGATGAGTGCAATGTACGGTACTTTGAACATTCTTTGGCATTGCCTTTCTTTGGGATTGGAATGAAAATTGACCTATTCCAGTACTGTGGCCACTGCTGAGTTTTCCAAATTTGCTGGCGTATTGAGTGCAGCACTTTCACAGCATCATCTTTTAGGATTTGAAAGAGCTCAACTGGAATTCCATCTCCTCTATTAGCTTTGTTTGTAGTGATGCTTCCTAAGACCCACTTGACTTAACATTCCTGGATGCCTGGTGCTTGGTGAGTGATCACACCATCGTGGTTATCTGAGTCATGAAGATCTTCTTTGTATAGTACTTCTGTGTATTCTTGCCACCTCTTCTTAATCACTTCTGCTTCTGTTAGGTCCATACCATTTCTGTCCTTTATTGTGCCCGTTTTTGTATGAAATGTTCCCTTGGTATCTCTAATTTTCTTGAAGAGATCTCTAGTCTTTCCCATTCTATTGTTTTCCTTTATTTCTTTCCATTGATCACTATGGACGGCTTTCTTATCTCTCCTTGCTATTCTTTGGAACTCTGTATTCAAATGGGTATATCTCTCCTTTTCTTCTTTCCTTTCACTTCTCTTCTTTTCTCAGCTATTTTTAAGGCCTCCTTAGAGAGCCAATTTACCTTTTTGAATTTCTTTTCTTTTAGATGGTCTTGATCACTGTCTCTTGTACAATGTTATGAGCCTCCATCCATAGTTCTTCAGACACTCTGTCTATCAAATCTAATCCCTTGAATCTATTTGTCACTTCTACTATATAAGGGATTTGATTTAGGTCATACTTGAATAGTTTAGTGGTTTTCCCTACTTTTTTCAATTTAAGACTGAATTTGACAATAAGGAGTTCATGATCTGAGCCACAGTCAACTCCCTGTCTTGTTTCTGCTGACTTTATAGAGCTTCTCCATCATTGGCTGCAAAGAATATAATCAACCTGATTTCGGTATGGACCATCTGGTGGTGTCCATGTATAGAGTCTTCTCTTGTGTTGTTAGAAGAGAGTGTTGGCTATGACCAGTGCGTTCTCTTGGCAAAACTCACAGACTTGATGGACATGAGTTTGAGCAAGCTCCAGGATTTGATGATGAACAAGGAAGCCTGGTGTGCTGCAGTCCATAGGGTCACAAAGAGTCAGACACGACTGAGCGACTGAGCTGAACTTAACTGATGAGGCTCAAGGTCCACTGGAAGTTGAATATTCCACCATCTTGCATGTAGTTGGTTCTAAACAGTTTGTGTCATGTCTTTTGTCTGTGTCATTTTTTTTTTTAAAGGTTGTGCCCTGTCCTCTTCCCTCCCGTTCTGATATCATAACCTCTAGTGATCTGTCTTTGGAAGAGCTACTGAGTTGACATAACACACTGAAAATATCCTTAGACCCTCACTTATCTCTGGCATAAAGCTCAAGAATTATAAATCAAGAATCATGATTTTTAAACATCTGGACATGACAGGAGGACCAAGCTTACAGCACCTGACTGCTGCTCACAATAAATGCATTCTAGTATCTCTTGATGATTTGGGTCACCAGTGCTAGAAAATTCTAACATAACTTGCTGTATCTCAGTTTATTTATACATTTGTATACAGTAACTAGCTCAATTGCTTCCCATAGTTCAAGAAGATAGTTAACTTCCAAACAACAAATAATGACTCAAAAGAAACTGAGAAATATGGAGCATATTTTTTCAGCTCATATTATAAACAAGATGGAAAATCATTAGTGCTCTCTGTACTGCCCCAGTGAGCGGGGTTCACACATGGAAGAGATCACAGTCCTGGAAAGAGCATGAAACCAGCAGGACTCACAGTGATACCACAGGGCTCCTGACGTAAGAAGCATGCTGACCATCACCTGCACTCTTATACTTGCACTCCTACCTAGATTCCAGGACCTCTTATTTCAGTCTATCCTATATGCAACTTGCATTACCTCCAGGTTTGGAATAGATAGAATTTTCCACTGCTGGTATTGAAATCAGGACTGCATTATCTCTGTCCTCCCTCTCTGACCTAGGTGCAGTGTATTACAGAGGAACACCAGACCTGGAATCAGAAGCCTTGAGCTTTAGTCATGACTTAGCCATTTATTAGGTCTTGTGTCCTCTAAAACATTACTTGTCCTCTTAGAGCCACAGTTTCCTTTATTTGGAAATAGAGTTTAATTACAGCTTATAAACATTAAGGAAACAACCTACAAGTGTATAATGCATATCAGAAAACTCCCTGAAAGCTATAATTCACATGTTCCTGTAATTGTAATGGGTTTAAATTAAATGGAATTCAGAGGATGTGTTTGTGACTGTCTTAGATAATGCTGAACCTTTCCACTTAGTGAATAGACTTGAGTGGTACTCTTGAACAGTTAAAGAGAAAGTGAAGTTCACATGTCAATTTCATGGATTCAATTGCAAGTAACAAAAATCCCATTTTTTGGTGATTTTTAAAACAGGAGTTCCTTTTTCTTTTCTTTTCAAGAAGGCTAGAGGTATAAGGCTGTGGCTCTTAGTTCAATATTTCATTGTTGCCAGTGTTAACATATCTACAATATTTTGGGCTTTTCTTTATGATGTAGGATGTTGGCCTCAACCTCAGATATTGAGTTGAGTTCTATTGAAGGCAGAAAGAAAAACAGGGTGGGGTAGGAGGTATGGGGGATGAAGAGCCAGACACAAATATTCACTTTCATCAGTTAAAAAAAAAACAAACTTTCCCAGGAACCACTAGCAGATATCCACTTCCACCTCATTGAGAGAGAAAGAGGTGCTATGACTGTCTCTTAATGCTGAAAAGAGTTTTTTTTTTTTTTTTTTTTTTTTTTATTAACCTAAGTACAGTGATGCTCTGAATCTAATTAGGACTTTTTAAGGAAGGAAGAGAAAAAGAAAATTAGACAGTTTAATAGATAAATCAACTGCCACAAAGTAAAACCTCAATGAAATACTTTAAAAGTGAATTATTTTCTCCAGTCTAGCACCAGTGTTTTCTTTCCATTGAGATTTCAGTCAACAACAT
Source organism: Dama dama (assembly GCF_033118175.1). Lineage (NCBI taxonomy): Eukaryota > Metazoa > Chordata > Mammalia > Artiodactyla > Cervidae > Dama > Dama dama. Next base: position 57,175,820 of record NC_083699.1, read on the forward strand.
CTAATATGTGTAAAATATTTCCATTTACCCAAATATGCCAGTTCTCAAACAGGATGGCTGCATTTGGTGTTAAACTGGCATTTCTAAATACTTACTTTAATTGAGGAACATTCAACTTCTTGGAACAGAAACCATTTCCCGCCCCCCGCCCCACCCCGATATGTCAGAAAGTAGGAGGAACCAGATTATCAAGGCATTGACTTGTGCACAAATCTAAGTTTACCAACAGTAGCTAATTAGTAGTTGTATCTAGATGAATTATAAATGCTGAAAACACGGCAAATTAGCAACTGTGGCTCCCAGTCAGGCAGCTGATTTTAGTTTTATCCATAAAAATGGCAAGAATGACTTTTGTGTTTCTTATTGGTCTGAAGAGAAAGATACATGCTAACTTGTATGCATTTTTTTTTTTTTTTTGCACATTTGATGAAGGTCATAGAGTCATGCCCTTCATATTTCACTGCATTTATCCATGAATTTGATGATTTCTATCTTTATCCATAGAGGTAAATGCAGTAGCATCCATGTGGTCAGTGCACAGTGCTTGCATGATCTGGATTCTGCTCTAGTGCAAACTTTAAAGGATGATTTTGAGGAGGAACTAGCATTCAAAGGAGAGGACAGCTGGGGAAAAGAATGTGTCCAGAGATGTTGGAAGAGGAAAAATCAACTATGTTACCCGTAGTTTTAGACTGTATTTCTCTAGTTCCCTTCTTTATCAGTCTTCTACATTGGTGTAGAATGGAAGGAGTAATACTGAATGAAGCTTGAGCTTTGGAATTGCAAAGAAGTTAGACTATTATATTACATTTTGAGAGTTCTTGATACGGAGCATGGACATGCATGGCCCTACTTGTCTCAAAGTATTTGGTTATTCATCTCAATGAAAAGTGAACTATCTCTTAGTAATTAGATTTGTAAACAGGAAAATATGTCAAAAATTTCCCTGAGCTGAAGGCATGTAATATTAGAATATATTTACCTTTTCATTTTAATCATCAACACCAAAAACAACACCAGCAATCTGGCTTGACCTAGTGCATTAATTTGATTGAAATCATGTTCTATACTGGATATTATGGGAAATCTCAGTTAGCATCCTTATAATCTTCTATAGGACATCATCAATCAGAAACTCATGGAGGGAAAGGATTAGTTAGGGAGTTTGGGGTGTACATGTGCACACCTCTATATTTAAAGTGGATAACCAACAAAGTCCTATAGCACAGGGAACTCTGCTCAGTGTTATGTGGCAGCCTGGATGGGAGGGGAATTCAGAGGAAAATGGATATATGTATGTCTATGGCTGAGTCTTTTTGCTGTCTACCTGAAACTATCACAGCATTGTTAATCAGTTATACTCCAATACGAAATAAAAAGTTAAAAAAAAAAGAAACTCATGGAATGACAGAATAATTTTGACTACTATTTACTATGTGATTCTTTTTTTTTCTCAATTTCAGTTGTAGTAAAATTGGAAGGACTAACCCACACTCTGCTAATTCACTTTAGAAAGTTATGAGAGCTTTAGAAGCTCTAGAAAACTACAAGTTTAGGTGTCCCCAAGAAACTCACCAAGCCTACTTGATGGGTTTTCATTCAGCACTACCGATGCCCAGACTGCCTTGTCCCCATAATTGGTCAGGTGGAACACTGCCATGGTAGACCGATTAGTATGCTAGTCCTTACACCACAGTATTGCAAGCCACAAGAAGCTTGGAGGACAGCACAGGAATGCCTTCCCTGTGCAGCTGGAAAGCCTTTGAGCTCATACAGTCATGAACATTAGACATTTGTTGAGACATTTCGCCAGGGGAGTCTATAAACAGAAGTCTTTAGTAGTTTCCATGTACCATAACGTGCAAACGAGCAGACCGTTCAATGCATAACTGAAGAAAATAGAGGTTGTACACTAGCCTGCTTAAGAGAAAAGAGGTACATAGCATAGTTCCTGTTTGAGATACAAAGGCAGAGTGCTGGACAGTTATACACTGTCCATCCATGGCCAATAAAGTGAAATCTAATTTTTCTGCCTGTTCCTTTCTTTGAAAAACATCATGTCCTATTTGCTTATAACTCTACCTTCACCCAGAGGCCGAGGAGAAGGTATCTGACTCACAACTGGCCAATGAGAAGGACACTACACCCCCACCCTGACCACAGCAATCGGTTCAGGAGTGGTGACAGGACCCAGCCTGGTGACTCGGAGTCCTCACTGAGCCATTTATGAAAGCTGTGAGGGAGATGCTTCTGAGAGCTGTACCTAACAAACTTGCCCTCTGTGGGGAAAGAAAATGTGCCTGAGAATAAAACTAGTAGAGAAAAAAACAAAGCTGAAGGATGGAAGGTGAGAAGGAGAAAAGGAAAGAGACAGAGAGATGGAGAAAAAGAAAGATTGATTATCAATCTTCTGAGGAGCTGGACCTAGCTATAGTTGACTTTAGATTCATATTTGGACTTTCATTGCCAATAATTTTTTTTTCTTAAGCTAATCTGAGGTGGGATTGCCTCATTTGAAATTGTGAATATACTGTCATACACAAACTTGAAATGACAATGAATTCCAGAAACTAACTTGTCATTTGAAAGGTTTTCAGAATACAGCCAACATGTCATCATACAGCATGCCAAACCAGAAGCTGATCTAGCAGTGGCCTGGCTGTACTGTCAATGGGAATTGGTGTCTGGGGCCACTAATCCCGTCCTGCCTGGCTCTCAAAGTGATGTCATCACTAGTATTCAAACCAGGCCTGAAGCCGTCTTTGACCTCATCACCACCATGCGGTTAGATGACTGGCAGGAGAACACTTCTCATGGTGATTTGAAATCAGAGGCCAGGTGAGTGGTAACATTAACCAGAGAAATACAGGAATGAGCAGGGCTATGTCTGTAGCTAGAGATTGCAATTACTTTTGCTGGAAATATGAAGAACTGAACTTACAGCTATAGGAAAAAGAAAAATTCAACCAGCATGAGATTAATGGTCACAATATATGTGCCACAATGAAATTTTGCTATGTCCCCTGGTTTAAGGCAGGAAATTTCCAGTTTATCCTGAGGACTCTAGTTTGAGGGGAATAGGTATTTGGCAGAATTTTGCTCAGAGGTCTAAACTTTAATCTTGTACCATTGCTTCTCTGCCCCAACCATTTAACCATCAGCAGTCCTGGGTGTAATGACTTAGGTACAGATAGCATGAGATTAATGGGAATCCTAAATTGTGAATATGAAACAAAGCTGAAGGAAAAATAAAACTTTCTACTTTGTTGAAAAAAGATGACTCACAGCACTTTTACTTCTCTGTCAAAGCTTTTAACTAAAAAGCCACAGGACAGAAAGAAAAGGGAAGCTGCAGACCAGAGGTTAAAATCCTTTCCAGATCAGGTTCCCTTTGTACCTAGCTACTTGATACACATTAGTCCAGCGATTTTGTTACTTAATAAGCATGTTGTGGGGCTCATCTGGAGACCAGAGTCTTGTATACATTGGCTTTTTCACAGCTCCACGAGTGCACTGATCATGGATACTCTCTGACTTGAACCTCAGAGCACCAAGCGGGCTTTGTTAAGTGCAGTCACTGTCAATATTTCTCCTCCATACATAATGTAGAATACATGCTCCAAGGCCTAACTGGGTAATTTGGAGTTCAGTACTTAGGAGAGTGAGAGAAGGAAAAATCTCACGTTATGCTTTATTAACCATTGCTGTTTAACACTTAGATCAAATGCTTTAAGGAAATCACTACTTTGGTGCATTCTACTCTTGCAGGAGTGGCTGGAGGTGATTTATTTCTATTAAAGCTTATTCCCCTTGGGAAAGGTGGCCAGTGCATTAGGAAGTGTCAGAATTGGTGTAAGAGTTGGTGGGGGGTGAGTGGAAGGGTAGTTGTTACAGACCAGAGAGTTTCTATAGATCAGTGACATTTTTTGTCACAAATTGCTTTAGAGTCTATACATTCTGATTTGGCATCAACAGATAACATTGCCACAGCTTTTTCTTCTTTTAATTATAATATATACACACACACACACACACACACACACACACATATATACACACACACATATATTCTCTATGTGCATAGCAGTAAGGACTTGGGAGACTGCTTGGCAAGCTATTTTGACCCACTTCATTTTCTGAGTCTTAGTTTCCATTTCAAATGAAAAATAAGAAGAGTTAACATTTGATCTCTTGCTATGTGTCAGACACTGTGATGACTAAATCTGTGTTCATCTTATTGAGCTTTGATGCAGCCTCTACACAGAAGAGGGTGTTGAGACACAGAGAGATTAATTTTCTGTCTGAACTCACAAAGGTAGAAAGTAGTCAAGCAAACTTAAACCTAAAAAATTTAACTTTACACATATTTTGCCAAGGTACTTCTGATACTACTAACTTCTTTACAAGGGTTGTAAATATGTGCATACAGTTAAATAAATTAAATAATTAAATAAATATGTGTAAATATGTCCATACAATTAAATGTGCATATGAAAACATTTTGTAAACTCCAAGGTCATGCATAAACATGGCTGATGTGTTATTTTTCCTCAAATGTAGAAATCTTGCTCTTCCTACTCTTGGTTGACCTTCTGTTCCCTGGTGTGCATGAGCCCTGTTGCAGTGACTTATTATTTCTTCCCTGTTTCAGTCTCTCAGAATTCTCCTGGTTGAAGTCTAGTAAACTTTTCTATGCTCAGTATATTAATAGTCCTTGATGCATTAAATATGCTTATTTTTCAAGTTAATATATTTATATTTTAATAGAAAATGCTCCTTCAATACCTCAAAAAAAAAAAGTGGCTTTCTATTAGATAACATGGTAAACCTAAGGGGAAGACACATTTAAGTTAGTAGTTTCTTCCATAAACTTCCCATGGAGAAGCCACCTCTGTGAGCCTGGACTGCTAATGGACTGGCCAAGAGATTACTTGTGTCCAAAGCATTCAACATGTATGACCAGAATTCAGACTCCTAGACTCCATTTAACGATTCTGATTCAGTTGCTCTAACAAGATCCTTAGTAGAATCTTTTTTTTTTTTTCCTTAGTAGAATCTTAAGCCCACTATAGTTTGATGTCCACTGCTAGAGTTAATTATTGACACCACTCTGTAAAATATTACTACTAGTTTTAAACACGAATATGTATTTCCCATGAGGGATGTTAGGGCCAGTTTGTTCAAGGGTGAGCATAGCAGCAACTTGAAAAAGTTTGTGTGCATCTTGCAGGAAAGAGTAGAGGAGTTGTGACCTGTAGGGAATCATCTATTCATTAAAAGGGCTCTTTTCCTAGAAGAGGGTCAAATAACATTTTCTTGTCTGGGTCTATATAATACCTTTTCCACAATTGATGGGGAATGTAAACTGGCCCACCCGCTCCAGGTAACTGCATGCTTTTAGATGGCTAGTTGACTCATTTGCAACTTGATTTCTAGTAATTTCCCTTTTCCCTGAAAGAAATTTAACACGCATACAGAGACGTTTATTTTAAAAAGTAGGCTTTTCCAGTACCCCTCCTGGGCACCCTTTGAGACAGAAGATACAATAGAAGCTGTTCTCTTGGTCTGACCAGATTCTCAACAGCCAGTGAGCAGTAGGAAAGGTGCAAAGCAGTATTTCTCCGACATGGTGCTGAGTTGTAAACAGGAGCTTTTCCTGTGGCTAGAAAGGACAGGAAAATCTCAGCCATCCTAGGAACGTTGAGATCTACCAAACTACATACTCCAAGCAACCAGAAAAATTTCAAGTCTCTCACTTCAAACGTGTTAGAAGACTTTCAAGTGCAAATGCCAGAAAGGTAGGACCCAGAGTTGAGAGAGGAGCTTTTTGTTTTATTGTCAAAGGAGACCAGTGTCTTCTGGAATCACCACGAATATGTCATTTGGAGTGGGGGTAGTTTCTATTTAAGGGTCTTTGAGGCCAAGGCAAAATATATGAAGTTGATTGTGATACTCAAAGGCACGCTCCCTTCCCAAGGGCTTGTCAGTCATCATATTCCATGCCTGCTTTCTCCCTGCTGTATAAATTGGCCCCAGGGTGCAGTATTTGACACAGAAAGCTTCAGTCTCAAAATATTTCTCTCAACCCAATTTTCCTTAAAATTGGTCTGGCTATTAAGTTAGAAGACAGCAAATCTAACCTTAGTGAGGGAGATACATTCACAGGGATATCTGCCACTCAAAGCAGCTGCATTTCCTCCACAGGCAAGTCTGTGGTCCACAAAGCACCGAAATGCTCATGTCCGTAGAAGAACATATGAAACCTCACATTTTGATTACTGTTCAGAGATGAGTTCATGGAATTTGCTGTAAATTCCTGTGCTTGAACAAGCTGAGAGCTGCTCCCCGGAGACCCCAGTCATAGAATTTTAAAGTTTTCACTGAGTTACAAAAACAAAGGGAATGATCTTGTGGTTCATTGACTACACTAGTAAATCATTTATTTACAGGGGCTAATGACAAAAAAAAAAACATTAAAAACCCATAAAATATACATGGAATAAAATATTGCACACCTTTTGGAAATCTGTGCAGAGATTAGATCTTCTGCTAATGGATGTGCTTAGGCAGCTTCAGCATTTTAGCAGCTCCTCCTCTCCCCCTGGTAGATACACAGACATGGGAGGGACTGCACTCCAGCGTGGCTGGTGTTCTGAATAAAGTCCAGAAATCTTTAGGAAAACATTGCAAGCAGTCATTAAACCAGTTATTAAAATGGAGTTCTTCAGATTTCTGAATGAATGACTAGCAATAGTTCTGGAAAAAACTGTTTCCGTGATCTGACAGAGTCCCTTGTCTAGGCCAGGATTATCAGCCAAGAGTTCTATTTGGATGTTTGATGGATGTTTACTTTTTTTCCCTTTGGACTGTGGAAATATTTCAAGATTTTATCATTATGAAATATGCCTGTGACTTTGCACTGGCTGGTTAATGGTTTGCTTCCAGTTTTTTATGCATATGGTTTTAGGAAAGACTATATTCTCCTGTTACTATCTATGAGAATCTAGTATCTATTTTTTTTTAATCTAGTGTTTATTAACTATTCCTTAATATGAAGGATATGGTGGTTGTGAGTAGGGTGGCAGGCTTATATTCAAATGAAATATCAGAGAGAAATTTTTAATCAACAGGTGCTTTATGGCATTTCTAATACATGCTAAGCAGAGTTCTGGGTGTGAGTTTACAATCCAGAGTACAATATGACTCAAAGCAACAAAGTTCTTCTTGTGGGGCTTACATTCTAATTAAGAAGGGGAAAAGAAGAGCAGTTAGACTTATATATATTGTACCATAGAATGATAGAAAATAAAATGAGGCATAAAATGATGTGGAAGTGAGTAGGTGAGGCTCTAATACTGTATTTCATCAAACCAAAGACATGAGTAATTGCAAATATGCCCCTATATTTATCCACCGATGAGAAAAGCTTCCAATTATAATGATAAGATGCCATTAATTGTAAACATATGTATAATTTTCAGAGATGTTAAAGTTAAAAAAAGAAAAGGTCATCTTAAATCAAAGAAATAGTGTGTATAGTGGGTTGTCAGGAAAAGCTTTACTGATCAAGTGATATTTAAGCAGAGACTCAAGGGACTCGAGGGTAAGAGATGTATGACTATTGGAGGAAGAACATTTAAACAGAGGGACTAGCAGATGCAAAGTTCCTGAGGAAGGGACAGGCTTTAAATGTTCATGTTTGAGGAATAGCAAGCAGGCTGGTGTGGATGGAGGGGACAGGCAAGGCACAGACCCCGTAGAGACTGAGACAATCATAAGGAATTTAGTTTTTACTCTGAGTGAGAAGGAAAGCCAGATGAGGTTTTGAGCAGAGGAGGGACATGATCTTAATTTAAGATGTCAAAAAATAATTCCAGCTGTTCTCCACTCTGGGGAGAATAAACAATAGGGGGAAAGTAGTGAAAGCTGAACAACATGGTAGGAGGCTGTTGGAATCATCCATACAAGAGTCAGTGGCAGCTTTGACTAATGTGTATGTTGTCCTAAAGTTCACAAGATGTGGTCAGATTCTTATGCATTCCAGTGTTATAGTCCTTAAGAGCAAGAAGCTATATAACCCGATTATTTTTTAAAGAATGTACTGTCCTCTAGAGATGCCAGTCATGTCTGTTAAACAATGGAGCTGGTATCTAAGGGTATTTCTTAGACAGGAAAGGTAAAATTAATGGAAAATCCTAGGAAGAAGCAGAATTTAGAAACAAGATGTCAACTGTAGGACCTCTGGTGAAGAAGCTCAGAAGGATTCTCCATCTGGGCATAGATACTATCTAAAAACTATGGATTAAGAAGCAGAATTTCCCTGGAAAGTGAGAACAGTCTGTATGCCTAAATAGTGAATATACTGCAGAAAATGGAACCAGTTGAAACTGATTGAGGAAAAGTTTTGAGATTTGACCAGGATCTTAATCCGGTCACATTGGTGATACCAGTCCACACTGTCTTATGAACTGTCTGCTTGGCAAATCAAAAAATTTAATTGATTTTTTTAATTGATTTTTATAATTGCTTCAAAGATTATGTTGCTTAGCAAAATTCCAGCTTTTAATTATTGAAAAGTAAGGGATCATAGCAGACGAGTGAAACAAATTTAACTTTGGGATCCACACATCTGGGCTTGAATGTCAGCTGCCTTTAGTTTAGCCCTTAGTTTACCTGGACCTGGGAATGTACTTAACTTCTCTGAACTCCCAGCACCAACCTCTGAATAATGAAGCTAATAAAAATACCTTCCTTATAGGATCACTGTAAAAATTAAAGATCACAGTTTTGGCATCTAGCACACTGGGTGGCATGTAGTAAGTTTTCATTAAAAGGCTATCATCATTATTTGTAATATAAAGGCACAAAGATGCAAAGAAAAATGTCATGTCCTGGAGACCAACGTGGTAGCACCAGTTATCCTCTCTGTTGGAGAACCAACTGCTGGTCTCCTGTAGACAGACAAAGCCACCTCAAGGCGTCTCTTCAAGAGAGAGATGAGGAAGATTTTCAGTTACGTGTTTTTTTTTTTCTTTTCCCGTCTGGGTTTTTTCCCTTCACAAGACTTTCTGTGACTCACATGGCAACACTGACTCTCCTTAGTCTAGGGTCTGTCTTGAGTTTGTGTCTCATTAGAATCTCAGTGTTAGTTGGTGAGAGTTCACTGGGTTAATTAGGGCAGTAGGTGGCAAACCTAGAGAAATAATAGAACACCTGCTATTGTGGGGTGCTTAGGGGACCTCTTTAGTGCTCACCTGGGATCATGCTTTGTTGTAATTGTGCACAGTTGTTGGACATCTCAGGGAAGTCCTGCTGAATTGGACTGGGTTAAATTTGTTGAGCTGAACTCTTTGAACAGTTTGCTGTCTCTCCTGTTCTGTCTTTGACTGTTACTTTCTCCTTCTGTTGCCTGTCTGAGCGTCATCTAGCTCCTCTCCTGCCTCTCTCCCTTTCATTTCCCATCTGTCTCTCACTTTTTCCTCATATTGGTTTTTCTCTACACATTCCTATGGCAGCTTTTACCAAAGATCCTTAGAGCTCAACATAGTTGTTACTTAGTAGGCTTTGCAGAGCATTCATCATTGTTTTCATCAAAGGACCAATTAACTCCCCGCTGCCCTTCACCAACCTGTAGCAAGGGGCCATGCTGTTCCTGGTTAGTTTAAGGCTGCAGGGAGCTAATTGTTCCCTTAGTCAGTGTGGTGGTAAACTCTTTTTATGATGTTCGCAGGTTCACACCCTGCTCTTAAAAGAACCTTTTTTTTTTTTTTTTTTACTAACTTCTTGGCTGATTACTACCCTGCCTGTAATCCACTTTTATGGCAGGAAAGGTGCTGTCAAGGCAGCTCCAGGCAAAGTGGGATAATACAGTGTTTTTTTGACACCTTTCAGTGTGAGCTCTGGCTTCCTTAAGTCATGGAGACAGCCTGCATCATTATTTTTAAGGAGAAAGATGTCACTGTGTGGCTGAGTTTGTGTTCACTAATGTGCAGATTTGGGAGGCCATCATTTTCTATTTTACTTGGAAGCATTGTCAAGAGATGGATGGGGCAGAGTGTCCCTGCCTCATTCTCAATGCTGCACGGCCTTGAAAAATACAGGCATTCTACAAAGGTAATGATTTACAAACAGTGTTCTCCTAACCACCTGTGCATTTATTAAGCTGTAGTTAACACCTGCATGCACTGTGAATAAGTATTAGAAATATTCATGAGAAATGCTAAGTGCAGACAATGCATATTTTTTTTAAAAATTCTCTGCAATACCTGTGGTAAAAATCTGCATGTTCTTGGTATTATGGAAGCAAATATGTGCAGTAAAAATGTTATCTTGTTCCATAAAGCCCAATTATTGTTTAGTCCCTGCTGGTTCTGCATGTACAACCCACATCCTGTGACAGTGGAAGAGAGATCTGCCTAGCACCACTGAAGACACGTGGATGTACAATAAAGATTAAGCCCCTACTACTGTAGGAATTGAAAGAAAAAATAAAATGCTGTAGAATTGATTTACTGACACTACTTATGATTCTTTAGATGAATCACAACATACACACGCATGCGCACACACACACGCACACACATGCAGTCACAGTCCTTTTCCTTTTCTATCCCACTTTTCTCATCCCCTTTCTCCTCCTTCTAACTTACTTTGGCTTCCTTTTCTGATAGCTATCTTTTTTCTTGGTCCTTTAATGTTTTTACAAATCATTTCAAATAGCAAATTTGGGACTATCTTAATAACTTGTAATCAGTCCCTTGCTTCAATTCCATCTCCATCTCTCTCAAATTCAACTCTGTCTCTAATCCTACAGCCTCTCCCTTAGCCTAGCAGTGCATTCACTTTGAGTTGCTAACCAGAGCCTCTCCTACATACAATTTACCTTTCACGCAGCTTCCAGACAAGCCTTTCTTTCCCTCTTTACCCCACCCACCAACATGGCTCCTGAATGTCTGATAAGTCATATTTTCTTCTCCAAGCCTAGAATTGAAACCCTCTGTCAACTGCCCACACCATTCTTCCCCAGTGGCATTACTTGTTATCCTTCCTTTTGACCTGCCTCTGCTATAGCCAAGTCCTATTGCCTCATACCCCCTCAGACTATTGACTCATTTCCTTCATGGTGTTTTGGAGTCCTTGGACAGATTGTCCTGTCAGCACCCTGCCAGTGCATGGTCTTCATTTCCTTAGGAGTGGCTCAAACCTCTCACCTTCCTGCAAGAGTCTGAAGATTGTCATATACCTTAATATATATTCTACTTTTCATTATTTTACTTTATGTGTCAACATAACTGCCAGCTTTCTTTTTTTCCTCTGTTATCTTAGCAGTCTTCCTTGAGGAATTCTATATACCTGTTTTCTTTTTTTCCTCTTAAATTATAAATAAATGCTTATCACTGATCTTTACAAAATGATTTTGCATTTTTCTATGCCTGGTATAGGACTTTATGCCTAAAAGACACTAGATGACTATTTCTTTTTTAATTTTTATTTTATATTGGAGTATAGTTGATTTACAATGTTCTGTTAGTTTCAGGAGTACAAAAAAAGTGATTCAGTTCTACATATACATGTATGTATTCTTTTTCAGGTTTTTCCCCTTTATCTCTTAACTAATTCTCTCACTTTCCTAATGGTCTATTCCTTGTGTCACTGTTTGTTTTCACATTGGTATTTAAAAAAGCTCCCTAGATTATGAAGCCCCTGAAATTGCAGATTAACACTTTTGTAAAGCTCTGTACTTAATAGATAACCCCTTTCTAGTGGTGTCATCTAAAGCTGTCATCACAAAATTAAATAATGAAGTTAATTTTATTTCAATCTTATTTTTCTATTGTCATTATTTTGCTTTTTTGCTTACTGCTTCTCTAATTCATCTTGCTGTACTGTCTGATTGCTTTGTATATTAATATTATCTTTAAAAAAAGTTGTAAGCTCCTTTACGGCAGAGATTTTGACTTCTATCCTTTTGTCTCCATTGTGTACAATACTGAAAAAGTTGAGCTGAGTAATAATTTGATGAATGACCTTAAAACAAACAAGATTTTTCTATTGTATTCAGTAAGCAGCCTTATACAATCAGTGGTTAGGAACATGGACTTTGGAGCCAAACTGCTGGAGTCTAACCTCTATGCCTGTGAGCTGTGTGATTTGGCCAAGCTACTAAACTTATCTGTGCCTCAGTTTATACATTTATAATATGGAAATTGCCATAAGGCCCACCTCACAGGGGTAGTGTGAAGATTAAATTGAGTTAGTAGTGCTATAAACCACTTACTAGAAAAAAGCCTGGTATGCAAGAATTGCTAAAATATATTTGTCAATATATCTTGCCTTCAAGCACTGTAGTCCAGTTGGATACTTCTTAGTTTCATTTTTGATGGTTAGGATAATCGCACTCTTCTCTAGACCTTTTCTTATTAATAAAGAAGTAATAATTTCTTAAGTTTTAAAGAAGCTAATAATACTAATAGTGTCTCATGCTCCTTTTTCTGTAGACTGGTATTAATGATTAATCCTGTTAATATAAGCAGATCCAGGAACATTCGTCTATAAAATAACAGAAACATGAATAATTAAGGTCAAATAATTAGATCTTTGGAGAACATACACCTACAGAGTGGAGGTGTAACTTGTATTTAATTGCTACTACAGTATTCTGAGCTCTTGACATGAAGGATGTGTTGGGCGTTGGCATTTTCAGGATGATGGCTTTGGAAAGAGGCACTTTTTAAAAGTTATCCTTGGGAAACTGTAATTCAAACTTATGCTCTGGGTAATTGGATCACTCATGATATATCTACCCTTAGCTCAGAATCCCTTCCTCCTCCCATAGCCATCTCAAGCCTTCATTTCCCCATAAGGAAAACTATTCATATTTCAAAACTCAACTCAGGTGTCATTTTCTAATTTTTTGTTCTTCCACCTCTACCTCCACCTCCATAAAATTAATCAGTTCTCAAAACATCATCCCCAACTTACTCATGTTCCTACCATTGTATTTACTACCTGTGTTCTAATTTATTTGTTTACATACCTGTCTCCTTTTGTCTTAGTCTTGTCTTAGTCTTTGTGGGCTGACTTTAATAAGTCCCTTATCCTCAACTTCCCAGTCTAGTTTCTAATGTACTTTAACTGTCCAAAGTTCTCATTTTGTTTTTGTGTGTTTGGATTTTGTCAAATTTTAAAGTCATTTATAAAAATGTTGTAGAGTTGTTGAACAGGGAATCACACATAGAGTACCAAGATCATAAATCCAAAATTGATAAGAAAAACTCTAACAGTATATTAGGAAAGAAAACGAAAACATATAAAGCAAAGAACAGTGAATGAAGCCTATCTCCTGGAAGAGATGTGTAGAACTCTTTTGTAATTCTATTATCTATGCAAAGAGTGGAATGACACAAAGCAGAAAAACCTTTAGATGTGTTTACTCATAGAAAACCAGACTTAAAAGCAGAAGTCAGAGAGCAGTCACAAGAGTGTCTGAGGCAAGGGATGGTAGAGGATGCACTTTAGGATCAGATGAACTTGGTTTCTAATTGCAGTTTAGCAACTTGTCATTGGCTGTAGGAAATTTATGTATCCTTTCCTAGCCTTGATTTCCTTATATGGAAAATGAAACCTACCTCTGAATGCTGCTATGACGCTTAAGTAACCTGAGCTTAAATGTTTGGCATAAGTAACCGCTAAATAAACGTTAGCTATTATTATTAGCATAGGTAAGATCTAGGTTTGTTAGTGGAAGCAATGTAATTATATGACTATTATTTTAACAATTTAAATCAGCAAAATTCTTGAGGACTAAATCCACAGAACTTTGTTTTAAAACTGTCATTTAGAGGTGCTATTGCAATTTATGCACTTACACACTTGATATTTGTATACACCTCATTTTTTTCTCCCTGTATACCTATTTATATTTGCATACAATTTTTACTTTTAAAACAGTAGTATCTTTAGTGCAGAAAAAAATAAGTCAAATACAGTGACTTAATGGCATAATAAAATAATGATGAACTATTTTTTTATGAAATTAAATGTAAGAAGTAGATGTTTTCTGTTTTAAGTTTCCAATCATTATGTAACTGATAATGTTCTAGATCCACAGCTCACCAATATTTTAAAAGAAAAGGTTAAAACCCAACAAATACCACTCTTTCTATTACCAGTGGACATGCATAGTGAACTAACTTCTTTGTGAACACAGACACATGCAACTCAACTTATGATTAAACACTGTCAAGATTTGACTATCCCTCTTAACGTTGATAAGACTCTTGAATTATGATGACAACTTTAGAAAACATTGGACTTACGATTTATTTGCATTCTTCCCTTCTCCCACCTGGATCCTAGAAAGTAAATAAGAATAATGCTTTTGAAAAGTCCAAGAGTTTCAGAATACCAATAAATACAGAATTTGCATTTCAACTTTTAATAATGTTATTTTTAGGGGAAGAAAATTCAATGTTTTGACATAGTTTCATCAGCAATCTTATCAATAAGTTCAAGGGACTGAACTCACAAAAACAGCAAAATTCATCTTCAATCATTTTAAATGTTCACTTGATCAAGAAGGTTGAACAACTCCAATCCTGACATATTGTGGAGAGCTGACTGACTAAAATAGTATTATATTACAAAGATCTACCTCCCACAATGTGAGAACAAAATCTTACACAGTCCCCATTTTAGTATGACTACATATTTCTTTGTCAGATTATTGATTGCATGTTTCTTCAGAGCACTCCTCTGTGATGGGTTTTACTTTCATTTTCAGAAAAAATAAGAATATGGTAAACTTCCCAAAACTCCAAGGGCAGCGAAAGCAGGGAAAGACTGAAATGGGCAGCTCTGGGACTGGAACTGATAGGGCTTCCCCGCTGGCTCAGCGGTAAAGAATCTGCCTCCCAATTCAGGAGACATGGGTTCGATCCCTGGTGCAGGAAGATCCTACATACCATGGAGCAACAAAGCCCATGCGTCACAACTTCTGAGCCTGTACGCTGGAGCCTGTGCTACCCAACAAGAGAAATGCAGTGAGAAATCTGCACACTGCAACTACAAAGGAGCCCTCGCCCACTGTAACTAGAGAAAAAGTCCACACAGCGACAAAGACCCAGCACAGCCAAATAAATAAATGAATGAATCTTAAACTTAAAGGAAAAAGAATGTAGACTGATACTTTGTAAGCTAACAGGGAGTATCTAAAAGGTAAAGGACATTTGTGCTCACATTTAGAAGGATTAGAAGATATTTAGAAGCTTAAAATCTTGCTTAATAATGCACTTCTTTGTGGACACACAGTCATTTGTATAGTCATTTATCTTTCCTTCTTCATCACCAGCTCCCATTATTTCTTTTTCACAAAGGGGCCACAAACATAGTTTATCCATAAAAACATGGCCTGTGCCCTTCACACCATTCTCCTGCTTATATACACACTGCCTTGATTTGACAGCTAAATCAATTAATCATTACCAGGCTCCTCCAGGCACTGACAGAGAAGGCCTTTCAATTGGCAAAAGACAAAAAAAAAAGTACATAAAAAAAAGAAAGAAATGTAAAAACAAATGTTTTAGTAGAGTATACTTCATTTGCATTTATTCTTCCCTCCCCTACTTAGGAGCAGAGTCAATTCAGATTTCCAACTAACTAAAATTTCCCAGTGGCATAAAAATATATTATAGCAATACTTTCTATCTAGTACAGTGCCCATGTTGAAGGAATCCATGGTAGTTTAATGATTTAAAAAATAAACATTCACTGTTTCTCACACATCCTTTCCTATATGTATGTATGTATGTGTTAGTTGCTCAGTCATGTCTGACTCTTTGTGACCCCATGGACTATAGCCCACCAGGCTCCTCCGTCCATGGGATTTTCAGGGCAAGAATACTCAAGTGGGTTGCCATTTCCTGCTCCAGGGGATCTTTCTGACCTAGAGATCAAACCTGGGTCTCCCACATTGCAGGCAGACTCTCTACTGTCTGAGCCACCAGGGACGATAAACTGTCACTATATCTAAGTCAGGATTCTGAAATAAAACTAGCTCCTATGTTTCCTATTCTAGTTTTCTTAAGATTGATGCTACCCCACTTTAAAGCTCACCAGAGACAATTTCCCTTTCTTGGGAATAAAAATTTAAGTCCTCCCACAGGCACTTATGAAGGATCTCTGCAAAAGTTCCAACTTTATCCAATATCTAGAGAGGGGATCTCGAAAGCACCAAATAGTTAAAGGCCCTGGATGTCTTCAAACTGGATTTAATCTGCTAAACAAAAGACCGTAAAGATAGACTGCCTTCATGATAGATGGAGTGGTGGGTGAAGAGGTTCTTTCACTGTGGGACTTGGTGGACCACTGGATTCAACATAAACTGCCCTCTCACATCAAGGAAGAAGTGAATATTTATCTTAATAGTGAAGTGAAGTCGCTCAGTCTTGCCCGATTCTTTGTGACCCTGTGGATTGTAGCCCACCAGGCTCCTCCTTCCATGGGATTCTCCAGGCAAGAATACTGGAGTGGGTTGCCATTTCCTTCTCCAGGGGATCTTCCCAACCCAGGGATTGAACCTGGGTCTCCCGCATTGAAGGCAGACACTTTTACCTCTGAGACACCAGGGAAGCAATTTATCTTAATGTGTGTGTGTGTGTATGTGTGTGTGTGTTAGTTGCTTAGTCATGTCCGACTCTTTGCAACCCCATAGACCACAGCCCACAAGGCCCCTCCGTCCATGGAATTTTCCAGGCAAGAGTACTGGAGTGGGTTGCCATTTCCTTCTCCAAATTTACCTTAATAACTACCCCTAAATTTGTACTTTGTGTTTCTATATCCTTAATGAACTAAAATAGTTATCAAAATTCGTATAATAGAACTGGTGCATTTTAAGTTTGTTTTCATGTAGTGTTCTGAGGTAACAAAGATATCAGGGATGGGGAAAAATCTGGAGCACTGCTTCCTTCATATTTGGCACTATGCCCAATTTTCACCAACATGGAAGTACTTCTGGTAGTCTCACCATCCACGACTAGGAATGACAGTTTTGTATCTCTCTCTTTGGTCCAGAAGCAAAAACAACACAACTTTAGATTTAGAGCCAAATACCCTTTAACAAAGAAAAAAAAGAAATGTTTAGAATTGCGTATTTAGTAACAAAGTGTGAATTTTTTCGAATCAGTTTAGAGATGCCTAAATGACCCAGATAATCACAATGGTGTGATCACTCACCTAGAGCCAGACATCCTGGAATGTGAAGTCAAGGGGGCCTTAGAAAGCATCACTACAAACAAAGCTAGTGGATATGATGGAATTCCAGTTGAGCTATTCCAAATCCTGAAAGATGATGCTATGAAAGTGCTGCACTCAATATGCCAGCAAATTTGGAAAACTCAGCAGTGGCCACAGGACTGGAAAAGGTCAGTTTTCATTCCAGCCCCTAAGAAAGGCAATGCCAAAGAATGCTCAAACTACTGCCCAATTGCGCTCATCTCACACGCTAGTAAAGTAATGCTCAAAATTCTCCAAGCCAGGCTTCAGCAATACGTGAACCATTAACTTCCAGATGTTCAAGCTGGTTTTAGAAAAGGCAGAGGAACCAGAGATCAAATTGCCAATATCCGCTAGATTAACGAAAAAGCAAGAGAGTTCCAGAAAAACATCTATTTCTGCTTTATTGACTATGCTAAAGCCTTCGACTGTGTGGATCACAATAAACTGTGGAAAATTCTGAAGGAGATGGGAATAGCAGACCACCTGACCTGCCTCTTGAGAAACCTGTATGCAGGTCAGGAAGCAACAGTTAGAACTGGACATGGAACAACAGACTGGTTCCAAATAGAAAAAGGAGTACGTCAAGGCTGTATAT
This sequence comes from Dama dama, assembly GCF_033118175.1. Classification (NCBI taxonomy): domain Eukaryota; kingdom Metazoa; phylum Chordata; class Mammalia; order Artiodactyla; family Cervidae; genus Dama; species Dama dama. The sequence continues at coordinate 57,193,689 of NC_083699.1, forward strand.
TATCACCCTGCTTATTTAACTTATATGCAGAGTACATCATGAGAAACGCTGAGCTGGAAGAAGCACAAGCTGGAGTCAAGATTGCCAGGAGAAATATCAATAACCTCAGATATGAAGATGACACCACCCTTATGGCAGAAAGTGGAGATGAACTAAAGAGTCTCTTGATGAAAGTGAAAGAGGAGAGTGAAAAAGTTGGCTTAAAGCTCAACATTCAGAAAACTAAGATCATGGCATCTGGTCCCATCACCTCATGGGAAATAGATGGAGAGACTGTGGAAATAGTGTCAGACTTTATTTTTTGGGGCTCCAAAATCACTGCAGATGGTGACTGCAGCCATGAAATTAAAAGACGCTTACTCCTTGGAAGGAAAATTATGGCCAACGTAGATAGCATATTAAAAAGCAGAGACATTACTTTGCCAACAGAGGTCCGTCTGGTCAAGGCTATGGTTTTTCCAGTGGTCATGTATGGATGTGAGAGTTGGACTGTGAAGAAAGCTGAGCACAGAAAAATTGATGCTTTTGTACTGTGGTGTTGGAGAAGACTCTTGAGAGTCCCTTGGACTGCAAGAAGATCCAACCAGTCCATCCTGAAGGAGATAAGTCCTGGGTGTTCATTGGAAGGACTAATGCTGAAGCTGAAACTCCAGTACTTTGGCCACCTCATGCGAAGAGTTGACTCATTGGAAAAGACCCTGATGCTGGGAGGGATTGGGGGCAGGAGGAGAAGGGGACGACAGAGGATGAGATGGCTGGATGGCATCACCAACTCGATGGGCATGAGTTTGAGTAAACTCCGGGAGTTTGTGATGGACAGGGAGGCCTGGCGTGCTGCGATTCATGGGGTTGCAAAGAGTCGGACACGACTGAGCAACTGAACTGAACTGAAAAGAATGGGAAAGAAAGGTAGATTGAAGTTAATTTGGAAGGTTAATTTGACATGCATGCCTTGGAGCAGATGCTCAGTTGGATACACTATTCAGTGTTAGTTTCTACAGTATTTTTAAAATGAAAAAATAGAAAGTAATGCAAATATTCCCTAAATCCATAAATATTCAAAGTACAATTAGAAAATCAGATAATTTTACTCACTGAGATGTGCAGATTTTACTTTATCAGTTTGAATTCAGAACCAAAAGAAAAAAAAGAAAAGAAAAAAGTTAGCTATTTTATGACTACACTCATAATGTTAAGTAACACTGAATTACAATTCATTACAATTCATTAGTTCAAGTTATTCAAGTGATCACAACTACTATATCAGAAACAGGACTCACTGATTCTGCCCCAGGAATGTTTTATATATCAGTTTCAATTTGTCTGCCCTTCATGAAAAGGGAAAATAAAATAGTATCCTAGAATGCTACTAAAGGGAGCAAGTATATCCTCCTACCCCCTGTCAGATATTCCAGTGAAGCTGAGATTGTACCTGCTTAATCCTTAACTGCACCAGGACACTGGCTAAAATTGTTCTCCCCACCCTGAGGTTTTCTGACGTCTTAAAAATCTGCTCTTTCTCTTTCTTTAAAATCTACCCACTGTCCTTCTCCTGGTTTGTCAAAAAATGAATGTGGGTGAATACGCAGGAAACATCTATTTAAGCACGTGGAAATGGTGGTGAATATCTTCAAAGACTAAACTTTTCTTTTTCTCCCTCAAAAATTTGGTGTTGTCCCTCCTTTTTAACTACAACCCTTCCATTATCTTCATAGCTGGAGTGGTTTTGAACATAAGACTAAAGCCCACTGCCAATATGTAAAGAAGAATGATCCTGGATACTCTCTGACTGACTATCCTGGAAAAATTCCAACCTTCCAGGAATATCACAGTATTTCCTGTAGAATTACCAAAAGATTTGAAAAGGAAACTTAAAATAATACCTACCAGCAAAGAACTGCTGGGAGGGCACTGACATTATTTTAACTAGATCTATAGAGAAATATTATGTGATTTGTTTGAGGATACCAGCACACTGAAGTCATTGTTTACCTTATGTCTTGAGAAAATGTGCACATTTTATTTATTTAGTATTTAAAGGAATATATATATATTTGCATCAAAATTTAATCTGGAATGGTTGACACCCTACCTTTTCTCCTTTGGGTTTTTGTGCTTATGCATTTCAGACACAAATAGCAGAGGGATGCTTTTAAAAACTATTTTTTTCATGCCATTGGTTCATGAAATACTTTTGCAGTGATGTTGTATTTTAATAACTTGTGATCAGTTTTCTTCTACAATTTCAAAATAACCACCATACTGTTCTTATATTAAACATTATTGAAATTTGAGTTATTTTGGCTTTTTTTTCTACCCACTGTGTCTAACCACCAACTGCTGCCATTTCTCTGCTTCTCCCATCATTTTCATTTCTATCTCCATAAAGTAGGTCCTCACTACCACAGTCCTGAATTATTACAATTGTCCCCAGATCCCCCATCTCTTTCTCTTTTTCATGAAGTCTTCAATCTATCCTACTCCCCACAGTTAAATGGCATTTTAAAATCACATTTTGATGATAACTCACCTCACTGAAAGCTTTTCAGGAGATGCCTTCTTTTGGTAGAAAGCTTTAGCGTGACATTTAAGGCCCAAATTTGTCTGACCACGGCTTGTTTTCCCAATCTTTCATTGTATTAATTTTCTACATGAATTCTTCTTTATGTAGAATGTTGTATGGACTGTCTCCTGGACAGTCTGTCCTCACCCACTGCCTTCTGAATTTTTCTCATGGTGTATTCAAGGTCTGGGTTTCCTACCTCTTCCCCTTTCCTTAAAAACATTGAACATAAGCCTTTTTCTTCTTCCATGAAGCCTGCACTACCAGAACTTCTCAGAGTAATTCCATAACTCGTGCTTTATCATTAATTCTGTCAGTTACCTATTTTCTCTCTTGGATTGTAATGTACATATTCCAAAGCCTAGACTGGAAAAGGGAAGAGCCAGTGTTTTAAACTTACCTCCAATAATAAGAATAAAGACTAATTTTCTAGTTTCAGAATGGAGCTTGTGGTGAGAATGTACAGTGGTCCTCCACTGTGGAAAACAGTTTGGTAGTTCCTCAAAAAGTTAAATATGGACTTACGTATGACTCAATAATTCCACTCCTAGGATTATACCCAAAAAAACTGAAAATAAGTACTCAAAAAAGTTGTATATGAATGTTAAGAACAGCTCTATGTTCAGTGTCCAAAAGCTGAAAACAACCCATTTATTCATCAATGAATGAGTGAATAAACAAGATGTTATTTCACCATACAATGAATTACTGGGCCATAAAAAGGAATGAAGTACTGATATCTCTCTATCCATCTGTTTTCCTATCTGCTGTATCATAGATAAAGCCTGCCAACATTATACTCAGTGTAAAAAGCCAGTCACAAAGTAACTCACATGTCATTCCATTTACATGGAGTATCCAGAATATGCAATAGTCAATACTATACCATAAATTTGGTTAGTAATTGCTTAATGCTAGAGTGGGGAATTACAGACAGGCAGTGATGGCTGAAGTTTACAGGTTTTCTCTGTGGTGATGAAACTGTTCTAAAATTGACTATGGTGACAGTTGCACACATCTTTGCATATACTAAAACCTGTTGAATTATAATTTTAAATGGGTAAATTGTATGATATGTATTGTATAATATATAAATAACTTAGAGCGTAGAACAACTTATTTTCTGTTTATATAATAAGTTATTTAATATACCAAGTATAATACAATATATAACAAGTCATTTTTTGTTATGTTTATACTGAGACATTTACTCCCAGGTAATCAATGGACACGAGTTTGAGTAAACTCTGGGAGTTGGTGATGGACAGGGAGGCCTGGCGTGCTGCGGTTCATGGGGTCACAAAGAGTCGGACACGACTGAGCGACTGAACTGAACTGAATGGAGGAGTAAAAAAAAAAACAATGCATGGGTCACTCTTGCCTCTTGACATCCTAGTTCCTTTAGAAAGGACATGGAGAAACCTTAGCTTTAACTGACACTAAGGATTATAGTCTCTTCTAGTCTAGGACAGTGCACGCTAATGTTAAGAAATCCAAAAGTTCTCAGAGGGTTACCCCTTGACCACAAGTCAGAGGAAAGAAGCAAAGTGTTTAGGGTCCCAGCCTGTTAGAATAGCAGTGCGTGCCTGCTAAGTTGCTTCAGTCCTGTTTGACTTTTTGCAGCCCCACGGACTGTAACCCGCCAGGCTCCTCTGTCCACGGGATTCTCCAGGCAAAAATACTAGAGTGGGTTGCCACGCCCTTCTCCAGGGTATCTTCCCAACCCAGGGGCCGAACTCACGTCTCTTATGTCTCCTGCATTGGCAAGCAGGTTCTTTACCACTAGTGCCACCTGGGAAGCCTAGAATAGCAGTAGCATGGTCCGAGTGTGCATCTATTTACCTCAGGTTGTATTGGAGAGAAACCATCAGATCTCCCATTTTTCATAGCGTCAGCCTGGTATAATCTTCTCTCGCCAGTGGACAACATTTGAGTGTCAAACAACCTAGTCACTTGGAGGCTGACCAGATGTGTAGATATGTTGGATGCTCAAGACTCTGAAGATTATAGCGCTCTAAGGTAAAAACTCACTAATTTTTTTAAAACACATAGCTTTGGTTCCTAAGTTCAAATTATTTCATCCCCCCCAAAATTATGTATTCCTGTATAGGCAATTTCACTAGCCAGCTTTAAATCTAGAATTTACAGCCTAAATTCAATGGAATCATCTAGTAATCAATGAGAGTCACATTACACATGGTATTTACTTAAGGCAATGAAGCCCCAGTGAAGGCCAGTTTCAGGACTACTGAGCAGAACACTGCACTTTTGCCCCCACCATTCTGGTTTCTGCCCCCCAATGACCTCATTTCACCAGTGAGCAGGATGATTGTTCTGAAAATGTATTCCACATGTACAGGAAAGATGCCATAAATGATATCTGGGGCTGCAACTGTTGCCTGATCCTTCTTCCCTTTGACTGCATTCCCAAACATGAAAAATAAGGAAATTATAAATGTAAACACCATCTGTCATCAGTTGCAAATCATTCCCTCCCACCGCAAGAGACTTTCTCTAAAAAGACGAATTCTCCACATTAAACTTTTTTGATTTAAAGGAATTAGTGAAGGGTAATGTTAAAGAGCTCTAGATTCTAATTTACTTTGTTGATTTCCCACTATCGTTTCCTAAAATGGGCTGTTAACATAAAGGCTAGTGAAGTTTTCTGATGACTATAATAGTCTGCATGTGATGTGACTGTCTTCCTCCTTTTGCCTACCCAAATTAGAGTGAAAATATCAGCACACCAGAGGTGACTTCCCCAGTAAATATTAGAAATGCCACCTACACTTCCTGTTGTTAAAGAACTATCAATGCTTTTAATGGTACAACCAAAATATATGAGCTATACACTAATGTTATGTTACTAGTGACACTGATAGTGTCTGTATAGATTTCCATCTTCTAAATGAAAAATAGGGGTAAATATATAGACAAATGGTAGTTGGTGCCAAACACTGCCCTGCTCACAAGTGCAGTTTGTAGTAGAAATTTCTTAAAATTTAAAAAGATAAATAAACATGCATACTATAAATTTCAAACCTCTTTATCTCTCCTTGTTTCTTTCAGTCTCTCTCTTATGCTCAATCTTGCCTTTCAGTTTCCATGACTTTCTTCATCCTTAATATATTTTAAGCAATGCTGATGTACTAATATGAATGAAAGTTTGTTTTTAATAAAACTAGAAACTTTAAAAAAATCAATTACAAACTAAGTGCAAATAATGTTAATAGCAAGAATACTCAAAATACAAAAGGTGGGAGAAGAGAGAGAAAATCGTAACAGCAATAAAAAACTTTTAAAAAACATTCTCATTATAAACCTCAAGGTACATGTGGCAACAAATCTCCACCCATTCCCACTTAGAAAACTACTATAACCTGAAATATAAGTATAAATATTTATCCTTCTTTTAAAGAAATAGTTTTCCCCAATATCCCTACTCAGTCACAGCCATAAAAAGCTGATACCATTCTCAAAATAGTGTCTCAAGCTTAACTTTCATTTCTATGGTGTGGCCTTCAGAGGAAGATAAGACCTAGCACCTGAAAAACAAAGAATCTTAAAAGGAAGAGAAAAATTCAAACTTCTTTCACTTGCCTCATAAGACCTTGAAATGATGGAATGTGTATGTGTGTGTGCGTTTCTTGAGCGTCATAGTATATGACACTGCAAAATCACTGGTCTGACAAATGACTTTATAGTTCTCTTGGGCAAAATTAAAAAAAAAAACAGTGCTTGCATTCAGGCTCCTTCCATCTTCTGTCTCCTCCACACACCATGCACTATTGAGTGGTATCTTTGATTATAGCACATGAACCAGAAAAAAAAAAATGGGCTGTTGCTGAAGAGAAGAAAATCTCATTGATAACTCTTGGGTTGTTTGCTCACTTACCTGAAAATGACTCATAATATTTCAGTATTAAAAGAAATGTTGGAATTTTTTTCTGGTGCTTCCTGAGCTAGGCGTTGGGGAATATCAGATTTCTATAATCGTGATAAGTAAAACTGTTGAAGTTTGCCCAGATGGAGGTTAAATCAGGAGTATAAAATGTGTTCAGGACCCAGCATAATTATCTGTAGTCAGCTCCCTGAGAAATATGACAACAGGCTGAGAGTTATTTGGTTTTCCTTTTCTATTGAATCTTTTCTCGTTTTATCCTTTTCTCATTGTTAGGTTTTGGAAATTTATACATTTGCTCACTCACTGCTGATGTTTTTCAGGAGTACACTGTTACTGGTCCTTTGTAATGAGAGAAGTTTATTATTCATTTTCTCTCACCAAAGGCCCCCACCCCTTGAAAGTTACAAACAGGGAATTAATTCTTCATTCCTATTCACTGGAAAAGAAAAGAGTTATAACATTCAGCTGAGTTTTTACAACAGAACAAAATCTTTCTCTGTGGTGGTGACCAGTAGGGCACTATGCATCACTATGTTCTACATGGAGTGTCCTGGGGTCAGGAAAGACCCAGATGGGGTGTGAATGACCCCATCAGGTTGGGCAAACAGATTAGGTATTTATCATAAATTCATAGGGAACTTTTCTGGGGGCCTTATATAAGTACTTACAGTGTTTTATTCAATTTTCTGACCTTGGAGAATTGAGTTAAACTTAGGATATATTAATACAGATCACACTTGATATTCATAAAAGAAATACCCCATATTTTATATTGTAGATAGCTTGTCCAATATGTCTTTCCTTGCCCTCCGCCATTCTCCCCTAATAGGAATAATACATGTAGTAGGATGCTCAGAGTGAGTGAATGAGTGAGTGAAGTCACTCAGTCGTGTCCGACTCTTTGCGACCCCATGAACTGTAGCCTATCAGGCTCCTCTGTCCGTGGGATTTTCCAGGCAAGAGTACTGGAATGGGTTGCCATTTCCTTCTCCAGGGGATCTTCCCAACCCAGGGATCAAACCCGGGTCTCCCACATTGTAGGCAGAAGCTTTTACCGTCTGAGCCACCAGGGAAGAGCCAGGATTCTCAGATGTGAGTTTGAATTCCTGGGTTGCAAGCATTCATGTGCTGCCATTCACTCTGGGTTGGAGCTCAGTGGCTTCCTGAGTAGACCAGGTCAGCCATGGATTCCCACTAGGCACCCAACCCCTGGAGAACAGGGAGCCATCTCTTCTCATGGTGTAGTTCACAAACATATTTGTTGAATCTAAACTGATTTGCTGAAATGTGAGGGAATTTAAGAAGTCTTTCATCTCCCTTCTTCCCCCTCCTTCTCTCCCACCTCAGGGTGAAATTCTGTTGCCATTTTGTAATGGAAATGTGATTGGATGTTATCTAAATTTTAATATGTCCCTTATCTGGGAAGACTAAGTCAGTGTCAGCTGTAAACACATTAGCTCACAAGAGTGGATTGGGTCTCTGAAAAAAAAAAAAAAGAAACCCCCAAGGAGTAAAGCAAAAAAGATAATGATCTTGGCCTCCTGCAGTGGTAGCTGAGGCAGCTGGCAGGCACAGGGACTGGGGAAAGAGAAAGAAAGTATGAAGGCCATGGGTGCCCACTGGTACAAAGGCTGGCTACAAAGGGAACAGGAAAAACAGATGTGACCTAGTTTTTAATTATACCGCAGGCAAGCATCTTGGGGACTCAGTTTTGGGGAATATAGAAAGTTGAGTCTATATCATGAAGTTTTTTTACAGCAAACATTGGGGAGAAAACATGAGTCAGACAAAGATTGTTTTATATAGATATATGTAAATATATATGTTGTTTAGTCGCTAAGTTGTGTCCAACACTTTGCAACCCCATGGACTGTAGCACGCCAGGCTTCTCTGTTCATGGGATTCTCCAGACAGGAATACCAGAGTGGGTTGCCATTTCCTTCTGCAAGGGATCTTCCCGATCCAGGGATCAACCTGTGTCTCTTGCAATGGCAGGCAGATTCTTTTCCACTAAGCCACCAGGGAAGCCTATCATATATATATGTACACACATGCATACATGTAACATATATATGTAATATAAAATACATATACGCACATGAATCGGCAATGAATAGTTCAAAATATTTTGAATAAATGAGAATTTAACTGAAAAATGAAATGACAACATGAGAATTCTTGATTAGAGAAGGACTTTCTATATGGAAGGAAAGAGACTCACAATCAAAATCAGTCATTTCAGGCCAGACACTGCAGTGTTGCTGTTCAGTCGCTCAGTTGTGCCCATCTCTTTGCAACCCCATAGACTGCATGCTGCTGCTGCTAAGTCGCATCAGTCATGATTGACTCTGTGCGACCCCATAGATGGCAGCCCACCAGGCTGCATAAGCATAGATAAATAAGCGAATCAATCAGCCAAATAACTAGTTTTCATTCTTGAAGCCTGGAGGTCTCAATAGCCCTTGAGACTTTTTTGTTTGTTTGTTTTTGGCTGAGCTGGGTCTTGGTTGCTGCACGGGCACTCTCTACCTGCAGCGAGCAGAGGCTTCTGTTTAGCTGTGGCACACCGGCTTCCCACGCGATGGCTCCTTACTGTGGGGTGTGGCTCTAGAGGGGCGGGCTTCAGCAGCTGCAGCACGTGGGCTCAGTAGTTCTGGCGCAGGGCCTTAGTTGCTCCAGGGAATGTGAGATTTTCCCAGAGCAGGGATCAAACCTGAGTCTCCTGCATTGATTTGCACCACCAGGAAAGCCCGCCCTTGAGACTTACAGGAAAAAAAAAAAAAAGTCATTTTTTTTTTTTTTACTTCTGTTGCTAGTTGCTTGGCATTCTAACCCTGAAATCAAGAGTCCAAGCCTATTTTCACTTTGTTCATTGAAACTATATATGTGGGTATATGTGTTACACAAGCATTTATTGAGTGCTGACAACTTTCTTGCGCTTTAAAACCTTATACTTTTGGAACAGATGTATAAACCCACATATAGAATAAATTACAGTGTGCACACATGATAGGCTTGCTGTGTGCCAGACCCATTCTATGCCCTATATATATCTCTTCTGCCCCCCCGTATATATACATTCATTCAGAGCAACCCTATGAGGAGGGAAACATATTATCCCAGTTCAGTTAGGAACTTTAGACATAGATTAAGTTAACTTGCCCCAGGTCACACAGCTATTAAATGGTGCAGTCAGGATTTACACCTGGCAGCTAAGCTCCTGAGTTCTAAGTTTAACCACAGTGCTAGAATGGAAAGACATAGCAGATACAATGGGCACGTAAATGAGGGAAGTTTGGGGGATAAGAAAAAGTACCCTAAAGAGAGAATCTGAGTCAATTCTCTCAAAATAATATGTATGAATGAGGGTAGGGATGTGAGGAAAAAGAGCCAGCAATTTACTTACCTAGTATAGTCATTTTTGTTAATGTTTTTTTGTTCTACTAACAAGGCTTCTGTACAACAGATTTAGTTACTTCCATTATATCAATTACACCTCAATGAATAATCAGGGGAAATATTGGTTTTCCTAATACACCATGTTTAAATAAATGGAAAAGTGTGATGAAATGAGGGAAACAGACATGATCAATTGAATGTAGTGAGGGTGGAGGATTGGGGCATCATTGATTTGATGTAATATAGAAGTGATATGAAAACATCTCCTTGATCTAAACATCCAACACTAACATCTAACATCTCCACTACCAGCCTACTTATGCCTTGGTGTGAACAGCATTTAAGGTAGCAGATGTTATCTGGAAGGGATAAGCCCTTTGATGGTCATTAACAGATTAGTTATATTACATTTATCAGTTCCCTAGCAGACAGCAAAAAGACTGAATGCTAGGCCAGTGAGGCAAAGGACAAAGAGGTTATAACTGGTAGAATTTTGGAAGGAAAAAAACTGGGTAGAATGATCCACACCTTAGAGGCTGTAGCAGGCCAAGTGAGGCAGCAGTGCATAGGGCAGGGGGTGTGGGCAAGGATAATACTGACATCTCAGCTGTGTAGCCAAATGTTGCACTCAAACATATTTACTAGGAAACAGTTCTAGGATCCCCCCACCACCACCCCCCCCCCCACACACACAGTTCCACCATTTTTCTTTCCTGTGAATGGGATGCTGGAAACTGACTTGGACATGGAAATAATAAATTTCCATTAATTGGAAACTGAAGGGGCAAGATAGAATGGAATCAGAAATCTTTGGGTACAGATTTCTTTCTTGACTGGTTACATGTATAGTAGAGAGAAGATAAGACAATATTCAAATTTAGAGACCACCCAGTTCCCTCCAGTGACTGGCAGAGTTACTCTTGTCAGGTCATGGTATAACTGCCACATTTTTGCTGCCCTTGATGCCAGATATGATCCCACAAACCCTGATAATCTTCCCAAGAGTACTGGGTACCTTGGTGCTGCCAACTTAAAGAAGGTAGACTGAGGCAACTCAAATTACCCAGAAATTGCTTTTATTCAGGAATAGCAGAGACAATTGGGCAAATGCATGGTGTAGCAAGCTGTTGGCTAATTCTTGGAGGTTTAGGGGTGGGCTTTATTGGCAGACAAAGAATGAAAAGAGGCCAAAGTCCAGCCAGAGTCTTAGCAGTACATTCACTGACATAAGGATGGGGAGAGATTGTTGGCAGATATTTATTGGTCTCTTGTAAATCATGAATTAATGGAAATCAGTATCTAAGCTCTTAAGTTCCATTCTTCTGAGGGTGTGAGTCTGAGATTCCCCATTTCACACCCTCCAGTTTCATTTTAAAGTCCATTCACACAGAAGCAGGTAACATTTTAAGGGACTAGATCTGATAGACAGAATGCCTGATGAACTATGGACGGAAGTTCGTGACATTGTACAGGAGACAGTGATCAAGACCATCCCCAAGCAAAAGAAATGCAAAAAAGCAAAATGGCTGTCTGAGGAGGCCTTACAAATAGCTGTTAAAAGAAGAGAAGCAAAAAGCAAAGGAGAAAAGGAAAGATATACCCATTTGAATGCAGAGTTCCAAAGAATAGCAAGGGGAGATAAGAAAGCCTTCCTCAGTGATCAGTGCAAAGAAATAGAGGAAAACAATAGAATGGGAAAGACTAGAGATCTCTTCAAGAAAATTAGAGATACCAAGGGGACATTTCATGCAAAGATGGGCACAATAAAGGACTGAAATTGTATGGACCTAACAGAAGCAGAAGATACTAAGAAGAGGTGGCAAGAATACATAGAACTGTACCAAAAAAATCTTCACAACCCAGATAATCATGATGGTGTGATCACTCACCTAGAGCCAGACATCCTGGAATGTGAAGTCAAGTGGGCCTTAGGAAGCATCACTATGAACAAAGTTAGTGGAAGTGATGGAATTCCAGTTAAGCTATTTCAAATCCTAAAAGATGATGCTGTGAAAGTGCTGCACTCAATATGCCAGCAAATTTGGAAAACTCAGCAGTGGCCACAGGACTGGAAAAGGTCTGTTTTCATTCCAATCCCTAAGAAAGGCAATGCCAAAGAATGCTCAAACTACCTCAAAATTGCACTCATCTCACAGGCTAGTAAAGTAATGCTCAAAATTCTCCAAGCCAGGCTTCAGCAATACATGAACCATTAACTTCCAGATGTTCAAGCTGGTTTTAGAAAAGGCAGAGGAACCAGAGATCAAATTGCCAACATCTGTTGGATCATCAAAAAAGCAAGAGAATTCCAGTAAAACATCTATTTCTGCTTTATTGACTATGCCAAAGCCTTTGACTATGTGGATCACAATAAACTGTGGAAAATTCTTCAAGAGATGGGCATACCAGACCACCTGACCTGCCTCTTGAGAAACCTGTATGCAGGTCAGAAAGCAACAGTTAGAACTGGACATGGAACAACAGACTGGTTCCAAATAGGAAAAGGAGTATGTCAAGCCTGTATATTATCACCCTGCTTATTTAACTTATATGCAGAGTACATCATGAGAAACGCTGAGCTGGATGAAGGAGAAGCTGGAGTCAAGATTGCCGGGAGAAAAAAAAAGATTGCCGGGAGAAATATCAATAACCTCAGATATGCAGATGACACCATCCTTATGGCAAAAAGTGAAGAAGAACTAATGAGCCTCTTGATGAAAGTGAAAGAGGAGAGTGAAAAAGTTGGCTTAAAGCTCAACATTCAGAAAACTAAGATCATGGTATCCGGTCCCATCACTTCATGGCAAATAGATGAGGAAACAGTCAAAAGAGTGACAGACTAATTTTCTGGGCTCCAAAATCACTGCAGCCATGAAATAAAAAGATACTTACTCCTTAGAAGAAAAGTTGTGACCAACCTAGACAGCGTATTAAAAAGCAAAGACATTACTTTGCCAAGAATGGTCTGTCTAGTCAAAGATGGTTTTTCCAGTAGTCATGTATGGATGTGAGAGTTGGACTATAAAGAAAGCTGAGCACTGAAGTATTGATGCTTTTAAACTGTGGTGTTGGAGAAGACTCTTGAGAGTCCCTTGGACAGCAAGGAGGTCCAACCAGTCCATCCTAAAGGAAATCAGTCCTGGATGTTCAATGGAAGGACTGATGTTGAAGCTGCAACTCCAATACATTGGCCACCTGATACAAAGAACTGACTCATTGGAAAAGACCCTGATGCTGGAAAAGATTGAAGGTGGGAGGAGAAGGGGACGACAGAGGATGAGATGTTTGGATGGCATCACTGACTCAATGGATATGAGTTTGAGTCAACTCTGGGAGTTGGTGATGAACAGGGAGGCCTGGAGTGCTATAGTCCATGGGGTCGCAAAGAGTTGGACACAGCTGAGTGACTGAGCTGAACTGAACTGATGTTAACACTTAGTGGGATAGGTGCCTCAGTACTCCCTTCCTCTCTTCCAAGAAGAACAGCTTTCTCTATCATTGCTTTGCTCCCTCTCAAAGACAGAGACAGATATATCCAGAGAAGACATATGGCAAGGGTTGTCAGGTATAGCAATAAAAATAGGAAATATCCAAATTTGAATTGTGGATAAATAAGGGACATTTTCGGAGAAGGCAATGGCACCCCACTCCAGTACTCTTGCCTGGAAAATCCCTTGGATGGAGGAGCCTGGTAGGCTGCAGTCCATGGGGTCGCTAAGAGTCGGACATGACTGAGCGACTTCACTTTCACTTTTCACTTTCATGCATTGGAGAAGGAAATGGCAACCCACTCCAGTGTTCTTGCCTAGAGAATCCCAGGGACGGGGGAGCCTGCTGGGCTGCCATCTATGGGGTTGCACAGAGTTGGACATGACTGAAGCGACTTAGCAGCAGCAGCAGCAGTAAGGGATATTTTTGGTATAAATATCTCCTATGCAATACTTAGGACATAGTTATGCTTAAAAAAAAATTCTGTTATTCACCTGAAATTCAGGTTTAACTGGATGGCCTTATTTTGTCTGGAAACCCCATAAATGGCAGAGTAAAAAGTCTTGGGGTTTATCAGAAAAGGAAATCAATGATCTGAGAGAACATCATCAAAACATGTATATTATGAAGTGTGAAACAGATCGCCAGTCCAGGTTGGATGCATGAGACAAGTGCTCGGGGCTGGTGCACTGGGATGACCCAGAGGGATGGGATGGGGAGGGAGGTGAGAGGGGGGTTTAGGATGGGGAACACATGTAAATCCATGGCTGATTCATGTCAATGTATGGCAAAAACCACTACAATATTGTAAAGTAATTAGCCTCCAACTAATAAAAATAAATGGAAAAAAAATAAAACAGCTCATAAATTGATTTAATCTTTCTGGAGGGCAATTTGGCAATAAATGAAAAACCTTGAAAACACTTATGACAGAGTTTGGAAAGCATGCATGTGTGTAGAAATAAGACAGAAACGCAAAAAAAAAAAAAAGAATTCAATCCCACTTCTGCTACCTTGCAGATGGGTGCCTTTGGGAAATTTACTTAGTCTTTCTGAGTCTGTTTCTTCCTTTGAACAACAAAGATAATAGTACTAAAGTATCACAAGCTTGGTGAGAAGATTAAATATACTGATATGAACTATGTGGCTCAGATGGTAAAGAATCTGCCTACAATACAGGAGACCCAGGTTCAATCCCTGGATCAGGAAGATCCCCTGGAGAAGGGAATGGCAACCCACTCTAATATTCTTGCCTGGAGAATTCCATGGACAGAGGACCCTGGAGGGCTACAGTCCATAGGGTTTCAAAGAGTTGGACATGACTGAGTAACTAACATACTTTCACACATGTAAAATGCTTATTAACTGAAGGACCTCAATAAAGATGGCTCCATCTAGGGTATAGCAGTTCAGAAAAGAAAGTGAAAGTCACTCATTTGTCCGACTTTTTGTGACCCCAAGGAATATACAGTCCATGGGATTCTCCAGGCCAGAATACTGGAATGGATAGCAGTTCCCTTCTCCAGGGGATCTTCCCAACCAAGGGATCAAACCCAGGTCTCCTGCATTGCAGGTGGATTCTTTACCAACTGAGCTATCAGGAAAGTATTTAGGGGGTCCCATGAAAACTGATAACAATGATTTATGATAGAGTTTGAAAACTCTTCTGAAAGGGTTTTCTTGTCTAGATGCACAATCAGTATTTGATTTTCATGTAAATGTTGACATAGTCTTAATTTCTGAAGGATGTAGGGTAGTTTTCTATATAAAATATTTCAAAATCTGACTGAAATCAACTAGAGTTAGTGTTCCTTTGTAAATTCATCCTCTAAAAATTTGCTTATCACATGACTATGTTTGATTCCCTCTGCTAGGTAGCTGCTGTGCACACTCTCCCTTTTTATCTCACTAATATACGTGAATTCTGCAGACTGACTCCTGGCCACTGAGTTCTCAGTCTCTGTGTCTCTCTGTTTCTCCTTCTCATAGAATCTCTCCCTCTATCTCTTATACACACCCCCACACACACACCTACTTTTACCTGGGGAAAAAAAGAATCCATTTGTCTGTCTCAAAGAGAATAGCATAGGTGTTCCAGAGATTTTTTAAAAATGTATTTTCTATTTAGAGAGGAGAGAGAAAAAGGAGGAGGAAGAAAGATAACTCCCACGAAAGTCAAACTATCTATTTATTTAGCTATGTGTTTTGGGTTGCATTTTGCATTAATCGCCACACACACAGGAGCCCTGCAATTTATTATTGGTGATAAGTGTGGACAGTAGCTATTATTTTCTCTCCCTTTTCGAAAATGTGGCATAGTGGGACACTTAGATTTATGGAACATACATTATTCAAAACTCTAGTTCTGGGATGGCTCAGCAGGAAGACTCCCAGCTATTTCCATAACCTTTTTTTCAAAATTCTTCCTCACTTGCTTTCTTCGTTTCCATATCAGGTGTTAAAAATCACTCAAAACTCAGAAGTGAGGGAATTCATCATGGAAATCTATCAGTACAGTATCTTTCACAAATAGGAATGACTAGGAAACCCCTATTCTACAAAATCCACTGAAAACCCCTGGAGGAAGAAAGTAGATTTTCATTAGAAGTAATGAGATGAGCACCTACATAATTCTCTAGTGAATTCCTTAGGTGTTAACGACCCAAATGATATAACCATCCCCCATGCCCCCCACCACCAAACTTGAGTGTGCTAGTAACCAGAGATTATTTATCAGCAATCATTTTGCTTTTTTTCACTCCACATCCTAGTGCTTCATACATGTGCAATATACTTGAAAAAAATCAAATTAGAAATCTAAGGAAAGTATATAATAAAAAATTATAGTATAAAATATCAAGAAAATAAACTATACACATAATATACTGTATTAACACTGCTATATTTAATATAAAGCCATTTGGAATTGACAGAGTATAATGCTTATAATTGCTACTAATATTAATCATCTTTTTGTATGTAGAATTTTATGAGAGGCTCTATATAAATTTAAATTAAGAATTATTGTTACAAAATAAACAACTTGCTATGGATAAGAAATCCATCTGAAAATGGCTCTGAACTAACAACGAGAGGTGTAAACTCTTAGAAGGATTTGGAACACCCACCAATGAGAGGAGTGTGAAAATAGCATTTGACACTATGGTAACCTACAGTGAATCGATGGAATCATTGACTATAAACAATACAGAAGAGAGAGATAATATAGAGGTGTGGTTAGAAGTCTGATTTCAAGATAGTTGCCGTATAGTTCTGATTCTAATAACAATTATTTCTCTAGCTTTCAAAAGATTTGTTCTCTGATTTTCTTCAGATTTGTGAAACTGTGAATTTCTTAAGGGCAGGAACCATATATCACATTCTATGGTTCCTAAATGCTTAGGTTTGTGCCGTCATCCATACTCATTTGTTTTTGTGATGATAAATAACCATATACAGACACCATCTGTGTGTCAGCCACCATGATATAGATGCATTATTCCAAACCCCCCTCCAAGATCTTAGTGAATTCTTATATCACACTGAAGAAGACTTTATTAATAGCCCTCTATTTACAGATGCTTAAAAGGGGAGAAAATTTGTTGAATTCCTAAGGAATTTCTCAATGCTGAGATAAGATGAAGTTTTGGCTCACTGAAACCAGCAATGACATGAAAGTTAAGGCATGTTTTATGACTCTTACAGCTGGGGACTTCTGGGCTCAACCCAGCAATGAAAAGGGCTCAGACTGGATCTAATTTCTTCCATCTGACCTAGACCTCTTCTCTGGTCCATTTCACTATAGCATAATGGTTAAGGACTGTGACTAGACCACTTGCAGTTGAATCCCAGTTATGCCATTGATTAGAATATGGCCCTGAGCAAGTTATTCAGGTGTGTGTATCGGCTGTAGCCATATAATGAGTTTGTGTGAGGAAGCCATATAATGAATTTATGTGAGGAAGCCATATAATGAATTTATGTGAGGAAGCCATATAATGAGTTTGTGTGAGGATTTAATAAGTGAATAATTATGAATGACAAAGCAGCAGGGCTTCCCATGTGGCTCAGCAGTAAAGAACCTGCCAGCCAATGCAGGAGATGTGGGTTCGATCCCCGAGTTAAGAAGATCCCCTGGAGAAGGAAATGGCAACCCATTCCAATATTCTTGCCTGGGAAATCCCATGAACAGAGGATCTTGGGGGCTACAGTCCATGGGGTCATGAATGAGTTGGATATGACTTAGTGACTAAACAACAAAAACTTCAAGCAGTGCCTGGCATATAGTGAGTACTATGTAAGTGTTATCTTTTAATTACCTGTACTCTTGTTGTATCCTGGGTGAACTGGGAATAAACAGGGGCCTTTAGACAAGTTCAGGGGAGGACCCCTGCTCTATTAGGTTGGGAAGGAGAAATAAGGTATAACTTTGCCTTTCCACTGCTGTCTCCTTACGTGAGTTCACAGTTTTGTAGGGAAAATAGGATTGACAATTCAGGCTATTTGAATATGTTATGATTCTAATTGGAGAGAATGAGAACATGCTACCAGTCAGATATAAAACTGTATCCAAGGTGACCCCTTAAGTGGCAATCTTCTGAGAAGAGCCTCTTCTAGAGAAGGGCAATTTTGTCTTTCCATGGTATATCACATTCTAGAATGTTCTACTCACCTACGTGAGACACACCCTTAAAACAAACACTTTTCTTTTTCCCCTTGTTTACTTGATTGGTGTGTATGTATGGGTGGGTGATTTGGGAAAAGTAAGGACTGGGAGAAAAAAGGAGGAAGCAGGACAATTGGAAGTGTTCTGAAAAAGTTACCTTAATTGTTGCATGTTTGTGTTGGATTCCCAGGAGTGACTAAGACCTCTGAGGTCAATTCTGAGTTAGGAAAGGTAATAAATACAGTAGGTTAAAGAATCTGCTTACAGAAAACTCAAGAAAACCTATTGTATGACCTGTGAACTGTTGAAGATAAGCTTAATTTAACATCAGTCCCATCTTCCTCTTTGAGCTTCTATTGTTGGAGTGTTGCCTAATACATTAGTGTTTGAAACAACAAGTCAGTGCCTGTAGAAACTCACATTATTCCTTTTTACCTGTTCTCCCTTTCTTTCTTGGGTTTTCCAGAGTCTAATTCAGAGATGGGAGGATTAGCATCAGATAGGATACTAGGTACATCCAGAAATTCTGTTGCTCCCATCAGCCACTAGCTGTAGGGAAGATTAACAAGCAGTAGTGTTTCCCTGGAAGTGCCCACCAGAAGCTCCTGGACTGGGCTCTAGCGATCTTTGAGGAGTATGGCATTTGAGAACCTCAGAACAGTGATTATTTACCCATCTCAATGGAAATATCAATATCTTGATATTTTAATGGCCACTAGGACTGTACTGGTGTGCCTGTTGAATAGAAACCCTCAGTTCAGTTCAGTTCAGTCACTCAGTCGTGTCCGACTCTTTGCGACCCCATGAATCACAGCACGCCAGGCCTCCCTGTCCATCACAAACTCCCAGAGTGTACTCAAACTCATGCCCATAGAGTCAGTGATGCCATTCAGCCATCTCATCCTCTGTCGTCCCCTTCTCCTCCTGCCCCCAATCCCTCCCAGCATCAGGGTCTTTTCCAATGAGTCAACTCTTCCCATCAGGTGGCCAAAGTATTGGAGTTTCAGCTTCAGCATCAGTCCTTCCAATGAACACCCAGGACTTATCTCCTTCAAGATGGACTGGTTGGATCTCCTTGCTGTCCAAGGGACTCTCAAGAGTCTTCTCCAACACCACAGTTCAAAAGCATCAATTTTTTGGCGCTCAGCTTTCTTCACAGTCCAACTCTCACATCCATACATGACCACAGGAAAAACCATAGCCTTGACCAGACGGACCTTTGTTGGCAAAGTAATGTCTCTGCTTTTTAAAAGCTATCTACATTGGTCATAACTTTCCTTCCAAGGAGTAAGCATCTTTTAATTGCTTGGCTACAGTCACCATCTGCAGTGATTTTGGAGCCCCCAAAAATAAAGTCTGACACTGTTTCCACTGTCTCCCCATTTATTTCCCATGAGGTGATGGGACCAGATGCCATGATCTTAGTTTCCTGAATGTTAAGCTTTAAGCCAACTTTTTCACTCTCCTCTTTCACTTTCATCAAGAGGCTTTTTAGTTCCTCTTCACTTTCTGCCATAAGGGTGGTGTCATCTGCATATCTGAGGTTATTGATATTTCTCCTGGCAATCTTGACTCCAGCTTGTGGTTCTTCCAGCCCAGCGTTTCTCATGATGTACTCTGCATATGTTAAATAAGCAGGGTGACAATATACAGGCTTGACATACTCCTTTTCCTATTTGGAACCAGTCTGTTGTTCCATGTCCAGTTCTAACTGTTGCTTCCTGACCTGCATACAGGTTTCTCAAGAGGCAGGTCAGGTAGAGACCCTATTCACATGTATATTTAAGCCCCCATGCTTTTATTAATATTTAACATTATTTGGTAAATCTTTTATAAAAAGCCATATTACTTAAAGTGATAAAGTGGCCAGAATAAAATTTAGGCCTTCCCTAATTTCCCTAGTCTTTTCCTTCCTCTTCAAAGTTGTGGTCTTCTAAATTCTGATATCAAAAGTATGTCAAGAAAATATTTTGGAATAAAAGTTTGTTTTCTATTTTCAACTTTATCAAGCACACTTTTTTTCAAGACATGAAGTCTAATCAGAAACTAATATCTACTTGGAGGAAAGTTTAAACAAATGGACACTGCAGAAAACACCATAATAACCAAAAGAGAAGAAAACTCAGAAGAAAAGATGCTGTAAGCATTGGGCTTTTCATAGTTCCCTTGGTTTATATTTGTGGTTTAAATAGGGAGATATTGTCATAGCCTGGACTTATGGTATGCAAATGTTGTACTATATCATTCACTTGCTTTCTACTTATTGGTCATGAATATGGATGCCATTTACCCTGTAATTAAAATATAGTCTAGTAATTTATACCTGAATTCCATTACAGCCTTAAAATAGTTTCTCCACTAAAATCTTACAAAATAACTCTGGGTTGTTTAGCTCCTGTTCTCATAGTGAATGATAATACTGGCCAAGTCTTGGCCTACCAGTCATCCATCCCTCTTGCTAGGCACTCTTAGAGGTTTCTTTCCATGTTTCAGACTCCTTAACCCTCATGCAATCATATAGCATGCTTGATGAACATTTACTCTACTTCCCATCTCAGAAAAGTACAATATAATGTTGTATATGTCTATGCCATATTTACCATACTTCTGTGTTAATCCTTATCATTTTGCAACTTATTTTTACCTCTTTCCCACTAACATATGCAGTTCTAGAGAACAGATATTTGTCCATTTCACATTGTCATCTTTGTGGTTAGCATGCTTACATGTAGCAAGTATTGGATCGGCCAAAAAGTTTTTTTGGGTTTTCCATAAGAAGTTCCTGAGTGAACTTTTTGGACAACTCAATATTTAAAATGGGTTGATTCATGAATGAAAAAACAAGGAATGCAATGTAACAAATGCCACAGTGGATAAAAATATTGTTATCTCAGTGCTTATTTTTAATGGTGGTTTAAAAAAAAGTTATGAGGGATGCACTTAGGTAGAAGAATATAATAACTGTTTTTAACTATGTTTGTTTCAAAGTGTGACAGATTTATTCTAAATACTTGCTGTCATTGTTGTTGTTCAGTCACCAAGTCATGTCCAACTCTTTGTGACCCCATGGACTGTAGCATGCCACGCTTCCCTGTCCCTCACCATCTCCCAGAGTTTGCCCAAGTTCATATCCATTGAATCAATGATGCCATCCAAACATTTCATCCTCTGTTGCCCCTTTCTCCTCCTGCCCTCAATCCTTCCTAGTATCAGGGTCTTTTCCAATGAATAGGCTGTTTGCATCAGCTGGCCATGTCTGGTGCTTCAGCTTCAGCATCAGTCCTTCCAATAAATATTCAGGGTTGATTTCCTTTGGAATTGACTGGTTTGATGTCCTTGCTCTCTAAGGGACTCTCAGGAATCTTCTCCAGCACCGAAATTCAAAAGCATTAATTCTTTGCCACTCACCCTTCTTTATGGTCCAGCTTTCAATTCCACACGACTACTGGAAAGACCAGTAGCCTTGACTATACGGACCTTTGTCAGCAAAGTGATGTCTCTCCTTTTAAATACACTGTCTAGGTTTGTCATAGGTTTCCTGTCAAGAAGCAATTGTCTTCTAATTTCATGGCTGCAGTCACCATCCACAATGATTTTAGAGCCCAAGAAGAGGAAATCTGTCACTGCTTCCATGAAGAGGAAGTGCCATGAAATGATGGGACTGGATGCCATGATCTTAGTTTTTTAATACTGAGCTTTAAGACAGCCTTTTCACTCTCCTCTTTCACCCTCATCAAGAAGCTCTTTAGTTCCTCTTCATTTTCTGCCATTAAAGTGGTATCGTCTGCATATCTGAAGTTGTTGATATTTCTCCTGGCAATCTTGATTCCAGCTTGTAACTCATCCAGCCTGGCATTTCACATGATGTGCTATGCATAGAAGTTAAATATACAGGGTGACAATAAACAGCCTTGTTGAACTCCTTTCTCAATTTTGAACCAGTCATTTGTTCCATATAAGGTTCTAACTGTTGCTTCTTGACCCACAAACAGGTTTCTCAGGAGGCAGTAAGATGGTCTGGTATTCCCATCTCTTTAAGTTTTCCACAGTTTGTTATGATCCACAGAGTTAAAGGCTTTAGTGTAGTCAATGAAACAGAGGTAGATTTGTTTTTCTGAAATTCCCTTTCTTCCTCTCTGATCCCATGAATATTGACAGTTTGATCAACAGTTCCTCTGCCTTCTCTAAACCCAGCTTCAACATCTGGAAGTTTTCAGTTCACATGATGCTGGAGCCTACCTTGAAGGAATTTGAGCATAAACTTGCTAGCATGGGAGATGAGTACAGTTGTGCAGTAGTTTGAACATTCTTTGGTATTACCCTTCTTGGGAATTGGGATGAGGATTGACCTTTTCCAGTCCTGTGGCCACTGCTGGATTTCCCAAATTTGCTGACACCCTAAAGGCAGCAATTTAATAGCATCATCTTTTAGGATTTTAAATAGCTCAGCTGGAATTCCATCACCCCAACTAGCTTTGTTTGTAGTAATGCTTCCTGAGGAGCACTTGACTTCATACTCCAGAATGTCTGACTCTGGGTGAGCAACCACACCATTTTGGTTATCCAGGTCACTAAGTTCTTTTTTGTATAGTTCTTCTGTGTATTCTTGCCATCTCTTCTTGATCTCCTCTGTTTCTATATTAGGTCTTTACCGTTTCTGTCCTTTATTGTGCTCATCTTGGGATGAAATGTTCCTTTGATATTTCCAATTTTCTTTAAGAGATCTCTAGTCTTTCCCCTTCTGCTGTTCTTCTCTCTTTCCCTGTATTGTTCATTGAAGACAGCCTTCTTGTCTCTCTTTGCTTTTCTCTGGAACTCCGTGTTTAGTCGTGTTTACCTTTCCCTTTCTCCCTTGCTTTTTGCGTCTCTTCTTTCCTCAGCTATTTGTAAAGCCTCCTCAGACAACCACTTTGCCTTCTTGCATTTCTTTTCCTTTGGGATGGTTTTGTACAGTGTTACAAACCTCGGTCCATAGTTCTTCAGGCACACTGTTTACTAGATCAAAACCCTTGAATCTATTCATCACCTCCACTGTATATTCATAAGGGATTTGGTAAGTTCTACCTGACTTGCCTAGTGGTTATCCCCACTTTCTTTAGTTTAAGCCTGTAATAACCCCACTCTTAAAAACACTTCATGAGTGTGTCATTCATTATTTATCTAAACTTTTCTAACCTGTATCTCATATTGATGTAAGTTGGAAAGTTTACTATTATCTTTGTAAAAAAAAAGACAAACTGTTTCAAGACTACCCCTTTGAGTCTTGAAACAGTTTCTCTTTTTTTACAAAGATAATAATAAACTTTCCAACTTACATCAATATGAGATACAAGCTCTGTTTGATTATAAAGGAAATTTGTGGGTAAGCTCACTTTGATCCCATCCATAACTTTCATTGGTTTGGGGCTCATATTCCTCCGTGACCTCATCTTAACAGCATGAAGAAGTTTTAGAGTTTGGATCTGCCATCACAGTGCATCATTGCTTGCTGCCATTCCCTTGATAATTTTAACCACATAAGTGTGTTTTATTTCTTGAAAAGAAAAAATGACAAAAAATTAGTATACCAGTTTAAATGAGAAAAAAATGTGATTTTGTTATGTATAAGATTATGATTTGGATGTTATTTCCAATTTCCTTCCTAATGAAGATCATTCTCCTGTTGCTTATATTTTTATTCTACAGAAACACTAGTTCAGACTTTTCAAGGATTAATCAGAACAGGGGCTTCCCTGGTGGCTCAGAGGGTAAAGAATCTGCCTGCAATGAGAGAGACCTGGGTTCAATCCCAGGGTTCAGAAGATCCCTTGCAGAAGGGAAGGACTACCCACTCCAGTGTTCTGGCTTGGTGAATTCCATGGACAGAGAAGCCTGGCAGGCCACAGTCCATTGGGTTGCAAAGAGTTGGACACAATTGAGTATGTCCCATATGAGCATGTCAGAAAAGGTTCCCACATTGCTTTCTAGGTTGTACTATCCTATTAGGCTTACACTTAGTGAAAGGCCCATAGTCCCCTTCTGAATATTTTTTCCCCCTAAAGGTATTTGAACATGGTCAAGTACAAGTTATTTATCAAATACTGTATATATGTGAAATCAACACATAATCTTTAAAATACTTCTGCATCTTAATATACGATGAAGAACTCAGAGTAACCTGTAAACCTGAAATTTCATTGTTTACTCCATATCCCAAAACTTATAATAACAGTAGTTAAAACAGGACTTACAATGGGCAGGTCCACTGTATTTTTTTCACTCAAATGTATGATTGGTTTGTTTTCTATCTTTATTTTACTGATATGTGCCTCCTTTCATCATCATTTCATTGTTTTGGACATTGTTGTTGGTTAAAAACTGACAGTTAACTAGCAATTATTATAAGAGGCTTTAAAAATATATATATAAATATAAATGTTATATAAATGTTAGTGATTTTTCTTTCATCATATGGTTATTTACCTTCTTAGTGATTGCATTTGGGATGCATCTTTAGTTTGCGCTCTCTTTTTAAAATTAGAAGACATATTTTATACTGAGCAATAATATAAATCATAGCAAGAAAATAATTTAAGAGTAATGATAACAGTAGTAACAACAGCTAGCTAGCATCTGTGTGTTTTTCATGTGTGTCCCCATTATTTAACGTGTTTTCTAAGCACTTTAAATGTATTAAATTATTTGATCCTCTCCCCAACCTTCAGTGAAGCCCAGAAAGGTTGAAGAGAATTTCACAGCTAGTTAATGGTAGTGTCAGGATTCAAACCCAGAGCATCTGATTTTAGAGCCTGGGCTTTTAACCATTTAGTGATCCTGATTCCCAGCTCATTTTTGTATGGTGGAACTGAGAATATATTCTTTATACAGATATCTTTGAATGAAATAGAAAAGTTCCTTTTTTTTTTTCCACCAGGGGAGAAATGAGTCACTTAATGCTGGCTGTTTCTTTGTTGCTAGACTATTGAGTCCCAGAGACTTGTTTCTATGTGATCAATCTGAGGGTTTCACTTATAAAGGAGTTATTATGTAACAGTTACATTGATATTTGCCTTAACAGATTTTTTTTTAACTTAGTAAATGACGCATGGTAAAACTTAAATACCTAAACATTAAGAATATTTTGATTATGCCTTCTAAAACTTGTAATTATTAGTCTTGGATTTTTTTTTTCTGACTCTAATTCTGAGACATCTGTTAGGGTCTTTTGTATAGTAGGTACTCAAGAGTTTTCTCAGGAATGAATGAATTTTATAAGTAACAGTATTCTTTTCATTATTTCAGTGATTTCTGTTTTAGAAACCTATCTCCTTTGCCTTCTGAGATAATACAGCTGTCGCTGCAACATTAATTTCATCATATGTGTAAATTTAGCAAAATTTTTAAAAAGTTTGTAATCAGATAAATGTAGATTCCAAACTCATGGCTTCCAACTGGGTAATAGTGGACAATCAGTTTCCACCAGACTCAGATTTCTCATCGTCCATTCATGAATGGTCATAGTAGCTACTTCAAAGAGTTTCTCTGAGAATTAAATGAAATAATACATGTAAAGTGCTCATTGCACTACCCACACATAGTAGGTATAACATTATACTCTATAAGCCACTCTTCAATAGTAGTAACAATAACTGCTTTTAGATATGCTCTTAATCCTTTCCCTCACAGTCCATATGCTCTTAAAATATATTTCTATTCACTAAATTTGACTAGTGTTAGCTTTAAATATTTTCTGTGATACAGAATTTTGTTGGCATAGGCATCAGGTCATTGATTAGAAGCTTCTTGGAGAGACTATAGTTCCAAGTACCATTAGGTTTATGATGTGTTTATTTTTGATGATGAAGAGTTCAAAATGGTAGATACATACATACACACACAGTATAAGAAAATACGTTTACCCTGGCCCTGTGTTTTCCCATAAAGGATCTTTTGCCGTGGAAGATCTGTTTCCATTCAGTCCCACACTGTCTTTGTGAACCCCATCAATTCTGCCTTGCTCCTCGGAGATTGAAGGGCTGTCATCATCATTCTAACACTTGCCTTATTACACATAACACATGCCCAGTTCTGCCAGTCTTAGTGTGGAGAGCTGACATTCTGGCATGTTCACCTGTGTAATCCAGACAGTCCTCTAAGTCCTGCGGGCACCCCTCAGCACAGCTGTTGAGTAATCCATAAACAGATGTGAGTCAGAATTAGTGGGCAAAGGTAACAGGAGTAAGGGACAAAGGAACAATTACACTGGAGTCAAAGCTCTAATATGTAGGCTTCAGGTTTTAGGTAACTACAAGAAATACCCGGGTATTAAGATTATGTTATTTTCCCATTCCCAAAGATATTAATTTGGGGTTAAGATAAGTGTAATGATGTTGTGACATTATTTTCAACAAAACATTATAAGAATAGAGTAGAAACAAGAAGCAAACATTTTTTGGGACTCCTATAATCATCCAGGATGATGATTGCTTCTTGCTTCTACTCTATTCTTACAATGCTTTTATATCACCTTTAAATCTCACAGTAGTTCTGCATGAAAGGTTGCATTTGATCCATTTGGAGAGGAGAGTTCTGGCCCAGAGATGTTAAGCAGCTGGCCAAAGCTCAGGTAGTTCAAATCTGAAAAAAATTATTTCTGGTTCTGAAGCCCTTGAGTGTTTTTAACGTATAACATTGATTCCAAAGGAATTTTGTAGATAAAGATATGTGTCAACATTTAAGGACATAATTAAACTTTTTAGGAGTGACACCGTGAGGAAATGAAAATTTCCGTTATTTAAATGGTTCTAGGTTCTTACCAGAATGAGGTTGCCATTTGACTCCTCCCACTGCAGTCTTTAAGACAGAGGGGTTGATCTGTGAGCCATGATGAAAGGAAAGGGAAATGGTTGAGCAGTGGATAGGAAAGAAATTTGGTCCACTTGACCTTGTATTGAAAGTTCTCACCTTGAAGTTGTCCCAAGTCTGCCTGAATAACGAGGGCTGTCATGAAGGAGACTGATAAAGACTGAATGTCTGACACTGACAACAATAACATTTCATCATTGGTAAAAATGTTCCACAAGGGACTGATAATATACCCAGGGATCATGCATGACTTATTCACATAATGGCAGTAGCTCCCATTCAGAATAGCTTCTGAAGACAATGGAATATGGGCTGGCAAAGCGTTCCCGCTCCATCAGCAAACACATCTTTGCCCAGCAGAGAGGCTGAGGAAATAACACTACTTGAATCCTTTCATTTTTTGTATGTCAAAAGGTGTGAGGATGAAAGTTCAAGGTAATTTAATGGATCTATGTACTTTTATGTGAAATATGGAATTTGGCAGTTCTTCTATATATTGGTATGTGAAATAAACTTAAAGGTAAAAAAAAAAGCAAGATGATAAAGGTCACTTTGTGTTCTAGAACTGATAGTGCAGGGGAGATCCGCTTACATCTCCATCATGTGTGGTATCCTTTGAACATTAGCATAACCACCTGTGGATTTTATAGAATTTGAGGGTGCAATGCAATGAACATCATGAACATCTTATCTGAAGAGTCTGTTTTACTTCAAACTTTGTGGAAAAACCACAAAGGAGAACAGTGGCTTAGCTTTATTTAGTCATCCAGTGTACACCTAAGCAATCACAGTAATGTGGAAATTTTCTTTCAATATGGGTGGAAATGTAAATTGACAGAATAATTTTAAATATTTTAAAAATTTTTTTAAATATTTAAAATAATTTTTAAAAACAAGTTAAATATACTTATTAAAATGTCAAGTGTTTCCTTTGATTCAGCAATCCCTGATATAACATTCACACAGAAATAGTCATGCAAGTACAAAGATTCATACACTTAAAGATATCCATTCCACCATTCATCACAATAGCAAACAATTATAAACAATCTCAATTAATAAAGGATTAATGAAATCATTTTTGAATATGCATACAATATGGTAGTATCCCTGAAGGAGGGTGTGGCAACCCACTCCAGTATTCTTGCCCGGAGAACCCCATGGCCAGCCCATGGGGTCGCAGAGTCGGATATGAATGAGTGACTACAGCACAGCATGCTAGTATACACTTGATGTACAATAAGTTACATCTATGTCCCTTGTAGCTCAGTCAGTAAAGAATCTGCCTGCAGTGCAGAAGACCTGGGTTCGATTCCTGGGTCGGGAAGATACCCTGGAGAAGGAAAGGGCAACTCACTCCAGTATTCTTGTCTAGATTAATCCCATGGACAGAGGAGCCTGGCAGGTTACAGTCTCTGGGGTCGCAAGAATTGGACACGACTG
Organism: Dama dama; assembly: GCF_033118175.1. Lineage (NCBI taxonomy): Eukaryota > Metazoa > Chordata > Mammalia > Artiodactyla > Cervidae > Dama > Dama dama. The sequence goes on from NC_083699.1 coordinate 57,221,997, forward strand.
AGCAACTAAGCACACATACAGATAAATATCCAAGACAGACTGTGAAGCAAAAGAAACAAAGAATGGAGGTATAGTCTTTTGTAAAATTTATTTTTAACTGAAAGATAATTGCTTCATAGCATTGCATTGGTTTCTACCAAACCTCAACATGAATCAGCCATAGGTTTTATATTGTAACTTTTAAAAACATAAAGTGCATGTGAGGGACACATGTGTGTATACACTGTTCTACAAAAACAGAAAACTGCATTAAAAAATGAAGATATATACCAAATAATTAATAAAATTACAGATTTGTTTTCTATGTTATACATTTCTATATCACTTTCTTTATTCATAATAGAAAGCATATTCATTTAAACTATATATAACTTTTATATAATCAGAAGAACATATATATTTAAGAAAAACTACAGAGTAAATTAAAGGGAAAAGAGCAGAAACCCTGGCCTAGGGAAGCTTTTAAAGCTACTAGTTTCAGTGGAAGTACATAAGTCACACTTTTAGAGTCTCCAGCATGTACTAAGGGAAACACCGTAAACCTCAAAAGCACAGGTCAAAAATATCTAGTATTTAATTATTTGACATTTCTCAGTTCTCTCTAAATAATTTTCTGACTATCTTCATATTTCTCTATCCTGTTTCTAAGTTTCTTCAGTTCAGTTCAGTTCAGTCACTCACTCGTGTCTGACTCTTTACTACCCCATGAATCGCAGAAAACCAGGCCTCCCTGTCTATCACCAATTCCTGGAGTTTACTCAATCTCATGTCCATTGAGTTGGTGATGCCATCCAACCATCTCATCCTCTGTCGTCCCCTTCTCCTCCTGCCCCCAATCCCTCCCAGCGTCAGGGTCTTTTCCAATGAGTCAACTCTTCCCATCAGGTGGCCAAAGTATTGGAGTTTCAGCTCCAGCATCAGTCCTTCCAATGAACACTCAAGGACTTATCTCCTTTAGGATGGACTGGTTGAACCTCCTTGCAGTCCAAGGGACTCTCAAGAGTCTTCTCCAACACCACAGTTCAAAAGCATCAATTTTTCGGTGCTCAGCTTTCTTTATAGTCCAACTCTCACAACCATACATGACCACTGGAAAAACCATAGCCTTGACCAGACGGACCTTTGTTGGCAAAGTAACATCTCTGCTTTTTAATATGCTCTCTACGTTGGCCATAACTTTCCTTCCAAGGAGTAAGCATCTTTTAATTTCATGGCTGCAATCACCATCTGCAGTGATTTTGGAGCCCAAAAAAATAAAGTCTGACACTGTTTCCACACTCTCCCCATCTATCTCCCATGAAGTGATGGGACCAGATGCCATGATCTTAGTTTTCTGAATGTTGAGCTTTAAGCCAACTTTTTCATTCTCTGCTTTCACTTTCATCTAGAGGCTTTTTAGTTCCTTTTCACTTTCTGCCATAAGGGTGGTGTCATCTTCATATCTGAGGTTATTGATATTTCTCCCAGCAATCTTGTGGTTCTTCCAGCCCAGCGTTTCTCATGATGTACTCTGCATTTAAGTTAAATAAGCAGGGTGACAATATACAGCCTTGACGTACTCCTTTTCCTATTTGGAACCAGTCTGTTGTTCCATGTCCAGTTCTAACTGTTGCTTCCTGACCTGCATATAGGTTTCTCAAGAGGCAGGTCAGGTGGTCTGGTATGGCCATCTCTTTCAGAATTTTCCAGTTTATTGTGATCTACATAGTCAAAGGCTTTGGCATAGTCAACAAAGAAGAAATAGATGTCTTTCTGGAACTCTCTTGCTTTTTCGATGATCCAATAGATGTTGACAATTTGATCTCTGTTTCCTCTGCCTTTTCTAAAACCAGCTTGAACATCTGGAAGTTCACGGTTCATGAATTGCTGAAGAAGCCTGGCTTGGAGAATTTTGAGCATTACTTTACTAGCATGTGAGATGAGTGCAATTGTGCAGTAGTTTGAGCATTCTTTGGCATTGCCTTTCTTTGGGATTGGAATGAACCTGGCTCTTAATGGATCAGAGGATAAGCAGAATAATCCACTTTAAGAAGAAAGTAAAACTCAACAGTTTAGAGGCCATTTCAAGTTCTGATACTTGTAATTCAGAAGCTGAGAAAGGCAGGGGTTGCAGTCACTACAATAATTTATTTTTAGGTAAATTTTGAGGAGTATTCTCATATGTATCTATTTATGAGTTGACAGATGGCCAAGTTCATTAAAAGAAATTTTTCAGAATTAGGAAGAAGAAATGCAGATTTGTATTATGAATCTTTTAAGAGACTTCAGTTCAGTTCAGTCGTTCAGTCAGGTCTGACTCTGCAACCCTGTGGACTGCAGCACACCAGGCCTCCCTGTCCATCACCAGTGCCTGGAGTTTACTCAAACTCATGTCCATTGAGTCAGTGATGCCATCCAACCATCTCATCCTCTGTCGTCCCCTTCTCCTACCACCTTCAATCTTTCCCAGCATCAGAGTCTTTTCCAGTGAGTCAGCTCTTTGCATCAGGTGGCCAAAGTATTGGAGTTTCAGCTCCAGCATCAGTCCTTCCAATGAATGTTCAGGACGGATTTCCTTTAGGATAGACTGGTTGGATCTCCTTGCTGTCCAAGGGACTCTCAAGAGTTTTCTCCAACACCACAGTTCAAAAGCATCAATTCTTCAGCACTCAGCTTTCTTTATAGTCCAACTCTCACATCCATACAAGACTACTGGAAAAACCATATTCTTGACTAGATGGACCTCTGTTGGCAAAGTAATGTCTCTGCTTTTTAATCTGCTGTCTAGGTTGGTCATAACTTTTCTTCCAAGGAGCAAGTGTCTTTTAATTTCATGGGTGCAGTCACCATCTGCAGTGATTTGGGAGCCCCCAAAAATAAAGTCTGTCACTGTTTCCCTATCAATTTGCCATGAAGTGATGGGACTGGATGCCATGATCTTAGTTTTCTGAATGTTGAGTTTTTCACTCTCCTCTTTCACTTTCATCAAGAGGCTCTTTACTTCCTCTTCGCTTTCTGCCATAAGGGTGGTGTCATCTTCATATCTGAGGTTATTGCTATTTCTCCCAGAAATCTTGATCCCAGCTTGTGCTTCATCCAGTCCAGCGTTTCTCATGATGTACTCTGCAAATAAGTTAAATACACAGTGTGACAATATACAGCCTTAACGTACTCCTTTCCTGATTGGGAACCAGTCTGTTGTTCCATGTCCAGTTCTAACTGTTGCTTCTTGACCTGCATACAGATTTCTCTGGAGGCAGGTAAGGTGTATTGGTACTTCCATCTCTTAAGAGACTAATTTTATAAAGAATTATCTGCTTGGAAACAAATTTGGCTTATATTTTTTAAATTGTATAAAATATACACTTGATTTCTAAAAATGGAAATAATGCCACAATACTGGAGTGAGTTTCTATAAAAATTATTTCTTGAGAGCATGAAACTCCAGAAAATGGTGCATATTTAACTTCAGCAAAAAAACAAAGTAGACATAATATTGATTCTGAATTCATAGGGATAACTATCATGTATAAATGATTTTTAATACATTTTACATATTTAAAGTTCACAATTTGTTGGGGTTTGACACATGTATACTAACCGTCACTGCAATCAAGATTATCAGTCTTTCCATTACCCTCAAGTTTCCTCCTGCCCATTTGTAGCCCATTCATCAACCAACCCCATCCTTAGCAACCACTGAGCTGCCATCTATAAATTAATTTGCATTTTTTTTTTTTTAGAATTGTATTTGAATGGTCTCATCCAGAATATATACTTTCTGCCTGGCTTTTTCTACTGGACAAAATGATGCTGATATTTAGCTGTGTTGTTGTATCAATAACTTTTTATTGCTGAGTAGTATTACATGTAGATATACTATAATCTGTTTAAATAATCACTTGTTGATGGAAAGTTTTTTCTCCAGTTTTAAGCTATTACAATGCTATGAACATTGATGTATGAGGCTTTATGTGGCCATATGTTTTCATTTCTCTTGGGTAAAGTATCTATCTGTAGAATGAGAAGATCAAATGGGAAGTATATGTTTAATTTTCCAAGAAACTACCAATGTATTTTTCAAAATGAATTTAGCATTTTGTATTTTCCACCACCAGTGGATAAAACTTCCAATTGCTCCACATCCTGGCCAGTCAGTCAGTATGTAGTGGTATCTCACTGTGGGTTTAATTTGTAGTTCTCTGATGTTCTCATCACTAGTTCTCAGCTAGTGATGTTGAACGAACTTTTGTGTGCTTAATGGCTATGTTCAAATCTTTTACCTATTTTTAGTGCGTTCAACTTATTAGTGAGTTGTTAAGATTTATCTATTCCACATACAAGTTCTTTGCCTGATACATGTGCTGCAAATATTTTCTCCCAATTGGGGCTTCCATTTTCTTTCTCTTAATGAAATTTTTTGAAAAATAAGTTTGTAATTTCAGTGTTCGTTTTAACAAATTTTAGTTCATGTTTTATGCTTTTTGTGTTCTTAAAGATACTTTTTTAACTACTCCAAGGTCACAAAGCCTACCACTTTAATATGGTTTTAGATTTTACATTTAGGGTTATGATCCCTAAGTGATTTCCAGTTAATTTTTGTACATGGTGTGAAGTAAGAGTTAATTTTTTTCCCCCACATACACAGCTGTCCCATCACCATTTGCTGAAAAGACATTATCTTTCTTGGTCAACTTGCTTTGGCATCTTTGTGGAAAATCATTTTATTATTAATGTGTAGGTTCATGTCTGGACTCTCTATTCTATGTCATTAGTATATATGTCCATCTTTTCACAAATATCAAACTATGTGGATTGCTATTAGCCTTAAAATTAGTTTTGAAATGAGGTATGCCACATCCTTCAATATAGTTCTTTTTAAAAATTGTTCTAGGGCCAATGCATTTCTATCTAAATTTTAAGAGTTGACTTGTCAATTAAAAAAAGAAATCTCTGGTATTTTTATAGAGATCATGTCAACTCTAAAGGTAAATTTTGGGAAAATCTGCTGTCTTAAAAATATGAACCTTTTAACCAATTAACATGGTAGGCTTATCTGTTATCTGGATCTTTAAATTTTCTAATACATCTTTCATAGCTTTCTATTTTTATAGAGATCATGTCAACTCTAAAGGTAAATTTTGGGAAAATCTGCTGTCTTAAAAATATGAACCTTTTAACCAATTAACATGGTAGGCTTATCTGTTATCTGGATCTTTAAATTTTCTAATACATCTTTCATAGCTTTCTAATACATCTTTCATAGCTTTCTTTAAATTTTCTAATACATCTTTCATAGAAAAGGTTGAACACCTTTCTAAGTGTCTATTTTTGGGTGCTACTGTAAATGGAATTTTAAAAGCAAATTACTTTCTCACTGTCCTTAATTTATAGGAACTGATTTATATATTAACTTTGAACTCCTATAATACTGCTAAATTCATTACCTGTTATGGAAATTATTTTGTGAATTTCTTGGAATTTTCTATGAAGATAATCATACCAATTGCAAATAGTAATCATACCAACTGCAAATAGTAGTGTTACTTGCCTCTATCCAATCTTTCTTCTTTATACTGTTAATATGACAGACTGCTTTGATTGATTTGCTTCCATAACTTACCATTTCTGTAATAAACTTCACTTATGTTGACATACATACCCACCCACACACATACATACATACACAGGCTTCCCTGGTGGCTCAGGGGTAAAGAATCTGCCTGCAATGTGGGAGATGCAGGCTTGATCCCCAGGATGGGAAGATCCCCTGGAGAAAGAAAGAGAAACCTACTCCAGTATTCTTGCCTGGAGAATCCCATGGACAGAGGAGCCTGGCGGGCTACAGTTCATGGGGTCACAAAAGAGTTGGACAAGACTTAGCAACAACAAAATATCTATACACATGTATATATAGATATGTGTATGTTATATAGGATTTAATTTGCTAATACTCTTTAAGAATTTTAAATGAGTGTTAAATGTATTTATATGAGTGACGTATTTATGGGTGATAAAAAATCCTGTAGGGCTGTTTTTGTTTTTATTATGTCTTTATCAAGGTTTACATTAGGTTTATACTGGCCTCATAAAACAAGTGGTATTCCATCTCTATTTTCTAGAAAAATACATGTAAAGGAAATTTTTTTTCCTGTAGTAACAGTTCACTAGTGAAACAATACCTGAGTCTGGATTTTTAGGAAAGGTTTTTGATAATAATGTGAATTTCTTTAATAGCTATAAGGCTAGTCACATTTTCTATTTCTTTTCCTCTTAATTTTGATAAATTCTGCTTTTAACACATTTGTCAATTTCATTTAAGTTAATTTGTTGCGTGATGCTGGGAGGGATTGGGGGCAGGAGAAGGGGACGACAGAGAATAAGATGGTTGGATGGCATCACTGACTCGATGGACATGAGTTTGAGTAAACTCCGGGAGTTGGTAAGGGACAGGGAGGCCTGGTGTGCTGCGATTCATGGGGTCACAAAGAGTCGGACACGACTGAGCAACTGAACTGAACTGAACTGAATTATTACTATGCTGTTAGTATCATTTTTGTGTATAGGACTTTTGGGGATAACTTTTGTTTTAAATTTGTTTTTAATTGGAGGATAATTGCTTTACAACGTTGTATTGGTTTCAGCCATACACCGATGTGAATCAGCCATAGGTGTACACAATGTCCCCCACTTCCTGAACCTCCCTCCCACCCCATCCAACCCCTCTAGGTTATCACAGAGCACCAGGATGAGCTCTCTGCTATATAAGCAAATTCCCACTAGCTGCCTACTTTAATATGGTAATATATGTATTTCAATGCTACTTTAGTCTCAGTGTGTCCCACCCTCTCCTTCCCCTGATGTGTCCATAAGTCTGTTCTCTCTGTGGTGATAACTTCTGTTTTTAGTGTTATTGGTGATGTGTTCTTTCTTTTTTCTTGTTTATTCCAATTGGGGCTATGTTGATTTTGATGGTTCTTTGAAAAGAACAACTTTTGGCTTTTGGAAGCGTTCTGTATTCACTTTTCATTACATTATTTTATTACTTCTACTTACCTTGGGCTAATTTACTCTTCTGACTTACTTGGTTTATAAGGAATTTATCTTAGATCATTTCTTTTTTCCACTAAAATACATAATGAAGCTTGTTTTTTTTGTTTTTTTGTTTTAATTTTCTTTTTTTTTTTAATTTATTTTTATTATTTTTTTTTTTTTCCCAGTGGGTTTTGTCATACATTGACATGAATCAGCCATGGATTTACATGTATTCCCAATCCCGATCCCCCCTCCCATCTCCCTGTCCACCCAATTCCTCTGGGTCTTCCCAGTGCACCAGGCCGGAGCACTTGTCTCGTGCATCCCACCTGGGCTGGTGATCTGTTTCACCATAGATAGTATACATGCTGTTCTTTTGAAATATCCCACCCTCACATTCTCCCACAAAGTTCAAAAGTCTGTTCTGTATTTCTGTGTCTCTTTTTCTGTTCTGCATATAGGGTTATCGTTATCACCTTTCTAAATTCCATATACATGTGTCAGTATGCTGTAATGTTCTTTATCTTTCTGGCTTACTTCACTCTGTATAAGGGGCTCCAGCTTCATCCATCTCATTAGGACTGGTTCAAATGAATTCTTTTTCATGGCTGAGTAATATTCCATGGTGTATATGTACCACAGCTTCCTTATCCATTCATCTGCTGATGGGCATCTAGGTTGCTTCCATGTCCTGGCTATTATAAACAGTGCTGCGATGAACATTGGGGTGCACGTGTCTCTTTCACATCTGGTTTCCTCAGTGTGTATGCCCAGAAGTGGGATTGCTGGGTCATATGGCAGTTCTATTTCCAGTTTTTTAAGAAATCTCCACACTGTTTTCCATAGCGGCTGTACTAGTTTGCATTCCCACCAACAGTGTAAGAGGGTTCCCTTTTCTCCACACCCTCTCCGGCATTTATTGCTTGTAGACTTTTGGATAGCAGCCATCCTGACTGGCGTGTAATGGTACCTCATTGTGGTTTTGATTTGCATTTCTCTAATAATGAGTGATGTTGAGCATCTTTTCATGTGTTTGTTAGCCATCTGTATGTCTTCTTTGGAGAAATGTCTGTTTAGTTCTTTGGCCCATTTTTTGATTGGGTCATTTATTTTTCTGGAATTGAGCTGCAGGAGTTGCTTGTATATTTTTGAGATTAATCCTTTGTCTGTTTCTTCATTTGCTATTATTTTCTCCCAATCTGAGGGCTGTCTTTTCACCTTACTTATAGTTTCCTTTGTAGTGCAAAAGCTTTTAAGTTTCATTAGGTCCCATTTGTTTAGTTTTGCTTTTATTTCCAATATTCTGTTGTATTTTTAAAACCATTCAGTTCAAAACATTTCATCTTGTGATTTCTTATGTAACCCATTGGATTATTAATTTGCAGATAGTTGCGATTACCTAGGTATCTTATTACTGATTTCTAGTTTAATTCCAAATGTGGTTAGAGACTATTTCTGGTGTTTCATTCTTTTAAAATATGTATTTTACATACGTATATACACACACAGCCAAAATCTAGTAATTATCATGTAATTATAAAAAATATTTAAATCATTCAAAGAAAGGTTGTATGTGTATACACACACACACACAGAGTTGACCTTTGAACACTGCAGGTTTGAACTGCACAGATCCACTTTCACGTGGAGATGTTTCAATAGTAAATACTATAGTACTGCATAGTTTATAGTTGGCTGAATCTGTGGGTACAAAGGAGCTGCAGATACACAGGGCTGATCGTAAGTTATACGCAGATTAATCCCCAAATCATTCAAGGACCAACTGTATATATCATTGCTGCAAAACTTGTAGGGCACACAGTTCTTTCAAAAATATAATATCAGTCTATTTAGAGTTAATATTGCACTAGTTGATGTAAAATGTAGACGTCTTGTAACCATAAAGGATAAATGTCCTGTCCTACTCCTACTGTCTATTGAGGTAGTATGTATTATATCTGTATACGTTGAAAACACCACCAGACAACGTTACAGTTTTTGCAAGCAGTCATTTGTATTTTAAAGAACAAATTAAAAATTATATATTTTATATCTTTATATACTTAACGTTCTTTTTTAAATTCAAGTATAGTTGATTTACAACGTTGCATTAGTTTCAGGTGTAAAGTGATTCGGTTATATATTTATTCCTTTTCAGACTCTTTCCCATTTTAGGTTATCACAAGATATTGAATATAGTTTCCTGTGCTATGCAGTGAATCCTTGTTGGTAATCTATTTTATATATAGTAGTGTGTATCTATTAATCCCAAACTCCTAATTTATCCCTCCCCTGCCCTGTTTCTCTTTTGGTAACCATAAGTTTGTTTTCTGTGTGTGACTATTTGTTTGGTAGTAAATTCATCTGTACCATTTTTTAGATTCCACATGTAAGTGACATCATATATCTTTCTCTGACTTACTTCACTTAGTATGATAATCTTCATTTGTTCCTGAAATTGCCCTCACATCCTTTTCCTTTAGTTTGAAAAACTCTCTTTAGAATTTATTGTAGAGTAGGTTCTGCTTGAATCAAATAATCTTAGTATTTCTCTACATGAAATGTGTTTATTTTACCTTCAATTATAAAAAGATGCCATTGTACAAAGTTTAAAGTAGTTTGAGTTGGCAGATTTAAAAAATACTTAAAGATGTTCTATTGTTTTCTGGCCCCCATTATTTCTAAAAATGTAACTATTAAATATGTGGGTTTTGGAAATCCTGTTCCCCTGCATACAACATGACACTTTTCTCTACTTTTAAGATATTATTTAGGTTTGATTATCATCAGTTTGATTATGATTTTCCTAGACATAATTTTATTAGATTTAACCTATCTAGGGTTAAGGAGCTAAATGAATGTATAAATGTATGGCATTCACGAACTGGGAAGGCTTAATCTTCTTGTACTCTGCACTGGAACTCCAGTTATATTTTTAAAATCTTTTTGTATAGCTATCTATCAACTTAAATATCTGTTTATTCAAAAAAACAAACATTTTTTTTCTTTCTGTTCTTCACCATTAGATCATTTCTTTTCAGAATGGTTCATTCTTACCTTGTTTGACTGCCATGTCTTTTAAGAATGGATGGAATTTTTCTGGTTACTTATATGGTGAGTAAGTTTGAATGTGATACTGTGTAAATTCTTGGTCTTGTTATAATCCTTTGGAGAATGTTCTAGTTTTTATTTTTCCAGCAATCAGGTTAGACTGACTATAAATTTGTCTTCACTTTCACAGGGCGCTGTCATGTCACAACTGAATTCTCTCAGCCTATCTAATTTCATGATAGCTAGCATGCATGGTTCATGGTCTAGAGTAAGATTTAGATGGGTTTCTATATAGAAATTGAGGGCCCCCTTTTGTCGTTCTAATCCTTCCAGGATTTCCTCCTTACTCTCCAGATGCTCAGGTCCCATTCTGTGCTTTCTCTGACTAGAAAGATAGCTGGGTCTTTTTCAAAGAATTAGTTGCCTGTAGTATCCTCCAAATGAGGCAGCTTTCTGAGGGAAGGGAACTACAAGGGGAAAAAAAAGGAACAAGAAGTTATCTCCATACAGGTTTCCTCACCAAGGTTTGCTGCTCCTTCACATTCTTCCTGCTTTTATCTAGTTTTCAACTCTTAAGAGAGCTGGGCTTTTTTGTTCTGTTTCAGTTAAATTCAATTCAGTCGTTCAATCGTGTCTGACTCTTTGAGACCCCATGAACCGCAGCATGCCAGGCCTCCCCGTCCATCACCAACTCCCGGAGTACACCCAAACCCGTGTCTATTGAGTCAGTGATGCCATCCAACCATCTCATCCCTCTGTTGTCCCCTTCTTCTCCTGCCCTCAATCTTTCCCAGCATCAGGGTCTTTTCCAATGAGTCAGCTCTTCGCATCAGGTGACCAAAGTACTAGAGTTTCAGCTTCAGCATCAGTCCTTCCAATGAACACCCAGGACTGATCTCCTTTAGGATGGACTGGTTGGATCTCCTTGCAGTCCAAGGGACTCTCAAGAGTCTTTTCCAACACCACAGTTCAAAAACATCAATTCTTCGGTGCTCAGCTTTCTTTATAGTCCAACTCTCACATCCATACATGACCACTGGAAAAACCATAGCCTTGACCAGACGGACTTTTGTTGGCAAAGTAATGTCTCTACTTTTTAATATGCTGTCTAGGTTGGTCATAACTTTCCTTCCAAGGAGTAAGCATCTTTTAATTTCATGGCTGCAATCACCATCTGTAGTGATTTTGGAGCCCAGAAAAATAAACTCAGCCACTGTTTCCACTGTTTCCCCATCTATTGTTCTGTTTAGGCAAAAGTTTTTAGTTGTATTGAGTGGGATTGTGAATACCATTGTTAATCTTAGTTTCAGAATCCATTAGTTTGTGATACTGATTAAATTACCTGACTTTTCTGAGTCTTGATTTTATTACTTGTAAAACAGAGATAACAAATTCATCATTTTGAGGATGAAATGAGATACTCTGTATAAAATACCTCACAGAGGTTGCTACATCATTTTCTTATTCTACTCTTTGATTACAAGGCCTAAGAAAGGCTGTTTTCTGCAGTTACACTGCAATCCCTGATTGGCTCCTTCAGAGAGCTGTACTGCTTGGGTCCTTCCTAACTGGCCTTCACCTAAGTCAGGTCTAGTATGTGCGTGTAGTGTGTGCTAAGCCACTTCAGTCGTGTCTGATTCTTTGCAACACTATGGACTGTGTCCTGCCAGGCTTTTCTGTCCATGGGATTCTCCAGACAAGAATACTGTAGTGGGTTGCTACATCCTCCTCCAGGGGATTTTCCAGACCCACACATCAAACCCATGTCTCTATGTCTCCTGCATTGGCAGATGGGTTCTTTACCACTAGCACCACTTGGGAAACCCTAGGTCTAATATGGGTTCTTTAATACTGTTCTTGAGGAAAATGGCTCTCTGCTACATGAACACACGTCATCTTGAGTTTTGTCTTTGTATTGAAAAATCAGCAAGAAATAAATTATTAGACCCAGAAGAAATCTTAGCAACCATTTTCAGTCTTCACAGGGTTTGTTTTATTATTTTTGACTTGGCCAAAGTCCCAAATTGTTAGGTAGATCTAGAGTTTAGCTTCTTTTTCAACTTGTTTTTTCTTAATTGAGTATGTTTGATGTGTAACATGGTGTAAAGTTAGTGTACAACATGTTACTTTGATATACTTATAGACTGTAATATGATTGCCTGTTTAACAGTGTATTTATCACATTACAAACCATCGTATATCATTACTGTGTATAGTTATTATACTGTGCACTAGGTCTCTATGGCTTATTTACTTGGTACAGGTTTGTATCCTTAAATACCATCACTCTAACCTCTGCCCCATCCCCTGGCTGGCCACTGTTTTCCATTGCCAGAAAGGCTGTGCTGGCTCACTGCTGGACTAGCTGCCACTTTCTCTGTTCTTATCGTCTCTTCCAATGGCAGCCGCACTGCTGCTTACCTCACTCTGTTGCCTCCTCCCCCGTCTAGTCTATCCCCTTTCAGGTACACAGACAGATGTATCTCCTAGTCGTCCTGGTGGGATGTGCAGAGGTGGTTTTTTCTTCTTCTTCTGGCTGTGAATGTCCACTTAGTTGTAAAGGGGAGAGGAAAAAGGGAGCTATTCATGGTGCCATGATGCTGACTTCACTCTGAGCTTAGTTTCTCCTTATTCTTCCAACTCCTGTGCCTGTTATGAAAACCAGTATTTATATACTCATTTTCACATCTTAAAGGGAGGCAAACATTTCCACATCACATCTATACAAATGCTAAGAGTCCTTTGTTAGATTTTATCCAGGGACCTCAGAACTTAAACATATGTGACAAATTTTGGCTAAGTGTTCTGCCTAAGGTATATTGCCAATAATTAGCTAACTTCTGAAAGCAGGCCTAAAAACTGATCCCGTATCTATTTTGAACTTTCTAAAACAGATTAAAGCCTACTTTTGTGGGAAGGGCATGGTTCTTTTCTAGATTCCCAGAAGTGAAACTGGTGGAGCAGAGTTCTTTCTAATGATGTGCCATAGTTGAGTTACTGACATTATCAGTCTTGGACCCTAGCTTAGACTCTCTAAATGAAAATCATAGTTTTGGTTGAATGTGTAGCAGATATCTTTCTACATCTAAGTGCCATACCAAAGACTTGTTAGGCGGAATGATCTGTGGCAAGGCTCCAGGACTATGGTAATTTTGAATTCAGTTTTGTGCAACCAGGGTGGGGACAAGTTGTTATATCTGTATCAGACAGATAGATGTTTAAAGGGGGTTATCAATTACTATTCTGACAGGACCATGTCATTTTGAACACAGTCATATCATATCTAGTTCAATTCAACTACAGTTAAGGTAGTAAATATTTCTACTTTTAAATACTGCCTCCCAAATTTGGGCTGACAGAACTAGCATCTGATACTATAGAAATAACAGTGTAGGTCATGCGATGTGTCACTACACACTGACTCTGTCACTGTCCTTGTCTCTTCGTTGGTCATTCTCCCAGAGAGCAGGTAAGCTCCTTGAAGGCAGAAATCACATACTGTTAATCTTTGTACCCCCAGAGCATATCTTAATGCCTGGCACAAAGTAGGTTCTCATACTGCTTGAATTAATTAAAAGCAGTATCAAAGACTCCCTGTAATGAGTTTGTATGGACAGTGGATATCTGACATATTCTTCATACTTAAAATCTCTATGTAACTTTATAATACTAACTGGTTAGAATTACCAAGAAGGAAATAACAGTATTGCAACTTTTAGTATCTCCTTCTTAGAAGATATTGAGAACACAATACAGATCTTTTACAGATTTTATTTAAATGAATTATGTCATCTCCTCTGGTTCATCCGAGAGAATCTAAATAGACTATAGACTATACATTCAGTAAACACAGATACCATACATATTTTGGCAACCACTTTGTTGAATTAATCACTGAGTTTTTTGGTTGGATTACACTGAATCTCTTTCTAAAAGAGATATAAGGAAACATAAATGGATAAAAGTAAAAAGAAATGTATAAAAAATAGGACAAGGAGAAAATGGGTACAACGAATAAGCAGAATGAGGGGTAAGAGAACTGTACAAAAATACCTGAAATACTGTCTTGTACAGTTGTTAGATATGGGCCTGCTTTTCATTTGGTACTCTATAGATGTCAATACTGAAATGAAACACAAAACCAAACCAGTAACACTGTAATAGATGCTATTAGCACTTTGCCCCTACTGTCAACCCTTTTTGTATGTTGCAGCCAGCATTTAGGTGACCTTGCCTACATCTGTGCCTAGGATTCTTACCCAGAACTTCAGAAAGCAGACAAAAGTGTGGAGAAAGTACATCCCAGAGCAGCCTCAACCAAAGACTGGCCATAGTTGGTATATAAATATCTACCCTGCTACCACTTGGGAGTGACTGTTCAAAGGCATGTGTATTTATTCTTTCCCAGAGTTCTTCTGTGAGATTAAATTTTAGCAGCTCACTCTGATAGATTTTCATGTCCTTCCATTTTCTGTATTACCTCACCATGTCTTTGCTAGTATTGCTTGTCCTTCCCAAATATACTACTTTTACTTGAATCCTTGTCTCTGAGGGAGTATCCTGGGAAAGCCAAAATAAAATGAACATATATATGCACACACATAAAAATGAGATTCCAAACATGACAAGGATAAAATAAACCATTATAGCAGGAAGAACATTATTCTGAAAAAAGCTTCTTCATGGATACTCCTAAAGTGGGCAGAGGATAATGTATGAAACAATATCTTTGATGACACTGATAAGGCAATGTCTCTGACTCCTATGACCGTGGTGGCTTCTCACTATGAAAAGACTCTGAGAAAGGAACATTATTTAGTCCATTTGCTAGTAGAAAAGCTTCCTACTTTTGAATTGGGATTAACTATAAATTAAGATTAGGATTACTGTTTTATATGTGTGTGTGTGTGTGTGTGTGTGTGTGTGTGTGCACATCCTAAGTCTCTTCAGTCATGTCTGACTCTGTGCCACCCCATGGACTGTAGCCCGCCAGGCCCCTCTGTCCCTGGGATTCTCCAGGCAAGAATACTGGAGTGGGTTGCCATTCCCTCCTCCAGGGGATCTTCCCAACCCAGGGACCAAACCTGCATCTCTTATGTCTCCTGCATTGGCAGACAGGTTCTTTACCATTAGTGCCATCCACTTTTCTTGGCACATAGGCTTAGTTGCTCTGTGGCATGTGGGATCTTCCCAAACAGGGATTGAACCCATGTCTCCTGCACTGGCAGATTCTTTGCCACTGAACCTCCAGGGAAGTCCAGGATTCTTCTATCCTTGCTAACCTGACTACCATTCCATTTTCAGCCCAGTCCCCATCTACTTTTGTAGCTGTGGTTGGCTGTACTCATTAGAAAGTTGCTGCTTGTTAGCTACTTGTTACAGTTTCGGCTGCTTACTTTCCAAGTCTCTCCACACATTTGGTGTCACACATTTTCCTTGTAAATTTACCTTTTTGAATAAAATTTGTCATGCATGATCCCTGTGGAGATGAGCAAGCTCTCCTTTGTTTTCTCCTGGGAAAAGGAAAAAAAATAATAAAGGGAAGGATGATGTGCTGACATACTGAATACTTACGCCAGACATTTCATTAATGTACCTAGAAAGTTTTGATCAGGAGTCTGAGGGACAGTGCTAGTCCATTCTTTGTTTTGCTGCCCTTGGACACAACCAGCTGTCATGTCTTCTATGCATCTGCCATACAACTGTGGCAAGTAACTGTGCTTAACTTTTTATATCCCTGTTTCTTTCACTGTCCCCTAATTATTCAGGAAAAACAGGAAAACTAAATTCCAGGAGAGTAAGAGTTAACCCAGAATTGAATGAAGTGAGAGATTCAGGCCATGCTCAGACAACTGAAAATAAGCAGATTGTGTCTTAGTTGGTCTAGTTATTTTAGCTTCTTTGACAGCTTGTTCAGAGCACCGTAGTCTAGCTGTGATTAATTGTTTGGCTATCACTTGCTAATATGGCAGGGGAAAAAGTGTGTGGGGAGGGGGTGGGGGGGAGAATCAGCTATGCTACTGCAGATTAGACGTGTCATACAGACATAGAAAAATAAGAGTTTATAGACTAGAAATATACTGCTGAAGAATTAAGTGGTGACTAATCAGAACAAACCACCAGTGAGGAAAATACAGTATTTCTCAACACTTACTATCCTCTCTGATCTCCCTACCCCAGAAATCCTCCTTTTCACAATCATCTGAAATGTGCTGTTTGGTAGGTACCAAAGCTGTCAGTTTGCTTATATATGGAAAACACTATAGCTAAATGTTATTGGAGAAACAACGGTTGCTTATTTAATTTAGGCAAGTCAGTATCATTTAGAATCTTAGAAAGAAGCAGGTTAAATGAGTGCAGGTCCCTGGGGATGGAGGGCAGCACGATGTTAGGGAGTAGGAGGACTGTTATACAGGATTGCATTAATAACAAACATGCACTGAAAACCTTATTTGAGGGCTAAACTCACCACTTAGCCCCCTAATGCCATTCATTGCTTAATCCTCACAATAATTTTGAGGTTAAAAAAATGTCATTGTCCCCTCCAAAAGAAGGAATTGAGGTCAAGAAATTAGTTGTCAAGGAGTAAATGGTAGAGTTGTAATTTTTTACTCAGACTCACTATAGAACCAACAGTCTCAATAAAGCCCCCATGTTTAGGGAGTTAGGTGAGTGTACTGACGGACAGCTCATTACAAAATGAAAGAAGAGAAAGAAAAATCTAGAACTCTTCAGAAATCAAGGTCTGAGGAGAGAATGATTCTGGGTTCCAACACTTCCAGAAATTTCCTACATTATCACAGAAGAGATTTCCCAGGAACCCAAAGAAGATAAATACTGGAACAGAAATGACTTGCATCTAGGCATCAATGTTGGTTACTCAGAAAAACCTACATCAACTAAGAGATACCTGTAGATACTTGTTTAGCGTCTTATGAATAGATTTCCCAGATGTCATTAGAAACTTAAGAACAATCTACACTGAGACTAGGTCTTTTATTTTTCCCAATGTTAGATTATTTCTGAGTTGTGGACACACTTCTTAGAGGGTAAGACAACTAAGGAGCAGGGCTAGCCATCCAGACAATGCTTACAAGACATGGAGCATTAAGCCCATTGCTTTTCATGAAGTTTTGCATTAAATTTACTTCAAGAAATGTTTCAAATCTCAGCTTTAATTTGTCCATGTTAGTAGGAACAGAGCAACAGCAGAAATGAAGTGGCCTTCTTTTGCTATGTAATCCAGGTAGCTGTAGAGGAAGTAAGAAAGAATATGATTAGTACTTCTGAAATGGAGCAATACTGAACAATGAGCAGAGACCACTTTCATAAGCCAGTCAATGAGAGGAAGTGTGGTAATTTATGTATTATGATTTTTATAGACGCTTTATAGGAAAAAGAAAGGTTTGAGACTGTTACATATGCTTTTCTTCTCTTGCATATTTGCACATAAAATTCTTTCAGTAAAGAAATCCTACTAATTTTGTTTAACCCCCTGATTCCCAAACATATCTGAGACATAGATAATACCTTTTAATATCTGTTGACTCTTAGGATCCCATTTAAGGAAATTTTTATATAACTAAATCACTTAATTTTACAAGTGAATAAATTAAGGGGTAACTCAGATACAGACATAAATATTGAGTCCTCACCATGTGCCTTGCAATGCCATGCAGTATTCTAGGTACTTGGTAATAACAAAGATCTCTGCCCTTATAGAGGTTTATATTGCTCATGACAGGTTGTGTTCTCTGGCCAGTACTGGCAGAACAGCCTCATTGATAATCAGGAGACTTCAGTCTGTGACTTTCAGAGCCTTCTCAAGAATCAAACTGATATTTCAAGGAGATTAAAAACTGAAGGGAACATATGATATCCCTGTTCAAATCCAAGACTTCAGATTTAATGAAGCCTGTATCAGAATGAGATATGATACAGCTGTCACTAAATAAGCCTGAAAAAATAAGATATCAAATTATATTTGTTTAGTCCAACACAGCCTAATAAATTAGTACATTTAATAAATATTTATCTTATTTTAATGGCCATGTAGTATGTTTCAGTGGTCTCATCTCTCTAAATGGTTCACTTCAATATTTATTAGATATGATTTCCATTTCTAAAGTAATATATGTCTTTATGTTTACAGTTCAAGATTACTTGGCCTACTTCTGCAATCTTAATTACAGTTTGATTTCTAATTTTGAAATATAAATTCCTACATCGTCACAGTTGAATCATTGCTAAGTAATGTAATTTTCATATTGATGTCCTATAGTACAATAGCAAATTGAACAAATAGTTCATCATCCCTGGGTTTGGAAGTTTCTAAAGGTATGGTAGTCAACTTCCAATTAAAATAAAGTTACATAACATGATCATTTGTAAAAAGGTTACCAACAGTAATATTCTGTGTATTATGTATTTGATACAACTCTCAGGTTTTGATCAGTAAAATGATAAATGGAAATACTAAGCAATTTTAAGGAATGTCATTCTAGAAGTCTAGGCAAAGAGCATAATAAGGTTTGGGTTTTCAGGCAGTTCTGAATTCCAATTGCTTAATAATTTTATTCTTGGTATTATTTTCTAATGAAATACATTGGGTTTTCATTATTTCTAGAGTGCCAATTTGCATTGGGAATGTCTAGAACATAAGTAGCCACTGTGAATTGGAAGCAGGTTACTGTAAATCACAACCTTTGTTTTAGATGAATAAGCTGAGGGCAAATTCTAAATCAACTAATTTTTTCCTATTATAAATTATGTAATATATTGAAATACAGTTTCAGATGTATAGAATAGTGATTCAGTATTTTTACAGATTATAATAAACTAAAAGTTATTATAAAATAATGACTATAATTCCCCATGTTATACCATATATCCTTATTGCTTATCTATCTTTTACTTAGTAGTTTGTATTTCTTAATTCCATACCCTATCATTCCCTTCTCCCTGTCCCTCTTCCCAATGGTTACCACTAATTTGTTTTCTGTATCTATGAATCTGTTTCTATTTTTCTCTATGTATTTATTTTTTAGGTTCCATATATTAGTGATATCATACAGTATTCAGAAAAGGCAATGGCAATTGATTCCAGTACTCTTGCCTGGAGAATCCCATGGATGGAGGAGCCTGGAGGGCTACAGTCCATGGGGTTGCGAAGAGTCGGACACTACTGAGCGACTTCACTTTCACTTTTCACTTTCATGCCCTGGAGAAGGAAATGGCAACCCACTCCAGTGTTCTTGCCTGGAGAATCCCAGGGACAGAGGAGCCTGGTGGGCTGCCATCTATGGGGTTGCACAGAGTTGGACACGACTGATGTGACTTAGCAGCAGCAGCAGCATACAGTATTTGTCTTGCTCTGAGTATATTCCATTGTATATATATATATGCCACATCTTCCTTATCCATTCATTTGTTGATGGACACTTGAGTTGCTTCTTCATCTTGGCTACTGTATGATAGTGCTGCTAGGAACACTGGAGTAGGTGTATCTTTTCAGATTTTGTTTTCATTTTTTTCTTCCAGATAAATACCCAGGATTGGAACTGTTGGATCATATGGTAGTTCTATTTCTAGTTTTTTAAAGAAAACCTCTATACTGTTTTCCATAGTGGGTGCACAACTTTTACATTCTCACCAACAGAGTATGAGGATTCCCTTCACTCCATATCCTCACCAACATTTGTCTATAGACTTTTTGATGACAGCCATTTTCACAGGTGTGAGATGATCTCTCATACTGATTTGCAGTTTTCTAATGATTAGTGATGTTGAACATCTTTTCACATGCCTATTAGCTATCTGTATGTTTTTTTGGAAACATTTCTATTTGGATCTTCTGACCATTTTTGGATTGAGTTTGTTGTTTTTATATTGATTTGTATGAGTTGTTTATATATTTTGGATGTTAATTCCTTGTTGGTCATATTGCAAAAATATTCTCCCATTTCACAAGTTATCTTTTCATTTTGTTGATGGTTTTCTTTGCTGTGCAAAAGCATTTAAGTTTAATTAGGTCCCATTTGTTTATTTTTGCTTTTATTTCTTTTGCTTTAGAAGACTGATCCAAAAAAATATTGCTACAATTTACTTCAAAGAATGTTCTGCCTGTGTTCTCTTCTAGGAGTATCATGGTTTCAGGTATCACATTTAGGTCTTTAATCCACTTTGAGTTTATTTTTATACATGATGTGAGGAAATGTTTTAATATCATAGTTTAATATGTAGTTTTCCAGCACCACTTATTGAAGAGACAGTCTTCTCCACTGTATATGCTTGACTCCTTTGTTGTAGATTAATTGACCACAGAAGTGTGGCTTTATTTTGTGGCTCTCTATTCTCTTCATTGAACTATGTTTGTTTTTGTGCGTCATGCTGTTTTGACAAGTATAGCTTTGTAGTATACTCTAAAGTCAGAGAGGGTAATAACTTCAGCTCTGCTCTTTTTTGTCAAGATTGTTCTGTCAATATTGGGCCTTTTTGTGGTTCCATATAAATTTAAGGTTTATTCTTTCTAGTTCCACGAAAAATGTCATGGGCATTTTGATAGTATTGCAGTAAATCTGCAGACTGCTTTGAGTTATTTATGACCATTTTAATAATATTAATTTTTCTAATCCAAGAGCACAGAACATCTTTCTATCTCTTTGTATCATCTTCAGTCTCCTTCCTAAATGTTTTATAGTTTTCAGAGTATAGGTCTTTCCTTTTCCTTGGTTAAGTTTATTCCTAGGTATTTTATTCTTTTTAGGTGTGTGATTTAAATTGGAGTTATAAAAAAATATCTTTTTTGATAGTACATTACTTCATAGAAAAGCAACATATTTCTGTAGATTAATTTTGTATCCTACAACTTTACTGAATCAATTTATTCATTCTTATACATATATATATATTTTTGTGAATATATATATATTTATATATAATAAAATTTATAAATATATATTTTTTGTTGGAGATATATATATATATATATATATATTTTGTGTGTGTGTGTGTCTGTGTGGATACTTGAGAGTTTTCTGTATATAGCACTGTGTCACCTGCAAATACTTAGGTGGCTAGGATTCCCAATATTATGTTAAGTGGAAGTGGCAAGAGTGAATATTCTTGTTTCTAAACCTAGGAGAAAGACTTTTAGCTTCAGTTTCCAAGCTGACATCTTAATATGGATTAGACTGTATATGATTCCTTGTTTTTAACTTTTGCCATTTTAATTATAATGTGTCTTGGTGTGGGTCTGTTTGGGACCCTCTGTGCTTCTACACCTGGATATCTGTTTCCTTCTTTAGGCTAAGAAGTTTTCAGCCATAATTTCCTCCAATATACTTTTGATCCCCTTCTCTCTTCTTCTGGGACTCTTATAATGCAAATATTGGTATGCTTAATGTTATCTCAGAAATCTCTTTAACTATTATCATTTAAACAGGCTTTTTTCCTTCTTGACAATTAGGTGGTTTCTATTATTCTATATCATTCAGATCACTTATGAGTTCTTCTGAATCACTTAGGCTGCTATTCATTTCTTCCAGTGTGTTTTTTTTTTTTCTTTCAGCTATTGAATTCTGAATTTTTGATTGAGTCTTTCTTAGTTCCTTGTTAAAATCCTCATTGTGTTCATCTATTCTTTTTCCTAATTCAGTTAACATTCATATTACCAATTCTTTGGATTCTTTATCTAGTAAGTTGTTTATTCCTGTTTCATTATTTTTCATGACTTTTCTCTTGCTCTTTTGATTGAGACCAGTTCCTCTGCCTTTTCATTTGCTTAACTTTTTCTGCCTCTATATGTTTAGGTAAAATAATTACCTATTGTGATCTTAAAAGATGTTTTTATGTGGGAGCACCCCTGTGTAGACTGTGTGTGCCCAATGCTTTTGATGGGAGACAGAGATGTGACAAGAACACAAGTCACCACTTTCCTCAGGGTGAGCTGGCAACTATTTGGGAAAAGATGGGGCTAGAGTTGGATTAAGGCAGGACCTACCCTCTTCTCAGTGGCTGTCAACACCCTATCAGAGGCAGGGTTTGGTCCCAAGTTGCTAGAGTAGAAGTTCTGAGCTGGCACTGCTCCCTTCAAGGGTGTGTTTTCTCCTCTCCCAGGACCAGGACCTGGGAGTGGGGGAGTAAAGAAGCAAGGGGTAGGAGGTTGGTACAGGTGCTCACAGCTCGTGTTGGCTTCAGACAGGTCTGAGCTGTCTCCTGTGTGCTGCCTGTGCAAGTGCCAGCAATTGCTCCCCTCATTCCCCTCAGATGCAGCCTTGGGTCCAAGTCTTTGTTCCTCTGTCAGTCACTGCCTCCAGCCACCCTTGCCCTGTTGTGGAGGTGGGGTGTGGGATGTGTGGACTCGTAGTATGTACCATGTGTGAGCTATGGGGAGCAGCTTCTGTCAGAGATCTGGGCTGCTTCCAATGTGCTGCTTGAGTAAGTGCCAACTAAAGCTGCTACTACCCTACCCAGGCTCCACCTCAGGACAGGGTAACCTCTGTGTCCCAAGGTAAAGTCTTCTCCCTGGTCATGGCAGCTCTCGATCCACTGCTATGTTCTGCTGTGGAATAAGTGGGGCTAGAGTTTTCACTCAGCTTGGCCTGGCATGCACACTGAGGCACATGCAGTGAACCTGGCAAAAAGTGGAGCAGTCTTCAATCCTGCCTCTCTGCCTCGCCTTGAGGGCAAGCCAACATATGCAGACTCCTCATGAGAGAAGTCCAGGCTTCCCACAGCTCTCCTGTTACCCCCAAATGTCCTTTAACCAGCCAAGGGTGCTCAAATGCCCTGTACAAGACCCCAGGACCAGAGCACCCGATCTGTAGCTCTCACCACTCACTCCTCACCTGTGTATTCTCCCTTTCTGACCAGATTGTTTTTCACCACCCTTACCCAATTACATGTGGATCTTTCTTACAGCCTTGGTTGTAGAGGAGTTTTTCTGCCAGTTTTCAGTTACTTTTCACTGAGAATTGTTGCACACGTAGGTGCATTTTTGATGTATCCCTCGGGGGAAGTGATTTCCATGTCTTCATACTCTGCCATCCTGATTGATCTTTGAATCAACTTCACATTATTCCAGAGCAGGTCATTTTGTATGAATGAGACTTAGGAAACATTTGTCAAATAGTGAATGAATGTACAAGTCAAATTACTTCACCAGTGCATGCAATAAAGAATCCCTGCCAACTTTTAAACTTCTCCAAACTTCCAAAATTACAAGTTTAGAATTCTGTAAAATTATTAGCTTAGTCAATGTTATCCATTTGTTGCTTGAATTGCTTTGTCCTGATAAATTAGCTAATAATTTTACAGAATGCTTTGTAGTAACTACAGCCCAGAAAATAGCCATTTCTGTTTTAGAGATAATGCACCTGAGAAAATCTCACATAAAACATTTCACTCATTCAAGTGTTGCTGTAGATGCTGTGGACACAGTAGTAAGCAAATTAAAAAATATGTCTTAAAAGAGTTTATGAACTCTAAATAAAATCACATGTAGCGTAAAAGTGTTTTGAATAAAAATAAAAGTGTGATCAGGTAGCTAGTGAAGGGACAGCATATCTAAAATAAGATGTTCAGGGAAGGATTTTTGATGAGTTACATGAGTTGAGCTCGAAAGAAAGTAAAGAAATACGCCCTTCAAGATAACCTGGGAAGTTTTCCTGAGACAGAAAATAGTGGGTAAAACTGCCTTGAGGCAGAAGGCAGTGACTAGCAAAGAGGCCAGTGTGTATTGAAAGGGATTAAGTAGAAGAAAATTAATAGGAAATGAAGTCAGAGAAAGGTAAATAGGAGGTGAATAACACGGGATTTTTGTCTGAAATGGGAAACTAGTGGGTATTTTTAAACAGAGTGCTGAGACTTGACATATTTTTAAACTCTGGTTGTTGAATAGAAAACAGACTCTGGGCTAGGGAATTCACAATAATCCAGACAAATGAGAGAATGTCTAGGACAAGGTTTGTAGCTATGGTAGTTGTAAGAAGTGGCCAGTTTGGGGGATATACTTTGAGGGAAAGGACAACATTTTGTGCATTGGTTGAACATAAGGTGTAAAAAGAAACAGGACTCAAGAATTTTCCCATGGTTTTTAGCATAAGCAACTAGGATAATAGAAATGCTATTTACTGAGATTGGAAGGATCAGGTTGAATGGTGTCAGGGGTTGAAATGAGTTCCGTCTGGGACACACTGATTTTGAAACACTTGTCTCATGTAGAGATGGCAGGAGACAGCTAGAAGAGTCCAGATAAGGGAAGAGGTGTTGTGCTGACATATACATTTGGGATTCACTAGGTAGCATTTAAAGCCTAAAAGGAGTAGGAAATGGCAATCCACTCCAGTACCCTTGTCTGGAAAATCCCATGGACAGAGGAGCCTGGTGGGCTACAGTCCACGGGGTCACAGAGAGTCAGACACGACTGAGGCGACTAAACAACAACAACAAAAGCCTAAAAGCTGATGACATTATCTGATTAAGAATAGAATGAAGAGAGAAGTGGTACATGAAGAAGGTTGTGGGATAACTACTAGCATATATAATGATGAAACTAACATGAAACTACTAGAACTATTACAAAAACAGTTGACACTAGAGAAATAAGATATAACCTCTGTATCTTGGTTCTCAAAATATAATCAATCCAGTAATATAACTTTTTCTCAAAGAATGGCATTGGAATTAACTATGACCTTTCAATAAGTCAATTGGTCTAAAACAAAGTTTTTTGAAAGTTCCTAATATAAAGGGTCTAATTTTTTCCCATTTGACTCCCGATAATTATTATGAACTAAAATATCAGTTCTTTATGAGATACTGAGAGCCCAGGATCCAAAAATCTGACAGGAGGTAACCCTTCACAAAGCCTATGAACCATGGTTATGTTGAGGAACAGAACCCTTGATTTTTCAGACTCCCATTGAGAAGGTAAAGAGTCAGGAAACCCAAGGTTCCAATACCTTTTCTTCTTCTTAAGGCATTGAATGCCTTCCGTTATGTATCTGAAAGGGTGAAACAAGTCTTCTCTGACTTCTCTGCGCCTATATGATAGGAGACACTGAAAAAACCACATATAGCCAAAGTATTAATTCTAAATATACCCTGGCTTTACTAAGAAAGAACATGAAAACAACACTGTCAGAATTGAGCTGAACATAAGGAAGACTGTCTTGACACCATGGCTTGTTACCATGCTGAAATATATTATCATTTTCTAAAAATGTTACACACTTGACGTGGTTGTAAGCCTCTGTTTTTTTGTTTTTTTTTTTTTCCTACTAAGGCTTTCAAAATCATATTACTAGTCTAGAATGATTTAGGTGTAATTTGGATTGAAGGGCAATGGCCTTCAAAAATTAGTATCTTTCAAGGGCTTACCTAGTACATGATTTTATTATTTTGTTTCCTTGGGGTAGTTTAACCTCATTTACCTTTGATGTGGCAGGAGCTTTTTCCCCCTTTCATCATATTTTCCAGATGACTGTGCAACCATTAGAAAACTGCATGGTATAAAGAATAATAATACGGAAGGAGAAAAAAAAAGAACACAAGAAAAGGAACCAAGTTAAATAAATAGATCAAACAACTATAAACACCTTTTATCATACTAGGTGGGGAGGTTTGGGATCTCTGTGGAAAATTAACTGACCCCTACCCTGGTCTTCTAATCTAGACACAATTAGCTATGCCTGGTTGTTTGCCACAGGTTGTTTGTATATATATATACAATTTAGGACCCAAACTATACAAATGTTACAGACTGAAATTTGGAAGTATACTCAGAATGCAGTAGAATATCTCACAGTGCATCACTGATGAGATAACAGTGCTGCTCTATTAGATTATGATAATAAAAGTATAGCATAGCCAAAGAGAGATCTATATTATAGAAAAAGCATTTCCTTGAGAGAAATGGAAATGTCTAAATGAGGATTCTCTTCAAGAGTTTCAGATACTTTGTTTCTTTTGCAACTAGATTTCACAAATGTGAGGTAGATTCAATCAGGCAGGTTCCCAGTGTTTCTTACCCCTACTAGTCATGGTTTCACTAGTTAAAAAGAGCTATTCTAACTCTGTGTTGTTGTTGTTTTTCCTCTTACAGAAAATTCTTTTTGCCAGAGTCTCTAAGAAGTGTTTTTTGTTTGTTTGTTTGTTTGTTTTTGCTCTGAGGTGACTCAGCTGGTAAAGAATCTGCCTGCAATGTGGGAGACCTGGGTTCAATCCCTGGGTTGGGAAGATCCCCTGGAGATGGGAAAGGCTACCTGTAACTCCAGTATTCTGGCCTGGAGAATTCCATGGACTAGTCCATGGGTTCGCAAAGAACTCGATATGACTGAGCAACTTTCACTTTATCACATCCATGTTCCCCTAAGAACTTACAGAGAACAAATTACAAATATTTACTATGTTTGCTGCACCTCATTCCAATTTTAGTTTTCATTCAGTTTTCTTGGTGCATCATCATTCTAATTGATCATCAGGGCCAACAACTAAGAAATGGAAAATGTACCAAGAGATTCTATGCTTATCCTACACATTGACATTAGTTTACATAACAGAATAACCTTTCTCTTCTTCTCTATGTACCAATAGCATGGTGGTGGTGGTTTAGTTGCTAAGCTGTATCTGACTCTTGAAACTCCATGGACTGTAGCCTGCCAAGGCTCCTCCATCCATGGGATCTCCCAGGCAAGAATACTCGAGTGACTTGCCATTTCCTTCTCCAAGGTATCTTCCTGACCCAGGGATTGAACCTGAGACTCCTGACTTGCAGTCAGATGCTTTACCATCTGAGCCACCAGTGAAGCCTGTTCCAACAGCACAGCCAGAAATTATTCTAGACACACAGTCTTAGTAATATTAATAACAGATTAGCTTTCTGGCTTCAACTATCTCAGTTCAGTTCAGTTGCTCAGTCGTGTCCAACTCTTTGCAACCCCATGAATCGCAGCACACCAGGCCTCCCTGTCCATCACCAACTCCCGGAGTTTACCCAAACTCATGTCCATCGGGTCAATGATGCCATCCAGCCATCTCATCCTCTGTTGTCCCCTTCTACTCCTGCCCCCAATCTCTCCCAGCATCAGGGTCTTTTCCAATGAGTCAACTCTTCGCATGAGGTGACACTCAGGACTGATCTCCTTTAGGATGGACTGGTTGGATCTCCTTGCAGTCCAAGGGACTCTCAAGAGTTTTCTCCAACACCACAGTTCAAAAGCATCAATTCTTCGGTGCTCAGCTTTCTTCACAGTCCAACTCTCACATCCATACTATCTAGTCTTACATTAAGTCCTAAATTTAAAGCAGCAGTGTTTGGAGCAACTAAAGAATCATCATGGAGAGGTTGCTATTTATGTAGCATCATAGGTGGAAGAGGTGTAGTATCCAAAGTTTAACAATTCTTTGACCTTCCCTGTTTTCTATTTCTTCTCTCCCCACTTCTATCAAAGTCTATGTATTCATCCATCAACTATGTATAGACCCCAGCTATCATCTATCAATTGTGAGTATTCTGTAATATGCATATAAATCTAGGACCCCCAAAATTTGGCATTACCTGTGGCACAAGCTCTATTAGAGGTAGGATAACTGAATTCCTGCAGATTCTATTATAGGACATAGTGTGTCAGAGAGACAGAAATGGAGAGATACACAGAGAGACTACTTTAACTTTTTTTAGTATCTTTACTCCATGTGAGACCTCAGGGATTGCAATATCAAAAGCATTTCATATCATTCTGAAGTGTAAGGCTCCCTATAAGTCATTAAGAAGTTTCATTTTACAGATAAAAAATCCAGGGCCCAGACAGCTGAGGTGACACTACCTGTTAATAGCAGAGCTTACATCTTATACTCACACTTCCTGATCTTCAATCAATCACGATCCTTTCCCTCTACTCTAGCTAAAATCTAAAAGTTCTTCCTATATTAAGAGAAACATAAATCAAATATAAATGACTATAAAATACAGAAATATTAAAAGGAAGGAAAAATGAAGGGCAAGTATAAGTACAGTTTAAAAGTTATCAAGTTTTGCTTATTTTTTCCATATTTAATATTTTTAACTCATAAAAAAACAAGATCAAAAAGCAAGTTTGCTGTGAATGATAAGTTGAACTTATTTATCAACAATTATAGGATGCACTGCCTATCACAGTATTTTGAAAATAAGTTGAAAGTCCTTTGAAAAGTATTTTTTAAAAAGTGACTTAAGCTGAGGTTGATGTAGTAATGTCTATAATTTTGTGACTAACATCAATGGGTGAGACCTTAGACTAACCATAAGAAGATGTGATGGCTTTTCCTTAGTTTTATTGAATAGTGCTTATATTAACTTGTACCAAACAGAAAGTTTCCTGCTCATAGATAAACAATTGTCCTCAGCTTTTCATCTGCTTTTGTCACCTTGTAGCCAAGGCTGAAATGCTTTCTACAGTGCCTAACAGAGTACCTGACATTTAGCTGATTTTAGAGTCATGACTTTATAATGACTATTTTTCTTTTTATAAAATAATGAGAAGCTTCCTTCTGAGCTAGCAAACTGGATTAGCATAGCAACTAAGCATGTCTGTGGTTCTTTATGGGCCAGTGGAACAAATTCTTCCACAAAGTATCAAGCAGACATACTGCCTTAATGCTTCCATTCCCACTCTATAAAAGAAAAACCTCAATGAAAGCAGTTGTACAAAAAGACCTCTAGACAAGTTTGTCTTTAGTTTCCATTACTTTAAGGACACTTCCAACTTTGGAGTACAATGATATATTCATTCTGCAAAACCACTGAAGATAGGAGCTTTTCCCTATGCCAGATGTAAAGTTTTAAATTAAAATTTTTAACAATTACCTAACAAAACAATCTGTCATTATTTGCAGTCTCACAGTATCTGACCTGGTACAATATCTGATGAATAGGAAAGTCAATTATGTCAGAAATACACACATTTTAGTTTACAATTTTATTGAATTTTGTAATTTTATCCTTAATTACTTTAAGGCTTAAGAAACTCAGCAAAAAGTTCAAATATTTTTAGGAAGTATTATAGTGTTCATCATTGCTTTTCTTGCTAAATTTTTTGAAGTTAGCTGACAATGTCATAATCATGGATTATGAGATCACAATCTCATAATCATGGATCACTCTATGCTATCATAAGATAAGCTGTGAAACCAAATACCACATTTCTTTATGTAAAATGAAATGTCTGAACTAAATTAGTTATTTATTCACTTTGCTAAAATGTAAAGGATTAATTTTCCTGGTTCTTTTTATTGGCAGAAAATGAAATAATGAGACTGCTGTTCAAATCTGATCCATTATCATCTGCTTTAGACAGGAGAAAGCAAACTACAGCCCATGGGCCAAATACAGCCCCCCACCACCTGTCTTTGTAAATACTTTTGTTAGACACAACTATAGTTTTATTTACATATTTGTCCATGGCTGATCATGCTGCCACAACAGAACTGAATAACTGGGTCAAAGGCACTATGGCTGACAAAGTAAAAAATATTTACTGTCTTGAAGATGGTAGGGTAGAAGTACACGAGCTAACCTCTCTTTACAAAAACACCAAAATCACAAATAACTGCTAAACAACCATTGACCAGAAAATGGTGAAACCTACAAAAGAAGTATCCTACATCCAAAGATGAGAAACCACAACTAGATGGTAGGAGGGGGTTCAATCATGATAAAGTCAAATCCCATATCCACCAGGTCTGAAAAATAATTATATCACAGAACTTCTCCCCACAGAAGTGAAAGTTCAGTGACCCATGTCAGACTCCCCAGCCTGGGGGTCCAGGACTAAGAGGAGAAACCCCCAGAGAATTTGGCTTTGAATGCCAGTTGGGCTGTTTCACAGGAATTCCACAAGACTGGAGTAAATGGAAACTACACTCCTAGAGGCCAAACACAAGGTCATGTGTACACCAGGACTCAGGGAAAACAGCAATGACTTCAGAAGAGCCTGAGCCAGATTTACTTGCTGGTACTGGAGGGTTGGCAGCCAGGAGGTGGTTGTGACTCACTGTAGGGGCAAAGACACTGATAGCTCTGGGGAATGCTCAAAGACATGGAGTAGCTCTGGGGAACACTCACTGGCATGGAGTAGCTCTGGGGAACACTCACTGGCATGGAGTAGCTCTAGGGAATACTCAAAGACATGGATGGAGCAGCTCTGGGGAATACTCAAAGACATGGAGCAGCTCTGGGGAACACTCACTGGCATGAGCCCTCCTGGAGGCCACAATTTTTTCACAAATACTTGGCCCCGCCCATTAAGCTCCAGTGCTGGGACAACTCTGGCCAAACACCAAGAGGGAAGGGACATAGCCCCACCCATTATCAGACAGGCTGTTTGAAGTCTTCCTAAGCATACAGCTGCCAGTTAAAAACATGCCCTGACATGGCCCTGATCACCAGAGGACAAGACCCAGTTCCACCCACCAACCCCCCCGACTCCACCAGAAAGCCTACACAAGTCTCTTATACAGCCTCATTCACCAGGGGCAGACAGCAGAAGCAAGAACTACAACCCTGCAGACTGAAGAATGGAAAATGCAATCAGAGAAAGTTAAGACAAAATAACAGAGCAGAGGAATGTGTCCCAGATGAAGGAAAAACATAAAACCCCAAAAGAACAATTCGGTGACTGGCAATCTACCTGTAAAACAACTCAGAGTAATGGTGTGCACGCTTCATCGTTTCAGTCATGTCCAACTCTTTGCCACCCTATGGACTGTAGCCCACCAGGCTACTCTGTCCATGGGATTCTCCAGGCAAGAATGATAGAGTGGGTTGCCATGCCATCATCCAGTGGATCTTCCCAGCCCAAGGACTGAACCCATGTCTCCTGTGTCTCCTGCATTGCAGGTAGATTCTTAACTGCTGAGCCACCAAGGAAGTCCTCAGTGTAATGGTAATAAAGATGACCAAAGATCTCAGAAAAAGATGGCGGTATAGATCAAGAGTATAAAAGACATGTTTAACAGTGACCTAGAAGGATTAAAGAAAAACAGAGATGAACAATAACTGAAATAAAAAATACACTAAAAAGAATCAATAGAATGAGGCAGAAGAAGGGATAAATGATCTGGAAGACATAATGGTGAAAATCACTACTGTGGGAAAGAACAAAGAAAAATGAAAAGAAATGAAGACAGTCTAAGAGATCTCTGGGACAAAATTAAATACATCAATATTTGCATTATAGACTCCAAGAGAGGAAGAAAGAACCTGAGATAATAGCTACAAACTTTCCTAATATGGGGAAAGAAACAGTCATCCAAGTCCAGGAAGTACAGAGTGTGCCAGGCAAGAAAAATCCAAGAAGGAACACAGTGAGACATACAGCAATCAAATAGACAAAAATTAAAGAAAAAATATTGAAAGCAACAACGGAATAGCAACAAATAACATACAAGGGGACTCCCATATGGTTATCAGCTGATTTCTTAGCAGAAATTATGCAGGCCAGGAGAGAGTGGCACCATATATTTCAAGGAAGAACCTACAACCAAGAATACTCTACCAGCAAGACTTAGATTCAGATTTGACAGAGATGTCAAAAGCTTTATAGAGAAGCAAAAGCTAAGAGAATTCAGCACCACCAGACCAGCTTTGCAAATAATGCTAAAGGAACTTCTAGGTGGAAAAGAAAAGCCCACAACTAGGAACAGGAAAATTACAAATGGGAAAGCTCACCAGTAAAGGCAAACATACAATATAGGTAGGAAATCACATACAAATATGATAGCAGAACCAGCAAGTGTGGGAAGAGGAGAATACAAATGTAGGATACTGGAAATGCATTTGAAATGAAAAGACCAACAACTTAAAAAGCAATCTTGTGTACAAACAGACAGCTATATCAAAACCTCATGGTAACCACACACCAAAAAGCTAGAATACACACACAGAACATAAAAAGGAATCCAAACCCAATAGTAAAGTTAGTCATCAAATCACAAGAGAACATAAAAGGGAACAAAAAAAGTTCTTACAAAAATAAATCCCCATTACTAAACAAAGTGGCAATAAGAAAATATATATCAATAATTTTAAGTGTAAATGTATTAAATGCCCCAACCAAAAGACACAGACTTGTTGAATGAATACAAAAACAAGACCCATATATACTGTCTGCAAGATTTAGGGACACAGATGGACTGAAAGTTAGCAGATGGAAAAGGTATTACTTGAAGATGGAAATCAAAAGAAAGTTGGAGTAGCAATATTCATATCAGACAAAACAGACTTTAAAATAAAAACTGTTATAAGAGACAGAAAAGAAAACCACAGGATAATCAATGGATCAATCCAAGAAAAAAAGAGAACAACTGTAAATATATATACACCCAAATTAGGAGCACCTCAATATATATGGCAAATCAAACACCCATAAAAGAAGAAATTGACAGTGAAACAGCAACAGTGGGGGATATTAACATTCCACTTTCATCAATGGACAGATCATCCAAACAGAAAAATCAATAAGGAAACACAGGCCTGAAATGACATACTACACCAGAACTTAATTGACATGTATAGAGCAACCCATCAGAAAGCACCAGAATACATTATTCTCAAGTGATAAGGAACATTCTCCAGGGTAGATCACATGCTTACTAGGTCATTAGTAAGCCTTGGTAAATTTAAGAAAGTGTTAAGTTGCTCAGTAGTGTCCAGCTCTTTGAGACTCCATGGATTGTAGCCCACCAGGCTCCTCTGTCCATGGGATTTCCCAGGCAAGAATACTGGAGTGGGTTGCCATTTCCTTCCTCCAGGGGATCTTCCTGACCCAGACATTAAACCCTGGTCTCCCACACTGTAGGCAAATTCTTTACCAACTGAGCCACAAGGGAAGCTGTAAGAAAACTGAAATCATATCAAGCATCTTCTCTGACCACAATGCTGTGAGATTAGAAACCAACTACAAGAAAAAAGTAAAAAACATAAAGACATGGAGGCTAAACCATATGCTACTAAACAACCAATGTATCGCTGGAGAAATCAAAGAGGAAATAAAAAAATACCTAGAGACAAATGAAGATGAAAGAACAACAATCCAAAACCTATGGGATATGGCAAAGGTAGTTCTAAGAGGGAAGTTCAAAGCAATACAATCATACCTCAGCAAACAACAAAAATCACAAACAATCAAGCTAACCTTCCACCTAAAGAACTAGAGAAAGAAAAAAGCAAAACCCAAAGTAGCAGAAGAAATCATAAAGATCAGACCAGAAATTAGTAGCAATGAAAAAAAATGATAGAAAACCCAGCTTTTAATTTCACTGATTTTCTTTGAGAAGATAAACAAAACTGATATATCTTTAGCCAAGAGAAAAAGGAAGAGGGCTCAAATCAATAAAATTAGAAATTTAAAATATGCCACAAAAATCATCAGAGACTACTACAAGCAACTATATATGCCAATGAAATAGACAACCTAAAAGAAATGGACACATTTTTAGAAGGTACAATCTCCAAATACTGAACCGGGAAGAAACAGAAAATATGAACACACCAATCACAAGCAGTGAAACTGAAAATGTGATTTAAAAACAAACAAAGGTCCAGTACCAGAGGGCTCCAGAGGTAAATTATACCAAATGTTTAGAGAAGAGTTAACACCTATCCTTCTAAAACTGTTTCAAAAAATTGCAAAAGGAACACTACCTAACCCATTTTATGAGGCCACCATAACCCTGCTACCAAAACCAGACAAAAATAACACAAAATAGAAAATAACAAGTTTATATCACTGATGACCACACACTCACACACACACACACACACACACACACACACACACACACACATCCTCAACAAAATACTAGCAAATTGAATCCAAAACTACATTAAAAGGATCCTACACTGTGATCAAATGGGATTTATCCCAGGGATGCAAGGATTTTTCAGAATATGCAAATAAATCTATGTGAAACACCACATCAACAAATTAAAGAATAAAAACCATATGATCATCTCACTAGATACAGAAAAGTCTTTTGACAAAATTCAGCACTCATTTATGATAAAAAATACTCTCCAGAAAATGGGCATAGAGGGAACCTATGTCAACATAATCAAGGCCATATATGACAGGCCTACAGCTAACATACTTAACAGTGAAAGGCTGAAAGCATTTCCACTAAGGTCTAGAATAAAACAAAGATGTCTACTCTCATCACTTTTATTCAACACAATTCTGAAAGTCCTAGGCGTGGCAATTAAAGAGGAAAAAGAAATAAAGAGAATCTAAATTGGAAAGGAAGTAAAACTGTCACTGTTTGCAGATGACATGATACTGTACACAGAAAATCCTAAAGATGCTACCAGAAAACTACTAGTGCTCATCAATGAATTTGATAAAGTTGCAGGAGACAAAATAAAAACACATAAATCTGTTGCATTTCTATACACCAACCTAGACAGCATATTAAAAAGCAGAGACATTACTTTGCCAACAAAGGTCTGTCTAGTCAAAGCTTTGGTTTTTCCAGTAGTCATGTATGGATGTGAGAGTTGGACTATAAAGAAAGCTTAGTACCAAAGAATTGGTGCATCCCTGGGAGGGAACTGAAAAGAAGAGTACACATGGACAGACACTTGCCCTGGGGAGCAAGCAGATGGAATCACAATCTGGTCACTCAAGTCCTAGGGTCCTATATAAAGGAAAAGAGTCCCTGGGAGGACTGCTGGGACAGAGAGAGGGCTGGAGAGGCCCAGACTTGACTCCTTAGGAGTACGCACATGCTGCCTTGCCAATGATCAGGGCAGAGAGACAGCACTTTGCATTGGAAATTGCCACCCACCTGCACTCCCCTAGACGAATGAGGTGAACTTCCTAAACCCACTCATCCCACAACACAGACTGATGCAGGATCTGGGCCAACCAGCCCTGGAAAAAGACAAGTTCTAGTT
Source organism: Dama dama (assembly GCF_033118175.1). NCBI lineage: Eukaryota > Metazoa > Chordata > Mammalia > Artiodactyla > Cervidae > Dama > Dama dama. Next base: position 57,256,993 of record NC_083699.1, read on the forward strand.
ACACACACACAAATACTACACTTGATCTTAGCCAAAGGTCCGTATAGTCAAGGCTATGGTCTTCCCAGTGGTCACATACGGTTGGGAGAACTGGACCGTAAAGAAGGCAGAACACCAAAGAACTGGTGCCTTCAAACTGTAGTGCTGGAGAAGACTCCTGAGAATCCCTTGGACAGCAAGGAGATCAAACCAGTCAATCTTAAAGGAAATGAACCCTGAATACTTACTGGAAGGACTGATGCTAAAATTGAAGCTCCAGTATTTTGGTCACTTGATGTAAACAGCCAACTCATTGGAAAAGTCTGTGATGCTGGGAAAGATTGAAGGCAGAAGGAGAAGAGGACATAAGAGAATGAGATGGCTGGATGGCATCACTGATGCAATGGATATGAACTTGGGCAAACTCTGGGAGATGGTGAGGGACAGGGATGCGTGGCATGCTCCAGTCCATGGGGTTGCACAGAGTTCGACACAACTGAGCGACTGAAAAACAACAGTTATACACAATGTACTAGATGGCCTGAGGTGTACTCTTGGTAGCGTGGTGATGAACACTGTCATCACTCTCAGGAGCATGCAGGGGTTTGTCTCCCAGCAAGAGCACTTTGGCTCAGCCCACTCCACACCAACGCTTGTTCGAGATCTGAGACAGATAGGTCCTGGGAGAAATCCACCACAGAGACAGTGTCGGGCTCTGGTGGCAGCACAGCCACCCCAATTCCTGCAGTCACAGCATTCCAAGCCCCAGCCTCAGTCGACTTTAAACCAAAGCACTGTACTAGATCTGGGACAAACGTACCAGGGGAAGGGACGGGACCGTGGGCTGCTTCTGAGTAGAGCTACGCGCGTCTACACAGGGAAAGCGTAGGTCCTCTGTGAGCAGCCACCTCCTTCGTGGCAGGGCATGCACTAAAGAGCAATGGAGCCTGACGGAGCCTGACAGGAAGAGCTCCTACTCCAACTGGGGAGCAAACCCCACCCTTGAGAAAGAGGTGACACTACAGAGCAGAGGGGAAGACCTGCCTCACATTCTGAAAAGGCTGTAAATCCCCCAACATCAGCCATAATGGCCAGGACACTCTGAGGAAAAATATGGCTGGTGTATCAAAATCAACCTTCTTACCAAAGGCTGTGGACACAGAAAGTGGAGATTCACAGGGACAGTCTCACATAAAAACACTCCTTCAAAACCACAGTAGATTATTTTCTCCTAAATTCGTAGAGATAAAGCTAAGTAAAATGAAAAAGTAGAGGAACCACTCCCAACTAAAAGAGCAAGAGAAGTTGCGACAAAGAACAAACAATGAAACAGCACAGCAGCGCTCAAAGAAGGGGTTACGCAAACATTAAGAGAACTAAGAAAAATTATCAATGGAAGGTGATAACTGACACTGAAAGATGAACTCCCCAGGTCGGTAGGTGCCCAATATGCTACTGGAGAAAAGTGGAGAAATAACTCCAGAAAGAATGAAGAGATGGACCCAAAGCAAAAACAACACCCAGTTGTGCATGAGAATGGTGATGGAAGTGAAATCTGATGCTGTAGAGAAATACTTAGAGGAACCAGGGATGTTAGGTCCATGAATCAAGGTAAACTGGAAGTGGTCAAACAGGAGATGGCAAGAACGAACGTCGATATTTTAGGAATCAGTGAACTAAAATGGACTGGAATGGGCAAATGTAACTCAGATGACCATTATATCTATTACAGTGGGCAAGAATCCCTTGGAAGAAATGGAGTAGCCCTCATAGTCAACAAAAGAGTCTGAAATGTAGTTCTCAGGTGCAATCTCAAAAATGACAGAATGATCTCTGTTCATTTCCAAGGCAAACCATTCAATGTCACAGTAATCCAACTCTATGCCCCCACCAGTAATGTGGAAGAAGGTGAAGTTGAATAGCACTGTGAAGACCTACAAGACCTTCTAGAACTAACAACCAAAAAAGATATCTTTTTTGATATAGGGGACTCGAATGCAAAAGTAGTAAGTCAAGAGATACTTGGAGTAACTGGCAAATTTGGACTTGGAGTACAAAATGAACCAGGGAAAAGGCAGACTTCTGCCAAGAGAATGCACTGGCCATAGCAAACACCCTCTTTCAACAACACAAGAGAGACTCTACACATGGACATCACCAGATGGTCAATACTGACAACAGACTAATTATATTCTTTATAGCCAAAGATGGAGAACTCTATACAGTCAGCAAAAACAAGACCAGGAGCTGATCGTGGCTCAGATCATGAACTCCTTATTGCCAAATTCAGACTCAAATTGAAGAAAGTAGGGAAAACACTAGACCATTCAGGTATGACCTAAATCAAATCCCTTACGATTATACAGTGGAAGTGACATTTTTTTAGATCTGATAGACAGAGTGCCTGAAGAACTATGGATGGTGGTTCATGACACTGTACAGGAAACAGTGATGAAGAACATAACCAAGAAAAAGAAAAGCAAAAAGGCATAATGGTGGTCTGAGGAGGCCTTACAAATAGCTGTGAAAAGAAGAGAAGACAAGGGCAAAGGAGAAAAGGAAAGATATACCCATCTGAATTCAGAGTTCTAAAGAATAGCAAGGAGAGATGAGAAAGCCTTACTCAGTGATCAATGCAAAGAAATAGAGGGAAACAATAGAATGGGAAAGATTAGAAGTCTCTTCAAGAAAATTAGAGATACCAAGGGAACTTTTCATGCAAAGGTGTGCACAATAAAGGACAGAAGTGGTACAGAAACAGAAGACATTAAGGAGTGAAAGTTGCTCAGTCGTGTCTGACTCTTTGCTACCCCATGGACTGTGCCCATGGAATTCTCCAGGCCAAAATACTGGAGTGGGTAGCCTTTCCCTTCCTCTAGAGGACCTTCCCAACCCAAGGATTGAACCCAGGTCTCCCGCATTGCAGGCAGATTCTTTACCAGTTGAGCCACAAGGGAAGCCCAAGAATACTGGAATGAGTAGCCTATCCCTTCTCCAGCAGATCATCCTGACCCAGGAATTGAACCAGGGTCTCCTGCATTGCAGGCAGATTCTTTACCAACTGAGCTATAAGAGAAGCCCATATTAAGAACAGGTGGCAACAATACATGAAAGAGCTATACAAAAAAGTTCTTCATTGCCCAGATAACCACAATGGTGTGATCACCCACCTAGAGCCAGACATCCTGGAATGTGATGTCAAGTGGGCCTTAGGAAGCATCGCTATGAACAATGCTAGTGGAGGTGATGGAATTCCAGTAAAGCTATTTCAAATCCTAAAAGATGATGCTGTGAAAGTGTTGCATTCAATATGCCAGCAAATCTGGAAAACTCAGCAATGGCCACAGGGCTGGAAAAGGTCAGTTTTCATTCCAATCCCCAAGAAAGGCAATGCCAAAGAATGTTCAAACTACTGCACAGTTGCACTCATCTCACACACTAGCAAAGTAATTCTCAAAATTCTCCAAGCGAGGCTTCAACAGTATGTGAACTGTGAGCTTCCAGATGTTCAAGCTAGATTTAGAAAAGACAGAGAAACCAGAGATCAAATTGTCAACATCCACTGGATCATCAAAGAAGCAAGAGAGTTCCAGAAAAACATCTATTTCTGCTTTATTGACTATGCCAAAGCCTTTGACTGTGTGGATCACCGCAAACTGTGGAAAATTCTGAAAAAGATGGAAATACCAGACCACCTGACCTGCCTCTGGAGAAATCTGTATGCAGATCAAGAAGCAACAGTTAGAACTGGACATGGAATGACAGACTTGCTCCAAATTGGGAAAGGAGTACGTCAAAGCTGTATATTGTTACCCTGTTATTTAACTTCTATGCAGAGTACATTATGCAAAATGCCGGGCTGGATAAAGCACAAGCTGGAATCAAGGTTGCCAGGAGAAATATCAATAACCTCAGATATGCAGATGACACCACCCTTATGGCAGAAAGCAAAAAAGAACTAAAGAGCCTCTGATGAAAGTGAAACAGGAGAGTGAAAAAATTGGCTTAAAGCTCAACATTCAGAAAACTAGGATCATAGCATCCGGTCCCATCACTTCACGGCAAATAGATGGGGAAATAGTGGAAACAGTGAGAGACTTTATTTTTGGGGGCTCCAAAATCACTGCAGATGGTGACTGCACCCATGAAATAAAAAGATGATTGCTCCTTGGAAGAAAAACTATAACTAACCTAAACAGCATATTAAAAAGCAGAGACATTACTTTGCCAACAAAAGTCCCACTAGTCAAAGCTATGGTTTTTCCAGTAGTCATGTATGGATGTGAGAGTTGGACTATAAAGAAAGCTGAACACCGAAGAATTGATGCTTCTGAACTGTGGTGTTGGAGAAGACTCTTGAGAATCTCTTGGACAGCAAGGAGATCCAACCAGTCAATCCTAAGGGAAATCAGCCCTGAATATTCAATGGAAGGACTGATGCTGAAGCTGAGACTCCAATACTTTGGCCACCTGATGCAAAGAACTGATTCATTGGAAAAGACCCTGATGGTGGGAAAGACTGAAGGTAGGAGGAGAAGGGGATGACAGAGGATGAGATGGTTGGATGGCATCACTGACTCAATGGACATGTGTTTGAGCAAGTTCCGGGAGTTGGTGATGGACAGGGAGGCCTGGTGTGCTGTAGTCCATGGTGTTGCAAAGAGTTGGACATGACAGAGTAACTGAACTGAACGGATCAACAAAAGTGAATTATCAATGTAAGCAGGAAGTAGAAAATATAACATACCATACAAAAAAGACGATTCAACTGCTGAAATCAAAAACAACCTAGAAGCAATGCATAGCCAAATAACGAAACAGAACAACAAATAAGTGATCTTGAAAATAGAATACTGGAAATCAACGAATTAGAACAGCAGATAGAAAGACAAATTAAAAAACTAAAATAAAAATAGGAGATCTATGGGATAATATAAAATGTTCCAACTTATGCATAATAGTAGTTCCAGAAAAAGAGAGAGAGAGAGAAGGCAATTGAAAATATATTTGATGAAATTATAGCTGAAAACTTTTCAGATCTAAAGAAGGAAACAGATACCCAAGTATAGGAAGTACAGTGGATTCCAAGCAAGATAAATCCAAGCAGATCCACATCAAAACATATAATAATTAAGATGGTAAAATTTAAAGACAAAGAGAGGATTCTAAAGGCTACAGGAGAGAAAGTCACGTACAAGGGAATAGCCACTGGGGTATTGTTCTCTGCAGAACAAAGGGCTATAGTCATATACACAAAGAGTTAAAACAGAAAAATCTGTAACCTAGGATACTTTACCCAGCAAGATTATCACTTTGAATAGAAGAGATAAATAATTTCCCAAACATGGAAAAATTAAAATAAAACTGAACCTACTTTAAAATAAACATTGTAAGTTTTTTTCTCTAAATAGAAGTAAGAATCTATAGGAGAGGGAAAAATCACAATAGGAAAGGCACATATACACTAAAGATTGAAGATCACTTAAAAAACCAATATGTAGATTAAAAAAAATCAAAAGAAATTGTGACAGTGTTTATAACTACGGGACTATAATAAATAATAAAAGGAAAGGATTACGATTTAAAAATAGGACATCAAAATCACAAAATATAGAGGGAGGGAGTATAAAAAGGCAGATTTTTTAGAATGTGACTGAATTCAGATAGCTATCAGTTTAAACACATAGATATAGTTATAGGTCAACATACTTGAACTCCATGGAAACCACAAATCAATAATATACAATAGATTCACAAAAAATAAAATGAAAGGAACCCAAGTGGATTACAAAAGAAAATTATAAAAATATAGGAAATATAAAAGATATGAGCAAAGAAGAAAAAATAGAAAATAAGGATTAAATGGCACTAAGTACATACTTATCAATAATTAAATCCCAATGGAGTAAAAGCTTTGATCAAAAGACATACAAGTGGTAGATAGGATTTAAAAAAAAAAAAAAAAGAACCTGCAATATGGTACCTATAAGAGACTCAATTCAGGATGAAAGACATACACACACTGAAATAAAGAGATGAAAAATGATATTTCATGCAAATAGAAACAACAAAATAGGGTGTAGCAATGCTCATATCACATAAAATAGATTTGAAAACAAAGGTCATAAGAAAAAAATGAAGGCATTATAGAATTCTCTCAATACAAGAAGAGGATATATACTTATTAACATTTATGCACCCAGTATAGAATACCAAAATATATAAAGCATATACTAAGAGACATAAACAGAGAAACTGACAATAATATAATAATAGTAAGAGACCTAATATCCCACTGACATCAATGGACAGATCATACAGACAGAAAATCAATAAGGCAATAGATCTTAAATGACACAATACACCAGCTGAACTTAATTGATATCTATAAGACACTACATTCCTCCGAACTATAATACAAAGTCTCTTCAAGAATGCATGGAATGTCCTCTAAGACAGACCACATACTATCACAAAAAGAGCCTCAACAAAATTGAGAGGATAGCCAACATCAATGATTTCCAACATCTTTTCTGAATACAGCAGTATGAATATAGAAAAATGAGAAAAGTTAAAACACATGGACAATAAACAACATGTTACTGAAAAAAGAACAACCAAAGCCCACAGTAAAAAAAAAAAGCAAAGAATAAAGCTCAAAGAGGAATTAGAGTTTAAAAGATCAGTGAACCCAAGGACTGGCTTTTTGAAAAGATAAACTAAAATGACAAACCTCAATGTAGGCTCACCAAGAAGAAGAGGAGATTTAAATAAAGAAATGAAAAAAGAGAAATAACAACCAATAACATAGATACAAAAAAATCATTGAAGAACGTATGTCAACAAAAGAGAAGAAATGCACAGGTTTCTAGAAACACAGTTAGCCATGGCATAGTCAAGAAGAAACAATCTGAAAAGACTGACCACTAGAAGTGAAACAGTATCTGTAATTAAAAATAAACAAACAAAAAGTCCCTGCAAACAAAAGTCCAGGACTGGACAGCTTCACTGGGGACTGCTAACAAACATATAAAGAAGAACTTATACCTATCCTTCTCAAACTATTGCAAAAAATTACAAAGAAGGAACACTTCCAAATTTGTTTTATAAGGCCACCATTACCCTGATACCAAAACCAAACGGAGACTCCATAAGTAAAGAAAGTGTCTGGTCAGTATTTTTAGACAAATGTAGATGCAAAAATCCTTAACAAAATATTACCAAGACAAATCCAACAATACATAAGAAGGATCACACACCATGATCCAGTTGGATTCATCCCATGGTCACCAGGATGGTTCAACATACATGAATCAATTTCATATACCACGTTAACAAAAGACAAGACCCACATGACTATTTCAATAGACACAGAAAAAGCATTTGACAAAATTCAATTTCCATTTGCAAAAGAAAAAAAAAAACCTCCCATCAAAGTGGATATAGAGGGAGCATATAATAAAGGCCATTTACAATAAATGCACAGTTAACATGAAACTTAACCACAAAAACGTGAAAGTATTCCCACTAAATTCAGAAACAACACAAGGATGCCCACTATCACCATTTCTATTCAACATAGCATTGGAAATGCAAGCCAAAGAAATCAGACAAGAAAAAAGAAATAAAATGTTCCAAATTGGAAGAGAAGACATAAAGCTATCTGCAGAAGACATGATACCCTATATAGAGAATCCTGAAGACTCCATACAAAAACTGTAAGAACTAATAAATGAATTTAGCAAGGTAGCAGGATACAATACTTATATATAGAAATCTGCAGTGTTTCTTTACACTAACGACAAATTATGAGAAAGAAAAAATTAAATTCTGTTCAAATTTAGGTCCAACAAAATAAAATACTTAGGAATAAACTTAATCAAGGAGTTGAAATACCAATGTTAGACCACTAAAACAAAATGATAAAAATTAGTAACATGTTTATATGCAACAGTTTTAAGACATCTGTTCCTACAGTTATTTGTTGTTGTTTAGTCACACCTAAGTCATGTCTGACTATTTTGTGACCCCATGGACTGTAGACCACCAGGCTCCTCTGTCCCTGGGATTTTCCAGGCAAGAATACTGGAGTAGGTTGCCATTTCTTTCTCCAGGGAATCTTCCCAACCCAGGGATCTAACCCATGTCTCCTGCATTACAGGTGGATTCTTTACTGCTGAGCCACCAGGGAAGCTCCTTCCATAGTTCTTAATTTTATAACAGAGAAATGAACACTTATTTTTGTTTTCTGGAAGGTCTCCAGTCAATTCACTTCCAACTTTCAATTAAATTCTTAACTACCAAAGTGTCACATGCCATGTCTTAGACACAATTAGAGATCACAAAGATCTCCTCATTCATTCAATAAATCTCTACTAAGTATTTCTCATGCATAATATGCTGGAGTTAAACATGAGAAATGAAAATAGCTACTCTTAAGTAGGTTGTAAACCAGCTGAAGAAATAAAATAAATGTGCTAAGAATTGTGGTACAAAGCAACATGTGATAAACATTATACATGTAGTACTGCTGTTCTAATCAATACATTTAAAAACACCTAAAAGAGAAAGAAATCACCTCTAGCTATAGGGACGAGAAGCAATCCTGGTGGAGATGGCACTGAACTGTGTTTTTAAGTGTAGAAATTTAACAGATACAGATGTATGGAATAGAAATTTGCATTCCATGCAAAAGGAGTGGCATAACTGAGGACATGAACTTGGGGGAACAGGAATGTGCATTAATGGGACCAACTGGCAAAGGTGAAAGCGTATTAATGAATCACTTTATATTCAGGGAAAGGGTACAGATGAGGTAAGAATTAAAACTAAGAAGAGTGCAAGGTAGGTTAGGGAGGACCTTGAATGGAAGGTTTAGGTATTTGCTTTCTCAGAGTCAATGAAAGCTAATGGAAGATTTTTAAGCGAGGGATTAAATTTCATAGATTCATTTGGTAGCACTTGGCAGGAGAGTAAGGGGAAAGATAAGTGATATGGAGGTAATAAAATCAGGCCCACACAGTGGCGAGACTGTAAGAGAAGAGAAAAGATACTTTAAAAAGGAGCCAGTTCAAATAAGTGACTATAAGAACCTACATTTTATCCATTTTATATTCATTTAAATGAGCTGGCAATGTGAGGAGAGGTAAAGAAAATGTGGCAAGAGAGCCCATGACATAGAAAGAATTTATCCAAAGATGGTATGTTGGGTATTTTTCATATGGCTAAATAATATTTTGCCAAAAGACTCATTTTTCTAAATTAAAGTTTTTTTAATGTTTGTTGAATCTAATACTACATATACATGTATATACATATATGCATATTGCATATACATATAAATGTATATACATTATATATATACATGTATATACATATATATGATTTAGGACTCTAATGAATTTGCCTGTATTACTAAATATTTTCTATTAAGTTAGTATCTTAGTGCAGGCTGCTAGAACAAGATACTGCAATCCACTCCAGTATTGCCCAGAGAATCCCACAGACAGAGTAGCCTGGCAGGTCCATGGGGCAGGCTCCATGGGGTCACAAGAGTCAGACACGACTTAAAACCACCAATCAAACCAAACCAGGTGATTTATAAACAACAGAAATTTATTTCTCACACTTCGGAAGGTTGGATATGCTAGCTTAGGGTGCCAACATGGTTAGGTTCTGGTGGGAGCTGTTTTCTGGGGGTGCAGACAGCTGACTTCTCATTGTATCCTCACATGGCAGAAAGAAGGTGAGCTCCGTGGGGCCCCTGGTGTAAAGGCACTAGTCCCATTCATGAGGGTTCATGACCTAATGACCGCATAAGGTCCCACTTCCTGATAACATCACACTGGAGGTCAGGATTTCAACATACAAATTTGGCTATAGGGGACATATTCAGTTCATAATAGTGTCAAGAAAAATGCAAAAGTACTTGTTTTCTATAACCAACTGTGTTTAGTTAATATCTATTATCTATTGCATATTATGTCGGTGATTTGATTATCAATTTAAACAAGTGATGATGGAAAGTGTACAAATCTGTGTCTGTTAAAGAAGCGCTAGACTTTGTTCAGTCTATGAATCAGCCTTGTTTTCTGGCCACATATTAGTTTTTTGATAAAGATGGCAGAATCGTAGCTGAAGTTTTTCTCCTAATCATGAACTTCACAGTCTTAACTCTCCCTCTGTGTATTCTTACCCCTCTTTGCCTCATCATCTTAAATACAATGAGTTCATCTGCAGCACATTTTAATGCATAATATAAAGTGTCAGTCTACAATGTTCAGATAACAATTGCAGAAAAACATGGATTGCTTCTGTTTCCTGGGAGTTTGCTCTCAGCAATGTCTTCCTTCTGAGATTCTCACTATTCTTTTAGGTGCATTCTAGTTGTTTCCCATAAGTTTTAGACATGTTCAAACACCTCTCTTCATTCTCTGGGCACTCTCTGCCCGGATTAACTGTCCCTTTCTTGCCATATCCCATATCTCACTTTTAAAGGCCAATTAATCCCTCTACTTATCCTAAACAGTGTGTGAAAAAGTAAAGTTTTCCTAGCACTTAACTAAAATATGACTATGTTTTAGTTGATTAGAAAACTGAGTTTAAATAAAAATAGCAAAAAGAACAATGAGAACCAAGACTTCGTATGAATGATTAACAAAAAAAGACTTTGCTTGTCTTAGAATTGTTATTTTTCTTCATGTCAAATATATGAGACTTTAATGTAGAGGAATATGCAGCTGACCGAGACACTTGAACAACAACCTCAAGGTTAATTTGATTTAACAATAAGGATTTCTGTCTTCAGCCTCTCTCATAACCTATATCACATTTTCATCTACAGGTAGAGACCCCAGCATTATATTTTTCATTCTAGGTTAGGTGGAAGTTCATGCTTTTTGCCAGGCTTTGACCCCACTGATCGTTATTTCCCTAACACCAAACTATCTCTTCTCCTGTGGTTCTCTATACTTGGAAGCCCTTGCTCATTGTTCTTTTTCCTATCTGATTTACCTAACCTGCTGGTAGGACCCGTCCTACTCTGTGGTAGAGTCATCTGCAGGAGCCCTATTTTTTCATGACAGATCAACTTACTTTCTTTGGGGTAAGCTGGTCTCACATCATCATCCTATATTCCTACACACCTCTCACTCCCATTACCAAGTTCCTATCTAATGCAAGAATTTAACTCCTAAGAACCAGGTATTAAGGCCACAAACACAACTAACATGGTGTGCCTGCCCTCAGAGTGCTTAAAATTTAGTGGGAAAAATCACTGTATATTTACAATTATCAGCTTATTGTGTTTCTATCATGTTTTAGTGTCCTATCTGAATAGCTCCTATATCCCTGTTCATTTGCAAAGCAGAGATAATTGATATTTTCCACTTAATCATTAGGACTTTCTTGGCTCAGACTACAAGCTCCTAATATTACCCTGGTTCTCTGTGTGGGACAGCCCTTAATTATCTCTAGTGGGATGACTGTCCAGCACCCCATAACTATATAAAGGTACAGTAATAAAATTATTTTACAATTAGACTCTAGGTCCTACAGGAATAATGGGAGTCAAATTTTTTCATGGAAAGAAGACAAAGGTGATACAATGGAAAATCATGTAGTTACCATCCTAACATTAATATGCTTATATTTCAAAGTAAATATTAGCCATCTTTGCAGAGGGGAGGAAAAATGTCATGATATGACATTGAACCAATAATAAAAAGATATTGTGACTCCTGATAGTTTTTCTTTTAAGCTCAGTCTTTCTTTTTAATTAATTTTTATTGTAGTATAGTTGCTTTACACTGTTGTGTTAGTTTCCACTGTACAGCAAAGTGAAGAAGCTACACATACATTCCTTTTTTATGGATTTCCTTTCCATTTAGGTCACCAGAGAGCGCTGAGTAGAGTTCCCTGTGCTACATGGTAGGTTATCATTCGTGAAGGGAAGTTGCTCAGTCGTGTGCAACTCTTTACAATCCCATGGACTATAGCCTACCAGGCTCCTCCATCCGTGGAGTTGGTTGCCATTCCCTTCTCCAGGAGAACTTCCCAACCCAGGGGTAGAAGCGAGGTCTCCCTCATTGCAGCCTCTGAGTCACCAGGGAAGCCCAGGTTATCATTGGTTATCTGTTTTATACATAGTATCAATAGTGTACATGTCAGTCCCAATCTGTGTGAGTGGAGTCTGTGTCTCTACTTGTGCTTTGAAAATAAGATCATCGATGTCTAGATTACACATATATGTGTTAATGTACAGTATTTGTTTCTCTCTTTCTGACTTCACTCTGTATAATACTAAGTCCATCCACATCTTTACCAATGACTCAATTTGTTCCTTTCTATGGCTCAGTAGTATTCCATTGTAAATATATAATATAAAGGAAACCATAAACAAGACGAAAAGACAAACCTCAGAATGGGAGAAAATATTTACAAATGAACCAACTGTCAAGGGATTAATATCCAAAACATACAAATAGCTCATGCAGTTCAACATAAAAAAAAAAAAAAAAAAAAAAAACAAATAAAAAAGTGGGCAGAAGCCTAAACAGACATCATTTCTCCAAAGAAGGCATACAGATGACTCATAAACACATGAAAAGATGCTCAACATTGCTCATTATTAGAAAAATGAAAATCAAAACTACAATGAGATTCATCACCTCACACCAATCAGAATGGCTATCAACAAAAAATTTACAAAGAATAAATGCAGGAGAGGGTGTGGAGAAAAGGGAAACCTCTTGCACAGTTGGTGGGAATATAAGTTGATACAGTCACTGTGGAGAACAGTATGGAGATTCCTTAAAAAACTAGGAATAAAAAAATCATATGATCCAGATATCCCACTACTATGCATATACCCTGAGAAAACCAAAACTAAAAAAGACTCATGTACCTGCCAATGTTCAGTTCAATTTAGTCGCTCAGTCATGTCTGACTCTTTGTGATCCCATGGACTGCAGCAGGCCAGGCATCCCTGTCCATCACCAACTCCCAGAGTCTACCCAACTCATGTCCATTGAGTCAGGGATGCCATCCAGCCATCTCCTCCTCTGTCATCCCCTTTTCCTCCTGCCCTCAATCTTTCCCAGCATCAGGGTCTTTTCAAATGAGTCAGCTCTTCGTATCAGGTGGCCAAAGTATTGGAGTTTCAGCTTCAACATCAGTCCTTCCAATGAATATTCAGGATTGATTTCCTTTAGGATTGACTGATTTGATTTCCTTGCAGTCCCAGGGACTCTCAAGAGTCTTCTCCAACACCACAGTTCAAAAGCATCAATTCCTCAGCACTCAGCTTTTGGCAACCCCCTCCAGTGTTCTTCCCTGGAGAATCCCAGGGACGGTGGAGCCTGGTTGGCTGCCGTGTATGGGGTCGCACAATATCAGACATGACTGAAGCAACTTAGCAGCAGCAGTAGCAGCTTTCTTTACAATCCAACTCTCACAACTATACACGACCACTGGAAAAAACACCTCGACTAGATGGACCTTTAGTGGCAAAGTAACGTCTCTGCTTTTTAATATGTTGTCTACGGTGCTCATAACTTTCCTTCCAAGGAGTCAGTGTCTTTTAATTTCATGGCTACAGTCACCATCTGCAGTGATTTCGGAGTCCAAAAAAATAAAGTCTGACACTGTTTCCCCATCTATTTGCCATGAAGTGATGGGACCAGATGCCATGATCTTAGTTTTCTGAATGTTGAACTTTAAGCCAACTTCTTCACTCTCCTCTTTCACTTTCATCAAGAGGCTCTTTACTTCCTCTTCACTTTCTGCCACAAGGGTGGTGTCATCTGCATATCTGAGGTTATTGATATTTCTCCTGGCAACCTTGATTCCAGCTTGTGCTTCATCCAGCCCAGGGTTTCTCATGATGTACTGTGCATATAAGTTAAATAAGCAAGGTGACAATATACAGCCTTGACGTACTCCTTTTCCTATTTGGAACCAGTCTGTTGTTCCATGTCCAGTTCTAACTGTTGCTTCCTGACCTGCATACAGATTTCTCCTGAGGCAGGTCAGGTGGTCTGGTATTTCCATCTCTTTCAGAATTTTCCAGTTTATTGTGATCCACATAGTCAAAGGTTTTGGCATAGTCAATAAAGCAGAAGTAGATGTTTTTCTGGAACTCTCCTGCTTTTTCGATGATCCAGTGGATGTTGGCAATTTGATCTCTGGTTCTTCTGCTTTTCTAAAACCACTTTGAACATCTGGAAGTTCACAGTTCACATATTGCTGAAGCCTGGCTTGGAGAATTTTGAGCATTTCTTTACTAGCGTGTGAGATGAGTGCAATTGTGCGGTAGTTTGAGCATTCTTTGGGATTGGAATGAAAACTGACCTTTTCCAGTCCTGTAGCCACTGCTGAGTTTTCCAAATTTGCTGGCATATTGAGTGCAGCACTTTCACAACAACATCTTTTAGGATTTGAAAGAGCTCAACTGGAATTCCATTGACTCCACTAGCTTGTTCGTAGTGATGCTACCTAAGGCCCACTTGACTTCGTGGTCCAGGATGTCTGGTTCTAGGTGAGTGATCACACCATTGTGATTATCTGGGTTGTGAAGATATTTTTTGTACAGTTCTTCTGTGTATTCTTGCCACCTCTTCTTAATATCTTCTGTTTCTTTTAGGTCCATACCATTTCTGTCCTTCATTGAGTCCATCCTTGCATGAAATGTTCCCTTTGTTATCTCTAAATTTCTTGAAGAGATCTCTAGTCTTTCCCATTCTATTGTTTTCCTCTATTTCTTTGCATTGATCGCTGAGGAAGGCTTTCTTATCTCTCCTTGCTGTTCTTTGGAACTCTGCATTCAAATAGGTATATCTTTCCTTTTCTCCTTTGCTTTTTGCTTCTCTTCTTTTCACAGCTATTTGTAAGGCCTCCTCAGACAGCCATTTTGCATTCTTTTTCTTGAGGGTGGTCTTGCTCCCTGTCTCCTGTACAATGTCACGAACCTCTGTCCATAGTTCATCAGGCACTCTGTCTATCAGATCTAGTCCCTTAAATCTATTTCTCACTTCCACCATATACTCATAAGGGATGTGATTTAGGTCATACCTGAATGGTCTAGTGGCTTTCCATACTTTCTTCAATTTAATTCTGAATTTGGCAATAAGGAGTTCACGATCTGAGCCACAGTCAGCTCCTGGTCTTGTTTTTGCTGACTGTATAGAGCTTCTCCTTCTTTGGCTGCAAAGATCATAATCAATCTGATTTTGGTGTTGACCATCTGGTGATGTTGATGTGTAGAGTCTTCTCTTTTGTTGTTGAAAGAGGGCGTTTGCTATGGCCAGTGTGTTCTCTTGGCAAAACTCTATTAGCCTTTGCCCTGGTTCATTTTGTAGTCCAAGGCCAAATTTGCCTGTTACTCCAGGTGTTTCTTGACTTCCTACTTTTGCATTCCAGTCCCCTATAAGGAAAAGGACATCTTTTTTGGATGTTAGTTCTAAAAGGTCTTGTAGGTCTTCATAGAACAGTTCAACTTCAGCTTCTTCAGCGTTACTGGTCGGGGCATAGACTTTGATTATGGTGATATTGAATGGTTTGCCTTGGAAATGAACAGAGATCATTCTGTCATTTTTGAGATTGCATCCAAGTACTGCATTTTGGACTCTTTTGTTGACTATGATGGCTACTCCATTTCTTCTAAAGGATTCCTGCCTACAGTATTAGATGTAATGGTCATCTGAGTTAAATTCACCCATTCCAGTCCATTTTAGTTCTCTGATTCCTAGAATGTTGACGTTCACTCTTGCCATCTCCTGTTTGACCACTTCCAATTTGCTTTGATTCATGGACCTAACATTCCAGGTTCCTATGCAATATTGCTCTTTACAGCATTGGACCTTCCTTCTATCACCAGTGAAATCCACAACTGGGTGTTGTTTTTGCTTTGGCTCCATCCCTTCATTCTTTCTTTCTTTTTTTTTTTTCATTTACCTTCATTCTTTCTAGAGTTACTTCTCTAGTGATCTTCAGTAGCATATTGGGCACCTACTGTCCTGGGGAGTTCATCTTTCAGTGCCAGTGTTCATTGCAGCTCTATTCACAATAGCTAGGATATTAAAGCAACCTAGATGTCCACTGAAACAAGAATGGATAAAGAAGCTCTGGTACATATAAACAGTAGAGGGGCTTCCCTAGTGGTTCAGATGGTAAAGAATTTGCAGGCAATGCAGAAGACCTGGGTTTGACCCCTGGGTTGGGAAGATCCCCTGGAAGAGGGCATGGCAACCCACTCTGGTATTCTTGCCTGGAGAATATCCAGGAATAGAGGAGCCTGGCAGGCTACAGTCCATGGGGTCGCAATAGTTGGATACACTGAGCTAATAAGCACAGAACACACATTACTCAGCCATAAAAAGGAATGCATTTTAGTCTGTCCTAATGAGGTGGATGAACCTAGAGCCTATTATACAGAGTGAAGAAAGTCAGAAAAAGAAATAATATATACTCATGCATTTTTGTGAAATCTAGAGAGATAGTACCAGTGAACCTACTTGCAGAGCAGCAATGGAGATACAGACATTGAGAATAGACTTATGGACACAGCTGGGGGTTGGAGGAAGGGCTGGGATGTATGGAGAGAGTGACGAGGAAATATACATTACCATATGTAAAATAGATAGTCAATGGGAATTTGCTGTGTGATTCATGGAACTCATACTGGACTTGGTAACAACCTAGAGGGGTGGGATGGTAAGGGAGGTGGGAGGGGTGTTCAAGTAGGAGGGGCCATAGGTTAACTATGGCCGATTCATGTTGATGTTTCATACAAACCAATACAAAACTGTAAAGCAATTAGCCTCCAATTAAAAATAAAATTTAAAAATCTATAAACAATAAACACTGGAAAGGGTGTGAAGCAAAAGTAACCCTCACGTACTACTGGTTGGAATGTAAACAGATACAGCCACCATGGATAACAGCATGGGGGTGGTTTAATCGCTAAGTTGTGTCCAACTCTTGTGACCCCACGTACTGTAATCTGCCAGGCTCCTCTGTCCCTGGGATACTGGAGGCAAGAATACTGGAGTGGGTTGCCATTTCCTTCTCCATGGGATCTTCTCGACCCAGGAATCAAGCCCCAGTCTTCTGCATTGCAGGCAGACTCTTTACTGACTGAGTTACGAGGGAAGCCTAAAGGTTTCTTAAAAAACTAAGAACAAAATTACCACATGACCCAGCAACCCCATTATTGTGCATATACCCAGAGAAAACCTAATAGTTTTTAAATACTCTTCCCTTTCTTTATTACCCATGTAAGCAGTCTTAAAAAAATGAAAGTTTTATTTTTGATTTGTCATTTCTAACCTTTGTCCCACCCCTTCCAGCACTGCTTTTATCTTCTGTTTTATTCTAAATACTGTATTTTCAATCAGTACATATTCAGAGTGCCCGTAATACACCAGTACCTTTTATACAAATCAAACAAAAATGTACAGGGTGGACTCCAAAAGGATGTGGAGCTCTGACCCTTCCAATGTCTACTTCTACAGGCAAATGTGAAGTCTTTTTAAAGACACACAGCACACTATCAAAAATATTTATCCCTGGATCACTGTACAAAATGGCAGAGTAGAAAGACCCTGAGCTCACCCTCTCTCATAGGCAAACCAAAATCACAACTATTTGCAGAGAAACCATTGATGCAAAAGTCAGAAAACCATGAGAAAAGATTTCCTACAACTAGAGATATAAAGAAGCAAGTACTAGGAGGGGTGGAACGGAATAACAGTCAAATTCTATACCCCCAGGAGGGCGATTCACAAACAGGAGAATAACTACAACTGCAGAGGCTCTCTCAAAGGAGTGAGAGATCTGAGCCCCATATCAGGCTCCCTAGCCTGGGGACCCTGCACCAAGAAGACAAGCCCCCAGAGCATTTTTCTTTGAAGGCCAGCAGGGCTTCCTTTCAGGAGTCCTCAAAGGCTAAGTAACATTTGGGAACATTGTATAGGAGACAGAGATCAAAACCATCCCCAAGAAAAGCAAATGCAAACAGGCAAATGGTTGTTTGAGGCAGCGTTACAATCCCTGAGAAAAAAAGAGAAGCAAAAAGCAAAGTAGAAAAGGAAAGATGTACCCACCTGAAGGCAGAGTTCCAAAGAATGACAAGGAGAGATAAGAAAGGCTTAAGTGAACAGTGCAAAGAAATAGAAGAAAACACTAGAATGGAAAACACTAGAGATCTCTTCAAGAAAATCAGACACACCAACGGAACATTTCATGCAAAGATGGGCATAATAAAGGACAGAAACATTATGGACCTAAAAGAAGCAGAAGGTGTTAAGAAACGGTAGCAAGAATATACAGAAGAACTTTACGAAAAAGTTCTTAATGATCTGGGTAACCATGATGGTGTGATCACTCACCAAGAGCCAGACATCCTGGAGTGTGAAGTCAAGGGGGCCTTAGGAAGTATTTCTATGAACAAAGTTCATGAAGGTGATGGAATCTCAGCCCCGCGCTCTCAAATCCTGAAATATAATGCTGTTAAAGTGCTGCATTCAATATGTCAGCAAGTCTGGAAAACTCAGTAGCAGCCAAAGGACTGGAAAATCATTCCAATTCATTCCAGTCTCAAAGAAGGGCAATGCCAAAGAATGTTCAAACTACTGCACAATTGCCCCCATTTCACATGTTATCAAGGTAATGCTCAAAATCCTTCAAGCTAGGATTCAACAGTACATGAACCAAGAACTTCCAGATGTACAAGCTGTATTTAAAAAAGGCAGAGGAACCAGAGATTAAATTGCCAATATCCTTTGGATCATAGAAAAAGCAAGGGAATTCCAGAAAAACATCTGCTTCATTGACTACACTTAAGCCTTTGACTGTGTGAATCACAGCAAACTGTGGAAGATTCTGAAAGAGATTGGACTGCCAGACCAACTTACCTGCTTCCTGAAAAAAAACATGTATGCAGGTCAAGAAGCAGCAAAACTGGACAGGGAACAACAGGCTGGTTCCAAATTGGGAAAGGAGTACGTCAAGACTGTATATTGTCACCTTGCTTATTTAACTCATATGCAGAGGACTTCATGTGAAATGTCTGGATGGATGAAACTCAAGCTGGAATCAAGATTGCTGGAAGAAATATCAATAACCTCAGATATGCAGATGACACCACCCTTATGGCAGAAAGTGAAGAGGAACTAAAGAGCCTCCTGATGAAAGTGAAAGAGGAGAGTGAAAAAGCTGGCTTAAAACTCACATTCAGAAAACTAAGATCACGGCATCTGGTCCCATCACTTCATGGCAAATAGATGGGGGAGAAATGGAAACAGTGACAAGACTTTATATTTTGAGGGCTCCAAAATCACTGCAGATGGTGACTGCAGCCATGAAATTAAAAAGATGCTTGCTCCTTGGAAGAAAAGCTATGACAAAACGAGACACATCGTAAAAACAAAGACATCACTTTTCCCTTAAAGGTCCATCTAGTCAAAGCTATGGTTTTTCCAGTAGTCATGTATGGATGTAAGAGTTGGATTACAAAGAAGGCTGAGCACTGAAGAATTGATGCTTTCAAACTGTGGTGCTGGAGAAGACTCTTGAGAGTCCCTTGGACAGCAAGGAGATCCAACCAGTCCATCCTAAAGGAAATCAACCAGATGCTGAAGCTGAAGCCCCAATACTTTGGCCACCTGATGCAAAGAACTGACTCACTGGAAAAGACCCTTATGCTGGGAAAGATTGAAGGCAGAAGCAGAAGGGTACGACACAGGATGAGATGGTTAGATGGCATCACTGATTCAATAGACCTGAGTTTGAGCAAACTCTGGGATATAGTGAAAGACAGGGAAGCCTGGCATGCTGTTGTCCATGGGGTCACAAAGAGTCGGACACAACTAAGCAACTGAACAAAAACTATACAGATCAAGGAAGTATATTTAATATCTATGATAATTCATAACAGAAAAAATAGAACTACACACACACACACACACACACACACACACCTGAATCACTCTGCGATACAGCAGACATGAACACATTTAAAATAAACTACATTTCAATAAAATTTAAAAACAGAACAAAAAACCACTGGTTTTAAATGACATATTAGACCAGATATACTTGGGAGGTATTTATAGGACGTTCATCCAAAAGCAGAATACACATTCTTTCAAAATAAGCCTTGGTAAATTTAAGAAAACTGAAATCACATCAGTCATCATTTATAACCACAGTGCTATGAAACTAGAAATCAATTATAAGAAGAAATTACAAAAATCACAAAGACATGAGAACTAAACAATATTTTACCAATCAATCAATGGATCACTGAAGAAATCAAGAGGAAACTAAAAAATACCTAGAGAGAAATGAAAACTGGAAGCATGACAATCCAAAACCTATGGAATGCAGCAAAAGTTGTTTTAAGAGGGAAGTTTATAGTCAAACAAATTTACCTCAGGAAATAGGAAAAATATCAAATAAACAACCTAACCTTACACTGAAGGAACTAGAGAAAAAAGAAAAAGCAAAATCCAAAGTCAGTAGAAGAAAAAAAATTATAAATATCAGAAGAGAAATAAATGAAACGCAGACTAAAAACAGCCAGAAAAGTTCAATGAAATTAACATCCAGTTCTTTAAACAGATAAACAAAACTGACAGACCTTTGGCCAGACTCAGTAAGGAACAAAGGCAAAGACCCAAATGAATAAAA
The DNA here is from genome assembly GCF_033118175.1 of Dama dama. Classification (NCBI taxonomy): domain Eukaryota; kingdom Metazoa; phylum Chordata; class Mammalia; order Artiodactyla; family Cervidae; genus Dama; species Dama dama. The sequence goes on from NC_083699.1 coordinate 57,277,660, forward strand.
TTTAAAAATGGAAAAGAAGTTAAAACGGACACCACAGAAATGCAAAGGCTCATAAAAGACAACTACAAAGAACTATTTGCCAAAAACATGGACAATCTAAAAGAAATGGACAAAGTTTTAGAAAGGTACAATCTCACAAGACTGAGCCAGGAAGAAATAGAAATTATGAATAGACTAATTACCAGTAGTGAAATTGAATCAGTAATTTAACAACTGCCAACAAACAAAAGTCTAGGAGAATGTGACTTCACAGATGAACTCTACCAAACATTTAGAGGAGAGTTCACTTATCTTTCTCAAATTCTTCCAAGAAATTGCAGAGGAAGGAATGCTCCCAAACTTATTCTGCACCAAAACAAATAAAGGATATTAGATGAAAAACACAGGCCAATATCACTGATGAACCCAGATTCAAAAATCTTCAATAAAATACCAGCAAAACCAACCCAATGATACATCTAAAGGATCATACACCCTAATCAAGCAAGATTTATCCCACAAATGTAAAAATTTTTCCAAATCTGCAAATTGGTCAGTATGATATACTACATTAGCAAACTGAGTAATAAAAAAACACATGATCATCTCAATAGATGCAAAAAAACTTTTGACAGTATTCAACACCCGTTTATGATAAACTCTCCAGAAAGTTGACATAGAGACAATATGGGCATAGAACATGCTTCAACATAATAAAGGCCATATATGACAAGGTCACAGCTAACATCACAGTAAATGGTGAAACGCTGAAAGCATTTCATCTATGATTGGGATCAAAACAAGGATACCTATCCTTACCACTTTTATTCAACATAGTACTGGAAGTCCTAGCCACAGCAATCATTAAAAAGAAAAAAAAAAAGAAAAGCATCCAAATTGGAAAGGAAGAATTAAACTGTCACTATTCACAGATGATGTGAGAGAAAATCCTAATGGTGCCACCAAAAATACTGCTGGGGTTGGTATTGGATACAAAATTAGTACAGAAATCTGTTGCCTTTCTATAAACTAATAATGAACTATCAGAAAGTGAAACTTTGGAAACAATCCCATTTATCATCACATCAAAAAGACTACCTAGGAATAAACCTACCTGGTAAGGTAAAAGACCTGTACTTGAAAAATTGTACAACAATGGTGAAAAAAACAAATTGAAGATGACACAACAGGTCAAAAGATAAACTGTGTTCATGCAGTGGAAGAATATTGTTAAAAGGACCATATTACCCGAGGCAATCAACAGATTCAATGCAAGCCCTATCAAAATACCAAGAGTATTTTTCAAGTAACAAGAACAAATAATTTTAAAATTTACATGGAAAACTAAAGGCCCCAAACAGCAAAATCAATCCTGAGAAAGAACAGCGCCAGAGAAACCATGCTCCCTGACTTCAGGCTACAGTACAAAGCTACAGTAACCAACACCACATAGTACTAGCACAGAAACAGACACACAGACTAATGGAATAAGCAGCCTGGAAATAAACCTACTCCTTTACGAGCAGTTAATCGACAACGAAGAGGTCAGAATATACAATGGAGAAAAGGTGATTTCTTCAATGAATAGTGCGGGGAAAACTGGACAGCTGCAGGTAAAGAAACTATAACACGGTCTAACACCACGATAAAAATAACTCAAACTGGCTTAAGACCTAAACATAAGACCGGAAACCATAAACACACCCAGAAAAACAAAATACGTGGACCACTCTTTGACATTAACTGTAGCACATTTTGGGGGGATCTGTTCCCTAAGGCAAAAGAAAAGTAAGCAAATGAAACCTAATTAAAATTAAAAACTTTTGCAGAACACATGAAACTACTGACAAAACAAAAAGACAACATGTTGAATGGGAGAAAATGTTTGCAAATTAAATGACTGATAAGGGGTTAATATTCCAAATATATAAATAGTACATACAACAACATCAAAAACAACCTGATTAAAAACTGGAGGAAGAACTGAATAGAAATTTTTCAAAAAAAGACATAAAGATGGCCAACAGGCACATGAAAAGATGCTTAACAAACTTAATCATCAGAGCAATAGTAATTAATGACATAATGAGATATCACCTCATCCCTGTCAGAATAGCTACCATCAAAAAGACCACACATCATAAATACTGGGTAGAATGTGCAGAAAAGGGAACCCTCGTTCACTCCTGCTGGAAATGAAAATTAGTGTGGCCACTGTGGAACACAGTATGCAAGTTTATTGAAGAAACTACAAATAGAACTACTATATGACCCAGCTATTCCATTTCTGGGTATTTGTCTGGAAAAAAAAAAAAATGAAAACACTGAAAAAATACGTGCACCCCAAAGCTCACAGCAGCATCATTCACCATTGCCAAGATACGTAAGCAAACTAACTGTCCACTGACAGATGAATGGATAAAGAAATGTGGTATATATACATAATACAATACTACTCAGCCATAAAAGAGAAAGAAATGTTCCCTTCTGCAACAATGTGGATGGACCTGGAAGGTATTAAACTAAGTAAAATAAGTCAGAGAGAGAAAGACAAAGGCTGTGTGATATCATTTATATGCAGAATCAAAAATAGACTATGAAGAACTAGGGAATGTAACAAAAAAGAAACAGACTCACAGATATGGAGAACAAGCTAGTGGTTACCAGCGTGTAGAGGGGAAGGGAAAGAGCAAGACAGGGGTAGAGGAATAAGAGGTACAAACTATTATGTGTAAAATACATAAGGCACAAGGATATATTGTATAGCATAGGAAAAATGTCTAATATTTTATGACTAAAATTAGAAAATGAACTTTAAAAATTGAGAATCATTTTGTTGCACACCTAAAACATAATATTGCATATCAACTATATTTCAATTTTTTTAAAAAAACAAAAAATGTACAGGATGTTTGGTTTGGTTTTACTTTCAGAAGTTGATACAAGTACTACCTGCTACAAATATTCCACATGTAGATGTTTAAAAAGTACAGTTCTTTGATCTTGGCACACAAATTCAGTGGTCATCTTTGTTCCTTTAGAAGGCAGAGACAGTGTTTATCTTTAATTATACGTAAGCACAAGGTGAGGTTCCCTCAGAATATAGTACTGCTCCTACATTTGAAGATTTGCTTTCATTAAGTTTCATTTGGTTTCATTTAAGTCTCATTAACAAACCAACCGTTTTTTTATTACTGTCCCTTCAGATACCCTACTGAATGTCACAGAAGTTCTTAGTATGCAGATACTTTATTGCTATTTAGGGTTCATTCACTGTATTTAATATTCAGTAGCCAAGCCTCCTGCCCCCTTTCCCACCTAAAATACTGTTTCTTTCTGCTCAAAGTATTTGAGAGGCCTATTTTTAATCCCACCACATAGAAAATAATCCTTGACTAGTTTACCCACATAATTCACCACTGTTCTCTACAGAATATGTAACTTTGGGCAAGATACTTGACTTCTCCAGTTCGTTCCCCAATAGTACTGTTTCCCATGTTTATTACTAACATTAAATGAGATAATACATGTAAAATAGTGTAGAGCCTGATACATGTTAGGTGCTCCATCAGTTCAGTCACTCCGTTGTGTCTGACTCTTCGCGACCCCATGGACTGCAGCAAGCCAGGTTTCCCTGTCCATCACTAGCTCCCGGAGTTTACTCAGACTCATGTCCACTGAGTTGGTGATGCCATCCAACCATCTTGTCCCCTTCTCTTCCCACCTTCAATCTTTCCCAGCATCAGCGTCTTTTCCAGTGAGTCAGTTCTTCACATCAGGTGGCTGAAGTGTGGAGTTTCAGCTTCAGCATCAGTCCTTCCAATGGATATTCAGGACTGATTTCCCTTAGGATTGACTGGTTGGATCTCCTTGCAGTCCAATTCTTTGGCACTCAGCTTTCTTTATAGTCCGACTCTCACATCCATACCTGACTCCTGGAAAAACCATAGCTTTGACTAGACGGACCTTTGTTGGCAAAATAATGTCTTTGCTTTTTAATATGCTGTCTAAGTTGGTCATAGCTTTTCTTCCAAGGGGCATCTTTTAATTTCATGGCTGCAGTCACCATCTGCAGTGATTTTTGGAGCCCCCCAAAATAAAGTCTCTCACTGTTTTGATTGTTTCCCCATATATTTGTCATGAAGTGATGGGACTGGATGCCATGATTTAGTTTTCTGAATGCTGAGTTTTAAGCCAACTTTTTCACTTACCTCTTTCACTTTCATTAGGAGGCTCTTTAGTTCTTCGCTTTCTGCCATAAAGGTGGTGTCATCTGCATATCTGAGGTTATTGGTATTTCTCCTGGCAATCTTGATTCCAGCTTGTGCTTCATCCAGCCCAGCATATTGCATGATATACTCTGCATATAAGTTAAATAAGCAGGGTGACAATATACAGCCTTGAGATACTCCATTCCCGATTTGGAACCAGTCTGTTGTTCCATGTCCAGTTCTAACTTGCTTCTTGACCTAGATACAGGTTTCTCAGGAGGCAGGTAAGGCGGAAAGACTAGAGATCTCTTCAACAAAATTAGAGATACCAAGGGAACATTTCATGCAAAGATGGGCACAATAAAGGGCAGAAATGGTATGGACCTAACAGAAGCAGAAGATATTAAGAAGAGGTGGCAAGAACACACAGAAGAACCGTACAAAAAAGATCTTCATGACCCAGATAACCACAATGGTGTGATCACTCACCTACAGCCAAACATCCTGGAATGTGAAGTCAAGTGGACCTTAGGAAGCATCACTACGAACAAAGCTAGTGGAGGCGATGGAATTCCAATGGAGCTATTTTAAATACTAAAAGATGATGCTGTGAAAGTGTTGTATTCAGTACGCCAGCAAATTTGGAAAACTCAGCAGTGGCCACAGGACTGGAAAAGGTCAGTTTTCATTCCAATCCCAAAGAAAGGCAATGCCAAAGAATGTTCAAACTGCCGCACAACTGCACTCATCTCATATGCTAGCAATGCTCAAAATTCTCCAAGCCAGGCTTCAATAGTATGTGAACCGAGAACTTCCAGATGTTCAAGCTGGATTTAGAAAAGACAGAGGAACCAGAGATCAAATTGCCAACATCTGTTGGATCATTGAAAAAGCAAGAGAGTTCCAGAAAAACATCTGTTTCTGTTTTACTGACTATGCCAAAGCCTTTGACTGTGTGGATCACAACAAACTGTGGAAAATTCTTAAAGAGGTGTTCCATAGGGTCACACAGAGTCAGACACTACTGAAGCGACTTAGCAGCAGCAGCCATAAGTGTACTTATTATTTATACCCAACATCCTAGTACCAAAACAAGTTTCTATGAGTCTTCATTAGTACTTCAAATATTTTCTATATATAACTCTTAGACTTAACACACCACATCTAAAAAAGAAAATCACTGAATAGTAACACAGTTATGACCCAACTAATGTGGTTTGATTCATTAGAATAGCTGATTTTATTTCACTTTTGCACATGGCCACAAAGTAATGACAAAAAGCAGAGAAACATTTTAACAAAAAGAAGAGGTTGAAGGATATAGAAAGTCAAGAACAGAAATGGAAGATGGAAAAGAATAGAACTTGCGGGCAGTGTAGTTACTGGGTTCTGGAAAGTCAGCAAGGTGAAGGTGTTGGAGTACAGACTTACTTCCTTTCCTATTTTCTATTCCCTCTACTTCTCTTAAAATTGATATAATATTGCCTAATCTAAAATGCTCTCTTATGAAACACAGAAGACTTGATGTTTTTAAGATACAATAAAATTCACTCATATACTGATAACAATAATCAGTTTGAATTTTAATAATACCTGTAAGTATGTATACACTATTATGTCAATGTTAATTACCTACCAAGTCCCCATAAATAGTAAAATATGAATAACACAAGCCCTAAAATTAGAAATGCTTAACTCTATTTCTGGCTCATCTACATACCTGCAATATAATTCAGGGATGGTAAAACTGAGCCTCAGTTGTCTCTCCCTGTGAAAAGTGTATAGCATAGTTTTTCCCTTGCAGGGTTTCTATGAAACCATGCATGTGAAAGTCCAAACTGTATGTGAAAATATGTTGAACAGTGCATGACATATTGTGCTTGTTCAACCAATGCCATTTTTCATCTGTGCAGTTATAAATTCTACACTGTCTGAGCTCCCTCATGGGAAGATGCACCATTATGGTAACATGTGCACTTCTAAGTTGAAAAAGGAGCTGGTCTTCTTGCATCCTCACCTACATGCTGGACTTCCCTCTTTTATCTGTCTCTCCATCTATCCATACTACTCACTCACTCACTTTTTAAATTAATTTGCTATTTACAAACCTATATTATATTCTTTTGTCTTCACCTTCTTTTTCCTTCAATCAAAATACACAGTCTTTAAAAAATGGTTATGAGCGTGAAAAATTTCTGATATTCAAAATCTTGGACATAATGATCACTAACAGAATGTTAGGCTGCTAATACAAGCTCCTTATTAAAAGCCAGCTCTCCTTGAAAATGTCAGAAGAAACAGACAACCCACCAATGAATATTTCCTGCTTCTTACACTTATTAAGAAATATAACCAAACTAAAGAGAGCCATGTAATAGATAGGGCATGTTAGATTGTAAATAGCACACACCTAAATTTTAATAGTAACACAAGAGACATGCCTGGATAAGTATTCAGGTGAGCAGAAAAACTACTCCAAGTATTCATTAAGGGACTAGATTCCTTCTATCTTGTTGTTTCACCATCTCATAGAGCCATGTCATAATAAATATCCAGGCAGGGAAATAAAAAAAGCAATCATGAAGGAGACACACCACATTTTATAACAGTCTTGGTCTGACAGTGACCCACATAACATTTTCTCATATCTATTGGCAAGACATAGTCATACAGATACACCTAGCTATAAGGGGAGGTTCCTTGTTACAACTGTATTACTGGAGGAGAAAACAACAGAATTCAATGGACAGTGAGAGATCATTGCCACAGTGTTTTTTAAAAAAATCTGTACTTCAATTGCATTTTTGTTTACTCTAAAACAATAACTTTTTAGTCTATTGACACCTACTCTGCTTTTGCTTTAAAAAAAATCCCTCAAGGAATAGTGATTTAAATTCTGCCTGTTCCCAAATGGATAACATGTTATTTGGGAATGTGGGTGGGGTGGTGTTAGTTTTAGAAGGGGGATGGTCTTTCTTAGTTTTAAATAACAGACCCAGTTTAATGTAGCACTAGCAAAATATTCAATTAAGTCACATTATTAAAATAAAAATTAATGTCCTGTTGGTGAACTGCTTGACTGGATGCATCAGTTAAAAGTTTTGTTATCTTCCTGACCTTCTCCCATATTTTTAAGAAAGAAATATATACACACAAACATACATGTACAACTTTATGACTAAATAAACTGAGGTTAGGACTTGCTCACAATCACACGGCTACAGTGGGAAAAGCTGAGACATAATAAGGAATTCTGGAAGGGTTGCATCAGTGGCAAAATAAGAGGGTGTGGAGCTTACCTTCCTCCACAAACACATCAAAAATACATCTACGTGTAGAAAAATTCTCATGGAAAACTGGAAACTGGCAAAAAGAACATCTGCACAACCAAAGTTGCAAGAAAGACTTACATGTAACCAGGTATGATGGAGAAAAAGCAAAGGGTCAAAACTTCTGCCCCAAGGAGCAATCTGAAATGAAGACAAGGTTCACACAGGAAGACTCTAAAGCTGGGGAGCAAGCAGGTCAAGCCACAAACTGACCACCCCAGCCCTGGAGTCCTATATGAAGAAGACAAGCCCCCTTGGATTCTGAAAGAACCACTGGAACAGACAGAAGGCCTGGAGAGGCCTAGGCTCCATTCACAAAGAATGAGGGGGTGCTGGCTTGCTGACAAACAGGGTGGACAGAGTTCTGCGCTGGTGGCTGCTCCCTTGCTGAGCTCCTGAACCCAAGTATGGCAAATACCTGGCCCCACTCTCACCACCACTCCCCAAACCTATCCCCCGGCCCCAGGATCTGGGCCAACACAGGCAGGGAATAGATTCATCTGTTTACAGGGATAGCCTGGGGGCCTGGGGTGTGGTCCAGGTAGAGCAGTGATAGTGCTGAGGTCAGTTATATCAGGATTCCAGAAGCAACCCAGATCTCTGATGGCAAAGCATCTGCTTCACTTCTATAGTTGTAACACCCTGCCCCCCAAAACCAACCTAGTGAACGATCTGGCCCCATCACTCTACACCACAGCCTTGCACTAGACCTGGGATGACCTCGATAGGGGAAGGGAAGTGACCTTGGGCTGCTTCTGAGAGGAGCTATGGATACCTGCAGGCTTTCCAGGTAGCACGAGTGGTAAAGAACCCATCTGCCACTGCAGGACACGTTGGAGACGCAGGTTTGATCCCTGGGTCAGGAAGATCCCCTGGAGAAGGGCATGGCAACTCACTCTAGTATTCTTGCCTGAAGAATTCCGTGGACAGAGGAGCATGGAGGACTACAGTCCACGGGGTCGCAAAGAGTTGGACACAACTGAGTGACTGAGCACACACACATAAACCAATAAAACATAAATAAAAAGGCTAAAAGTGAACTATGACCCTGAAATACTGTAATCTACAATAACCTATATCATTTGAGACGTATAATATGGCAAACACAATTTAAACAAACACAATGCCAATACATTAAAATAAGCATAGCTTCTACCTTCCCAAGCTGCAAGGTTTTTAAAAAAACAATATTCAAACTTGTTTTCCTTCTCTTCCTCTATCTTCTTAAAATGATTTGCAAAACCACCAAGAACAGACAGACATTTTTAAAAGCCCGGATGATTGTGAAAAACCTTAGATTTAGCAAGATGTGGCCTCTGGTTTTTAAATACTACTTTTGTTCTCTGTTAAGTAGGCCACAGACCAAGAAAGACTTCAACCTGAGACCCAGGGACGTAAGACTTACGCCCTAGATAAATCTTCCATACTCTGTTTTTACCACTAGGAAATATTTTTCTTTCATTAATCGCTTATTATAAGCTATGCTCTTATAAAAGTATATTAAGACTTACATGAAATGCATTTAGGAATCAAAGCCACCGCAGGTAAAGTCGGATGCGCACTCCCAAGGAGACAGGGCGGTCCCAGAAAAAATGCCTCGTGCAGTGGCCCAGTCCCGTGCCCGGGGCCTCGGGCACTGCGTGCACGTGGACGTGAGCGTGCACGTGGTGGAGGGGGGCGTGCCCACCTCCTTCCTGCCGGGTGGTGGGAGGGGCAGCACCACTTCCGGGCCTCTGGGCGGATGGGAACGCCAGGCGGGCGCCAGGCACGACCTCTCAAGGTGGGGTGGCGGCGCCTGGCCCTCCGGGACAGCAGCCATGACGATTCAAGTCTCATGGGCTCCAGCGAAGAAGCGCACCCTCCGAAGCCCTCGCCTCAGTGAGCCTTTTTCAGTGAGATCTGGATCAAAAATGACACACACCGTCTAGACTGGATGGCCGGAGAGACACAATGCGTCTGAGGGGTCACTTGCCCCTCTCCTTCCCCACCATGCGCCCTGCGGGAGGGTTCCACCTGCACGTACCACTGGGCTCAGAAGGCACCGGAGCAGCCCTCCTGCAGTGTCTCCTGTAACAACTAGGTTAACAAAGGGCAGCACCGCCGCAGCTCTGCTGAAGGCACCCGTGGGCGCAGAATCAGATGGAGACCCGGGCTGCGTGCACGACGGCCCAGAAGAATGCTTAGGCAGATGGCCTTCTCAACCTGCCAGTGCAGAAAGTCTTCACGTTCCTGCTCACGTCGAGAGCAGGTTCTCATTTCTTTTCTGCTGCACCTGCACAAATCCTTATCCTTCAAGTTTCCGGATATTGCCCACCAGCCAGCGAGAGGAAAAGAGATGACTTGAAGCGAATCTGCAGGTTCGCCTTCTGTGGGTCCCAGTGCTTCGCCCCTTCTCCAGTTGCAGAACTTCATCCATAGAACATGGCCCAGAAGCCAGTCGATGGGCTTGAAGACTGTGAGGATGAAGTCCATACTTAGGCATAGGTTTAGCCCCTTGAACAGTTTCCCAGTGAAGATGGGAAGCTGGAAAACTCCAGGATCACCCAGTCCTCTGCGGACAGCTGAATTGTCAAGTACTCCACGGTGCACAGGGAGCGGGCTTGGCTCCTTTGTGTAGTAGTTGCCATTGAACTGCACATGCCTTCTGAGGAAACAGTAATTGAGGTTCTGTTGTCATTTTTTCCTACTTTAAAATATTCTTCATCACTCTTTTTTTGCAGGCCCCTTGTTATCACTTATATACATAAATTTGTTTTACCAGACCCCCTTACCTCTTGAGACCCCTGCTGCATTAGGGGTGTTTTAACATTCATCCACCTTGAAGCAGTTTTCTTTCTCCATGATCTCTTTGTGGAGGTAAGAAATGTAGGATCTTGGGAAGCTTCAGAGTTTCCAGTTTAATCAAGGCACCATATCTCGTCTTCCATGAACTGTTTGATCTTTGAGGAAGTTAGCCTTTGTGTTCTAATGGAAAATTCTGCCAGTCTGTCTGCGAAGCTTTGTCTTCAGATGAACAGTGACTGTACCTCTACTGTTTGTAAACAGTGGGAATACATGGACCATCGCAGCACTCGCTATCCAGTTGCAAACTAGCTTTTGCAGTTTTGTGTGTATTTGTATATGCTGATTTATACGTTTTGCAAACTACACTGAGGTCATCTCTCCTTTATTTTAAAAGAATTATAGACCCTCCAGAAAACCAAATGGCCAGAACGCTAACTGTTGGAAGTTAAAATGAGGCAAGTGGTGTCATAACTAATCTCAGTTTCTAGACTAATCCCATTTGATATGGTCTGAAATGGAGTATCAAGGGGTGAGGAGGTAATTAAAATAAAAAAAGTTAAATGGCAAATGCAGATAGCCGTCAGGAACCATCTTGTCATATAGTGGTTAGAAAAAAGTAGTACTCTCCTAGGAAATTCTTTCTGGAAAGAGCCAGTGATACTGTTCATGAACAAAGGTATGTATATATTCATACACACCAAGTATACAATCCCAACACTTACACACCTGTATACAAAGATACTCGCCTACGAAGACACACCACATGTAACACTCCAATTAGAAAAGAAATTGGGAAAGAGAACTAAGTGGGAGAAGAGGACTTCATGGGCAGTCTGGAGGCCATATGCTGAAGCTGCTTCATTCTTCCAAACTTTGAAAATTAGGTAACTTTGAAAAACTTTGAAAAGTAGTTTTATTGAGGCCACTGCCTAGAGAACATAATCTCTCATTCTAGGAAACTTGCATATTTGCTGTAGAAGTGTGGCAAGATTGAGAACCATAAGGATTGCTTAGGACTGTAACTGAAATGCCCGTAAAACAAGCTAATCTAGGAAGAGAGTTTCCTGTCTCCAGAAATTCTACCTATGCTTGATCACTTATCTCACATAAAAGATGACACATCAAAACGAACATTCATCTGATCTTAACAAGTCTCAAATTCATATTTTCCTCTATTTTTCCCTGGTACACTTAACGAAGAGGAGGTTCCTTGACACTTGAAGGCAGGTCATGATGAAATTCACATCTAGTCATTTCAGGGAGCATCGTTCTCTGCAACAGGAAATTACTAGCCCACCAGAGGCTAGGAGTGATTCCTAGTCAGTCTCCCTATAGCTACAGTACATCATTCAGCCCTTAAATAAATGTACCCATCCCTGACATATGTCATCAATCACATCAGTTTCTCTGTTTGGCTATTTGTAAACAGTTAAATGCTTCCTTTCTCAGGTGGCTCAATTAATTTAACTCACAGTTAATCAAATTGCCTTAATACATCTTACTCGTTTTACATGGTGAAATTTAAAAGGAAAAACTGTAAGGTTTTTTTTTTAAGTGGTTTCTGTTAGATTGTGGATAAACAATAATTTATTTTTTTAAAGAAAAAAAAAGCTATATGAACAGATTGCTTTCCCAGTGGGAATGAACTCCAAATATCAGGGAGAGGGATGACCTAGAATCTTGAAAAGCTGAAACATTCCCAGGAGGAGGTGGGAATGCATCTCGGGTCTTTTTCTTCTAGACTTTGCATAGCTGCTCATCTCTGAGAAGTATACAGTATTGAAATAGGTCAGCATGTGGAGAGAGATTAAAAAGGTGTTTTCTTTCTGAACTGTGCCATTTAGTGCTCTATATTCCCCCAAAATGGAGGAAGAGTGAAATCTCATTAGAGCAAATGAGGTCTGAATTTACAAGCAGTTTTGACTCTCTTGTGATGGAATCAGCCTGGAACTCAGATTTATGTTGAGAAGATGGTGGAGGTTGGGGAGTGGTGGTGGGAACTCAACAGGCACCCTCTCCCTTCTCCACTATTTATAATCCACCCATACCTTAAATGTGTATTTCTTCATTTTATGTAATAATTGGGTGAGTATTGCCTGAGATAGAATCAAGCATGAGTTACAGGTAGTGTTTTCAAGGAAGTGACAGGAAGGAACAAGGAGAAATGTTAATGTCCACATTTAATTTGAAGAAATATGTGAATTGTAGCTGTGTACATATCTAACTCAGCTTCTGACGTTTATTGAAGGTCTACCGTAGCAGGCATTGTGTGTGGGGTATCTCACTTAATTCTTGCCAAAATCCGGTGAGTGTATGCTTGATTTTATTTTTCAGACAAGATGGCTAGAGCAAGTAATAAGCTCAAGGTCAAATCATTTCTGCATCTCATCTTTTCAAAATGTAGATTTTGCACTCAGTTGCCAGAGAAACCTTCTTACATAGTGCTTTGATCAGTATTTAACTCCTTACTGACTCTTTCCAATGACCGCCCCCACCCCCGTCCCCCATCCCCCACCCCCAAAACAGGCTGCATAACTATGTGATGGATTTGAGACCTTGGAGTCACAGTTCTGCTCTGCTGCCTCACTGGCCTCCACTCTGTCACAGGAACCAGCTGATTTTGCCTTCTTCTCTTGCTATCTCTCCACATGACATCAACTTGCCAGTGTCTGAGCCTTTGCACTCACCTTGTGAGATCCTTGATTTCTAGGTAATTGGGATTCATTCTTTTCCCTGCCACGGGTCAGAAAGGCCAGTCAGCATGGCTGGGTCTCTGCTTTTATACCAGGCTATCCTTCCTTCTCCTCTGTACTTACACCAATTGTCTACAAGCCATCTTCCCAAGTTTGAGTTTGCTAGGGCTGTTATAACAAGGTACCACAAACTGAGTGGCTTAAACAACAGGATCATATTGTTTTACAATTCTGGAAGGTCAAGGTCTGTGATCAGCAGGATCAGTTCCTATGGCTGTGAGGGAGATTCTGTGCATTGCCCCTGGCTTCTAATGGTTTTCTGGAAATGTTTGTCATTCCTTGACTTTTAGAAGCTTTACCTTGATCAGTGCCTTCATCATCACATGATGTTCTCCCTGTGTATATGTCTATTTCAAATCCTCCCTTCTTGTAAGGACACCTGTCCTGTTGGATTAGGGCCCCTCCCCAGCAAAGACCTCATCTAACCCACATCTGAAATGACCGTATTCATAAATATGGTCACATCTGAGGTACTGAGAGGAGTTCAACATACGAATTTTGAGGGGACACATTCCTACACATAGCACTGCCTGTTTTTAATCCAGTGCTCTAGTTATGGCCTCCTATTATTTACTTTGCAACCACTGAGTCCTGCATTCTTATACCTCTGTTGCTTTATGCAACATCTTGTAAACTCTGAATCATAGTAGGAATCTGGAAAATGAGAGCAGTTAGCACAGATCCTAGAGTGGTCACGTCTGAGATGGCCCCCATCTAAGCAGCTGTTCACAGATCAGGGCCAGCAGGAAACAGAGAGAGAATTTCTAGTCATGATTATTTGGAAAGGAGTGTTTTGGAAAATGGAACTTTCCTGTGTGTTCTAATCATGAACTTGGTGGATTAGGCACTATGACTGTCTACAAGTGAAAGTGAAAGTTACTCAGTCAGGTCTGACTTTTTGAGACCACATGGACTATACAGACCATGGAATTCTCTAGGGCATAATACTGGAGTAGGTAGCCCTTCCGATCTCCAGGGGATCTTCCCAACCCAGGGATTGAACCCAGGTCTCCTGCATTGCAGGCGGATTCTTTACCAGCTGAGCCACATGGGAAGCTCAAGAATATCAGAGTGGATAGCCTATACGTTCTGCAGCAGATCTTCCCAACCCAGGAATCGAATTGGTGTCTTCTGTATTGCAGACAGATTCTTTACCACCTGAGCTATCAGGGGAGCCCATGACTGTCTGCAAAGACAAATCCTAATCATATAAGATGGAGTAAGGCTGAATAGTAGAGCTGGAACCAAGGAAAATGTCATTAAGTCCCTGCAAATGTCATTAGGTCAGTTTTCTAGATCAAATCAGATGGATTAAATGTTTCCTTCCTGCCTCTGGAACAAAAGTGTAAAGTAAAGCTTATCAGTGTCTCTTTGAGTTGCCATATAATTCTACAAACACATTACTCTGCCCGTGTAGCCCATCATAGGGCATTTACAATAACATTAGGGCTTCATAGTGGCTACAAATTTGTCCTGTGAAACCAATGAGGTATTTTTAGCTTTTGCCGAATGTCAGTGTGACTGTGTTTAAGAATTGCTTTGTCCTTTTACATTTCAAACCATTTTTAAAGGTTAGGGAGAGAAAAATTTATTTTTGAACCAAGGTTCAGAAAACATTTCAGAAGATTGTTTTGAGCTCTTGTGGCTAAATTGTACAAATCTGCTGTGATCCCTAGTCCAAAAGAAAATTCATTAAATATTTACTAGTAATTAAAAAGAAAGAAAGAGGGCTTCCCTTGTGGGCTCAGTGGTAAAGAATCCACCTGCCAATGCACGAAACACAGGTTCTATCCTTGGCCTGGGAACATCCCACATGCCACGAGGCTGCCAAGCTCGTGTGCCAGCAGCTACTGAGCCTGTGCTCTAGAGCCTGGGAGCCGCAACTACTGAGGCTACGTGCTGAAGCTGCTGAGGCCCGGGTGCCCTAGAGCATGTGCTCCACAGCAGAAGAAGCCACTGCAATGAGAAGCTCATGCACTGCAACTAGAGTCGCCCTGGCTCACCACATCTAGAGAAAAGCCAGTGAAGCAGCAGAGACCCAGCACAGCCAAAAATAAATAAATAAACACTTAAAGTGTTAAAAAAAGAAAGAATACTTTTAAATGCCATGAGGATAAAAAGAATGATGAGAGCATTTCCTCCAAGGTATGCATATCAAGATTGGAAATCAAAAGTCAAAAGTTTGTAGGTAACTGGTAGAGCATGAGGACTAAGCCTTTTATCTACTTTTTAAATTCTAACCTTTTCTAACCTTTATATCACAGCTCTATTATTTACTATAAAGCTATGGAAAATACTTAAAACTTTTAGAAGAGTTTACTCAAGCCTATCCTCAATTCACCCGGAGATAGCCCCTTGAAATTGCGCATCAGAATACTAAGGATTAACTAACTGATTTTGAACATAATTTGCAAAATCTGGATATATTTTGAGATAGCCAGTATCTTGAATTTAGACTCCAATGTAATTTATTCCCAGAGGTACCAATTGTTTTAATCAGAATTACCCAATACTTTATGAAATTTAGCTGAAGCTGGTCTACAGTGCAGTTTGGGAGATTCTGACATTTGCTGTCAGAGATTTAAGGTGTCACGATGACAGGGACATGAAAAGTTGGCAACACGGACAGAAATAGGCAGTGGCTTTTAAGCCTTTATGTCAAAAGGATCCAGACTAATAATATTGAAAAATAATGGGTATAAGAAGAGGATTAGGAGAAAGGAATGTGTAGCATAAGTAGATAAGGACACCATGGAAAAATGACAAAATGCGGAAGGAATCTCCACAGACAACACAAGACAGAAATCTCAGGGAAGGCAAAATAAAGTACTTGTGGGGCTTTATGGAAAAATAGCTGAGCTTGCTATAATATTAAAACTTTTAATACATTCAGTTAATAATGAAAACATTTGAGAACTGTTTATAATTACAGAAAAGTTTTTTTAAAAAAGGAGTGCCTTTTATGCTTCCAAATGAGTCCAGCATGCTATCTTTCTCCCAAGAGACACAAGGGTTTTTTAAAGCTTAAAATGCTGTATTTGAACCCTTCTGGTATACAGAGTGCATTTGGGCTCTTCAGCAGTCATTTAAAACTTTTCAATTGCAGAAGAAAAGGAAGAAAGCAAAGAAAAACTCAGACTTGATGAAATGCCAAAAAGAAGATGAAGGCAAGGAGATAAAATTTTCCCAAAGGCATGTTTCAATCAGGAGAAAAAGTAGTGTCCTTTAACCAGCATTCCATAACTTTGTACTGATGCTGCTGCTGAGTTGCTTCAGTTGTGTCCGACTTTGCGAGACCCCATAGACCGCAGCCCACCAGGCTCCCCATCCCTGGGATTCTCCAGGCAAGAACACTGGAGTGGGTTGTCATTGCCTTCTCCAATGCATGAAAGTGAAAAGTGAAAGTGAAGTTGCTCAGTCATGTCTGATTCTTAGCGACCCCATGGACTGCAGCCTACCAGGCTCCTCCATCCAAGGGATTTTCCAGGCAAGAGTACTGGAGTGGGGTGCCATTGCCTTCTCTGAACTTTGTACTACAATTCATTATTTTAAAATAATTATTATCTTATTTTAAAATAATTGTTGTCTATTATTAAAGGCTCTTTTGGGCAGA
Source organism: Dama dama (assembly GCF_033118175.1). Taxonomy (NCBI): domain Eukaryota; kingdom Metazoa; phylum Chordata; class Mammalia; order Artiodactyla; family Cervidae; genus Dama; species Dama dama. The sequence continues at coordinate 57,294,329 of NC_083699.1, forward strand.
TTTTGTGTCTTTTCTAACAGATTTTGTTATCTTGTATGCTATTTTATACTCAGTATTTAACCAAGGTTTTCACCTTTATTTTCTTTAGATTTCTTACCTTTATTATAAAGTAGAGAGGCTCTTATAGTAGTGTTGATTGAATGAATTGTTACCCTAAAAGAACTTCAAACATAATAAATACTTGCTGAGAAATAGGAATAGCCCTTACTATTTATAACAGTAATCATGTCTTATGAATTAGAGAAATAAAAAATACTACCACTCTCTTCTAAATTGAATAAATGTTTGTGTGTATGTATGTTATCATCATTTATATTTTGGCTTTTTGGAAGATGTACTGAAAGATATTTTAAATCTATGCTTTACAATTTTCATGTAGTTTATCATCTAAAAATTATATTCTAACCTCATTTTTTGTGTGTACTTTAAAGGCTGTTTTAAAATACGTTTGCATCAACGGTAATTTGAAAGACTTCTGTAGGAATATGATACTAAGAAAAATGTAAGGTAAACATATTTATATATGTATACATATATATACACACATACATAGACACCCAGATATCAAATACTATTTCATAGAATATATCACCACTGAAAGTGTCTTTTTTACCTTTAAACATTCTTTATTTTGAGAACACATGTTTGAACAGAGTTAAAAAAAGTCCACTTCTTTGATTGGCAAAGGCAGCTAACATTTGTTGTACCAAGACAGTTTGAGATAGTAATTTTGATTCTGAGCTCCTCCCTGACATAGATTAAGTATTACTTATCCAGCACAGTCCCTGGCTCATGAAGTGAAGTCGCTCAGTTGTGTTCAACTCTTTGTGACCCCAAGGACTGTAGCCTACCAGGATCCTCAGTCCATGGGATTTTCCAGGCAAGAATACTGGAGTGGGTTGCCATTTCCTTCTCCAGGGGATCTTCCTGACCCAGGGATCGAACCCGGGTCTCCTGCATTGTAGGCAGATGCTTTACCATCTGAGCTACCGGGGAAGCTCTGGCTCATAGTAAGCACTAAATACATATTTTGAAGTAAATCAATGAATCAGTAAGTGAATGTATAAGTGGCAGAGTGAAAGGCAAAAGGCAAATGTTAGAAGCAGAGAGCCTTAGAAGTAATAAAATAGTGACTATCCTTGTATTTCCTTTGTCACCAGTGTTTTTCTTTTTGCTACTTAGAGAGATCTTGGGAAGATATATTTTTAGAATGTTGAGAAATTATTTCTTAAGCAAGAAATATGTCAATTGGAAGTTTGTAGTGATAGTTGGCAGTTTAGACAGAAGCTTGGTGTACTTTGACACCTTTACTCAGGGACCACTGAGAAGTAAATCTAAGCACACACTCACAGACCAAATTAAAAGGTTGCAAGAGGACTTAATAAAGAACAATAATCACACTTACAATTCTCTTTTAGTATCTCTTAGTTTATAAGCATCAGGATAGTGGGACTTTCTTCACCCATGTATCCTTGAACCCAGATGGCACATTGCATACATTATTTGTTCTTCAGTCAGTTTTTGTGGAATAAGTTAAATAAATGACTTAAGACTATTGGAAAGAGGTGTTAAGAATGATGTAGAAGGTTAAGGGGTTATTAGTGTAGGATGATGGAGAAAAGGATTGATAGGAATAAACTGAAGACTGTGCATAGGAAGAAAGAAAAGACATTGGGTGGACATGAAAGAAGAAGTTACAGATTCCAGGAGGAAGTGAGCAGCACTGGGTGTGGAAAGTGGTCTTTGTGTAAAGTTTTGGCAATATTGAGGTTTATTTTCTCTAATCAAAAAGTGTTTAAGCAATTTTAGAGAAAGGTGAAATTCAAAAAATCACAACAAAAGCAAGTTATGCATTATGTTTCTCTGCAGACCTCATAAAAGAGCAATTTATTCTTGAATGTTCTCTAAATGTTTATAAGAGAGAATGTTTTATGGGCATATGGATTTTAGATTCCCTCCCATCTCTGAGTCTTAACTAATTCACTTAGAAAAACAAAACGAAACAACTTTCAAGCCCTGGCAAACTGAAAAGGTTTTCTACAACTGGCGGGTCTTTTATTTGAAGATTTGAGTTCTGGGTTGGTCCCTCTTTCTCAAAATTAACATAATTGAAAATCTGATTTTTAAAAAAGGCAATTAGAGTTTGAATAAAGTCAGGACTAATCAGAACTCAGTTTCTCCAAGATCTCAGTATTTCCAGACTCCTTGATTTAACTCACAAGAACTGGCTCACTGGGGGTGCCATAGAATAGCAAGTGATAAGAGTTACCATATTGTGGTCAAGAAATTGGGACTGTCTCCTTCGAGGATGAACAGTTTCCCCTTCAAATTTGTAGCTTTATGGTAAATAGATGATATCATCATTAGTGTATGTAATAAAAATAAAAGTAAAGATCTAGGACTTAAAAAGATATTGGACTCATAACCCTTGCTTTTCAGATCAGGATATTAGTGATAAAAAGACAGCCCAGAATCATAAAACTAGTCAGCGACAGAAATGTAAGTAAAACTCCGAACTCCTGATTTCTTTATGTAGCACATTTTCACTATATTATGTATTGAGAAAAAAAAAAATAGTCACTTATGTTGACAATAAAGAGAAGGATGTAGTTGAGTTCTAAGCCCTTGAATAACCTAAAAAAGGCTATTTATTGGATATTCTAATTTTATAAGAGCAGAATCTTGCTCATTACTATGTCTCCAGTGAGTTGCACAGAATCTGGCACTTGGTAGGTGGTCAATATGTATATTTTGAGATGTAATTTACATACAGTAATATGAACTTAAGCATTCAGTTTGATGAATCTTAGCAATTTCATATGTGTATAAGCTGCTGCTGCTAAGTCGCATCAGGCGTGTCTGACTCTGTGTGACTCCATAGATGGCAGCCCACCAGGCTCCCCTGTCCCGGGGGTTCTCCAGGCAAGAATATTGGAGTGGGTTGCCATTTCCTTCTCCAGTATAACCGTGAACAGACTACACTGTGAGCATCTATTCTGAATGGACCAGATGGACACTATTTTATATATGAGTCCTTTGTCAGTAATGCATATTATGAAAACTTTTTCCTAGTCTGTGGCTCACTTATTCTTTTTCTTTATCATGTCATTTACACTATCCTAGAAAATTTCCTCATGCTATTTGATGGCCAACCTCCCATTCATTCCACCCACCCACACAAGTGACTACTTTCTAATGTCTGTTGCCATAGATTAGATTTATATTTTCTTAGAAATTATACAAATTAAATAAGTCAATATATTTCTGTATCTGGTTTCTTTTACTTCTCACAGTGTTCTTGAAATTTATTCATGATATTGTGTTTATCAGTAGTTTCTCCTTTTATATTATGTAGAACAATTATATTTCATGGCAATAACATTTTGTTTATTCATTCTCCTATAGAAGGATGTTTGTGTAATTATGAATACAAAAGTTCCTATGAACAGTCTTTTACAATTTGGTGGGGGAGCATTTTGAACACATTTTTATACACTTATTAGTTGTTTGTATTTCTTCATTATGAAGTATCTGTTCAAATCATTACCCATTTTGTAACTGTTGCCTTTTTATTATTGTTTTATAGGAGTTTTCTATGTATTCTGGATACATATAGAATGTAGGTATCTTTGTCAAATATGTATGTTATGGAAATGTTTTCCCAGTTTGTTTTTTGCTTACTAAGTCTCTTAATAATGTTTCTTTTAATGAGATGTAAATTTTAACCTTGATGAATTTCTATTTCTACATTTTTCTTTTAGAGTTACTGATTTGTTGCCCTTTTAAAAGCATCTTTGCTTATTCCCAAGGTTACAAAGATACTACTCTTTATTTTTCTTTTGTGCTTTATGAACTTAAGTCTAAGATTTATCTCTAATTAATATTTTGTTTATGGAGTATAAAATTTGAGTTGTTTCAGCATCATTTATTAAAAAGACTTTTCTTTCCCCCGTTGAATGCACTCACTGCTTTGTCTGAAGATCAGCTGACTTTATAACTATGGGTCTATTTCTGGACTCTGTTCTTTTCCATTGATCTATCTATATATTACATATTTAAGCCCATGTTTGCTCTGTGTTGTTAACTGTAGCTTTATATTAAATCTTGAAGTAAAGTGTTAGGTTCTCTCACTTTCTTAAAAAGATTGTTTTGGCTATACTAGATCCTTCTTCTTTGCTTAACTTTTAGAATCAGCTTGCCATTATTTTCAAAATGGCCTGTTGGGAACTTGACACATATTATATTAAAGCTATAGATCAATTAAGTTAGAAAAAAAATCCTTCTGTCAATGAGCATAGGAATGACTCCCGATTGATCTGGGCCTTTTAAATTTTTCACCAGTGTTTTGTAGTTTCCTTGTCAAGATCTTGTATATTTTTCAATAGATTTCCCCCTATATATTTAATATCTTTATGATATTATAAATTATTTTTTCTAATTTTTCATTGCTATAGATACAAACACTTTTGATTTATGTTATTGACTTTGAATCCTGCAATTTCACTAATTAATAGCTCTACTTCCTGTTCATAGTCTAGAGGGTTGCCACATATGTAATTATTTTTATGCACTTAACAGTTTTAATTCTTTTTTTAGATCATCAAGCTTTTATTTATTTTTCCTGTTTTATTGCAAAGGGGGGAAAGTCTGGGAAATATTAAATAGAAATAATGAGAACATATTCTTATCTTCTTTGGGAGAATATGGGGAAAGCATATAAAATTTTACAGTTAGGGATCATGTTAGCTGTAGGATTATTTTTGATGTAGATTATTAAGTTGAGGAGGTTTCCTTCTGTTCTTAATTTGCTGAGTTTTTTATTCAGAATGTATATTCAATTTTGTCAGTTGTAGTTTTCTGCATCAGTTTACATGATTACATATATTTTTTTTGTTCTTTACTGTGTTAGTACAGTGAATTATATATTAATTGGTTTTTGAAAAAATATTGAACAACCTTTGCAGACTCGAGATAAAATACATCTGTTCATGATGCATCACTATCAATGTGTGTGCATGTATACTCAATTTTTTTCTATTTTCTTTAAGAATTTTGTATCTGTGATCATAATTTATATTTGTCTATTTTTTTTATATTATCTTTGCCAAGTTTTAGTATCAAATTATATTGATTAAATAATGTAACTTCCACCTTCATTTCCTGAGATAATTTATGTAGAATTGGCATTATTCCTTACTTAAATACTTGATAATATTTCATCTAACTTACACAATTCAACGACATAATATTGTTTACTCTTTTATTTTCTGTAGAATCTCTAATGAAATCCCCTTTTTTAGTGTTGGTAATTTTCATTTTCTGTCTTTTTTCTTCATAAGTATTGCTAGAAATTTGTCAAGTTTATTAATCTTTTTAATGATTTCACTTTTGATATTTTGATCATCTGTTGTTTTATATTTGATTGATTTTTGCTTTTGTCTTCATTATTTCTTCTGTTTACTTTGAGCTTAATTTTTTTGCTTAGCTTCTAAAGTAGAGTTTTTGATCATTTAAATCATTCATGTTTTCTACTATAAATGTCCTTCTAGTGCAGCTTTAGCTGAATCAAACAGATATGTAAATACTATGTTTCTAATATAATTCATTTTGTAATATTTTAATTAATATTTAATAATTGAAATGTGGCTAGTATAATTTAGAATGTGAGTTTTAAATTTTACCTATTTTTACTATTTTCTACCTAAATTTAAATATGAACCTGTAGCTACTGACTATTGAACATATATATTTAGAGATTACAATATGAATCTTGATTCATTGTGGCCTACCTTCAAATAATATGCTATGCCTCTGAACCGTATAGTTTTGTTTTTCTTTTTGCCTTCTTTCTGCCCTTTAACCACTTTGTTTCTTGTACTTTAGTTCCACATATGCTAAAACCCCTCAATGCATTCTAAATGTTATTATTTTTCTCTTAAATGCTCTGTATTCTTTTAAAGATACACATAGATATAATATAGATACCGATTGAGAATTGTTTTATATTTTTCCAGATGTTTATTCTCTTTCAGACCCTTTATTCATTCCTACAGATCTGAGCTTCCATTGATATTATTTCTCTTCAGCTTGAGCAACTACTTTTACCATTTCCTATAGTACAGGGTTGCTAGAGGCAAATTCCCCAAGTTTTGTTCTTTGAAATGACTTTATTTGCCTCCCCTTTTTTTTTTTGTAAAGGAGAGATAGACAGATCTATATATAAAACTCTTGGGTTGACTTTTTAAGAATTTATACTATTGCTTTGTCCAGTAATGTATTATATAATTATTTTTAATTGGAAATCAGCCATCATGCATATTGTTGTTTCATTCCAAGTAATGTATCTATTGTTACTGGCTGCTTTTATTTTTTTTTATTTTTTTTTTTCAGTAATTTGACTATGAAGAACTTATGTGTATTTTGCTTTATAGCACTCTGCCTGGGGTCCACTGAGTATCTTAGATATGTAAGTTAATGTCTTTCAGTCATTTTGAATCATTCTCTGCCATGTTTCTTTAAATATTTTTTTTTCCCACCCTACTCTCTGTCTTCTCTTTCTACACTTGTGGTAGGCTTGATGTTGTCCCACAAATCTCAAGCACTTCTCTATTTTTCCACTATTTTTGCCTCAGTTTGAATACCTTTTATTGACTTTTTTTTTTTTTTTTGCATCCTAAGCAAGAAGTGTATTTAAACAACAAGATGCTTGGGTACACCCTGGTGGTCCAGTGGTTAGGACTTTGCATTCTCATTGCTGGGGGCTTGGATTCAATTCCTAGTTGGGGAATACAAGATGCTTGACTTGAAGGGAAAACGATGATTCTTTTATTTCAGGCTAATTTACTTCTGTTTAAAGGCAGATTACTCTACATATAAAAAATGTATAATATTATTCTTGATTTTACAATGATAAATGGAGAGCATTAAAATTCCCCAACTGAGCCAAATGTATAAGGATTTTTATGTTATTCCTTTTTGGTTGAAGAGTGAGTATGAAATAACTTACTGGGATATAATGATAAGAGCTGAATGAACATGCCACTAATGGAGAAAGGTGGGTATATTCACAGAACTAGTATTTCCCCCCCATCCCATCTCCATGTGGTGTTGATCAAGGCATAACACTGGCCATTTAGTTTGTTGTTGTTGTTTTTTTTTTTTAGTGCAGTATGCTTGAGTAGTTACACCAGTAACTATGTACAATAAAAGAATGGGGAAGAGGAAAATGAAAGCATAGAGAAAAATATTCTGCAGTAGTTGGGATGTGGTAGGACCAACTTGGGTTTTCTAATTGTGAACATGTTGTCTGGAGTAAAGTAGGATATTCCCCTTTCAGTAGACATCTCCTGTCTGCTGCCAGAACACCTCAATTGCACCTTCATCTTTCATTTCCAGCTGGTACATCTGTTTCATTTCCAGCTGGTGCAGGAGCAGGTACATCTGTTTCATTGATTGATTACCTAACAGTCTGGAATTTAGTCTGCCTCACTGACAAACCATGTCATTCACAATAGGCTTCCTTAGTTTGCTAAGTGCTGTATGCCCCTTAATCTTGAAGTGCACCAAAGAACCATCCAGTCCAGCCAGCTTCAAGTTACCATATCATTGTTCTCAATCTTAACTCCTTCCTTGGGCTTTTCCTCAGGCCCTGGTGAGTGCTGAATCCTTCTCAGTTGCTGTTTCAGGAAACAGGTATCAGGTCGTTACCTGACGAGGTGTCCTATTTATCTTTCTTCAAGGATACTTTTCTGACTCCAGTCTGCTGTTAAATTCACTTAATGAACTGTTTGTTTATGATATTGACTTTTTTCTGAAAGCATCAGTAGCCTTTTGTTTGATATAGTATTCATATCTCTGTCAGAATCCCCCATCTTTTCCTCATGTTGCCTACTTCTTCTACTAGAGCCTTTAGCCTTTTAACTTTTTATTTTATTTTATCTTTATTTAAAGTCTCTGACTGATAACCCCACTCTCTGGGTCATGTCTGGGTCTTCCCTCTTTGTATATTCCTTCATGACCATGATTTATACTTTCTTGCTTCTTTGTGTGTTGTAAATTTTATGGTACTAGACATGTAAACACAGTAGAAATGATATAAATATTATTTATTTTTAGAAAAAATCTAGAGTGAAGAACCAAATAAATCTGATCTCTAGCTGAGATGTTTGAATTTTGTTGCAATTTTAGTTTGACCACAGGCTTCAAGTGTCTTGAAACTGGAATTAGAATTTACCTATGGTAGGCTTAGCTGGATCATCGAAAAAGCAAGAGAGTTCCAGAAAAACATCTATTTCTGCTTTATTGACTACGCCAAAGCCTTCAACTGTGTGGATCACAATAAACTGTGGAAAATTCTGAAGGAGATGGGAATACCAAACCACCTGACCTGCCTCTTGAGAAACCTGTATGCAGGTCAGAAAGCAACTGTTAGAACTGGACATGGAACAACAGACTGGTACCCAATAGGAAAAGGAGTACGTCAAGGCTGTATATTGTCACCCTGCTTATTTAACTTATATGCAGAGTACATCATGAGAAACGCTGGGCTGGAAGAAGCACAAGCTGGAATCAAGATTGTCGGGAGAAATATCAATAACCTCAGATGTGCAGATGACACCACCCTTATGGCAGAAAGTGAAGAGGAAGTAAAGAGCCTCTTGATGAAAGTGAAAGAGGAGAGTGAAAAAGTTGACTTAAAGCTTAACATTCAGAAAACTAAGATCATGGCATCTGGTCCCATCACCTCATGGGAAATAGATGGGGAGACAGTGGAAACAGTGTCAGACTTTACTTTTTTGGGCTCCAAAATCACTGCAGATGGTGACTGCAGCCATGAAATTAAAAGATGCTTACTCCTTGGAAGGAAAGTTTTGACCAACCTAGATAACATATTAAAAAGCAGGGACATTACTTTGCCAACAAAGGTCCATCTGGTCAAGGCTATGGTTTTTCCAGTAGTCATGTATGGATGTGAGAGTTGGACTGAGAAGAAAGCTGAGTGCCGAAAAATTGATGCTTTTGAACTATGGTGTTGGAGAAGACTCTTGAGAGTCCCTTGGACTGAAAGGAGATCCAACCAGTCCATCCTGAAGGAGATCAGTCCTGGGTGTTCATTGGAAGGACTGATGCTGAAGCTGAAACTCCAATACTTTGGCCACCTCATGCGAAGAGTTGACTCGTTGGAAAAGACCCTGATGCTGGGAGGGATTGGGGGCAGGAGGAGAAGGTGACGACAGAGGATGAGATGGCTGGATGGCATCACCGACTCAATGGGCATGAGTTTGAGTAAACTCTGGGAGTTTGTGATGGACAGGGAGGCCTGGCGTGCTGCAATTCATGGGGTCGCAAAGAGTCGGACATGACTGAGCGACTGAACTGAACTGAGGCTTAGGATCTGAGCACTAGTGAGATTCATAGATCCCCATTCCTCTCTGCCCTACTACTAGCTTTCTGAAACGAAGATCTCTCAGCTCTCACAGCCTGGTTCCCAGGTCTTTGTGTTTTGGGGAAATTTTCTGCGTTCTCCTTTGGTCCCACTATACTTAGGGCCATCATTTTGCCCAGAGTGCCTCAAAGCACTCTCTCTCTCAGAACTCTTGTCTGTCTCCAACTCCTAGAAGCTGAAATCCTGAGTTGAAATTGATCCCTCTCGGTTCTCCTCTCCTGCTGTTAAGCCTTTGGTAAACTGCCCCTGAACGCTCAGTAAGCACCTAAGCAATAGAGTTGGTGAGCGAATGCAGATTTACTCTGCCACTGGGAGCTCAGAATTCAAATCTATCCCAGCAGGCCTTAACACTTTGTTTAAAATTCTGGTGATTTCCTGTCTATGGGGAAATTTTTCTTTTCCTCCTAGTCAACCAGGGTGGGAGCAACTTTGTATGTTTTCTCTCCTATGAAGTGTTCCTCCCTGGAATTGAATTTATTTAGAGATTCTTTGAAATGTCACTTTTCTGAAGGATTCAGGAAAACAGATTTTGTACCTTTGTTGTTTTGGTTTGTTTATTATGGGGAGAGTTATGCTTTCTTATAGCATTCTACTTCATAATTGGGCATGGGAGCATTTCTTGATACATTTGTTGATGGATTGGAGGGAAACAGGAGGACAGTATCTCATGTGTTATGTTTTCAAGTTCCAGATCTGTTTCTGATTTACTACTCCTTGTTGAATTCTTAAACAATTTTTTTTAACATCTCTGTTTTCTCAAATGTAAAAAGAGGAAGATAAAGAATGCCTAATTTATAAATGTTTTGAGAGGATTAAATGAGTTATGATGATATCTAAAATATAGTTAAAATTATATAAGTGCTTGTTATTTCTATTTTTATTTGGAATAGAGCAAAGGTCTATTTCTCATTTACTTCTTGCTTTTGTTCAGAAAGCATTGTGATGTGTTAAAAAAATCTCAGCAAGATGGAGAGAGGATCAAGATAATTAACCCCCACTTTGTAGAGGGTACCACTACCAATTATTAAAACAAAGGGTATTTCCATAAATAGTATTTAATCAACCTGAATAACACTTTCTAGTTGCTGGTGAGTTAGGTGCTTCATCAGTGGAATTAGGTACTTAGTTGAGTGGGGGAGAAAATATGCTATTATAGAAATTAAAATAATTGAAGGGTTAATCAGTCCCTCTGGCTTTGAGAAATATATCATCATTGCTAGTCTATGTTCCTCCAGGAGTTGGCGGAATGCCCTGTAGAGAAATGCACAGCTGATACTCACCTTTTCTTGTGTAATCCCTCAAGCAGCAACGCCTGGCTACGCTTAGATCTAGGTTCCTGAGATTCCCTATAAATGAAAGAAAGAAAGTTTCAGATGGAACATCTTTTTAGCATCCAGTTTTTTCCTCTTCTTAGTCTCTTTCTCTAAAGTCTTTCCTTCTTTCAAAATTTCTCTATTTCTTATTACCATTGTAGTATTTTCCAGTTATCTTCCCATTTCCTCCTTTCTTATATTTCAAGCCAAAACAACAACAATAATAATATATTGTTTCTTAGAGAGATGAATACATTATGTTCTTCCATGAGTATATTTTCTTAATTATTCAGGACTCCAAAACCATTGAACATATTACATATTGAAAGAAGTCCTTAAAAATTAAAAGCAAAACTCCCGAACTTTAGAATTATCTAAGTCAGGTCTAACTTATCAGAATTGTAATTTGAAAAAGCCGTGGCTCTGATCAACAAACACTTTTCTGACATTCAGGCAATTCCTGACATTCAGGGCTATGTTTTCTTAGATCTTCTCAGGCTGTCCTGGGTCTCTCCAATTATTCAAAATGTGGTCAGCTGCAAGGTTATTGTGTTTATTCCTGTTGCAAGTATTGAACTACTCCGTTTATCTCCCAGCCTCATTCTCCTCTAAGACCTCCCCAAAACACTCAAATTTCAATCCCTCTCTCTTAACCCTTCTCTCCTCCTCCCTCCCTCCCCGCCTTCCTCACCTGTCCTCCTTCTCTTCCTCTCTAGCGGCCCCTCAACTCCACCACATCACACCCAGCTGAGTCATGCAATACACCTATTCTATGCACTGTCACGTTCTGACTGCTAGTTCAGGGAGGGCTAGCAAGGCTAGGGGCTCTTCCAAAATAACAACTTATGTGTAAGCCTGGCTCCATTCCTAGTGAATTTGCCAAGAAACAAAGGCTTTCTGCAGGATACAGTTGGTATATTTTCTGAAGGAAAAATTGAAAGCAGGCAGCCTGTCCTCCTCCCATCTGTCCGTGTGCCCTCTGCCTGGTGAGCAACACCATTGGTCACACAGTCTGGTCCACCCATGCCACCGATGGATTGTTTCTTCACTGCCTTGTTTTCAAGGTTGATACTCTCTGAGGCGGATAGCAGGCAGCCATAGAGGACACGACGAGCACAACTCTCCAGTCCCATAGATAATTGTCAAAGGCAGCTGAGTTCAGGAGACCCACCTGGTAATGAGCTGCCAATTATTTATATGCTTATAAATCATCTTTTAAATACTAACAAGCGCTAATAAGCCTTAGCTGCCAGTTACCATGGTAACTGACCAGTCCCAAAAGGGAAGGAGGCTACTGACATATGGACTCTGGGTCAATAGTCCAGTATCTCCTGGGACTGATGTTTATACTCCTGCACATGAAGCTGTTCTGTTCAAGTACAAACCAAAATCACGTGAACAAGGAGGCACAGGACATGATGAAATGCCTGCTTTTCCCGTGGTGGGTCAGAGTGTCTAAAGGGCATAGAATTGTGTCCAACTTCCTACGAGCCACAGAAACAAGCTGCCCTAACTTGTTATGTGACAGTGCCTACGTCCAGCCATACAGCTGGTCTACCCAGGCCACCTGCTGTCAGATATTTTATTCCCCAAAGCTTCCTGGGCTGCTCGGCTCTACCACTCTGAAGAGGTTTTCTTAATACCTTCAGTGTGCTGTTGCAAATAGATGATAAATTACTTGTGGGATGCTTAGTAATATTTAGTGAGATGCAAGAAATGGCTCCCAGCAAACTGAAGGCATTTTCTTTCTTTTAAAAGCACAGTGGGAAGGCAACCACCCATGACTCACAACTCGTTAGAGTAGAAAAAGAAAACCACCTTCTGTTTTTAACTGGCTTTCCAAACTGGGTCTAGGGAAGTTCACCAGTTTGTATCAGGTATGAGATGACAGCTCAAAGAAGCTGATCATTACAGGGCATTAGTGAACAGTGGCCCAATCAAGCAATAGAGAAATATGATTGTAATCATTTTGCCATGACTGACCCAGAAATGCCTTTTTCTATAATTCTAGGAGATACTAATTTTCAATAGATAGCTGAATTACTGATACCATAAACAAGTTTTTCACCCTTCAGCAGGTGCTTGAATTGATACCTTTAACCTCTCAACTGCCTGGTGTAGGGCAAAGAATATGAGCTTTAGATCAGGATTTATTAGTATCGCTACCATTTAAGTGCCTTTCCTCATCTGGAGGATGGAGGAAATGGAGGAAACTCTTGGTAACTCTTTAGATTATGATGAAAATCATGGCAGTGGTGGAAATATGTTATTCCCTCTAGCTTGGGCTATTTTTCTGGTCTCTACATCCATTATAGTGTAGAGAGGTAAGGGTTCAGAGGCTGCATGAGATTTATGTAATATATCTATTTCTTTCATATCTTTGGGCTTCCCTGATGGCTCAGTTAGTGAAGAATCTGCCTCCAATGCAGGAGACCCCAGTTTGATTCCTGGGTCGGGAAGATCCCTGGAGAAGGGATAGGCTACCCACTCCAGTATTCTTGGGTTTTCAATCTCTGGATTGGGAAGATCCTCTGGAGAAGGAAAAGGCTACCCACTCCAGTATTCTGGCCTGGGTCATCCATGAGGTTTCAAAGAGTTGGACATGACTGAGCAACTTTCACTTTCATATCTCTAATTGCTTATATGCACATTTTACCTTGGAGTTATGCATATGCCAGTGCTGGGGAACTTAACTTTTCCTGCCATTGTTACTTTTCTTCTCTTTTTTTTAAAGAAGTATAGCATCAAAAACCTTTATTTTTAAAAAGGCATTTTATACCATTCGTGGTTCATAATCTTTAATTTTGTAGCACTTAAAAATTCAATTAATTTAAACTGAAAAAAAAAAGTTCACCCATTTCTTCCACCTCTCAGCCTCCCCAACCTCTGGCAACCACCAGTCTGTTCTCTGTATCTCAACCTTGGAGATGAGATCCAATATAAAAGAGAGACCACGTGGTATCTGTCTTTCTCTGCCTGACTTATTTCACTTCTCTGCCTGACTTATTTCACTTAACATATTGCCCTTGAGTTTCATCTACGATGTGGTAAATGGTAAGATTTCATTTTTCTGGCTGAATAATATTCTATTGTATTTAAGTACCACAATTTATTTATTTATTAATCCACTGATGGACACAAGTTGTTTCCTTATCTTGGCTATTGTACATAATGCTGCAGTGAACATGGGAATGCATGTATCTTTTTGAATTTGTGGTTTCATTTTCTCTGATAAATACCCAGAAGCAGAATTGCTGGGTTATATGGTAGTTCTGTTTTTAAGTTTTTGAGGAACCTCCATATTGTTTTCCATAGTGATTTCACCAATTTAAATATCCCACCAATAGTACACAAGGGTTCCTTTTTCTCTACATTCTCACCAGCACATATTATGTCTAGTCTCCTTGGTAACAGCCATTACAGGTATGAAATGATATCTTATTGTGGATTTAGTTTGAATTTCCTTGATGATTACTAGTGTACAGCAACTTTTCATGTACCTGTTGGCCATCTGTATGTCTTCTTTGGAAAAATCAGATCTTCTGTCCAGTTTAAATGGTATTATTTGTTTTTTGCTGTTGAGTTTTATATGTTCTTTATGTACTTTGGATACAACCCCTTATCAGATACGTGATTTATGTATATTTTCTATGATTCGGTAGATTGCCTTTTTATTTTGTCGATGATTTTCTTTGGTGTACATAAGCATTTTTAGTCTGATATAACCCCATTTGTTTATTTTTTGCTTTTTCTTTTGGTTACTTACTATGTAGATTATGTACTTTATTTGGCCTCTGTTAGTTGCTCAATTGTGTCCAACTCTTTGAGACCCCAGGGACTGTAGTCCACCAGGCTCCTCTGTCCATGGGATTCTCCAGGCAAGAGTATTGAAGTGGGTTGCCATTTCCTTCTCCATTATTTGGCCTCTACTAGTCCTTATTCCAGTCGCCTATGCTTGCTGTTTGAATATTCAGATCAGAATTAGAATCATTACAAAGGGTCAAAAGTAATGTCAAAGGCTTTGGTGGCATATTACACAGGGTTATCCCCAAAATGGGCTCCCTGGTAGCTCAGCTAGTAAAGAATCCACCTGCAAAGCAGGAGACCTCAGTTTGGTTCCTGGGTCGGGAGGATCCCCTGGAGAAGTGATAGGCTACTCTCCCCAGTATTCTTGGGTTTCCCTGGTAGCTCAGATGGTAAAGAATCTGTCTGCAATGTGAGAAACCGGGGATCCATCCCTGGGTTGGGAAGATCCCCTGGAGAAGGGAAAGTCTACCCTCTCCAATATTCTGGCCTGGAGAATTCCATAGACTATACAGTCCATAGGGTCGCAGACAGTCAGACTCAACTGAGCAACTTTCGCTTTTACTTACAGCCCCAAAATCAAATATTCTGGTCTGGCAAGAGCAGAATGACTATGTGAGTAACAATCCAATGGAAAAGAACATGTAGGACTGATGAGAGTCCCCAAAAGATCAACTGTGTTGAAAACATTGTCAAAATTTAAACACTGCAGAAATGCCCAGACGAAAAGACAGTCATCCATGTGAATTGTGGAGAAAAGTTTATGAAGGAACTTAAGGCCCTTTGGCTTTGCTTCAGTGGGTTGGTGGTGAGGTTGGCAAGGTAAGGGAGTAATTTGTAAGTTTATGCATGACTGACGTAATAAGAAACCAAGTCATTTGAAATGTCAAGGAAAAGCAGACTAATCTCCCATGAAGGGGGGAATTTACACCCCTCACCCAATCCTCTTTATTTGGCATGGTCAAGTGGAAAGAGAGGAAACCGGGAAACAGGACTCCAGCTCTGCTTGTGGTTCTTTGTAGCTGTGAACCAGTTGACATGATGTTTCTTGTTTCTGGGTCTGAGTTTTTATACCCTCTTTGTGTGCTTCATAAAGATATTTGAGTTTATACCAATATTGTTAGTGTGTAAATCTATTAAAGTTGAAAGTCTCTAAATAAAATATTATTAGTGTGGAAGATGGAAGGGCCATATTAATGGCCCTTTTTGTCTTCTGGTGGTAGACTATGACTCTCAGAATTGAGGAGAAAACAATATTGAGTAAAATATAAAGAGAAATTGACTGCTCTAAACACAACTATAAAGTCCTAAATGAAGGTAGGAGAATGGGATAATTTTTAAAAGAGAATAAGTAGTTGCCAATGGGATGGAAAGAGGAATTAGAAGAGTTGGGTGTAGAGTGACAGATGAATAGATGAGGGCTACTCTGGAGACGTGGTTCAGATCCCAGCTCTGTCACGAGCTGAATGATCTGCAACAAGCTACTGAATCTCTCTCAGACTGGAACTTCTCATCCACTAACAGAAAGATTTTTATCAGATAAAATTGAAAGTGGAACCTCAGTGTATGAAAGCGGCTTAGAATCTTGTTTCTTTTGTTGAAACCTTTCTTGACATTCTCTTTACTCCCACTCCACACTGTGGCCCTGGGTCACCTGTTTAAAAATCCAAGAATTTGGAGAATCCTAGTTTGAAAACCGGGAAAGTGGATGGCATCTTGTGGTCTTTCTAATGGTATAATTTTTGTGTTTGAGATTCAGACACTCCTAGAGAAGTTTGAATTCCATTGAGAAAGGAGTTAAATTGGATGTTAAAGATTTACTCTGATGGAAAAGGTAGGTGATTGTCAACTAAGCTTATTGTTGACTGACTGGTTTGAAAACAAACATATAGAAACAATATTCACTGTAAAAGAAAGATTAGTTCATGGGGAATTAATGTCCCCAAAATCAATACTATTCTAAAAAACACATATAAATAGAGTAGGAAAAGAAACTGTGACAATACTGCATGAAAATAACTTGGATCAGAAGACAGAACTATATGTACTCCTTGATAGTCAATGCAGTCTGAGCAAGTTTACAACCTAGAGGGGCAATACAACTCAACATACCCCAGCAACATGTTGTGAGGGACTTAATTTCTGCTGGTTTTTTTCTAGTGGGAAGTTTCTAGTGGGAAATATTGAATTCAGTGACCCACTCCTAACAAGAGATACCTTGACAGACATCTGACCAGGTTCATTCACCCTTTTGCAACAGCAGGTAAAGGGTGGGTTTGAGGGCTAGGTACTGAGGGAGTCCCCTGCCTTTCCTATGAATTTATCATCAATCCCAGTCTGATAAGTAACTACTGTATAACAGAAGGAACTCTACTCAATACTCTATAACTCTGGGATGACCTATATGGGAAAAGAATCAAGAAAAGAGTGGATATATGTATGCGTATAACTGATTCACCTTGCTGTATACCTAAAACTAACACAACATTGTAAATCAACTATATTCCAATAAAAATTAAAAACAAAAACAGTACTTTTCCAAAAATGTTCACACAACTCTTTCTTGAGTTTCAGAGTAGGATTGCTACTGTTGAACATTTAAAAGTTTTGGGAAAATCCTGAATACTTCACTTTTTATTTAAGGCCGAAATTTCAATTTCCAAGTTTGAATTATCCCAGAGGTCTATAAATGCACTGATAGATGAGTTGAGACACAGAGTTGAGACAACAAATGGAGAAATGCTTCTTTGGGTGGGAAAACACATTTATATGGTAGTCTTCTGACAGCTGTCATCTGTATATTGTTGACATAGTAACAAGCCCATGCGACTTATGGTTCTAATAAATTTTTAATCTTGAAAAATTTCTATAGCACCCACTTCTGTTGGTTTTCAGATCAGATGCCCTGGCTCAGGGCTGTAAATTAGACATTTAGCTGAAATCTCACTTGGTGTGTTTGATGATCTTGGAGAGTCAGCTTATTTTATGGCTAATATCTGAAGGAACAAATGATGAGTAAGAGGAACTAGAAATCTAATTCTTTTCAACTCCTTCTTATCTAAGCAGTTGAAGGTCTCATGGCTTGTCTCTTCCCATTTTTTTTTTCTGTCCTTCTGTCTTTTCTAGTCTCCTTTTGACTTTTCTTAATGTGTGTGTGTGTCTGTGTCTGTTGTGTGGTATGTATGTGTTATGAAGAGGTGCAACAGAAGAAAAGAATAGATACTAAGTTTAGAGATTTGGGGAGAAAATAGAAAGAAACATTTAAATTCTACTTTTTATTATTTTAGGTTCTTTGGCCAGAACTGAGCCAGACCCTAAAATGAGTATTTAATTTGGACAAATAAGTGACATCATACCTCTGTAATAAAAAGGGGCTTACCCAGTGGCTCAGTGGTAAAGAATCCACCTGCAATGCTGGAGACCTGAGTTTGATCCCCGAGTCGGGAGGATCCTCCAGAGAAGAAAATGGCAACCCACTCCAGTATTCTTGCCTGGGAAATCCCACGGACAGAGGAGCTTGGCAGGCTACCATCCAAGGGGTCACAAGGAGTCAGACATGACTTAGAAATTGCATAACAACAATCTAGAAAGAAAATGAAGTGTATAGTATATGTGGAGTGTGTATGATGAATCTCTGTAGAAGTGTGGCCGATATGATTGTGTATGTAGTTTCCTAACATCATCACTCTGTTCATGTTTGGTTGCTGATAAGAGTCAGTACAAACCCTTTGTGTTTGACTCCTGTGTATTTCTCTAGATTTTCTATAGATAGACTTCCTTCTGGACATAGTAAACAGCTTGTGGTAACAACTGAGTAGAATAATGAATATATTTCTTCTCCTTCCTCTTCTTAATTTTAAAAAATATTTAGTTCCAGCATCCCTTTTGGGCTTCCCTAGTGACTCAGACAGTAAAGAATCTGCCTGCAGTGGGGGAGACCCAGGTTTGATCCCTGGTTCAGGAAGATCCCCTGGAGAAGGGAATGGCTGCCCACTCCAGTATTCTTGCCTGGAGAATTCCATGCACAAAGGAGCTTGGCAAGCTACAGACCATGGTGTCACACAGAGTCAGACACAACTGTGTGGCTAACACTTTCACTTTCATCCCTTTAACCAGAAGGTTTTTCTTGAAATTATTTGCCCTGTTCGGAAACCTTGAGAACACTTAATCAGTCCCACCTTTGTGTCTTCACTCTTCCTCCTGCAGATGACTATTGCAGCATCCAGATTTCTAGTGTGCTAATGTGTTAGTTTGAGTGATATTTCCTGTTTTACTAAACTATGAGAGTAAAGTTATATCTAATTCTTTCCTGTATCTCTAGCATCTGGCACCTGGTTATATAAATAAAATATATGTATGTATATTACACAGTGCTATTTAAAACATTATAGTACTATTAGAATATATATACGTAAACACACAATATTATGAGAAATCTCCATCTTGCAGAAGGCTCAGAGCATCTAGTTACTGGCAGATTAATTGGGTTCTGCATGTGATATGCTGGATTTCAAGACTGGCTGGCTGTGAAGTTACTCTTGAGAGTATAAAGCAGGGAGAAGAGAGAAGATATAATGGACGGACAGAACTCATGGGTGGGCCACTGAGTCTAGAGGGTGAAGGAATGGCAGTAAAAAAATCCTTTCTCTGCTGAGTTGGCCTTAGGAACAAGGCAAGCCTGACTTTACAGAAGGGGGCTCAGAAGAGGATTGAGCTCACTGGGGCTGATTAAGGCAGTGTCAATAAAATGAAGTTATGGTAGTATTTGTGGTTTAAAAACATTACAGAATTGTTTTCCTAAGGCCTTTGGGCAGATCCTGATTTGATCCAACAATATCTGCTTGGCTCCAAACTTATGGACATCTGCTAATTTTTCTAACTGCTTTAATCATTTTGGGGGCTCTGTTTTAGAACCTCTCCAAATCTCCTCCTTCTCACTACTGTCTCAAGTCTTCAGAGTCTATGCCAATTTTAATAAAGGTCTAGAAGGATTACCTTATGTTCCCAATTTAGTATTCCTATTTAATATTCCATTCTTTGTCTCATTTAATATTTCAAAATGCAGAGTGGGAATCGTTGAATTTCCATTAGCCAGTGACTTACGGAACAAAATATGAAATTCAGTCTAAGGTCACATGTAAGCAAAGAAGTAATTTGTGTGTATGTCTGTCTTATTGACTACAATATGGTATTCTTGAGGACAGGGGCTTTGTCTTTTTCAAAAATTCCCCAGTGCTTAGCATAGTACCTGGCTCCTTTAGCATAGTACCTGGCTCCTTTTTTGTTCCTTTTTTCAAAAGTAAATATTTAGGATTAGTTTACTCTTTTCACATTTGAATAATCCCAATAAGAGTGCTTGGGAACTTTTGAAATGAGAAATTAAGAACAACAACAGAAAAACAGAAAAGGTTTTTAGTACATATACTGGATGCTTTTTAACTTTCAAGTTCCATTTTTCAAGGTCCATTGGAGGGCATGGGGTAAAGGTAAGGGTAAAGGGAAAATAATGGTATAGTTTTAAAAAAGATAAAGTGATGCAAAGAAGGGACATTTTAGGAACTACAGTGAATATGAATTGAAAGTGTAGGGAAGGTGAGAGAGAAGGTGGAAACAGGCAAAAGACAAGACAGACATGATGCTACTTGTTAAAGTAGGGCAAACTGTGAGTGATCCTCTAATTTCCTCTGATCAATATCTGTCATATTTCAGTACAAATGGGTCTGGACATAGAGCTTAGCATGAATAAATTGCCACAGTCAGTCTCTGGAGACACAGCTGAACTAGATAGCTAGCTCTTTTTTGTGTTGTCCTCAGAGGTCTTATTCACATATTCCAAAATTGTAGCCTTCTCTAAATAATCTATTTATGGTCTCATAGAAATAGATATGATCATTTAGATATTCCCTAGTAGCATCTCTTTAGGCTAGTGAACAGATCATTACTGAAGCATCACCCACTTACGATGAGGCCTGAAATTTCAGTTTATCTCTGATGACTTTAACAGAATAGCTATAAATGGCTGAGAAATATCTTCACACAAGAAGGTTTCAATAGCTTATGAGAAGTTACTGTTTCTTCAGAAATAAGACATAGTGGAAAATGGACATGCCAGTGTTGTTTCTGTTTTTAAAGGATGTGGTCCATTTCATCAAGGTTATCAAAGTTGTGGGCATAGACCAGTGTAGCTTCTGAAAACACAGTACCTGGTCCACCCCCAACATCCCAAAAGTACTTATTAAAGGTAGGTCCTTATACTTGAGTAAAGTGTAGTATGATGTCTACAGAAACAGTACAATTCTTAGTTAGAGAACTTACTCTGAAGACTAAGGTTTTTGCTCCGTCGGTCTAAATTAAATCAAGCCATTTCTATCAACACAACCACCTATGAAGCACTCACCATCATTAAGTACTAGCTCTAGGCACCATACATTCCAAGGCAAAGAGGCTATGATTCTTATCCTTAAGTAATTCATGATGTAATGATAATAGTTCATAATCTACTCCAGTGAATAGGCGGATATATTTGTAGCAAACTATGGTGTGTTTGACAGTTGTGCTACCCAAATGACTCAACTGCTTTCTGGGAAGGTAAAGCAGTGGGCACTTCCTGAAATGAATCAGGAAGGTGGAAAGAGATGGTGTTTGAACTGGGTTTTGATTAAGGAGTAAGGATTTGCAGTATAAATAAAAATCAGAGGCAGGGAGTGAGGGCAGGGGGCAGGGATACTCTACCCAAGAAAACAGACTAAACAAAGGCATGCACACATACGAACATACACTTATGCACTCATATATGTTCCCTATTATACTCTCAGCATATGTCAATCAGAGTTTTGAAGTGAGAATACGAAATGTGTTCTCATCCTGGATTTCCTAGAATCTATTGTGTGACCTTGCACAAGACTTTTAAAATATCTGGATCCCAGTTATTCCATTTGTAAGATGAAAGGACTGGATTCATGCTGGCTATGGCCCCATCTAATGAAAATGGGAGCTATAGCTAAACCTGTCTGATCTAAAATTATGACTTAGGGCATAAAATAATAGCTTATTGAAGTGATCTAAGCTAGCCTGTTTTTTGTTTCATATAAAGGAAAACATTTTAGAGTCTCATCATTAGGAAAAATAATAACAAGTTAAACATCTCTTTGCTTTGAATTGGTTTACTACTTGGTAATACAGAAATCTTGGATTATAAATTTGAATTTTTTCTCAAAAAATTAAGGATACCTTTTTCCCCTTAAAATTCAGGCAAGGAAAGGCATGGCTAGGAGTTGAGACATTGACATATAGTACATTATAATACTCTGTCTGGCTTTGCCTAGGCAAGAGGAGATGATAAAGGATCAGTGCTGCACAGAGCCCCGAGTTCCAGGTGACAGTGAGATTGAAATGGCTAAAAATACAGTAAGGATGTACTAAATCTCATGCTCATATCTGAATATTTGTAGGATTTGCATTTGTCAAATATGAAAACTTGAGCTCAGAAATCACGTGTAATTCCAGAGATAGCATCAGACATGTTAGCCTTCCTCTGTAAACATCTCTCCAAGACTTGGAGTTCAAGGTTTCAATCTTCAGTTCTCTGGTACTTCATTTGCCTCATCTGGAGGCACCTGAGCATAACTGAGAAGCAAACCTGAAATTTAAATTCTGCCAATTACATAGTTGCATTCAGTCAGTCAGTTCAGTTGCTCAGTCGTGTCTGACTCTTTGCGACCCCATGAATTGCAGCACGCCAGGCCTCTCTGTCCGTCACAAACTCCCAGAGTTTACTCAAACTCATGCCCATTGAGTCGGTGATGCCATCCAGCCATCTCATCCTCTGTCGTCCCCTTCTCCTCCTGCCCCCAGTCCCTCCCAGCATCAGGGTCTTTTCCAACGAGTCAACTCTTTGCATGAGGTGGCCAAAGTATTGGAGTTTCAGCTTCAGCATCAGTCCTTCCAATGAACACCCAGGACTGATCTCCTTCAGGATGGACTGGTTGGATCTCCTTTCAGTCCAAGGGACTCTCAAGAGTCTTCTCCAACACCATAGTTCAAAAGCATCAATTTTTTGGCACTCAGCTTTCTTCACAGTCCAACTCTCACATCCATACTGAGTTACTGGACAAAAAGGTATCTGGTTAATAAGTCACCAACTATCCTGTTTTTGATACTTTTGTGGTGTAAATATTTTTGCTTGTGTGCCTGTATGTGTGTGGGGGGTGTGTCTAATGTTCCATAGCTTTGCAAATTATATTTTAAATGTTTCTTGGGGAAAATGATGATTTAGTGCTAGTTACCAAAGGTAATTTTTTCATTTGTGAAATGCTTGAGTAACAGCAGAATCTCAAACTATATTTGCACACTGGAGTAACTATTATAAAATGGCATTTTAGGGAATAGATTTCATTTCAGTTGTTTACCATAAAACATTAAACATGTATTTAAACCATTCCTTTCATAAAGGTCCATCATCTGCTAATGATGAAGTTAGGGCCCGTGATGTTAGAATTTCTCTTGGGAACATGGAAGTCCCATTATACATGTAGCAATCATCTCTCTATTCATCTGCTGATGAATCTCTCTAATCATCTGTTGAATTAGTGTCAGGCCTAATGGAGCTCTGGATAAGGCAGAGGGAACATTTGGAGAGGAGACCACCCCTCTCCTTCAGGGTGTTTATCACCTCATTGCATACATAGAGATGTCCTAAGCTTTATCTACCCTGAATTCTCATTATCCTTTGATATCGATCCAAACCACTTAGTGATGAATACAAGCAGCACTCTCCTCCTATTTAAAGGTCTTAAATATATGTTATTATTTTTATGTTTATTATCTTAATACCTGCCATTTATAATAACTTTCTCCCAAAGAGCTCTCTGGAGTGCAGTAGGGTGTCAAGCGAAGACAAATGAATGTGAAAGCACTTTGTGCTCTACAGATGAAAGGAGCCGCGTTCTGGACCTGCTCTTTTCCAGGAACAACTTTCCATGCTTCTTCCTTGTTTGCTTGCTCCAACATGGCAAACCTTATCCAAAGGGCAGCTCTTAGACCCTTCTCTTCTTTTTTTTTCCCCACACACACATGCACATGCATTTCAACTCTCACCTAAATCCTGATTATGCCCTCAATCTGTGTTTCACTACTGGATCCTTTATTAAAGCCCTGCTCCATATTTATAACTATCTTTTGTAAATTTCTTCTTTAATATTTAAACAAATCTAGCATTCCCAACATAAAGCTCATTATTTATTTATCATTAGAAAAACTATTCTATCACTTTATTTGATATTCAGAGTGCATTTTGAAAGTACAGATTTTTTTTAGTGGTCTGATATGAGCTAGAAATAGATTAGAATAAAGAAAGGTATAAGAAAATCAAGGGCAAAGGGTCATGATGAACAATCAAATTCAGTGAGTATATAATAAGCTGGAATATTTTGGACTCTCTAAGACTTTGAAGATGAGATCTAGTGAGAACTAGTAAAAAAATATAGAGTTATATTAAACAGGACAAACTTTAGTTTGGTCCACTTTAGCCCAGGTGTTATGTGTATTTTAGATATGTTCCAAAGTGTGAATCACATTTTTAGAGTAGACATTAGAGAACAATTAATGGTGGTTTTATGAGTAATTGTAAATATAAGCATTAATATTAAAAGGATCGTATGGTTTCCTTCCGGAATTTTTCCTTTCTTAACTATGCACGTCTGGGAAACTCCTACCGATTGCACTGATGCAGCCAAATCCATTCAGGAGTGCACTCCCTCCAGTGCTGTGCGGTGCTTAGTCGCTCAGTTGTGTCCAGCTCTTTGTGACCCTATGGACTTAGCCTGCGAGGCTCCTCTGTCCATGGGATTTTCCAGGCAAGAATAGTGGAGTGGGTTGCCATTTCCTTCTCCAGAGAATCTTCCCAACCCAAAGACTGAAGCCAGGTCTCCCTCATTGCAGGCAGATTCTTTGTCACCTGAGCCACCGGGGAGTGCTAACCAAATGGCAGACCAGGTGATCAGAAGGAATTAGTCCCCTCACCCACCCCTGTCCCCAGCACACACCATTTCGCTCTTTCAACTCTGTGTTCTCTATCAGTGATGATCCCATCTTCTAGTAATGCAGGGGGATTCACAGCTATCGTTTTGAATATCTTCTTCTTATCCATTTCATATATCCACTTACTCAACAATTCCTTTTGATTCTTTCTTTATATCTCTCATATTTATCCTTCTTTTCCACTCCAATGAAAGGTCATAACCTTTTAAGCCTGAATTGCTGAGATATTAATAATTCCGGGCCCTCCATTTTATACAACTGCTATACCAAATACCACTTTCTAGAACTTGCTCCCTCCCAAATAAAATGCATTTAGATTTCTCCCTTCTTTTCTTTTAAAACCTTTGAATCGCTGAGTTTCCTACTACTCTCAGCATGGTTCCTCTCTGCTTGGGGACACTTTCTTCCCTGCCCAAGTGCTTTGCTCCCAGATATTGGCTCCTAATTTGTCATTTATCCTTTTGTTAGCCCTCCTGAATTTTACCCTACACTCATTTCTAACTGCATACATCCAAAATATCCCTAAGGAACCCCCTCCCCCCAGTCTTACCTTCTCTTTTAGGACAAACTCAGATGCCATCTCTTTCAGAAAACCTTCTTTCCAGTCTGGATTAGATGGTATCTTTTGTGTGGAGACAGTAAAATGGAGGTGCTTGCATAGTTTATAGTTATTGTCATTGCTTAACTATTTGTATTTCTTTCCCAGCTGTTCACTCTTTAAGAATCTTTCCCTGGGCTTCTTTATAACCTCACTGCATACCATCCTGATTGATGCATAGAAGGTTAAAGTGATCTCCTTATGTTTGAATGTCTTTGTATTTAGGACACTTTTCTCAAAATTGCAGCCTTAATTATATACAATTTTTGAATCATTCACTGGTCCATTTGATGATTTTTTCCCGACAAGGTTGAAATTTCTTATTACAAAGCATCTTATTATAGAGACCATACTGAATGGTTCCCTTAGATCTTTCAGAATGCCCAATTACATAGTAGGTGATCAATAAATTTAATTAAATAATAAAAAGTCATTACTAATAATATTGCAAACCAAAAATAATGTAACCCAGGTCGTTAGGGGTTCAAAGAAGTGAATTATCATGTAGTATTACTCCTTAAAAGTGATCATTTTTTTCCCCAAGAAACATAATTTTGCTCAATTGCTATCTACAGTAAACTGTATCATATCAGCTGATGAATAAAAACCCTACTTATGAGATAATGGGTCACATTGCAAGATTCCCTTTACTTCCTTATACATTTTCTTCTCTCGTTGTCAATGTTGGCTCACACTCCCCCTTGTTCCCTTAGGGCTGTCACAATCCAAGTCTTCACACCTGCTTATCATTTTCTCTACCATCCTTCCTACCAAAACCACCTGGCCCTTATATTCAAGCTAGATAGTTCCTCCATCAGCAGCTCTAACTATAATCTGTTTTTCCTGAAACAGCCAATATTACTGGTATCAGCTCATTCTCAGTGCTTCCAAACATCACAAAATGCTCCTTTAGCCACTTAACCAAGTTGACTCTATCCTAAGATCAATACTCTGTCATGCTTTCTTGCAGTAGAAAAGAACACCACTGAAGAAAAAAAGACTCTCATTTTGATTTTGCTTCTGAAGGAAAATGTTATGTGAAAATTCTATCTGATAAATTGTTGGATATGGGTATTGGGAATATTTACCAAGTGTCTTGGAAATTGTGTATATTTGGAATTCTCTATATTGTTTATATTTGTGTATGTATATTGTATAAAATTTTGCTGTATAATCACTTCTCTGTTCTCAACCAATATCTATTACTTGCATAAAATTTTTTTAATAGGCACAATCAGTTCAGTTCAGTTCAGTCACTCAGTTGTGTCTGACTCTTTGCGACCCATGGACTGTAGCATGCCAGGCTTCCCTGTCCATCATCAACTCCCGGAGCTTGCTCAAATGCATGTCCATCAAGTCAGTAATGTCATCCAACCATTTCATCCTCTGTCATCCCCTTCTCCCGCCTTCAATCTTTCCAGCATCAGGGTCCTTTCCAATGAGTCAGTTCTTCCCATCAGGTGGCCAAAGTTTTGGAGTTTCAGCATCAGTCCTTCCAATGAATAGTCAGGACTGATTTCTTTTAGAATAAACTGGTTGGAACTCCTTGCAGTCCAAGGGACTCTCAAGAGTCTTCTCCAACACCACAGTTCAAAAGCATCAATTCTTTGCTGCTCCGCTTTCTTTATAGTCCAATTCTCACATCCATACATACCACTGGAAAAACCATAGCTTTGACTAGATGGACCTTTGTTGGTAAAGTAATGTCTCTGCTTTTTAATATGCTATTGGGTTGGTCATAACTTTTCTTCCAAGGAGCAAGCATCTTTTAATTTCATGGGTGCAGTCACCATCTGCAGTGATTTGGGAGCCCCCCAAAATAAAGTCTGTCACTGTTTCCATTGTTTCCCCATCTATTTGCCATGAAGTGATGAGACCAGATGCATAATAGGCTCAATGGTCTAAGCTTTTTTTTCCTGTGTGGAGAGATATTATGATTTAGTGAGTAAAGATCATGTGGATTATGTTTTTAATTTTAATTTTAGATCTCTTAAGTTACTTCTACAGTTTTGGCCCAAAGGTCATTATCTCTTGCCAATAAGAAATAAAGAGTTATGAAAGTACTCTCCCACTCAAAAATATCTTTTCTACATATTTCACCTATTAGAGATTAATTGGGTTTGGGAAGCTCCTATTGTACAATATTCCTTCAGAGTTTGGAATTTACCAGTCACTTACGCACAGGTACAAATGATCTTAATTAGCTTTTGTCTTTTCTGCCAAGAGAGAATGAGAATATCCATTAAGAATGGAGATAAGTTTAGAAAGTATGCTGTCAGGTGAATAGCCAGAGAACTGTGGTAGACTGTTTATTGAGGACATATAAAGAAGAAGAAAAGAATGCCCCAGGAAGTTATTGGGTAAGGAACTCAACTCCCATTCTTCTGCTGACAATCTATGATATTCTGGCATCCCTAAAAATTCATCTCAAGCCTTGCCTATGGTTCTAGAGCCCCAGACTGGACTGAGCAGAAATCTATTGAAATAGCTAATTGAGGATTGGTCTTTGCCTTATTATCTGTTTATCCAACTGATGGACATTACTTTTGTTTTTGTTTCTTACTTGCTTATAAGTTTAACATAGCTGTGGATTGCTTGAATACAATGTGCATCTGGCCTTAGAGAAATAGGCATTTCTAATCTCATCTACTTGTGTACATGTTTCAGCTATGATGTAAAGGATTAACATCCTGACATTATTAGTCAGGCAGCATGGTACAATAGATAGAGCACTTTTTGAGAGCTGTGTTGTCTGAATACTAATCTCAGTGATCCTAAATAACTGTGTAAATTCTAATAAGTTTCTTTCAGCTGCAAAATGGGGGGACTGTGCAAGAAGATCTTCTGGGTCTTTTGCAGCTATAACATTATGCAATTATTTTAATTACATATACTTCCTGATTTTCCTTTAATATCTCTAATTTCATATGAGAGCTTAATGGCTTGCAGTCTCAAAGTGTTTTCTGACAAGTGGTGTAATAATACTTGTACTATATATCTCACAGGGTTGCAGTGAAAATAAAGCATAAAATTATGTGTGTCACTATGCATTGTGGACCACAAAGTCCCAGATTTGTGCATTTCAAATTATTATTGGATATTTTTCTTTCTAGTATTACTCTGGTTTAAAAAGACCCATGATACCTCAATGTGCCACCAGCAGAGGGAGACAAGTTCAGATTATATTTCTTTTTGAAACAGAATCAGTGAGCTACTATGTGTACATGTTTTCAAAAATCAAAATGAGATTCATATTATTAGAAAATGTTACTTACTCAGTGCTACATTTGCATATTTAACTTAGGAGAAAAAGAAAGAAAAGAAATAAAAATATGCGGGGAGGATCTTGATTTGGGGGCTTAGTTTATTACAGAACTCAGAGAGAGCTCTCTTTGTGAAGAATGTCATTCATGTGACAACTTCCTAAGCATGTCCATCTGGAGGTATAGGCTATTTGAGTACCAGTTTAGGAACCAATCCAGAAGTCTAAAAGTAGAATTTCTAAATTTTCTCCCAAACTAGCTTCTTAACTCAACTTTCCCATGGTATCAGCATGGATTTCCAACAACAACAACAAAAAGTAGAAGAATATTTTGCCTGTCCTTTTTCAACCTCCATAACCAAACAGTTGGCAAATCCTATCAGTGCCCTGTGAACTTCCTCTGAAAATCGTCACCTTTTCCCCTCTCTCTACTGCTGTTGCCTTGTGGCCTGCTTTTATCATCTCTTGCCTGTCTTATTTCAGGAACTTTATAGCTGGTCTTCCTGACTTTGGCTTGTCCCAATCTGTCTTTGACTCCTTTGCCAGTTAGTCATCTTTTTAAAGCACAGGTCTGATTATGTCACTCGCTTACTCAAAGCTTTTAATGGCTCTTCTTTGCATATAGAATAAAGCCACGCTCATTATCATGTCTGTCAAGGCCCTTACTGACCCCAACTTACCAAAAAAAAACAGTCTTTTTTTGTTTTAACTTTTATCTATCTCTACCCCCACGTACTTTCCTACAACTTACCTTTCCCACTAATGTAAAGTCTCTAAGGGAAGGAGTTCATCCCTCATCATTATTAGAGAACAATAGTCTATATAATCAATAATCCCTTTCTCATCATGACACTAACAACTTCGTTAGTCTCCTGTCTAGTTTCTCTACTTCATCTTCGTTCTGACCTCTAATTTCCCATTGCCAAAATAACCTCCCAAAGATATCAGTATCTCATCTCGCTCCTCTATAGTCTAAAGTAGGCTTCTAAGTAGTAGATGATAAGGTGAGGTGTGAATCTTCACTCAGGCATTCGGAACTCTTCCTGATTCAGTGTCTCTCTCCAACCTTCTCTCTTTCCTTGTCCTTGCTAGTTAGATAAGTCTTCCTCCACTTCCATTCTTTGTTTTATGTGTGTTCTCATGGCCCTGCATAGATGTGGCCTTCCTCCACCCTCCTCTTACATGTGTGCCAAAGATTACTTAAAATACCAATTGTTCTCCAGGAAGCCTCCTTCTTGATCACCTTTTCTGAACCACCACTGTGTTGAGATTCTGCTCTTATAACGTAGTTCTCAATTACTCACTGATCCATATTATTCTCTGTTCAATGTGTACTCACTTTCCTTCTTCATCTTGGGTGTGAGTTCCTGGGTTTGTGAAGACAAGATCTCTGAATTTTACTATTTTGCATTATTTCTCAGCACCAGAGAGGACTGGGCATAGGTGGTAACTAATTTTGGTCCTTCTTTCTAGTGGAGAATGGATTAGAAAGGCCTGCTTTATCATTGTACAGTGATCATGTTTGGCCCTGCTCTAGGAGGGGTTTTCAGTGGCATTGTTGTTTTTTAGTCGCTAAGTCATGTACGATTCTTTGCGACCCCATAGACTGTAGCTCACCAGGCTTCTCTGTCTATGGGATTTTTCCAGGCAAGCATACTAGAGTGGGTTGCCATTTCCTTCTCCAGAAAATCTTCCTGACCCAGGGATCAAACCTGCATTGGCAAGTGGATTCTTTACCACTGAGCCACCAGGGAAGTCCTTCAGTGGCATACTCTTCATCAGATTGCATTAGGGCAGGGAGTCAATTTTGGACATTATTATTTCCCCCAGAGCTTAGCACAGTGCCTGTCATATGGCAGACCTCAAAAATATTGATTATTTTAATGAACTGTTTGGTACACGATAACATGACTGATGAGACACATCTTGTGAATCCTCTTCTCCCCATAGAAGCAGTGCTCCTACCTTCACTACTAAAAGCAAAAGGGCTGGTAATGTGATTTACAGATAGTAAAGAAAGATACCTTTAAGTAGGCAAACTTCTGGGACCCTTTGAATAATGTAGTGCCCTAACACTAGATTTGCCCTGCAGCTCAATATTGTCAGTAAACTCTCGAGAAAACATATTAGTGTTATTTACATGATTTACAGCCTCGAGATATTTAACTAGGCATTCCATTTAGATTCAGCAGGATAGCTATTGCCTGCTAAATAAATAGAGATATTAGGTATGGAAGAGAATATTTAGCAAAGTTTAGCAATTTAATAGTGTCTGCTTATCTTGTTAGGCACTTCTTAATCTGTAACAAAATATTTTCTTACACTGACAATTAACATCTAATAACCATATAAAGGGGAAGCAAAGTTTATATCTGAAGAAAAGCACCAACTGGGACACAGTTTTTGTTTATTTTACTTTTTTCTTTATTTGGTATAAATGACAGTCTGCTTGGTATTCTGTCAGTTCTTATCCGATGAGTGGCAGCTTCCTGCAAGGGAACACCAAAACTGTTCTAGCACAGCAACGGAGAAGGCTGGTATGTAGAAACTGTTGATCACTTGTGATAGAACATGGCCTACTGGGGCGAGTCTCATCATCATGAGCAATCCTGGTTAACTCAACCTTCTCTCCGTTCTTATTTCTATCCTCACCCAAGCCAAATGACACTGGATGACTACGATTTCCTTCTGTCTGTCTCCTTGCTTCCATTATTGTCCTTCTAAAGTCCTTTGTCCATATGGTATTCAGAGCAATCTTTCTAAAATGTAAATCCAATCATGATGATCCCTTCCTTAAAATCTTTTTACTGATCAATCAAGTCACTGGAACAAAAACCTAAATTTCTCATCTTGGAATCTCTTCAGGATGCTCTGTCCTCAATTTCTAACCTCATCTGCTTTTCCAGCTATCTCCCATAACATACACACAAAGTGCAGGCCAGTTTATTATTCTTGTTTTGGTTCCTGGTGTATGACGTACCCATTCTTGCCTCAGAGCCTTTGCACATGCCATTTCTTTTATTGAGAAAGGCCTTTTAGCTGATTGGGCATGGCTGCCTCCTTACATTTCAGGATGTATGTTCCCCTCACCACACCTTCATGTCATTTTCTCTCTATCACAAATATTTTTGTCCATAGCATTTACTCTCCAAAATAACATTAATATGTTATTAAACAGACACTTGTTTAGTGTCTGTTTCTGCATCAAGGATGTAAGTTCTGTGAAAGTTCTATGAAAACAGAGTCTTGGTCTCTCTTGATTCACTACCATGTTAATAAAAGTGTACTGAGTGAATGAATGGATCATAAACTTACTGGACATGTCAGTATATGGGATGACACATCTGCCTCCACTCTTCCTCATTTCTCCTTGACCTATTCTCTGGTTGTAGGGATCTAGTCTTTGCCACAACCACAAACAGAGGATATGATTGCCTGGTTACCTGCTCCTACTAACATCTTGCTGTATTGAAGGTGCTGCTCCCACTATCTTTCCAGATGTTGCAGTGCTCTTCCCATGTGAGGGTAGATCAAAAAGAGCAGATGCAGATTTACTTGGCAACTGCCACCTCCTTGTGCATGGTGGCAGAGCGGGCAGTCTCAAAAAGAGGAAGGTCCAAGGGCTAGTGAGTATGTGTCTATGAAGTAATCGCTGATCTATGAAAGTTAGTTTGTTGGTGGGGAAGGACCCAAACAGCTGCTCAAGAATCTCAAAGACCTTGTGCAAACTTGGACAGATCTAAGTGCTTATACCTACCAAAAGAGAATGAGTGCACAAAGAAGCAGAAGACAAATGAACCACAAAGGCATGAGCTAAAAGCAAACCATTAAAGAACGATTTTTAATTGTGCAGAACATGGCTTGAATGCTCTAGCTACTGAGGGTTCTATAGTAAAGATTTGAAAAATATTTAACTGACTCGAAGCTGATTGATTTTGTTAGGCACAGAGACACATGCAAATGAAGCTATTGTATTCAAAGGAGCCACATTCTGAAGGAAATTCACACAAGATAGTGCCATGCTTATGAGCATAAACCAAGATACTTGAATATGGTTAAATTATGATGAAATCATTGAGGATGTCAGAGCAGGAATCCTAAGGAGAAGTATGAACAATTCTGCATTTCCAGTACATATGGAAATGCTAATTCCACATATGTAAGTAAAGCACAGGCATGCCGTTATTATGATTAAGACTTTACAACTGTAGAAATGTAGAGTGGTGTATTAATAATATTATAGACATGTTTAGCATAAAATGCAACCAATGTAGCTAAATTAGTTGTACATTCCAGTTTGCATCTGGATTTCTTGTGAGCCTATTACCTTACAAAGCTGAACAGAAGAATAAACCTTTCATGCTTCTTAGGGTTCTCAGACATTAGCCAGTTTTTGTTTTTGCTGCAGCATTTGTCCCTAGAGAGTGCCAGAATCTTCTAAAGCCTTTTTCTGTAAGAAAGGCACTATGTTATTTTAAAGTAGTAGTTAAGATCATCTTACTTGGGTGATGATGGCTATTTCACATGGCTAACACCATACTTGCTTCACAAATAACCTGAAAGAATGTTCATTTTTGCCAGCCCTCTTGGAAGAATGTATATAGTAGTTTGAAGAAAAGTAGCTTGCATAAATTTTCAGTAACTCACCTATGTGTTTCCTACTAGGAGTTTCTAAGGAAAGCGAGCAGAGGAATTAATATTGGAGTAGATGTGGGGGAGTGACCATTAGGATGAGATCACTGTATATAGACCATCAGATTTGTTAGAATCTATTAGATCTCAGTGAGAGATCACAGAAGACAGAAAACCAGAAGGCGTTCATGAGGGACTGCAAAGGGGAAGGACTCTGAGAGAACATAAGGTTGAAACAGAAGTTTATAGTATATCCACAAATAGATTTATTATTGTGAAAATGATGAGATTAACCACCTGAGTGGGCTTGGACACTCAATCATTCTTTTCTCTTATATTCATTAATTATAGAATGTTCCTGCTAAGGCCAAGGGTTGGGTTAGAAAACTGTATTTGAAGTGCCACCTGGACATAAATGATAAATATTAAAAAAACTTACATAATAAACTTCATGATTTTGATATTGTTCAGAAACTCAATCTGAATTATCAAATATCTAAATTATCAAATTACCTAAACTAGAAAAATTTTAAAATGTTGCGACTTCCCTAGAGGCCTCGTGGCTAAGACTTTACCTTCCAGTGTAAGCCGTGTGGGTTCGATCCTTGGTCAGGGCTCCAAGATCCCACATGCCTCATGGCCAAAAGACTAAAATACAAAACAAAAGCAGTATTGTAACAAATTCAATGAGGACTTTAAAAATGGTCCATATAAAAAAAATCTATTAAAAAAATCTATTGTCCTCTTTTTGTATTTTATTTCCAGTGCACACGGTAAGTCAATTTAATTCAATAAAAGTTGCCAAGAAATGAACTTTATCTCTTGAAAGTATTAAAAAAATCTAATAACTGCATTATATGATTTTTCTTCATATAAATATGTACTTAGG
The DNA here is from genome assembly GCF_033118175.1 of Dama dama. NCBI lineage: Eukaryota > Metazoa > Chordata > Mammalia > Artiodactyla > Cervidae > Dama > Dama dama. The sequence goes on from NC_083699.1 coordinate 57,328,310, forward strand.
ATTTTATTCTCTTGGGTTGCTTAGGCATAGATCTATTGTGATTCTGATTATAATCCCGATCAATGTATACATCCTTTTCTCAAAGTGATTAGAGAGATGAACTCCAGATCTGATTGATCTGCTACAGAGTCCACATTCCAACTACTTTGGTGTGAGTTATTTTGCACCCCAATATGTTAACCTTTATTCATTGTCCTAGGTCTTGACAAGTCTTATAAATAACTTGAGATTACTGGTATAAACAAGTCAACACTCATGTCTAGGCATCTTCTGCAAGTGATATGCTACCACCCCACCACACTTTTGCCTACCCTGGAAAAAACTCCTTTCTTTATTCAAAGTGTAGTCCGCTGATGCAAGAGAATTTTCATACCCTTGATATATCTGATCCTTCCCCTCAGTATCTATTGATAGTTCTCCTTGCAGGGTCACATCGTTTACCTATCACCATTAATGGAAAGAGATGTTCTAGAAGCTCCAGTCCTCTGTGTCTTTCTTCTTCCTAACATGGGACAAACACCACCCACTCAAAGAAATGTTATATCTAAACACTTGTGTCAGCCAACACTTTGTCTCTGAAAACTCAGAAGCATCCTGCCGGGGATCATGCAGCTTGTTGGCAGCAGTGCATGGGGGTTGGTACTCTTTTCCTTGCACTCTTGGCATAGAGTTATGTAATCCTTCCATCTGCATTTGGCACTTGAAGCTCATTTCCCATTGATATTGGGAACCACAGGATTATGGGTTTTGTTGTTCAACCTGTACTTGGCTTAACCATTTTTTTTTGCCTTGGCAAAGTGGGTTTCAAGTTTTAAATAGCTCAGTTCCAGATTAGTGGTAAAGAGTCATTGGTTTATTACCTGGGACTCTTTGTTATCCTTAATATAGGAAAACTTGATTTACATAAATTTAATGTATAGTAGAAACAAAATTAATTGAACTCCATCAATCTTGAATTTGTGACCGTTTGGATTTCAGTCCTTCCCAAGTTCTTTTCTTACAAAAGCAAAAGTTTTCCCTCCTTTCCTCACATTATCCATAAGAATGAATCTACTTTTCAGTTGATAAAATATAGCAGATAAATTCTTTGAATGGTCTAGGGGGACAAGGCAGGTGTCAGCACAGTAAGTACCTCCATAGACTTGTATTTTAGTGGAGTTTGATAAGGATTCCTAAACATGTGTCTTTGGTTTCAAGTATTCTTGACTAATCATTTGTGTAAATAAGAGGAGTAAGCATAATATATGAATGTGTATGTGTATATTTGTGCATTTGTGCATTTACTTGTATGTACACGGAAAGTTATATAAGGCCCTGGAAATTTTTGTTGCCTCCAAATAGGAGAAATGGATTGTCTAAAGACAGGGATGGGAAAGATAACTTCATCTCACTCTACAGCATTCTGTACCACTTGATTTTGGCACCATGTGAATGCCTTAACTATTTGAATAAATAAAACGAAAAGGAAACAAGTTTTGGTCGGTACATTTCCATCTTTTATGCTCAGCATGGGTACTGAGGGAGATGCTAATAGTTTGGGGCTATCAGGAGTGACTAACACTGTAGGCTCCTTCTGGCCCTTATCACTTGGATTGCCTCATGGAGTAGAAGGAATGACAAGTGATGGTAAGCTATCTTCCATTCACTGGAGTGCTGGATGCGGCCCTAGTGATACCCTGTAAGTGACAAGCTTTCTGAAGCACAAATCTCCTTCCTTGCCTACGGACATTTTGAGAAGCAAGCACCAGGAAAAACTTGGGAAGCCACTGCAACGTGACCCTGAAACAATAATCCTTAGTACCATTCCTCACGTGTGGGACTGAGTAAGGGTTTCCTGGAGAGTGAGGGATCAGGGATCAGCTGCTGAGGCTGGCACTTGGAAAAGACAAACCAAGCATTCACACTCCAGGAAACTCAATACCAGCATTGTGTCCAATCCATCTTTCATAAGGGGGCTTCAAGAGGGGGAGGGGATAAAGGAAGGAGAGAAAATAAACCTTAATCGTGTGAAAGACAGTGCAGGAGAGAGGAAAGAATGAACAGATGTGAGCATGAAAAGTCAGTTGCCAGGAATATTTAGTTTTGAAATCCACGTTGGCTGTTAATCTCCAGACTCCACCGTCAAGTTTCTCCTGTTTTGCATGCCTCATCCCATCTTTCAGCGGCGGTCTCCCTCCACCCCTCAGGCTTCCCTGCCCTCCTCTGTTTCCCTCCCTCCATCTGTCAAGCTTTGCCTTCTCCTGGCACTGTCTCCTTCCCCTGTCCGTTTTCCTTCCTTCCCCCCTCTTCGCCTCTCCTTCCCTGGACTCTTTCTCCTAGTCTTGTACAGCTCGAGTCCCTCTCCTTCTCCCTTTTCTCTTGCACGGTACCTCCAAGCTCCATCCCCTCTTCTTAAGGAAATCAGCCGGGCCTCAGATGGAGCTGTTGTCCTGACAACCTAAAGGCGCATCAGGCTTTCACTGAGGCTGGCTGCTGCCGAAGCGGGCAGTTGTGCAAAGCGAGGGGCCACGCGGCGGGAGGCGGAGGGGCTGTGCACCCGCGGGGGGGCGGGGAGGTGCCGAGCGAGGCGGGGAGGGAGGGGCTGGAAGGAGAGACAGGAAGGGGAGGAGGGCGCGGAGGGAGCCTCCCGGCTACCGCCGCTGTGGTGAGGCTTTCTTTACGCTCGCTGGCAGGCTGGGTGCCGGCTCCCGCGCCTGCCCGCCCGGGGAAGCGGGTTACGGAGGGAAGAAGCTCCGCGCCGACGCTGGCCAAGGCGCATCCAGCCCGAGAGACCAGAGACCACCTTCCTTTTTGCCGCCTTCTCTCCATCTTTTCTGGAGGGTTTTATATTTGTACTCTCACCTTTAAAATTGTGTTGCTTTGACTTTTTCCCACCTCAGCTCGGGTTTTATGAGGGCTTTGTGAAGTCTTAGAGGGAGAAGAGACTGAGCGAGGGAAAGAGAGAGGCGAAGTGGAGAGGACCGCAGATTGGCAGAGCGCGTCCCGCCTCTGCCGTGGGTGAAAGCCCTCGGTTGCTAAAGCCCGCTCGGCGAGCAGCGCGCGCACACACGCCCTCCAGAGTAGCCCCGACCCCGCACCGCGGCGTGGCCACCATGGTCGCCAGAGTTCAGCCTGATCGGAAACAGTTGCCTCTGGTCCTACTGAGATTGCTCTGCCTTCTTCCCACAGGACTGCCCGTCCGCAGCGTGGATTTTAACCGAGGCACCGACAACATCACCGTGAGGCAGGGGGACACGGCCATCCTCAGGTAAGGCTTTCGGGCAACTTTTCTGCGGCGCTTAAGTGTGTGTATGGGTGTGTGTTCTCCTTGAACTCCAGCTCCTGATGCTGCAGGCTTGTGGAGGGTGCGTGTGCGTGTGTGTGTGTGTGTGTGTGTGTGTGTGAGTGTGTGAGTGTGCGCGCGCGCGCTTTCGTGCGCCTTTTACGGTCGGGTCAAAATAGCTGCCAGCAAATCTCAAGGGGATGCTGGTCCCTCTCTAGGACCAGCAGGGTTGATTAAATGTTGTTTGGTTCTTCGGATCTTGTTTCTCTGAGAAAGCGTAACTTCATCTATGGTATTAGTGACATGAGGGCGGTATTCTTGCTTTTGTGATTGGAGATGGTTTGCTCAAGACTTTTGTTAGGGTTCCTTAATTGAGAAAGAAGAGTTGTTGGTTCTGGCTCTTAGAGAGTGTACACAGTATTGCATTCTCCGTGGTGTCTGTGTGTATGTGCATGTGGGTATGTACATAAAGGCTCTCAATCTGCCCCAGCAGTAGTTTGGTTAGGAGACTTTTCCTAAGGATCTTCTAATTGACATGGAGGGCAGTAAATCAATCTTTAGAACTTTGGTTAGTTACTGAGCCTTTTCTCTGGTATGTGAATAGACATCAACACAAGAATGAAGAGGAGAAAAAAAGAAACTTGCCAAATTGCTATTATTTAAGAATAGGAGTCTTAAACACAGGTTAGGAAATAATTAACCTGGCATAAAATGGATATTTCAAATTGATTATTGACCTCAACATCTCATCTCTATGCAGTTCTGCCAAACTCTGAAATATAATTTGGGATTGAAATTTGTAAAGGAAGACTCCCAAGTCCTTGGAGTTTGACCCCTACAAGGGACAGAGAGCTGGAGAAACTCGGATGGAACCTAGCCATAATTCTGTTTCTAAAGAGCTCCTAGCCTGTTTTCCTGCATTTTTTTTTTTTTTTTTCTCTCTTTCCCCTCTCTATCCACTGCATATGCCCCTTGTCCCTTTTTATAGCTTTCCTTGAATTTCTACCAGATACTAAAAACATTAAAAAGAAAAAAAAAAGAATGAAAGAAAGTGTTCTCCTTGGAGATCCTTTAAAATCTCATTTCATCCAAATGAAATGACCTAGTGTCAGTCTGTCTGGCTGGCTAATATTGCTTGTTGTGGCAATAAAAAGCAGGATCTTATAGAAAAAGAAGCCTCTAATCTGTGTGCAAGGAGCTGATAGTGCATAAACCCTGGGGCATCAGGGAGCAGTTCTGTAGCAGAGCTGCCTACAGCAGCAAAGTTTTCCTTCCTTTCCTCAGAAATAAATTTGGTTGGCTGTCACGGTGTCCTGCTTTGGGATCGCTCGCCTTGTTAGAGAGGAATGTGTATGTTGTGCATGTTGTGTTGTGTGTGTGTGTGTTGCTGTGGAGTATAAAAACTAAGAAAATCCTAATGTGTAAGTATCCCTTTCTTCGTTTCCTGAGCACTAGGTGATTATGAATCCCAAAGATCCTACTATCCAAAACATATTTTCCCTTCCAGCTCTCCAGCCCTGTAAAACCTGCAAGTGTGATTTGTCCACACGGAGTAATAAGATTTATAGAGTAATTTATCTGTTTGCAAAGGGATATGGACATAATGCAGAAAATGTTTTTGCAAACAAATAAGCATGCCACCTTAACTGCTAGCATTCATATTCCCTAACATCATTAACCCTTTACAAGTGAAGCATTCTCTGTAAATTTATGCTATTTTTAGAAAGATTTGTTTTCACTGATTATATGAGTGTGGGAAAAGTGAATACTCTGGGTGTATAAGTTTTTATTTATGTGTCCATGAACTTTGCACTGTCTTTGTAATTCAGCATCACCTATGTCTTAAGCTATAGTCATCAAAGAGTTAGATAACCATGTCAATGCTAATTTAGAAGGAAAAAAGGAATTCTTATATTTTTGTGCACTGTATGCATACAAATCTGTCTATGAGAGGCAGTCTCACTACATAAATTTCTATATATGATATGTACATACTTCTGTGTCTAGAAAGAAATAGAGTTTTCTTTAAGCACTACACTTTAGTAGACATTGCAATGTGGAAATGGTAGATTGTGAGAATAGAGAATAATTATAGAAGCAGTTATTCCCTGGGAGAGAGAAGGTATTCAAACAGTGCCTGTAAAGAATTCACCTTAGAGAGCCCATTAATTTCCCAGACCTCACCTAACGTGCCCTCGTTTTTATTTCCTTTGCCTTGGACAAGGCTTTATTTTTGGGTTTGTGGAGCTCTATCAGAAGTAACTATGGAGAGAGTTCCTTTTGTTTTCTTAGCTGACCTTCTTCTCAATCTCTTTAACTGAGTCCAGTAAGCTTTGTGGGTCAGTTTCCTGCTGAAGAATGGCACTCTTGCTTTCTGTTTACAAGTCTAGCCTGGGAAAGGCTTGCTTCCACTTTATTTGTGACATTTTACTGGGAGCATGAGCTTCCAGGGGAGGAGAGGAAGGAGAACTTGATTCATTAGAAGCCACAGTAGATGTTTGGCACAGAGAAAGTGAAATGGCAAAGGGAAAAAAGTCCTCTCTCAGTGAGTCTGTGGCCCTGAATGATCTGAAATGGCAACAGAAGACAAGGGAGGTTTGTAATTCTGGTGGTCCAGTGACAGGAGCTTGGCTGACTGTCCCTAAAACATCTACCTTCACTGCCTTACTTCCATGAACAAGTCTTTTTTTGGGGGTAATTGATGCATATTTTTGTACAATCATGGTCTTTGATATAAATGTGTGTCTTGATAGGAGAGCATATACGAGTCTTGGTGTCTTGTTCTCTAATTTCTATCTTTTGTAAAAGATAAAAGAAAGACTATAGAATGAAGGTGACAAAACTAGTTGGAAAGAGAAAGAATTTCATGTATACCTGCCTAACCCTGTTGTTTCCCAGAAGGAATTCTAGATCTTTCTGAGTGCCTCTATAAGAGTCTGTAAGAATGAGAGGAAACCACAGCACCAACTTCCATCTCAAAGGCAAAGGATCAGAATGTGTGTCACAGACCAGTGGCAGAAGCAGCAGCACCTGGGTTGCCTTCCTAAATCCTACTGGACCAGAATCTGCATTGACATTGGTTTGTGCAGTAAAGTATGAGGCACATGTACCCACCTGACCTTGTTGTTGTTGTTAAATCTCTCAGTCGTGTCCGATTCTTTGCGACCCACTGGACTGCAGCACGCCAGGCTTCCCTGTCCTTTTCACCATCCCCCAGAGTTTGCTCAGACTCATGTCCATTGGGGGGAAGTCTTGGTTGCTTTTCTGAAGCCACCTCACTACCACTACCCACAAGTGGAAGAGTTCATCAATTACTGGATGAGCTTCTAGCCCTGGTCCTTCCAACCGTCCTCCTTGTACTCAGGTTCTTGTAGGGATTCACTTCCTGATAAATCTTGGCAGGTTGAAACCAGGCAGACGTTTTGATAAAGTAAAGGAAGAGTGGAAATAATGTTCCAATCTGACCTTTAAAATTTCATTTTTAACAGTCCCACAAACAGTATTTTCAATATTAGCAGCATATGTCTGGAAAGATAATTATAAAATAGTTAATTCCAATATATCTGCCCATAAGGTAACTTTGTAGAAATGACATATATTCATGTCTGGACATATTCCCTAAGTACATGTATGGTGAGATGCAGAGGGTACACATTAGTGTTGTGACTTTAAATGTTTAAAATTGGGGGTATTGAAGTTGCATTTATTTCACTATTCTGACCCTATTTGATGCTTTCGGGATATTATAATACCTTCCATGGTGATAAGATTTTTTCCATTTAAATGTAAATGTACCTAGTAAGTGTTAGGTATAAGAAACTAAGTATCTATGTTTAAAATAGTTAAATGTTTAGTTTTTCAAAATTCTTGGTCTTTAATTCCTTGTTTATTTCTACACTAAAAGAAAAAGAAGAAACATTAAAAAGATGTGATTATTTGACAGCAAAATGTAAAAATTTTGTGCAAATTTCAAGGGGAAAATGGCTTCTCTTCTATAAAGCATCTGGCACGCCTACATTTACAAAGAAACTGTCAACAATCAAACAAACTCCTGACACAATGTGTGATTTTTCTACCACTTATAATTATTCATTATTTGAAAACAAACTTTATGTTTCTACAGGGCGAGTTTGAGAAAGTTTTCTTTTTCTGTAGCTAACTCACTAACGGTTATCAAAATTTATAGGTTATTACTGATACTTTAAGGACTGATCATTTTGCTCATTAAGTCCTCTATCAAATATATTTAGTAAATAATGAAGGTGAATATTTGTTGTCTAAGAATATAGCATATCATATACATTATTAAAGATGTTTTTGCATTTATATCATTTACTGTTCATTTATGTACCGAGGAACACAGCAGCAAATCTCATGTGACAAATACAAACTGTGGTAATTTGTGTTTCTGTAAGTATGAAACGCATACATGTAACACATGTTAAGCTAATTGTCCTGTGCACTTTGACTTTGAATGAATTATTCTTAGAACTGTGATGTGAACAACCAAAGAGGACTGACTCATCTACTAAATCAGTTGGTGAGGGTTAAACATTTGTGTTTCTTGAAGCTGGTGGGCATTATGTGGACATAATAGCAAACTCAGGCAAAAAAAGAATTGGTGTGTTAGTGTGGCCTCTGAGAGCTCCAAGTACCAATGTCTGTGACTCACCTGATAGGAGGTTTCCTGAATGTGTTCTGGCACCCCTTGCTGTCTTCACCAGAGCCCAGCAGAGCCTACCCTTTCAGGTACCCTTATGACCATTGGTCTTGCTCTTTTGTGAATATCCTTCCTGTTATTTTGTATGACTCAGGAGTGCTGGGCTATAATTTTGGATCTATCCTTGTATGCTACATGACTTTGAGACATCTCTTAAATATCTTTTAAGAGATGCTTAAAAACCAGTTGCTGGTTTCATTTATAAAATGACAAGATTACCTGTTTTACTTACTCTATAGGGTTGTTTTAAAGACCCTGCAAGAGATAAAGTAGTTTAGTTTGGTAAATAGTAAACTGCTACATAAAGCAAAAAGTGTCAGTTGTTCTCTAACCATATGTAGCCAGTTGTTTAGACTCTAGGGAGCTCTTTTTTAGACCAATGTTTCTCAAACTTGAAGGTGTATCCAAATTACCTGGAAAGTGAAAAAGTGAAAGTCGCTCAGTTGTGTCTGACTCTTCGTCAGACTCCATGACTATACAGTCCATGGAATTCTCCAGGCCAGAATACTGGAGTGGGCTGCTGTTGCCTTCTCCAGGGGATCTTCCCAATCTAAGGATTGAACCCAGGTCTCCTGCATTGCAGGCAGATTCCTTACCAGCTGAGCCTCCAGGGAAGCCCAAATTACCTGGAGTGCTCATTAAAAACACAGACTACCTGGCCCCCATCTTCAGAGTTTCTGATTTCAGTAGGTATCTGGTCGGGGCTGAAGTCTGCATTCCTAGCAAGTACTCAGATGGTGCTGATGCTGCAGGACTGGGTCACACTTTGAGAACCACCCACTCTGGCTGCTACATGTGTCTTCTGTAGATGAGCATCTTCAGTATCTGATAGTCACTTGCTAAATTCCAAAATCTCAGAGCCTGTCCCAGGCCTACTAAATCAGAATCTGCATTTAACAAGATCCCAAGTGATTCATAAGCACATTAGAGTTGGAGAAATGGTGCTGCACAGAGTTCATAACTGTGGCTGAACATTACGTTCTACTGGAAGCGTTTTTAAAAAGAATGAAGCCATGTATTCCCTACTCTCTGAAATCCTGATTGAATTAGTTTGAGATGGGGCTTGGGTGTTTAAAAAATGATTCTGATATGTACAGAGTTGAGAACTACTGCTTTACTGGTTGAAAAATCTTTTACAAACCATGTTTAGGGTAGCACTCTCTAGATATGGAGGAAAAAGTATAGTCATGTGTGCAATCTGGGAAATATTTCAACAGCATAGATGTACAAATTCAATTGAGAGAGAGGAAAGAGATCATCAAAGATCCATTTCTTTACTACACAATCTCATCCCTACAGTGTCATGGAAAATAGAGTGATTTTATTTTAATATGGATCCAATTTATATAATATCTCCTAAAATAGCATTAAAGCTTGATTTTTCACGTCCTGTTGTCTTGTGTACTCTCTTTCAGTACACAAGTACTGACACAAGTACGTTAGCCAAGACACAAAGATGCAAAATGGTTTTAGATTTTTTTTTTAATGATAGAAAAGAGACTTTATTTAGTCAAGGAAAATGTCTTTGGTCTTATTCAAATAGGCTTACTTCTGTGTACTTCTGTTGTCATGTTTGCTGCAAATATGATTTACAAAATAATAGCTAGATGTTTGTAGAATTCATCTCAACTTTACATGGTGATCAGTTGGCCTGAAACTAATAAGCAAGTGTTTATGTCAAAGATAAAGAATTTTTATCAAGGGTATAAGTTTAGAATGTTCAGAAAGTAGAGTTGTCCCATGATATCTGTGAGGATTCATTCCAAGAACCCCTTCTATACCTAAATCTGCAGGTGCTCAAGTCCCTTATATAAAACAGCATTGTATTTGCATGTAACATGCGCACATGCCTCAGTATACTGTAAGTCATCTCTGGATTACTTGTAATACCTAATATTATGCAAATGTTATGTAAATAGTTGTAAATAAAATGCAAATGCTATGTAAATAGTTGCCAGTGCCCTGGCAAATTCAAGCTTTGCTTTTTTGGAACTTTCTGGAATTTTTCTTCCAAATATTTTCAATCTTCAGTTGGTTGAATCTGTGGATGCAGAATCTGTGGATACAAAGGGCCAACTGTAGTCAGAAGACCAAGATCTAAACATCTTGAAATAGTCAGATCTATTAAATGTGTGTAACTGACACTTACTTGACCTACTATGCAAGCTATTCTTATGATCAAATGAGATACTATGTATCCACGTGTTTTGTAAACTGTAAAATGGTATAAAATGTAATCTCTTAATAAAATTTTATCATATTCACAGTAGGAAATAACTTTTATAAAATTAGAAAACTATAAACTAAGCTTTTTATTTGTATTCCTATAAAAATAGAAAGTTGGCCATTTGCTTTAAGATGTTTGTATCAATTCTTTTCAAGCCCTTTAAAGTCATGTGTATCTTAGAGTATAGATGAGCTTGCTATCAGGAGTGCAGGATGAGTGAACACATTTCTGTAGTCACCTGTAATCAAAACATAATCTCAAGTTAATGAGTGATTAACCTTTCAGAAGAAAACACGTTGCTTCAGAGTTTGTTAATTACTATGGGTAAATTTGTAGAAAGTTAGACTAAGAAAGGCCTTGGAGATTAGGCAGTCTACCATCTCCTTTTAAAGTGATATAACTGAGAAGAGGAAAATTTAGTTGGTTGTCCAAAGATTTGAGTGACTATTTGAGAACTAGAATAGATGTCTCCTATTTCTCATTTCAGAGTTCTTTATTCCACAGTACCCCTGAAATTGTTTTCTTGCTATACCATGATATGCCATTGTTGCCCCTCTAAAAATTGTTAAAACATCTCTTCCTCTTTCCTTTCCTTCCCCAATTCTGCCCTCTCTTTCCTCCTCTCCCTGTCCTTCCCTTCCCCTCCCCTTGCCTCCTTTCTTCTCTATTATTGTCCCGCCCTTCTCTCTTCTCACCACCCTTTCTCTCTCTTCTTACTTTCCTCTCTTCACTTTCTCAGCCCTGCATATGGAAACTGAACTTATCTGTAGAAGATCATCCAGGTAGTGCTGATCAAGGAGGGGCTTTTCAGGAAATGCATCTTTCCCATGTTTGCTGTCTATCTGAGCCAGATGGATTTTCATTTTGTGCAGCCTCCATTGTATCATAGTCTCAAAGCTATTCTTATATTTGGTGGAAACTGCAGAGATCTCCTGTCCTCAACAACTTTTATTTCCTTTTGCTTTTAATCCTTTCCTTCCAGCTTCTGATACCCCTACCTGTTACTCAGAATTCTTATTTTAATTCTTACCTGATTTCTTTCTTATCTGAAAGTTCTTTGGCCCAGTACTTCTCCTAGGTTCCTAAGCTCTACTACCTTCTAACGACCACTTATGACCTTTCGCTTGGTTTAAGTCTCCTACGATTTGTCCCTCTTATAGACTCGACTAGGATGGCTGCAGTAAGGTTGTGATCTCAGTTGGCAGGCTCTCCTTTCTTTGAAGACACTGATACTTGTATCAGATTCTTTCAGTGAAGGTAGATCTTTTATTTTGTTTTTTTCTAATTTGCACAAAAGTTACTCTGGGCTAATAGTTGGGACTGATGATGAAAAACTGGGAGGAACTAGAAATAGATCTAGACCTATCTCTGGGGATGGTGGAGGCACTGCAGGTACTTATGCCCTGCTGCAGCTGCCTGGGGAGTTTCTGGTGTGGCATGAGGACAAGGTCTCATGTAGCTTTCTTACCTGGTAAGTGGCAGAGCCAAGGGAGGTACAACATGGAACACCAAGAAAGAGGCAGAGCATACAGTAAGGGGAAAATGGCAGGTCAGGAGCTTTCAGTGAGTCCACCCCCCGCCAGGTGGCAGGCAGTGTTACAGGGAGGTCTCTCAGCTCCTAGTAGAGACTTAGTCTCTAGACTGAGGCTCAGAAAAGCAACAAGAGTCCTTGGCTTAAACACTGGCTTGAACAGGACGGAGTCCTCAGTGATAAGGGATATTCTCCAGACATATTGCCAAGATAAGTAACTTGCTCAAGGAGTAGAACAGGAGGATGTAATCTCTAGAACTGAAGCTCTGTGTCAAAGCTGTTGTAACAAGGGGTGACACAGAGGTTCATCTCAGAATGCTGAACCCGATCTTTTTATTCTTTTGCTATATAAGTTCAGGATCATAAACCTGGTCCAGCTTTGTGGGGTAAAGATGAAGACAAAGGTCTGCAATGAAGTAGGAATGACACTACTTGCTTCTCCTTGCCATAGGTAACCTTACTGGATTACATCTTTAGTCTACTTAGACTTTCCAGACTCCAGATAGTTGGCAGAACCATGGATCTGAGCTCACCTGACTAGCCCAAACCTATTGTCTTTCAGTATTAATCTAGAAATGTCCCTAGATCCTTCAAAGGCTTTTCATTATTCACAACATAACGTCAGAGCTCCTTGGCCTGGATAATGCTCCACGACCTGCTACTTCACTGTGTCCACTGATTCAGAACCACTTAGAGTGGTGCCCTTGAGCACGCTAGTGTGCGCATACAGTGCTGGTTCTTTCCTTTCTTCATGATGCTCTCCCTGCCTGGAACCTCTTTCCCCTCTCCACCCCTCCCTTCATACTTCTTTGTTGGGTTGCCTCTATGCCGCTCTTTGTAGGCTCCAGGTTAGTTCTGGTTTTGTCTGTTTCAGGTAATTTTCCCTAATTTTCCTCAGTACCACATTTATTATCACCAATAGCCACTCTATACACTGCCGTCCAGATTAACTGAGATGTAGTTGACAAAATTGCATATAGTTAAGTTATACAAAGGGATGATGTGATATATGTATCAATTGTGAAAAGATGACTAAAATCAAGTTAATTGGCACATTCATCACCTCATATGGTTATCTTTGTGTGTGTGTGTGTGTGTGTGTGAGAGAGAGAGAGAGAACACTGAAGATTGACTTTCCTAGAAAACTTCATATATACAGTACAAAAACCATAGTCACCTTGCTGTACTTTAGATTCCCAGAACTTACTCATCTTATGACTGAAAATCTGTACCCTTTGACTAATATCTCCCCATTTCTGCCACCCCTCAAGCACCTCACAATCACCACGCTGCTTTCTGCCTCTATGACTTTGACTTTCTTAGATTCTGCATATAGGTAAGAATGAAGAATTTATCTTTATCTGTCTAGCTTATTTCATTTAGCATAACATCCTCCAAGTTTATTCACATTGTCACAGAGGGCAAATTTTTCTTATCTTTTTAATAGCTGAATAATATTCCACTGTGTGTATATAAAGGTCTCATGCTTTCTTTATCCATTCTTACAGCAGTGAATGCTTAGTTTGTTTCCATATCTTAGCTATTTGGAATAATACTGCAAAGAATACAGGAGAGTAGAAATCTCTTTGAGATAGTAATTCTGTTGCCTTCAGACATATACCCAGAAGTGGGATCACTTCAGTATATGCATATCTCAGTGTAGCATTTACTACACTTAAAAGTTATACTCACTTGTATCTTGCTTCAAATGTCCTATTAGCTCTTCAGAGTCACATGTCTCATCTACATTACCTTTTCATTCCAGTATTTTTAGCCTATAACCCATAGGTGCTCAGATAAATATTTGCTCACTGAATTGAACAGAGAGGGATAGTCATACTATAAATCAAGCCGAGCAGATATTGGTTTATGAAAGAAGAAACAAATTAGGAGGAGACATGGGTGAAGCAAGTTTGTTAGGGGTGGAATCGTCCAGCCCTAGAGTGACCGTGGATGTGTAGTTGAAGAAGATGGAGTAAAATAAGAAATTGAAGAGAAGGAAATGGCAACCCACTCCAGTACTCTTGCCTGGAAAGTCCCATGGACTGAGGATCCTGGTAGGCTACAGTCCATGGGGTCGCAAAAAAAAAATAGAAAAGAAAAAAAAAAAAAAAAAAAGAAATTGATTGTTTTCTGATCATTAGTGAGGTGGATTAGGGGGTTTTGCTAGAAATATCAATACTTTGAACATTTCCCATTGCAGCTATTTTCAAGGACAGCTTTCTAGAGAAGGTCAAATAGGGTATTTTAGGAGAATCGCAAAACTTAAGTCACACGGCCCAGACAATTATGCAGTTTCCTCTGATAGAGGAGCAGCTTGTGACAGAGCCAAGAGACCCTCAGTGCTCCTGAGGTGAGGCATATCCACAATCTGAAGAGCTCAGCCTCGCAGCAGCTGCCTGTTAGAGAAGGATAAACTTTCTGGAAACCACTGAGACTTTCTCCCTCTAGTGGTGGCCATGGACTTTCAGGGACTAAGTTGGGGATTTGGGAGCAGGATTGTTGTGCACCTCATCTGTTCTCCTTTGGTGTGAAATGAGGCAAGGGGCAGAATACTCACACTCATTTGACTCAAAGTAATTATTCACACTGAACAATGATGCCTACCTGAGTTTTGCAGTATAGGGTTCATTCCTCACTCCTGGAGAAATTCCAGCTTGAATGTACAGTGGGCTTTGTAATAATCCCAAATTCCCTTTTGTACATCTTGCCATAATGCACAAGGGCATTGTTTGTATTAGGTCAGAGGGAAAATGCAACCCAGCTTCTCAGACAGTAATGCATTAATATTTATCCCATTGTAATCTTTGATGATGTGTTTCTATATTGACTGTCTGTATCTTGAAGTTTTCGAAAGTTCACAACATCTTTTCTGAAGCTGTGCTTTAGACATGTTACTGTTTGCCACATTATCCTTCTAGAATCAAAAGATAACAATGAGAGTGATGCAGTTCAGTACTAAGTCATAAGTAACCAAAATACATGTGAAAATACTGACTGTGAAAAATAATTGGTTTTCTTATTCCTAATTTTTTTGCTTCTTCATCTCATTCTAACATACTGCATCAGGGCTGTTTATTTTATGGAGTTTGAATCACATATGGCTGCCAGTTTGTGGCTGATCTTCATCTTGAGATAACCAAAGATTGTTGTCATCTTCTGTATGTTCATGATGCAATTGTATGAGCATATCTCAAGATCAGCATTTTCTATTGCTGAATCATGAGCTTAGCATATGAATGGATTTTTATTTGACTCTCTTTTGACCTCTGTTCTTCCATGTATCTTTGGTGTCTAATCTGATGAACTAATATCTAATATTATCACCATGACAAGAAACTGCCTAAAGTCTATAGGATATAGACTAGATTACTAGATTAGAGAAATTCTACATTGAAAATCAAGAGTTTTAGACTTTAGTCCTACAAAACTATTGTCTGTAGAAAGTTGGAAATTAGCTTCCATAGTTACACCTCCTGGTATAATTCCTACTTGCCTATTTAACAAAGATGTTGGTCTGGTAAAGTGACATTATATTTTTGAATATGGTTGACTACATCAGATGAAATGCATGATATTATAAATGGGATGATGATGTGCTCAAATTAAAAAGAATAATAAACTCCTGTATTATACATGTCATGAAACTGAAAGTTAGTCTCACAATTGTGTCTGACTCTTTGCGACCCATGTAGCCTGCCTGGCTCCTCTGCCCATGGGATTCTCCCTGCAAGAATACTGGAGTTGGGTTGCCAACAAGGAGTGTTGGCATATACATAAGAATACAAGGAGTGGGTTGCCATTTCCTTCTCCAGGGGATCTTCCCAACCTCAGGATTGAACCCAGGTCTCCCACTTTGCAGGTGGATTCTTTACCAACTGAGCCACTAGGGAAACTATAAATGTCATAGTGTAGGAAATAAAAATATTTTCATATCTTACTGCCTTAATTCTTGTATAAAAATGAAACAGCACAAAATAGAGATATTCAGAAAATAATATGTGTTTATACAGAATCTGTTATGCTTAAACAATTTGTGTCACAGATATACTTAATCTGTACTGTATAGATGTGTTTGAACACACTTTTATTTTTAATTTCTTCAACATATACTTATAATTATATATAAAAAGAAAAAGCATACATGTACCTTTTATATGTACACAAAATTTGCATACACAAAGTGTAAATGTGAATCTTATTGTGAACATAGATCATAGCACACTCTAATAGGAACTTAATTAATTTGGTACACTAATGATTGGGGAAGTTTATGGCAAACAACCAAGTTTTCCAGGTTATCAAGGATGTGAATATATACAGTATATAAGAAGCATCACATGTTGGCTTTCTTAATTCTGAATTTCTACTCTAGTTTATTTTATGTATGTTCTTGCTCATATCCCTTTATAAGTTTGATTGCTTATAAAGAATTACATTCAGAATTGGATCTTCTAATTATTTTTTTAGTAAGTTTTAAAATTCATACACTTACTATTAATACTTTCTTCCCAGTGGAGAATTTGCAACCATGTCAAGAGAGGGGCTGTGTAGAATTAAAACAGAAGATCTATTTAGGTGTTTTATCTTCCTATGTAGAAGAATATAAAAATAAAATTTGATCTCAGAAAGATACTTTTATATTTATGCAGCTTCATAGAGTTTGATCAGGTCAAATAGTGAGCTCATCACTTACATCTTCTGACTTCCTCTATTACTTCAGCACTCATGTTAACATAATTTTGCCTGAAATCCAATCAATGGCCATCTTGCTGCCATCTGAATTTAAAAATTATGAAATCAAAGGAACTTATTTACAAAACAGAAACAGACTAACAGACTTAGAGAATGAACTTATGGTTATCATAAAGGAAAGATGATGGGAGGAGGGATAGATTGGGAGTTTGGAATTGATATGTGCACTCTGCTGAAATAGATAACCAGCAAGGACTTAGTATAAAAAAATAAATTTTGAAAGCAAGATTTTTTATGTTAACTTTCAAATCTCTGCCCCGTCTCAAACTCTTGTTCAACATGGCTGAAATTGTTACCTAGTTTACAAAGAGTAAAACATGATGCTACCTCCAAGTCTATGCTTCCTGTTGACTCTCTTCCTATACAGAGGCCTTATTTATAGATGCCCTAGGCCTTGAACTTCTCAAATTTGCCTGAGACCTGAAAGAACTCAGTCACTTCCCTACTGTTTGATGTAAGAACCTTCCCTCTGCTGACCCTGAAGTATTAGCAGGGATGTTCTCCAGTAGAATGGAAGTGGGACAGCAGTGGCCATGGACTTTATTTTTATTAGCCAATGGGTAAATCTGTTATTCTTACACTGAGGAGTGGTTTGTTTATTATTGTTGTTCAGTCATTCAGTTGTGTCCGACTCTTTGCAACCCCATGGACTGTGGTACGCAGGCTTCTCTGTCCTTCACCATCTCCTGGAGTTTGCTCAAACTCATGTCCATTGAGTCGGTGATACCATCCAACCATCTCATCCTCTGTTGCCCCCTTCTCCTCCTGCGTTCAGTCTTTCCCAGCATCAGGGTCTTTTCCAGTGAGTTGGCTCTTCACATCAGGTGGCCAAAGTATTGGAGCTTCAGCTTTAGCATAGTCCTTCCAGTGAATGTTCAGGGTTAATTTCCTTTAGGATTGACTGATTTGATCCTCTTGTAGTCCAAGGGACTCTCAAGAGTCTTCTCCAACACCCCAGTTTGAAAGCATCAATCCTTTGGTCAATTCTATATAGTCCAACTCTCACATCCATACATGACTACTGGAAAAACCATAGCTTTGACTATATGGAACTTTGTAGGCTTTTTAATGCACTGTCCAGGTTTGTCATAGCTTTTCCTCCCAGAAGCAAGTGTCTTGTAATTTCATGATTGCAGTCATCATCTGTGGTGATTTTGGAACCCAAGAAAATTAAGTATGTCATGGTTTCCATTGTTTCCCCATCTATTTGCCATGAAGTGATGGGACTGGATGCCATTTTTGAATGTTGAGTTTTAAGTCGACTTTTTCACTCTCCTCTTTCACTTTCATCAAGAGGCTCTTCAATTCCTCTTTGCTTTCTGCCATAAGTGTGGTGTCATCTGCATATCTGAGGTTATTTATATTTCTCCCGGCAATCTTGATTCCAGCTTGTGCTTCATCCAACCTGGCATTTTGCATGGTGTACTCTGCATATAAGTTAAATAAGCAGGGTAACACTATATAGCCTTGTTGTACTCCTTTCCCTTATTTTTCATATCAAGTGCCTTCTCCATAAAAAAATGAAGCAACAGAACTTGAAGGTCTTATTTTCTATTCTTACTATTCAGATAACCTCTGCTCTCACTAAATGTGAGGTCACCCAACAAATTGCAACCTTCAGTGTATCTAGATAAACCATGCTTCTGCCTCCTGCTGAACCCAATTTCTCTCCAACTTCAGTATTTTTGTTTTCTTATTTTTCATAGGTATGTTTACTTATTTTATCTTTTGTTTTGTAAAATGACTTTAATTTACCCAAAAGTTCAGCTGTTAAAATTTATAAACAGCAATTATCAGGGTATGAAACCAGTCTCTTTCCTTTTGAGCTGACAGGTACTTAACCAATTGCCTTATCATCATCTTAGCAGTATTCACGGTGAAAGAAGCATTGATGCTCGGCTGTCTGTGGAACCAGATGACTTTTAAATACAGAGTGTGGCATTTTGGGTAATAGTTTGGAAAGAGTTCAGAAAGTCCAAGCAAACAAAAGCGGAGATTTCAAGGGAGAAAGGAAAAAAACAGGGACAGGTCGTGGCAAGCAGACTAGGGAAGGATCAGGTGTCAGGATTTCAGTAGAACACAGATAGCCCCATTTCAAAGTGGGTTATCTGTGTGTAAAGCTGAAAGTATTTCCAAGAATGTCATAGTTTCCCGATGGAAAGTCTGTGGATGCTAAAATAAAACTGGAGCTCGTTAAGAGATAATGACAAGGGATCCTAAGAATTATCTAACAAAGTCCTCAATATGTCAGAGTTAATTCCTTGTGGATAAAGTCTCAGTTAAATTCAATCTTAGTCCTAAGAGGAAAGATTTAGGCAATCAATTCCCAAGCCCTAGTCTCTTAGGAAGCTACATAATCATTGCAATGTCCAAACTTCCATATATACCTTAAGCATTATGTATAGACATCCTATATCTCACATGTAAAGAAACAGATTCTTTCAGATCAGTTGTAGACTATTATAATGAAAAATGCATTAAAGATTTTCTGAATATATGAAAGTTTTGAATTTTTTTTTTTTTGCTGGACATTCCCTAAATTAAAAAGAGGTAGGAAAATGTATTTGATAACAAAAGGATCCTCTTTGGAAAGTTTGCAGACCATTCTACGCTAGGTAAGAATAGGGCCACTGTTATTCAGGCAGAGTTGCCCATTGGCAAGTAAATATGAGAATGTAACGTTCAAAAAAGATCTGAGTTACTGAGGATAACCAACTATTTTTCTGCTAGGAATAGTTTAAACTGTAGATGAAATTGATAAGGGAAAGAGTGTAACATGGGTAGTTACTATAGTATGCATAACCCTGTGTTAGATATTCTATGGGGATTAAATAAATGTAAAAAAAAAAAGTAAATTTACAGTGAATATTAAGCTTTAGGATTCTTCCCTTACAGTGGCCAGTTACTCAGAAGTTTTGTGTTTAATTTTTAATTTATAATTTTATTTTTTTAAAGAAAGACTTCATACTGTATAAGTTTTAAGCTCTACAAAAATATGTATCCATATTATTTTAATCAATCAAGAAACTTGTACATAGGAGAAGTTAAGTAACAAAGAAAGGAATATATTCCAATGGTGGCTTAGATGGCTTTTCAAAAATTGCTGTGAACTGATGTGTTACTATGGACATTTTTAGTGAAAGAACAGAGTCTTACGTATTGTGGTGAAACTGAAATGGGGGCAGAGAGAAAAAAGTAGAAAGGCAGGCACTTCAGTAAAGGAGTGAGGGCAAGCTAAATAGGGTAAACCAGTCAGGTTGTGTGCTAGAAGGAAAACCCCAGGGGATCTTTGTTTTCAAACTTTTGGCACACTTTTTACTTCTAGGCAGATGAGTAATTACAATCGTGGCCCACCACTGTGGACTGCTCTGGCTCATTGTTCTTCACTACAAGATACAGCCTTACTGTAGATGTTGGCAGCTGTTATATTGCTTCAAATTTAGGAAAGATGATGATGACTCCAGGGTTCAGGGTGAGTAAAGAAGATACAGGGCGGTTACAGAAGATATGTTTACGTTTCAGATTTGGTCTCCCAATTGGGCTGCAGTGCTGTTACAGTTATTATTATTATTATGCTTTCTTTTATTTTTCTTTATACTTGGTAAATTTAATAAGCTGTCTCTTAGTAAAGGGACTTCTTTATTGTCACTGCGGTCACACCATTCCACAACTTTGTCAGTGCATAATTGACTTTGTCTTTTCATATATTGAGTTCTTACTTCATGCTATGCCCTGGATTGAGTACCAGCAATGAAAAGTAAATAATTTAGAGCTTGTGGTCTAACATTCTAGATTTTCACCTCTGTTTGGATTCTTCTGCAAACACAGGCTTTCATCAGTTCCTTACTTTTCTCAATAAACTGTGATCAGCTTCTAGTGTGTGTCCCCTTGGCCTCAGGGTATCTAACCATCAGGCCTTAGTGTATCTGTCTATAATACTCATCCTCTTTTTATCAGAATGTTTCCTGATACCTGTGCCCTTCCTTTTTTATATTATATTTGCTTTTCCTTCAGGGTATATGGTTTAGTTTATCCCCTCCACCTACATAAATTCTACTCACCCTAAGTCCTTCTTCCTTTAAGCAATTATTAATTATCCCATCCCTAATTTATTATTTTTCCTTGTTTATTTATTTGTCTGTATATTTTGGAACCTCTCAGCAAATCCAACAGTTCCATGCTTACGCATTTGCTAATGGTTTTCTGCATTTTAGCTTGTATCCTCAACTAGAATGCAAACTCCCTAAATCATAGACTCAGGGAAGGTTAGAGACCATACGAGCACCTTGGTCTGGGTAATTTCTCCATCAGTACTCATATTGATGTACTTACTCAAGTATATCACATTGTCTGCATTTTAAAAAAGATGATATAAAACTCTAGGGAGAATAAGGAGTCTCCTGTGGTCAAACAGCTAGTTAACTGTTGCTTCTTGACCTGCATACAGGTTTCTCCAGAGACAGGTAAGGTGCTCTGGTATTCCCATCTCTTTCAGAATTTTCCACAGCTTGTTGTGATCCACACAGTCAAAAACTTTAGTGCAGTCAATGAAACAGATTTTTTTTCCTGGAATTCTCTTGCTTTATCTATGATCCAGTGGATATTGGCAATTTGATCTCTGGTGCCTCTGCCTTTTCTAAATCCAGCTTTTGTATGTGGAAGTTCTGGGTTCACATACTGTTGAAGCCTAGCTTGAAGGATTTTGAGCATTACCTTGCTAGCATGTGAAATAAGTGCAATTGTGTAGTAGTTAAAACATTCTTTGTCATTGCCCTTCTTTGAGATTAGAATGAAAACTGACCTTTTCCAGTCCTGTGACCACTGCTGAGTTTTCCAAATTTGTTGGCATATTGAGTGCAGCACTTTCACAGCATCATCTTTTAGGATTTGAAATAGCTCAGCTGGAATTCCACCAGCTCTGCTCACTTTGTTCATAATGATGCTTCCTAAGGCACACTTGACTTTGCATTCCAGGATGTCTGTCTCTAGGTGAGTGACCACACCATCGTGGTTATCTGGGTCATTACTGTCTCTTTTTTATAGTTCTTCTATATATTCTTGTCATTTCTTCTTAATATCTTCTGCTTCTGCTAGGTCCATACCGTTTCTGTCCTTTATTGTGCCCATCTTGGCATGAAAAGCTCTCTCAGTAACCCTAATTTTCTGGAAGAGATCTCGAGTCTTTCCCATTCTATTGTTTTCCTCTCTCTTTGCATTGTTCACTTAAGATGGCTTTCTTATCACTCCTTTCTATTCTTTGGAACTCTGAGTTCAGATGGATATATCTTTCCTTTTCTCCTTTGCCTCTTGCATCTCTTCTTTTCTCAGCTGTTTGTAAGGCCTCCTCAGACAACCGTTTTGCATTTTTGCATTTCTTTTTCTTTGGGATGGTTTTGATCACCACCTCCTGTACAATGTTACGAACCTCAGTCCATAGTTCTTCAGGCACTCTATCTATCAGATCTAATCCCTTGAATCTCTTTGTCATTTCCACTGTATAATCATAAGGAATTTGATTTAGGTCATACCTGTATGGCCTAGTGGTTTTCCCGACTTTCTTCAATTTAAGTCTGAATTCTTCAATAAGGAGTTCATGATCTGAGTGACAGAGAGCTTCCAGTCTTGTTTTTGCTGACTGTATAGAGTTTTTCCATCTTTGGCTGCAAAGAGTATAATCAGTCTTGGTATTGGTCATCTGGTAATGTCCATGTGTAGAGTCATCTCTTGTGTTGTTGGAAGAGGGTGTTTGCTATGACCAGTGTGTTCTCTTGGCAAAACTTTGTCGGCCTTTGCTCTGCTTCATTTTGTACTCCAAGGCCAAGCTTGCCTGTTATTCTATGTATCTCTTGACTTCCTACTTTTGCATTCCAGTCCCCTATGATGAAAAGGACAGCTTTATTGTCGCTGTTAGTTCTATTAGGTCTTGTAGGTCTTCATAGAACCATTCAACTTCAGCTTCTTCGGTCTTAGTGGCTGGTGCATAGACTTGGATTACTGTGATATTGAATGGGTTGCCTTGGAAATGAACTGAGATCATTCTGTTGTTTTTGAGATTGCATCCAAGTAACGATAAAGAGATTCAAGATTTTGGAATCTTTTGTTGAGTATGAGGGCTATTCCATTTCTTCTAAGGGATTCTTAAACAAAGTAGTAGATGTAATTGTTATCTGAATTATTCACCCATTGCCGTCCATTTTAGTTCACTGATTCCTACAACATCAAAGTTCACTCTTGTTATCTTCTGTTTGATCAGTTCAAATTTACCTTCATTCCTGGACCTGACATTCCACGTTCCTATGCAATATTATTCTTTACAACATCAGTCTTTAGTGTCACCCCAGACACATCCATGACTGCACTGTTTCCATTTTGGTTCAGCCTCTTTTTTTCCTTCTGGAGCTATTTCTCTGCTCTTCGGTAGCATATTCAATACATACCAACCTGGGAGTTTGATCTTTCAGTGTAATATCTTTTTGCCTTTTTATACTGTTCATGGGGTTATCAAGGCAAGAATGTGGAAGTGGTCTGCCATTCCCTTCTCCAATTGACCTGTAGGGTCAATGAAAATACCAAAGGTTAGCAATGGTTTTGAAATTGCTTTCATGCTGATTATGGGTGATAATTGCATTTCTAGAGTTGATGACCTGGCAAAAACTTTTTGACTTAGACACCACTGGATCTCGGTGGCCAGCCCTCTCACAGGAGGTAATTTATTTGGCTGGGCAGACTTCACTCTCTTTCTTTTCATTAGTGAAGTTGGCCTCTTAGGTAAGGCATTTTCAAGAGTAATGCAAATACCTCCTTTCCTATCAATAAAGTTGTGATTTACAGTATTTAATCTAGTTGAAAGGCAAGAAAAATGGAAGTCTGCATATAGGAGAAATGAAATTATAATAAAATGGCACACTCCCCAAAGTTTTCTTAATATGTAGAGTATTAACCTGGCACCCAGCCTTATTTGCTGCATACAGAGCTCCATCAATCAGAAGAATGGAAAGCCTAGATTTCTAAGACTCTTATTAGGGCATTGGACTTAACTAGGTTCTGTAGATTTTATTAGGTAAATAACATAATATTTAATCCACAATATCTCCTCTGTTTCCCTGTGTAAGACTGAATCTTTATAAAGTCTAGATATAGTCCTTATAATTTCTGCCCTGTACTCATTTGAGTTCCACTTTTTACCCATATACTGCTGTCCTCTGCATCTTCCTGTGACCCGCACTGGATTATAAAACACTCTGCTAACTTTCCTTGATTCCTGCCCACCTCCCTGCCCCCAGCCCCACAACAGATAATTGCCCCTTGGAGAAGTAGGGCTGTGGAAAATTAGTAGTGTTTTGTCACTAGCTTAGAAATGCTGGAATGAAATTTAAATCTTTCCCCAATGAACTATAAACTGCTCTCTCTTGCTCGGTCTCAAAACTGGAGTGTGATTTAATGTTTATTCAGCACCAACAATGTACAGCCACTTCAAAAGAACATTCTGTTTACCTAGCACTCTAATGTTCTAAAGACATGTCATGTCCTTGCTCTCATCAGTACTCACCAGACCCTGGTGAAGAAGGAAGAGAGGACATATACATTATCCCCACCACACACATTGCAAATAAAGCTCAGACTCTTTAAGCCAGATAACTTAAGTCAATGGTCATATAACATGAATGGAACACAACTTACTGATTCATTCTAATCTAACCAATAAATGATATTACTTATTTTTCTCTGTTTTCCCTTTTTAAATCATCTATTTTTTGCCACCTGTTTTAGAGCCTAGTTCATTCTCATCTTACATTTTAGAGAAAGCTGACTTTTTTTTTTTTAATCTCAGTATATTCTTGCTTCATTTGTGCAAGGTTGTGTTCACTCCATTTCCTATTCACATTCTTCTTTAATTTACGATTGCATTTAAATGTGTTATTGAGGGGGGTGTTGCGAGAAGGAAAGATGGTAAAGCCATCAGATGTTGTCTCTGCTGCTCTGTCTCTCTGCCCCTCCTCCTCCCTCTCTGTCCCTCCCTGCCTCTCTATCTTCTTTCTCTTTTCCTGGTGCTGTGTTCAGTTTAGGCTCTCTGTTCTCACTGAGGCTACAGCTTATTTGCTGAATCACTGCTCTGTATTCAGCCAGGGACCATGCAGTATTCCCAGTGTATTTATTTTCTGTTCCTGAACTGAATGCTGGGTGCTTCTTTGTCCCGATGCCTTCTGCAAGGGAGTTTTAAGAGGTGGGGGATGGAGGGTGAAATGAAGCAGGAGGGGGAGGAATACCAATAAAGGTTCCTGTATCCCCCAGAGGAATGTGCGGAAAAGCCTTTAACATTGCTTCACTCAGTGTTCTCCTCTGTGCTGCCCTTGCTCTTAATTGGATCTAGACTCTGGAGAAAATCACTTTGTTAATGGGATGGTTAAAGAAAAAAGAGAGGTGGAAGTTGGCTGTGCTCAGTTCTGGAGTTCTGGCAACTTAAACTCCTTGGGAATAAAAGTGTCAGGTGCCTGATCTGTGAAAGGGATTCTACTTTCTTGATCATCAGGAAATATCACTTCCTTTCTGTTGCATTTTTTTTCCTTCTGGAAATGGGAGGTTATTTATTGTGTCTTCTAAAATTACATAAAACTAATTTGCTTAGAAAATGTTGATCATCCATTTACTTAGCCATTTATCTATTTGTCCATCTGTTTATTTATTCCTGTATTTGACAAATGGCTGTTAAGCTTGTCTTTGTGCCAGATACTGTCCTGAGTTGTGAGAGTAAAATGGTAAATGAGATAAATAAAGTACCTGCCCTCATGGAGCTTACATTTTAATCAAGGAAAAGATAATAAATAAATATTTCAATATATAAATAAGAGTTATAGTTTGTGTTAGTGCTATGATTGAAAATCAACAGGATATAATAACAGAAATCATGAAGGGGGGTACTTTGGATAATGTTTCCAGATAAGGCCCCTCTGAAGGAGTAATATTAAGACTGAGACATTAAAGCTGCTTCTACAAGCTTATCAGCTCTATTTATATTTAGCAGTTTTAATGAGGTATAACATATATTATGAAATTCAGTGACTATTCGTAAATGTACATTGTTTGGCAACCATCACCGCAATGTAGTTTTAGAACATTTCCCTCATCCCCAGATGATCCCTCATTCCCATTTTAGTCAGTCCCCCCGCTTCCCACTCCAGACTCTGGACAATCACTAGTCTACTTTCTGTCTCTATTTAATTGCTTTCCTTGAACATTTCCGGAGAAGGCGATGGCACCCCACTCCAGTGCTCTTGCCTGGAAAATCCCATGGATGGAGGAGCCTGGTAGGCTGCAGTCCATGGGGTCGCTAAGTCAGACACGACTGAGCGACTTCACTTTCACTTTTCACTTTCATGCCCTGGAGAAGGAAATGGCAACCCACTCCAGTGTTCTTGCCTGGAGAATCCCAGGGATGGGGGAGCCTGGTGGGCTGCCGTCTATGGGGTTGCACAGAGTCGGACAATACTGAAGCGACTTAGCAGCAACAGCAGCAGCAGCCTGTACATTTCATATAAATGGAAATATACAATATGAAATTTTTTACACCTGCCTTTTCTCATTTAGCATAATGTTTTTGAAGATCATTCAGACTGTAGCATGCTTCACTGGTTTCCTTTTTTTTTATGACAGAATGATGATCCATTATACGGATATACCATATTTTATTTAATCATTCACTAGCTGATGGACGCTTTGCAGTTATTAAGAACAATGTTGCTGTGAACATTTATTAACCATTCTGAGTGCTAACATATATTTTCACTTGTCTTTCATACATGCCAAAATTGGAATTGCTCGATTATATTGAAAATTTATATTTAACTTTTAGGAAATTATCACACAATTTTTCAATATAGCTGTAATTTTTTACATTTATACCAGCAGTGTACACAGTTCCAGTTTCAAAACATTTTGCCAACATTTATTGATGTTTGTATTTTTGATATAGCCATTTGTTTGGGTATATAGTTGTACCTTATTGTGATTTTAGTTTGTACTAACCTGAAGTCTAACGTTGATCTTTTCAAGTGCTTAATATACATTTGTATATATTTTTTTGTAATTTGTTAATCATATATTTTGTCCCCTTTTTAATTGGTATGTCCAGCTTATAAATGAATTGTAAGAAATTTTAATATATTCTGGATACAAGTGCTTTATCAGGTATATGAACTTAAAAATATTTTCTTATAGGTGTATGGCTCATCTTTTTTATGTTGAAGTACACATTTTTAAAAAAATTTTGATAAGTCTAATTTATCAACTTTTTTTTCTCATATGGATTGTGCTTTTGGTATCATATCTAAAAACTTTTCACCTAGCCCAAAGTTATAAGGATTTATTCTAACTTGTTTTTCCAAAATGTGTATAGTTTTAACTCTTATATTCAGGTCTGTGATTCACTTGTCATTCATTTCTATATGTAGTATGAAGTAGGTTCTAAATTCATTTTTTTTCCAATATGAATGTATCTGCTTGGTTCAGAAAAGATTATCCTATCCCTACAGAATTGAAAAGACTTTCCTATCCCTATACAATTGATTTTGTAGCTTTGCCAATGTATTTTTCAGTTGCTCTATTTAAGGAGAGAATAGGGGCATATAAAGCTGAAACCTGTGAGTTTGTGCCTAGCTCAGGGCTTCCCTTGTAGCTCAGTCGGTAAAGAATCTGCCTGCAATGCAGGAGACCCGGGTTTGATCCCTGGGTTGGGAAGATCCCCTGGAGAAGGAAATGGCAACCCACTCCAGTATCCTTACCTGGAAAATCTCATGGACAGAGGAGCCTGGTGGGCTGCAGTCCATGGGGTTGCAAAGAGTTGGGCACAACTGAGCAACTAACATGCTATACATACATGCAGCCATTGCCATAGCATGCCTGACATCTGGTATTCCATGCCTGTTACTGCTTGGTTTTCTAAGAGTTGTACAAGATGGAATCCGTTCATTGATTAGGTACTCTATTATGTACAAAGAGATATGAGGCCTTTTTTGTTCTCAAAAGTTTTTCATGTGAGAGTTATATATATGAATTAACCTACATATCAACAGAAGTAGGTACAGTATTACTTTCAGATGTTATACAGAGCAAAATGAAATAAAGTTAGAATTATAAGTCAAAAGAAGCTGACATGGGAGTTATCGTCCTAAAAGTCACTTTGATAAATATGTTACTGGTTGTTCAATTGTGTATCCAAAATATTTCCCTCTAATTTTTAAATGGCCATTACAAGTAGATGAACACTGAGAGTTCTCTCCATCTACATATTGGACAATAAGCAACTTACCCTACTGTTTGTGGTCCAAAATGGTTCATTTTACCTTGATCTTGTTTGTTTGTGCCCTGTTAATTTACAAATCTGGGTTTCCTGGAGTCTACCTTTTGCCTGTTGTTGCCTGTTTTGGACTGTTTAAAGAGTACTATTTTATCCCAATTAAGTGTCTTTAAGATTCTACTTGCCTTTGTACTCTGAATCTTGACCCAATCTGCCTCAGTTTGTTCCTCTCCTATTTTACTAGTACTATTGTCTAGACCTGACTCCTAGAGTATTGATTTTCTAGCAAAAAATTTTAAATAATTATTATGTTAACTCAAAATCTCGTTAACCTACTCTCTAAACATCTCAGAAACATAGGAAATAATTTAGTTAGTATAACTTAAAAACAAAAGCAGTAAATGCTTTGTTGAATAAGTGTTTAGGGGATTTGAAAAGAGAAATCACTTGTATCTGGGATGGTCAAGAAAGGCTTCAAAGACATGTGGCAAATGAAGATATTCAGAGGATGGTAAGATTAACACTTTGTACAGATGTGGGAAGAATAGAAAAGTACACAATTCCAGATAATGTAGTTTCATTTATTTATCATTCACCCATTCATTTATTACCAGGCAAAATGCTAGAGAGAAAGAAAACAGAGTGCTTTTGGAGAATCCTGTGAGTCATCTACAGAATGGGAGACAAGGGGAAATGCTGCTAGAAACATGACATCATTATAGAATATTTAATATTCAAGTAAAAGTTAACCCATCATGGTTAGAAGGAAGAAGGACAGATGTTTCAGGATGAGGATGTAATATGTGCACAGGTGGAGACACTTAAAGATGTATGAAAAATTCAGGGAATTGAAAATGCATTGGTATGGATGAAGTATGAGTGTTAACATGAGCAATGGGGTACAAGTGATTTTAGGAAATGGTGACTCTGGGCAAATAGGAAGATTGCAAAGAGAAGGAAGGTAGATATATTTGGAAATGTAGAATACATCCATTGTGAATCACCATGAATACTAGATTTAGGAGTCTGAATTTAATTTTAATTTTTTCAGGCAAGGGGAAGTGATTTGGTAACACACACTTCTATAGTTGTGGCTCATGGGATAGCTTGAAGGTGGAGAAAGCCTGGCAACAGGGGCATCACCTGGAAGTGTGGTAGAGGTTTAATGATGAAGGGATAAATTAGTGAGTGTGATACTGGCATAAACAATAAGACATCAGAAATATCTTGAAGAAATGATCAAAAGCATTGTGGCTTGTTGATTTATCATGGCAGGCATTAATGAGGAGTCAAATATGTCATTGAAATTTCCAGGTTGCAAATAGTGGAATATTAAGAAAAGGGAGTGTTTTTGGTGAGAGAAAGGTGATAAATTTGATTTTCAGACATGCTGAGTTTGAGATGAAATTAAAATATCTGTGGAGCTTTTCAACTGGTAAACTAAGATAAATGACTAACTCTCATGAGCGAGACCAGTGATGAATATTAGATTGGAAAATTTTACATGCAGTGGAAGAAGGAGTAGTACTTTAAAATAAATAAACATAAATGGCATAAAAAAAGCATTGACTTCTCTGTGGTTGTACAGGAAAATGACTAAGTGAAAATCCAGGTACCAGTGAGAGGGAGAGAGATAGAATAAACACATATTTATGAAACAGATACTCTTGAGTACAGCATTTCAAGATTGCATCAGTATTATCTCAAGGGAGTTGAGGTTATTAGAACCACTGTGATTAGTCTCAAATAGGTCACTCACATCTCTAGGATCTAATATTTTCTTCCCCACTGTACAAAAGTGCCTTGGGTTCTTGCTGTGATCTCTGTAGCAGGAAATCCACAGGACCTAAAGGGTCCTGGTACTCAGAGACAAAGGGCAAAACTATTTTACTAATGGAACCTCAAAAGAAATACAAAAGAGTCATGTTACCCTCTTGGCATCATTTATTTATCATAATCAGGACTGACAAGTGAAACAAAGAGACTCATTCCCTTAAAGCAACAGGAAACAAACCAGTTTATTAAAATCAAAACAAAACAAACAAACAAAAAAACAGCCCAGGATGTAGGCCAAACTCTCTTTCCTTTCTTTTCTCATCCCTTTGTCCTGTTTCTGATTTGATTTTCTTATCATTTTCTCCAACGGATCGATTCCTTTTCATCTTGTGCCAGGGAATTTTAAGCAAAGAGAGAATCCTTCTCTTTGCAGGTGAGAGAGAATCAAATTGAATATTACACAGTGCCTGAAGTACAGACAGCTGATAACAAGAGCCAGACTCAATATCCTGACAGATGTTGTCTTGGATTGATTAATCTTTGCTTGCTCTCTGGTGTAGCCATCCTCCATCGTGGACAGCGTAGCCCCTTGGCTGCATCCCAAATAGGTTTCCATGTGACTGGGGCTGGCATAGAGGAGCAATGCTGTTAAAAGCGCAATAGAATCTCTTCCTTCTGAGAAGAAAGAAATTAAACCCCAGCTTGCCTCCCTCTGATTAGAAATCCACTGTAGTGGAAGGCCAGATTCTAGGCTTAATTTATGGCACTCGGACTAAAGGCATAGAGATATCTCTCTTATGAGTTTTTAGTTGAACCGAAAAAAGAGGAAAGAGGAGGACCTTTCCCTCTTGAATTTCAAGAATTGAGGGATGCATGTTTTTGTAGTAGAAAAAATATAGGCAATAGAGAAAATAGGATTTTAAAGAGTGAAAATAGAAAAGCATATAATTATAAGACTGCTCCCAAATATGAAGGAGGGGAAAAGAGGTTCCTTCCTTCCTTCCTTTTTCTTCTCAGCTTCTCTCCGTTCCTTCCTTTGTCTTTTCCTTCCCTACTCATCTTTCCTTCCTGCCTGCTTCTTCTTCATTCCTTCTAATCTCTTTCTTGATTCTGTTTAACAGTACATATTATCTGTTATTAAGATACTCTCTAAATGCCAAGGAGACCAAGAAAAGTGCATCACGGGCACACCATTAACTTAGCAGGGGACCCAGGAGGTAGATAAATCACACAACAGTAATGTGAGAAGTCTAGAACAAAGTAATGTTTGTCATGAGAACAAAAGGAAACTGGTGTGGTGGGGGGCTTTGTGTATGAAAGCAGGTTGTCCTAGGCCTTGAAGGTGTTCACCAGCGCAGGGAAAGGAGCATTTTAAAGAGAAGTCACAGAAATGCAAATCAAAACCACAATGAGGTACCATTACACGCCAGTCAGGATGGCTGCTATCCAAAAGTCTACAAGCAATAAATGCCGGAGAGGGTGTGGAGAAAAGGGAACCCTCTTACACTGTTGGTGGGAATGCAAACTAGTACAGCCGCTATGGAAAACAGTGTGGAGATTTCTTAAAAAACTGGAAATAGAACTGCCATATGACCCAGCAATCCCACTTCTGGGCATACACACTGAGGAAACCAGATGTGAAAGAGACACGTGCACCCCAATGTTCATCGCAGCACTGTTTATAATAGCCAGGACATGGAAGCAACCTAGATGCCCATCAGCAGATGAATGGATAAGGAAGCTGTGGTACATATACACCATGGAATATTACTCAGCCATGAAAAAGAATTCATTTGAACCAGTCCTAATGAGATGGATGAAGCTGGAGCCCCTTATACAGAGTGAAGTAAGCCAGAAAGATAAAGAACATTACAGCATACTGACACATGTATATGGAATTTAGAAAGGTGATAACGATAACCCTATATGCAGAACAGAAAAAGAGACACAGAAACACAGAACAGACTTTTGAACTTTGTGGGAGAATGTGAGGGTGGGATATTTCAAAAGAACAGCATGTATACTATCTATGGTGAAACAGATCACCAGCCCAGGTGGGATGCACGAGACAAGTGCTCGGGCCTGGTGCACTGGGAAGACCCAGAGGAATCGGGTGGAGAGGGAGGTGGGAGGGGGGATCGGGATTGGGAATACATGTAAATCCATGGCTGATTCATATCAATGTATGACAAAACCCACTGGAAAAAAAAAATAATAATAATAAAAACAAAACAAAACAAAACAAAAAAAACTGAAAAAAAAAAAGAGAAGTCAGCATGTGTAGAAGGAGCATGGTGTACTTGAGGTAGTGTGTTAGCTAAATTCCAGCTCCACTAAATAATCAGGTCAAAGTCAGCATGTGTTCCACCTTGACCACTGCAGCAGAGTCACCACCACTTGCCTTGCTACATTCAATTACTTAACTCTGCTGTTTTTTGATTGCCATTTTTCTTCTATCAGTTCAGTTGCTCAGTCGTGTCTGACTCTTTGTGACCCCATAAACCACAGCACATCAGGCCTCCTTGTCCATCACCAACTCCCGGAGTTTACTCAAACTCATGTCCATTGATTCGGTGGTGCCATCTAACCATCTCCTCCTCTGTCATCCCCTTCTCCTCCTGCCCTCAATCTTTCCTAACATCAGGGTATTTTCAAATGAGTCAGCTCTTTGCATCAGGTGGCCAAAGTATTGGAGTTTCAGCTTCAACATCAGTCCTTCCAATGAACACCTAGGACTGATCTCCTTTAGGATGGACTGGTTGGAACTCCTTGCAGTCCCAGGGACTCTCAAGAGTCTTCTCCAACACCACAGTTCAAAAGCATCAGTTCTTCTGCACTCAGCTTTCTTTATAGTCCAACTCTCACATGCATACATGACCACTGGAAAAACCATAGCCTTGACAAGATAGACCTTTGTTGGCAAAGTAATGTCTCTGCTTTTTAATATGCTGTCTAGGTTGGTCATAACCTTCCTTCCAAGGAGTCAGTGTCTTTTAATTTCATGGCTGCAATCACTATCTGCAGTGATTTTGGAGCCCAGAAAAATAAAGTCAGCCACTGTTTCCACTGTTTCCCCATCTATTTGCCATGAAGTGATGAGACCGGGTGCCATGATCTTAGTTTTCTGAATGTTAAGCTTTAAGCCAACTTTTTCACTGTCCTCTTTCACTTTCATCTAGAGGCTCTTTAGTTCTTCTTCACTTTCTGCCATAAGGGTGGTGTCATCTGCATATCTGAGGTTATTGATATTTTTCTTCTATACATCTTTCCAAATGTAGTGTCTCACTAGTGATCCAGTGTTGTATTTACTCCAGTCAGTCCTGGTGTTCCCTCAGCACCCTCTGTTTAGCAGTTACAGGTCACCACAACTGTAAG
This sequence comes from Dama dama, assembly GCF_033118175.1. Classification (NCBI taxonomy): domain Eukaryota; kingdom Metazoa; phylum Chordata; class Mammalia; order Artiodactyla; family Cervidae; genus Dama; species Dama dama. The sequence continues at coordinate 57,361,249 of NC_083699.1, forward strand.
TAAAATTTTTCACTCCTTTTCCAGTCCTGGGACAAAGCACCTGTAGGCATCCACCAGGGAGGAACTGTGAGCAGTTTGGAAAGCAAGCAATTAGAGGGGTTGGGTCCTGAAAGAATAGAGGAACATGACTCTGGAAAAGTCCAGGATGCCTGGAAGGCTGGTCCAGAATGAATCTTAAGAAGGAAATGAAGTCAGAAATATGCTGGGGTTTGTAGAAAGGGCTAGGAGCAGGAAAGATGTGCATGTGTGCTAAGTCACTTCAGTCATGTCTAACTCTTTGTGAACCTATGGATCGTAGCCCACCAGGCTCCTCTGTCCTTGGGATTCTCCAGGCAAGAATACTGGGGGGAGTTGCCATGCATAGGAGCAGGAAAGACAAATAGATTAAACTATGAATGTGAGTTGCTTGAGACCTCATCTTGTCCAGCCTTGGCACAATTTCTGGCATGTCGAAGTGCTCAATTTGTGCTTGCTGAATCATTTATTTCAATAAAGCTGACTGAAGGCAAATGGCTGAGAACCATTTCCCACACTACCTCAGTTTTACAGAATAAAATAAACTTATAATCTATGGAAATAAAGCCCTTGTGAATTATAACTCTGCCTCTTTGAATTTATGTATGACTTCTATGCTTAGAATTCCAAGAGTATACAGTGAAGCCTTTGTGAATGTCATAGGTTTATGGAAAGTGTTTGAATTGGAATAAACACCTTGTTTTAAAATTTACAAAATATAGAGAGTGCATCTCCCCCAGCCCTGTTCCTTTCACCCCCATCTCCCAGTAGACCACCTGTCTTCCTCCTCTGGCTGCTTTTCACCTCATCCTTTGCCCAAAGCCCTGTTGACATGTTTCAAAGTCTTTCATTTGCATTCTCTGCAAGGGTCTATGTTAATTTGACATCAGCAGCGTTACAATTCAGCATGAAGGGTAAAGCACTATTATTATTTATTATGATGCTTTCAGTTTACACTTTACCTGTGGGAAGTTTCAAACGCCTGCATTGTGCCAGTCTGCAGTAATCATCTATACACATAATTTGAGGGCATGTCAGCTCTCTCTCCAAGATAGAAGAAGAAAACTAAGACAATCTGGGTAACTCTTCCTGCCACAGTTCCAAAGAGAATAAACCCACTTCTCGGTCATTTATTTATGCATACTGAAGAGCAGCAAGGAACCTATTTCTTGGTCTCAAGCCCATTGGCCTAACCATATATATTATAGCAAATTTAACTCTGTCCTCTGACTTTTGTCAGGTTGGGCCAATATAGCTATAGCTCTCACTCAGTAATATCGTGAAGCAGGAAATATTTGTCATTACCTTGTTCAGCAACTATTTTTTGGACACATCTCTCTATATTTCCTTACTTTATTATTTATGTCCTCAGATGACCATTTTATGACCTTAGCCACCTTTGAGAGCTTCAGGTTCTTCATCTGTAAAGTGGTCATAATAACTACAGTAGCCAAATAAAAATCTATCTGGATTTAGATAGGGAGAGACTTTAGTTAAAAAACAAGACTGTCACAGTAGGGAAAACAGTGATCTTGAAAATCTGCAGGTGTCTCAAAAGTCAAACAGAAAAAGGTTTTCTTTTATAGGGTAAAAGAGGGAAAGCAGAGAGAAGCCAAATCTTTGAGGGGACTCTGGACAAGCCAGGGGAAATGACCACTGTGGTCTGGCAGAAAAGTACCCCTCTGTGGCCAGCCAGTTCCCAGGAAAAACTGATGAGGGGGCAAGGTCTGCTTTTTTAATGCTGTTCAGGTTTGGGGGTAAGCAGATCTCAGAGCTATGGGAAGAAGGGAAACTTGACTAAAGATGGGTCAGAAACAGACAAAATTGAAGGACAAAAAATGGGCAGTTGTGGACACTTGCTCACTTCTGCTGAGGACCGTCACGGGAATTGAATGGCCTTGCAAACAGGGTGATTGCAGCCAACCACAGAGGAGAGTTTTACAGCCAAGTCCACAGAGTAGGGCTTCCTGGTGGCTTAGATGGTAAAGAATCTGCCTGTAGTGCGGGAGACCTGGGTTTGATCCATGGGTTGGGAAGATTCCCTGGAGTAGGAAATGGCAATCCCCTCCAATATGCTTGCCTGGAGAATTCTGTGGACAGAGGAGCCTTGTGGGATACAGTCCACATGGGGTCACAGAGTCGTACACAACTGAGTGACTAACACTTTTGTAGAGTAGAACTCACAGACCTCACTGAAGCTCCACAAGTCAGTAGAAATAGGATCTAGTTCAATTCTAGTCTGATTCCTCACTGTCTCTGATTCCTAATAGCACCTCACAGCATGTTGTAGAGTCTAGTCAGGCTTTCTTGTGAACTAGATTAGGTTTTGCTGAAATATAATTCCCAATGTGTTGAGAAGGCCTCAGAGTCAGATGATTGCTCTATTTGTTCCAAATAGTTGAGATGTAAGGTTTTTGAGGTAAGGCCTATATTTTTAATACATATCTGATGAATGAATGAAGAGTGAATGAATGATTAAATGAGTGAACAAATGAATGAACCACTTAACTTGGAAGGCACAGGCCAGGCAGCATTATGAAGTGCTGAAGGAATTGTGTAGTAAACCACAGAGGATGGATACAGTACTGAAATCCACTGTACTGCAGGGTAGAACATTTTGAGGCACCTGCTACCAAGGGACTAGGAGATATTTTAGGGAAAGATGAAGATTCCACTGACTTTTTTTCTATTGTGAATACTTCTGCCACTTCTGCTTTCACTATGTCATATCAAACAGTAATAACAGTCTCCAGATGAGGTATAAAATTCACCTTCCAAAAATATAAATTCCCCAAAATGGAAATTGGTATGATGATCTGACAGTGTACAACAGTCAGTTTAAAACGAAGAAAGTTCTCTTTAAAAAGAAAAATGTATATTCTTTTTATTGGACATTTTTTTTTACTCCATTCCACTTCCCTACCTCCTGCCTTTTTCACCTCCTTATATTTGATGAAATATTAGAGACATGAATGCAGTATAAAGAAATAAAAAGGAGTAATTTCCAAAACCATTTTCATATTTTTTTTCTTTTCTGGGAGGTTAGTAAGTGACTATTTCCAAAAAGCTTTTCTGTCCTTTCTATAGCCTGACCAGAGCTCCCAGTTTGCCAGAAAGCCTTTGACTCTTTTAATGGACATTCTTTTCTCTTGATTTTTCCTGTGTTTACCTACCTATGATATCCGGAACCACAATTAACGGCTGAGACTTTCTGTGGATTGTGTGTACCAACACTCTTTGGTGCAGAGTAATCTCTTCCTGCCTGCAGAATGGAAACAGGAAGCAGGGGAGGAGAAAGTGCCGGGCACCTGTGCTGATCCAATTGAAAGTATAGTGACCTTGCTATTGGTGACAGAATTATTTGGTTCAGTGAATGTCTAATCTATGAACAACCAGATTAAACCTCTCCATCCTTCATGGCAAGCAAGTAAGAAGGCATATAAGCAAGTGGAGATAGCACTTGAATATCTTGTATAAATATTTTAGGGATTATATAGAATATCTGTAAAGACTAGGATAGTGCCGAGTGTAAAGTAGGTGCTCAATAAACAAGGAAGTGTTTGTTTATAAATGAAAATTTTTAAAGCATTAAAATAGTTTTCAGGTTTTCCAAGTAAACTGTTTATTCTTTAGGAGAAGCTAATTTATTGTAAATGAAATAAAGAAATGTGATTGTATGCATCTCTGTATATTTATAATATGTTATTATATATATATATATCAAAATTATGCATTTGCTGCCAAAGGCTTATTAATTTGAGATCATTTGTTCTTTTGTTAGTAATCAGTACTTACAATGGGATAGTCCTAAGGTCACTGAAACCACTGTAGTGATTTTCAAGTTTTAGCTCGCATTAGAATCACCTGGAGGTTGTGTTAAAACTCAGATTGCTGAGCCACACCACCTGTGTTTCTTGTTAAGTAACTCTGGATGGGGCCCGGTAATTTGCCTTTCATACAAGTTCCCAGGTGAAGCTGAAGGGGCAATCCAGAGAACCACATTTTGAGAATCACTTCTAGTCACTGCTGATGGTCAACACTCCCTGATATTCAGTCACTTTAATTTTTCCTACCTGGTACATGGAAACGATTTTAGTATTAACTTCAAAGAGTGAATTTCTGCTTCCTTACAAAACAGTTATTAAGTGTCTGCACTGCAGATTTATATTCAGGTTTGTTCCTTCATGTTGAGAATAATAAAAGACTTTCATTTTCCCCTGATATTTAGGTTTATCTCATTTTCTGTAATGTTTAGAAAGCTACCAACTCATAATGATGTTAAATAATGAAGTTAGCTGTATGTCAGTTATTTCAGTAAAATTGGGCAACAAATAACGTCAGACAATAAAATTCCTATGGTTTTTTTTTTTTTAACATTTGGGTATTATTTACCCCTTAGGTTCTCAGTGGTGTGACTGCTTCTTTTGATCCAAGCTGAATTATAATATAACTAGTGATTTCTATTAAAGATGCTACTAAACTAGGAACTTGCTGTCAGTGCTTATTTCTTGCTTGATAGTAGGTTATGTTCCCATTAAAAACTTGTTTGAGACAGGTCCTTGGTTTCTCAGAACATTTCCTATAAAGGAGGAGAGTTCAACTGAGTTCAACCGAGTTGCCAGAGATGTAGCCATCCATAAAGCAAGTATTTGCAATGCCCTTGATGTGGGAGCCTGCAATACTAGTACTGTATGTCCTAAGGGAGTTCCAGGCAAGCAGAGCCAAGAAAATCCTCTGTGACTTTTCCTAGAGAGTGTATATTTTAAACTTAATATACTCTATCACCTAGGCTCCCTGTTCATTTTGTGTTTTCTCCTCCATTCTGACTTGGGGTAGTATAATCATATATGAACAATTAGGACTTCCAGCTGTGTCCAGGCACAGGAAGAGCTCTAGGGGAGCAGATTAATGGTAATAATAGTCTCAGTAATATACCCTTACAGATGGTCAACCACCTATGGCTTGAAGGGAGATAGCAGCTATATGGGAGGGGGGTCACTGCATGCAGGAAGGCCCTGTGATAAACTGAGTCATTTATAGCATTACTATAATCATTATATAGCATTTGCTGCTCATGCCTTGGAAATACCAGTCAGACCAGAGAAAGAAAGCCAGGCCAGAACTCCATCTCTACTGGCAGGATTCCCAAGCTTGGGGAGTGGGGAGTGAAGAGCAGAGAGCTGATGTGGTCAGGGCTGTTGGCTCAGAAGTCCCTGGTTAGACCAAAGGGCAACCATCATGCACTTGTCTGACCATGTGTCATTTTCTGTGACCTGAAATTTTCTTTGGAAAGTTTTGGTATAAAAAGTTCTTAGGGAGGGTATTTCAAAACAGAAACTAGGAATTGAAGAAAGCAAAGGAAATTCGTGCCAAAGTAAGAAAAAACTGACTAATTCGGTAATCCTACATAGATTTTTACAAACCAGCAGTTACTTTTAGAGTTGAATTCCAGCAGGTGACGAAGGAAGTTTCAGAGAGTTTCCTCTAACAGTAATCCTTCAGCTCAGCTGTGTCCTTCACCTTTGCCAGAGTCCATTGGACTAACCTGACACTGGAAGTCTTTGTGTGAAACTCTCTTTTATCATCTCATCCAGGCACTTCAGTGTTTAACTTAGTCTCTGTGGATGCAGGCTAAGAATCAATGGTCTGATAAAAAAAAAATCTGCCCTTCCATAGATTTTGTATAACAATCTATGATGAATGCTAAGAATCCTATTACTTAGAATTATGATATGTGCAGAAGAAATAGACTTCATGTGATGAAAATCATATCCTACTAATGAAAACTTAAGGAAGGATTGAGATGTGAGGCTCACTGATAGATTGTTCTTGAAAGACACCATTTAAAGAACCCTGAGTCTTCTTTACCTTGACACCAGTCTCAGCGAGAAATGTCCTGGCAGAGAAGGCAGAGAGAGTTAGGAATCTGAGCAGATACTAAGTGAGAGCTGGCTTTAAACACAACAATAATTCTCTTTTTTATTCAGTATTGGAGAAGGAAATTATTCAGTATAGGTCTGTAAATAAGTGTCCTTCTCCTTCCACTCAGCTCCTCCAGAGCATTTACAGCTCCTTAATTAGACATATGTCTGCTATTTATTACCATTTAAAAGAGTAAGTGGTTAATGTCCCACTGTTGAAAATTCCTGGTAATTAATAATTAACTAAATAAGCATAGCTCCTTCTCTACTTACCTCATCTTTGGTTGTCTCCCTGCATTTATTCATTAATATGTAGTAATTAAACAATGGCAGGAAAAGTGCCTCTGAGCTAACCAATGGTATCAGCACAACAGTGGATTTATTGCTCACCCTTCTAGCCTTGATTAGTGCTATTTCTAAAGTGTGGGCTTCCCTGGTGGCTCAGTGGTCAAGAATCTGCCTGCAAGGCAGGAGACATGGGTTGGATCTTTGGGTTGGGAAGATCGCCTGGAGGAGGGCCTGGCAACCCACTCCAGTACTCTTACCTGGAGAATTCCATGGACAGAGGAGCCTGGCAGGCTACAGTTCATAGGGTAACACAGAGTCAGACACGACTGAAACCGCTAAAACAGCAGCAGCAGCTAAAGGGTAGAATGGAGAGAGTTGATTTCACCTGTGGCCTGTACTTCTCCACGTGACCAGGACAGTTTCCCATACATATAACTTAGAGCAGGTGACTTTACCTTTCATCTTTAAAAGGGAAGTAAAAACTACAGACCCCACCATGCAAAGCAGCTTCCTAGTCCTAATCAAAAAAAAAAAAAAAAAAAAGACTGCATAAAGAGATGTTTCAGCTCTCTGAGATGTTCCTCATCAGTTAAGAGGAAGATGACTGAGGTCACTGTGAAGTGCCTTTGTGCCAAATTTGGCCTGAAAAATTATGTATTGTCCACACCTGTCTTACAGTGTGCTTGAGGGGTCCAGAGGGAAAGTACTGAACAAACAGCTGGTAGTTAAGCTTTTATTGTGTCTGGTAACGTCAATGATAACCTAAAGCTTTGTACTTAAAATCATCTCTCATCTAAGAAACTTGGAAAGCGCTAGGTATGATAACTTATTAGAGCTCCCAATAGTCCTCTGAAGGAACTAGGGAGCAACTACAATTTCTGGTGTACAGATGGGGAAACTGATGTAGAAGATGGGCAAAAGTGCTTATTTCATTTCTGCATTATAACTCAGCAGTGGCCCTGGGAATAGAACATACGTTTCCTGACTATAGTCTGTCTGCGTAGGACCACATACTTAATGAGGAATTTTCTGTGAGAAAGACTCTGTTTACAACTAAAGTAAAGAAGTATTTGTGCTTTCGTAATTGTTGTATATCTGAGTGTCAGTAAGCTAATTCATTTTCATCCTGCCAGTTGTAATGCCTTTTTTTTTTTTTTTTTGCCGTTACTATGTTTCTGCTATAATAGAAAGACCACTGGCTAAGTCAGATAGACTTAGGTACTTTTAACTAGCTGTGGGATGTTGTGCAATCTCTCCAACCTGTGTGAGCCAGTAAAATGGGGGAGATACTATCTTTCATGCATGGTAGCTGCAAGGATTACATGCCTATTTTAATATGGCCATAGTCAGGATTGGATATTTCTCAATGTGTTGACCATAAATGTAAAGTTTGTGCTGGTCATCCAAGTGTGATTAAATTCCTAGGCAGGAAAACTCAGTGCCCACTGCTTCTTATCAGTATCAGTTCAGTTCCATCACTCAGTCGTGTCTGACTCTTTGCGACCCCATGAACCACAGCACGCCAGGCCTCCCTGTCTATCACCAACTCCCAGAGTCCACCCAAACCCATGTCCATTGATTTGGTGGTGCCATCCAACAATCTTATCCTCTGTCATCCCCTTCTCCTCCTGCCCTCAATATTTTCCAGCGTCAGGGTCTTTTCAAATGAGTCAGCTCTTCGCATCAGGTGGCCAAAGTATTGGAGTTTCAGCTTCAACATCAGTCCTTCCAATGAACACCCAGGACTGATCTCCTTTAGGATGGACTGGTTGGATCTCCTTTCAGTCCAAGGGACTCTCAAGAGTCTTCTGCAACACCACAGTTCAAAAGCATCAATTCTTCCGCGCTCAGCTTTTTTTATAGTCCAACTCTCATATCCATACATGACCACTGGAAAAACCATAGCCTTGACTAGATGGACCTTTGTTGACAAAGTAATGTCTCTGCTTTTTAATATGCTGTCTAGGTTGGTCATAACTTTCCTTCCAAGGAGTAAGAGTCTTTTAATTTCATGGCTTATCAGTATAAGATGCCTAATATGGAAGGATGCTAAATATCATTCCTTATTCAGATTTCATATTCTGAAGTTACACACTGTGAGTTTGCCCATTTCAAACAAATTCTCTAGTGAATTTCTCCTAAGGAAGAAACAGATTTTTTTTTTCCCTGCACTTGTAGAACAAACACATGGTCTATCCATCCATTTACTTATTTACAGTAACCTTTACTATTCTCCATTGTAACTTTGTATAGAAATCACATTTCTAATTATAAACAATATATATTCATTATATCAAATCTAAATGACACAGATTTGTATAAAGAAGGAAAGCATTAATAGTATTTGGTATTTCTCTTTCAAGATAATTTACATGAACATACTTCTTAAAGAGTCCATGTTTTGTCCTTAATAAATACTGTGATAAGAAGTTTATGTGATGGTTACCTCAATGGTTATTCCCCAATAAATTCACATCAGGCTCTAATGTGAACTTCTTATCCACCATAGTACATGTATTAGTATATTATATTTTGGTATTATGTAAATATAATAAAACTTAGAGCCTGAGTTCCTAGAAGCTTATGCTTGGCACAGTGTCACTAGAATGGGTCTCCTTGCCAAATGATAGTTGGACCTGGAATTAAAAGCAAATACTTTTGTTGGCCACCTGGGAAGTTGGGCTTAAGTAGGCACCAGCCTCTGGATTGCCCCTGTCATGCTCAGTTTACAGGCCCTAGCCTATAAATTCTGGAGAAGGCAGTGGCACCCCACTCCAGTGTTCTTGCCTGGAGAATCCCAGGGACCGGGGAGCCTGGTGGGCTGCCATCTATGGGGTCGCACAGAGTCGGACATGACTGAAGCGACTTAGCAGCAGCTGCAGCAGCAGCCTGTAAATTCATCATTCTACATGACAGGGAAGATCAGGCATGTAAATCTACACCACAGTCAGGAAGAATGATACATGAACAATAAACAGCAATATGCTAAGACTGAAGAAGCCCAGGCTTGCCTCCATGCAGTACCATTTGCTTTTGTGCAAATTCTCAGGCTATACTGAAGATAGGGAATATAACTTGGTTTCTCCTTACTGGAAAAAAAACAAAAGCAAAACTAAACAAAACTAAGTGGCATAGGGATGATTCAAAGACTTGTTACCATTGTGAATTATTATTTAAGATATCAAATAATCAGTCTTGAGACTCAACAAAGGGTCATCAGTTTCTATTGACTAAGGTCTTTTGAATTTGACTTTAATTTTAATTACCTTCACATTTCTGAGTCTAATAACAAAGCTCTTCCTGCCTTGTTCAGAGTAGCCTCACCTCTGTATCTGCTTCACATAGGTGTTTGATGGATGCATGGTTGAAAAGACACATACATAAATAATATACTGGTAGACAAGCAGAGGGAAGATGAATAGAGAGAGGGATACATGAACGGATGATGAACTGATGGGAATGTACTATGTGTTCCCTTCACTGACAGATCTGCTTGGCTATTGTGTTAATCAGTCTTCTTGAAGAACTTGAAATTTTAATTTAAAAAATTCAATTAGTGAAGGCAGAAAGTTAAATTTTCTTCTTGTTCTCACAGCAGATGCTTTGAGAATCAAAGGCAGGTGGCTTAAGAATTACTAAAAAGAGCTATCATTTGTCTCTTTCTTTCCTTATATTCTTTACGTTTCATAATTTCTCTCAACTGTGCTCCCCCTTTTATTTACTTCTTTCTAGCCTGTATCTTACTTTTCTTTACATTTGTGTATTCTACTCCCCTATTTGCTAATCTTTATTTGCAGTCTCCCCATTTCTCTCAGTTTTTTGTCTCCTAACGTCTGTCAAAAATGACTGAACATTTATTTTAGTTTTTGCTTTTTATCATGGAACTGCAGAATGGTAAACAGGGGGAGGTAGGCCTTTAGAGAAGAAATATGAATGCTTTCTAAATTTCCCGTTTTTCCTCTCTCTTGCAATAGTAAGCATTTTTTACCTAACTCCTAATCAAAGAATGAGAAGAAGATGCAGAGAAATGGGAAGTTCAAGTAGAGTTATTTGATTTAAACTGGTTGGGAAGATCCCCTGGAGAAGGGAAAGGCTACCTACTCTAGTATTCTGGCCTGGAGAATTCCGTGGACTACAGTCCATGGGATCTCGAAGAGTTGGATATGACTGAGCGACTTTCACTTTCACTTTCAATACATAGAAAAGGCAGGAAACCATTGTATGCCAGCAGAGTAAGAGATGGGGTTCAGTAAGGCTTAATCAAGAAGGGAGAGCCAAAGAAGGATTCATGATAATATGTATATTATTTCTCCTGAAAGCAAGTCGTGGCTTCAAGAATTTAAACCTAATAACTATTTCAATGTCGCTCACTGGTACCAGACTTTATATCATAAACTTTAACCTATAACCTTTAACCTTTAACCTACAATGTGATTTCCAAGGTGTGGAAAGGTGGGGTGTTTGCATGCATCTGTCTGTATGTTAATTTATTCAGCATTGATATCTGTGGCCTGTCCTGGTTCATGAAGTACATCCAGTGGGTCCCCCAACCTCAAATAAATGTTCCAAGTAGGAAAGGATTTTGGGTACCATGTTGTTTGTTGAGCTTTCATTTCTTTTGCAGATATACACTTTGAGATTTTAACCAGAACTAAAAAAGAATATAAAAAGATAGAAATGTAACTGCCATGAGAAAATTATATCATTTTAACTTGCAGCCAAGTGAACATAGGGACAACCCAGAAACCTCATAAATTATCTGGTGCCCAGGAGTCCAGATAATGTTTTAGGCTCTTATAACAATAAGAAACTCAAATTCACTTGTTTTTAGTTTGTCCAACTTTATATAGTTCTTTCTGTCCTCTCCACCATGACTCACACTTGTGTATTTTCTGACAGATCAGAAGGTGGATTCTGCTCCGTCTCAGTTTTTAATGAACTGCGTGAGCTCCTGCAGGTTCCACATCTGTGGATTTAGTCTCTTCACTTGAGGGGGAAAAAGGATTCTTCTATACCATCTCTAATGAGCCTTATAGATCTAAATATTTGAGACTCATTAAAAATGTTCTCCTCTTATTTTATACTCAACACTCTCCATGATCACAAGAAGTGCACCTTTGAATGGAGTTTTATATGTTCTGTACTTGTTCTTTTACAGTCAAGAAGAGGCAGTGCCACCTCTAACAATTTATCATATTGGAAACATTTCAGATTGCTGATACGTTTGTTACTATCAGTGTCAGATAGAACATCTCAAAGAGTGACATTTTCAAAACCCAGACAGAGGAGTCCCCACCACTGTCTGTCTCCCAGACAGTCCCCACCTATCTTTCTGCCCATATCAGGAAGATAAGTAAATGGCTCATCTTCCCCATACAAATAATTTAGTAGCTTGTCTGTCTAGAAGGTAATGACATAGCATCTGCCATTCCTGCAATTTTGATAGTGTAATGTAATAGGATATAAGACACCCCAACACTGCAACCCAGACAGCCCTGTTGTTAAAACTGGTAAAGTGCTCTGGCCTCCTACTCACAGAAGAATCATGGTCAGCACTACTCGGCTTTGCTTGCTCTTTGAGTCTTTTGAGCAGCCTACCTCTAAGTAGTAAATATGTTGCTTTTTAAAATACGTATTTCATGGATAGTCTAATTTGAATAAGAACTCTTGGCCCCTTAGTTCAATGGTTTGGGGCTATTTTTATTAATGTCTTCCACTGATTCATCTCTTTTCAACAAATTTCTGTTTTGTACAATGAAAGAGATGGGAAAACCAGACCACCTGACCTGTCTCTTGAGAAACCTGTATGCAGGTCAGGAAGCAACAGTTAGAACTGGACATGAAACAACAGACTGGTACCCAATAGGAAAAGGAGTACGTCAAGGCTGTATATTGTCACCCTGCTTATTTAACTTATATGCAGAGTACATCATGAGAAACGCTGGGCTGGATGAAGCACAAGCTGGAATCAAGACTGCCGGGAAAAATATCAATAACCTCAGATATACAGATGATACCACCCTTATGGCAGAAAGTGAAGAGGAACTAAAAAGCCTCTTGATGAAAGTGAAAGAGAACAGTGAAAAAGTTGGCTTAAAGCTTAACATTCAGAAAACTGAGATCATGGCATCTGGTCCCATCACCTCATGGGAAATAGATGGTGACACAGTGGAAACAGTGTCAGACTTTAATTTTTTGGGCTCCAAAATCACTGCAGATGGTGATTGCAGTCATGAAATTAAAAGACGCTTACTCCTTGGAAGGAAAGTTATGACCATTCTAGACAGCATATTAAAAAGCAGAGACATTACTTTGCCAACAAAGGTCTGTCTGGTCAAGGCTATGGTTTTTCCAGTGGTCATGTATGCATGTGAGAGTTGGACTGTGAAGAAAGCTGAGGACTGAAAAATTGATGCTTTTGTACTACGGTGTTGGGGGAGACTCTTGAGAGTCCCTTGGACTGCAAAGAGGTCCAACCAGTCCATCCTAAAGGAGATCAGTCCTGGATGTTCATTGGAAGGACTGATGCTGAAGCTGAAACTCCAGTACTTTGGCCACTTCATGCGAAGAGTTGACTCATTGGAAAAGACCCTGAAGCTGGGAGGGATTGGGGGCAGGAGGAGAAGGGGACGACAGAGGATGAGATGGTTGGATGGCATCACCAACCCGATGGACATGGGTTTGGGTAAACTCCGGGAGTTTGTGATGGACAGGGAGGCCTGGCGTGCTGCGATTCATGGGGTCGCGAAGAGTTGGACACGACTGAGTGACTGAACTGAACTGAACTGAATATGTCTAAAGTCCTGAGATGCATTATTACGTCAACCTCTAGATACTAACTAGAGAATGAGAGAGTAAGAGAGAGAAAACTGGAATTGCCATATGTTTAAATATGACATACAAGAAGAAAATATCTACAGAAAGTATGATCTATATTTCTCCTGTAAATTCTGAACATGCTTTTGCTAACTAATCCAACAAACATGTTTGTCTCCTTCCTTCAAATCATGTGCTCTGCGGTCAGCTGATAAGAAAAAAAGTATATTTTATTCAACTAAATTATAGTACTTCTTTTGTGACTTATAGGGATAATGAGTGGTCCTCTTCTTCCTCCTCTGCTTCCTTGTCCTTTTCCTCCTCCTCCTACTCATCACCATTATCATGGTAATAATAATGACAGAATATTTTCCTCTGTACAATTTGTGCCCATCAACCTATTATCCCTCCATCCATTTGTTTCTCACGTGCTCTCTGTGCAGACACTTTGTATGAGGCACAGTGTAAGGAGTCTGGAGCCGCTGTGAAGAAGTTTACATTGACTGTCTATTCAAGCCAGTTGGGTCCACTAATAATTCACTTATTTTTACATTATTAGAAATTGTAACAGCACAGGCAGAAGTTAATATTGGCTGACATAAAAGAAATTGAGGGAATTTCAGCTTTCACCATTAATTATAAGAACTAGACACTTAAATTTGATTTTGTGTGCTCTGAATCTAAAACTTGCTATCAATATAACTATGGATAGACTATCCATACCCATTCTTGCTATTAAAAATCCACAAGAACATTTCAAGTGGTAAGCTTTTACCATCTATTTATTTTTTCTACTGTGAATTAAAACTTTTGAAGAAAAATACTTTCATATTAAATCTCTTATTTTTAACAGATAAATGTTTCTAAGCCAAACTTAAATTTTGAATTTTTTTCATGTGTTTAATCAGTCATGCATGAGAGACATTCACAGCATCAATCTTGAAAAAATATGTAAAATAGTAAACCCATGTGTATTCAAGACAGATTTTTTTGAGAGCACATAGAATCATTTCAATCAGAATTTCAGCTAAATTTTATTAATGTGAATTTGTTTAATGCATGCTTTCCGAGCTGTGGATTGATTATATTTGGACCAAGGGATTTTTTAAAATAGTTTTTGAAAATACACAGACTTTTTCAGATTAATCTAGCATCAGGGTTCTATAAACATGAATTGTAAAAACAAACTCTAGGGTGCATATCTAGGTGTCTAAATGCATTTGTAGTGATTTTTATGGAAGTGAAAATCCACTGTTCATTGTTTGCAAGTCTTTAACAATCCCCCACCTGTTGTCAAACTGCCCTATGGCTACCCTGACTCCTTTCAAGTTTAGACTTCCTTTTTTTTTTTCACTTTCAACTTTCCATGTTAACTCACCTTGTTGCTCCTCTTTTTACCATTCAAGCAAATGTAGTTCTCACTGACAGCAGTGACTGAGATGAAAATGATATCTATACTCATGGAGATTTCATTCTGTTACATGTTTTATTCTTTAAACTCTACATTGCTATCCCTTAGATGAAATATCTTTCATCTCCCAATTGAGCACCAATATCTCTTGGAGACTGGTTGTTCTTGTTGTTATAATTTCATAATCATTCACATATGCACATACTTAATACTTATAGAGAAGTATGTTTCTGAAGGCATTTGAACTTTGAAATGAAAAATTTACTCATTGGTGTATGGTATAAAATTATTATTTTGGTCCATTTTTGTCATTATAAAGGAAACTCAGGTAGACCATGAAGTGCTGAATTTTATTCATTTATCACTTATTAATTCTAGAAGTATTTATTAAATTTTCACTGTACTAGGGATGTAAGAAGTGTGTCAAAGAGTTTTCTTTAAAGCAGCTACACTTTGTAGTAACCTATATGGGAAAAGACTCTAAAAAAGAGTGGATATATGGATATGTATAGTTGATTCAATTTTCTGTGCAGCAGAAGCTAACAGAACATTGTAAATCAGCTATACTCCAATAAAATATTCAAAAAAAGAAAGATTAAAAAAAGGAACCACAGTCTTCTCTTGGAATAATGACTATATGCACAACATAAAATAATAAAATCATAACTCTGATCTAGAAGAAATGTTACATATATTTTAAAAAATAGACAAAAAGACAACGACCTGAGTTATATGCCTACTTGTGCACATTTGGAGACCCTTTTATAATTAACCTATGTGGGCCTTATTAGTCTCCTTATCTATAAAACAAAGGGCTTGAGCTCTATGGCCTACAATACCTCTTTTATTTAGAGTTTGGCAGGTAACAAAACCCAACCCCTTCCAGCTTAAGGAAGAATAATTGTCTCCAGGGATATGAATGAGAATGGCTTCAGGATACAGTGGGATCTAATTTTCTAACTTGTGTGCACTGTCTCTTATTTCCATTCTCTCTACCTCCTATCTTCACGTTTTCTCAATTTTGGCTTTTTTCTTCTGGGTTGCTTATTGACATTTTCTCTATATCAGAGGACCATAGAATTGCTGGCAGTGCTGGGCTTACACCCATGCTTATAGAGTTATAACCATAAACGAGAGACAACTTTCCATGCCAACACCGTCCTGGAAATCTCTGGGAAGAAGGGTACTGTTAGTCTCTGTTTGTGGCCCAAGAAACTGTCTGCAAGCCTCTTGTCCCATAGCTATTAATAACACTGTCTTTCACTCTCATCACTGCAGTTTGGGCAATAACTTATTTAATCACCCTATCTTGGAGCACAGTGATGAACTTTAGGTTTATGCCCTCTCTGGAGAAATCACTGTGATTAGAAGAATGAGATACAGTGATTAGCCATATCCGAATCCTATGCTAACAACTGAGGCCAGAGACTGGGAGTAATGTGTTTGGCATCTTCCACACAGGTGGATGAGAAAGAAAGAGTCCCTAAAGGCAAAAATCAGATGAAAAGCTTAAAGATGTACTTAATGCACAAGTGATACACACGTTATGTCTGCTAAGTCAGGACAGAGTGCAAGGTCTATACAAGGAATGCTGAATAGAGGGACAATAAGCACAGTTACACAAGGTTTTGTAGTGTCTAGTATATCATATAATCAATTTATCTTTTAAAACTGAAGATAATCATAGTACATACTATAAATAAATCAACTGCATCTGTTATATATATATACATGTGTATACACACACATATATCCTTAATTTGATTTGATGTCATAAATAATTATTTAAAAACTTATTTAGGATCATGGTTGTATTTATATTTCTATTAATGTAAGCAATTAAAATGACTTTTTTGCCTAAACAGATATCTTAGGCATTTTTTGTTTGCATTTGAATTTTTTCTCCTTGAGGTTTTGAGATGTTACTCTTAATTTAGAGTGGTATAAGTAACGTATACACATTTTGCATTTCCTAGCCAAGCCTGTCCTCTGTCAGCTGTTCCATAGGATAACAGTTTTAAGAAAAAGTCAAGATCTTTCTTAAGTGAAAATGATTATTCATCATGATAGAAATGCAGACAGTACCTTAATGAGTAGATGTGCTAATGTCTATCTAATACTTAGAGATATTAGCCTAAATTTGATTTTTTAGCTCTAACATGCATAATCACAAATAAAATACATAATTCTTACTTTAAAATAGCATAATATCAGCTGTTTTTATAATATATTTAGGTTATGAGTCACCAAATGTTTTCTGCAATGATAGAGTGAAGTGTATTATTGAAAAATGACAGTGGTTGAATTTGCTATTTTGGTTTTCTATAGTGGACAATGGAAGCATGAAATAAGATTCTTCATGGAGTGGCAAGTAGTTTAACTCTTTTCATAGAAATATTAACTACCTACTGCATGTCAAGTGTGGTTCTAAGCAGTGAGGACACATAAATAATATCAAACCTGTGATCTCAGGATCACAGTGTACAGAATGAACAGATTTGTGTGTGTGTGTGTGTGTGTGTGTGTGTGTATGTGTGGTTCTTAGTCGCTCAGTCGTGTCTGACATTTTGCGACCCCATTGACTGTAGCCCACCACGCTCCTCTGTCCATGAGGATTCTCCAGGCAAGAATACTGAAGTGCATTGCCATTCCCTTCTCCAGGAGATCTTCTCGACCCAGGGATCGAATCCAGGTCTCCCACATTGCAGGTAGATTCTTTACCATCTGAATCACCAGGGAAGCCCATATATATGTATACATATGTGATATATGGGATAACATATATAACCTTTATGTGGTCTCTTGTCCTTGAGTAGTGAATTAAGTATTAGTATGAGCTGCTTTATTCTGAACTATTTAGAGGAAGAAAAACCTAATTCTGTACAAAAGAAGAATCAGGAGAACCTGGTTAGGTATGATTTGCAAGAGAAGATTAGATTTGAGTCTTGAAGGATTAGAAGGGTGATCAGGTCAGTAAGGGAGGGGTTAGGGTGATATAAAGATGTAGAGTACAATGCAACCAGTACACCTAACTAGTGTTTCTTGGATTTTATATAGAAGCTCTTGAGATATTTAGCATGTGGTAAAGTACAGAGGTGGAGAAGGAAATGGCAACCCACTCCAGTGTTCTTGCCTGGAGAATCCCAGGGACGGGGGAGCCTGGTGGGCTGCCGTCTATGGGGTCGCACAGAGTCGGACACGACTGAAGTGACTTAGCAGCAGCAGCAGCAGCAAAGTACAGAGGAGGGCTTCTCAGGTGGTGCTAGTGGTAAAGAATGCACCTGCCAATGCAGGAGACACAAGAAATGTGTGTTCGATCTCTAGGTTGGGAAGATCCCCTGGAGGAGGGCATGGCAATCACTCCAGTATTCTTGCCTGGAGAATCCCATGGACAGAGGAGTCTGGTGGGCTACAGTCCATGGGGTCACAAAGAGTTGGATAAGACTGAAGCAACTTAGCATGCACACACCAAGTACAGAGGAATATTAGGTGACCAACACTTTATTTTAAGTCCTTACCTTGCTCATGTCCGAAATGTCCCAGAGGCCAGGGTTGGCCAAGAAAAATATAAAGTTAGAGCAGAACTATGGCACTGTCATTGGTGAGCCTTCTCTTGGAGGACCTATACTTATAGAATTCTTTTCTAAAGGTAAAAGTGAGGAGGTGGGACATTATTTACTTGTGGGTTCATCCCTTGATACACAGGTGACTATAGTAATAAGATCAACCATTGCAGAGATCTAAAGGAAAGCAAATAAATTACTAAAGGAGTCCAAAATGTAACATGAAAAAAGTGCACCAGAAAAAAGTGGTATCTAAAAGCAACAAGGTTACAAGTTGCTAAAAGTGGTATTGATGCTGACAAGCCAGGTGTGAAACAGCATCCAACTTTTGAGATACTTAAAGATAATGCCAAAGGTTGACACATCCCCAGCAGGTGAACTAAGGCTATTGGAAGAAAGAAAAGTCTTCTCATCAGAAGATTATATGTCAACAATGCAAAGTAAGAACAAAATAAATTAACCAGCTAGTTTCTTCTGGGATATATGAGGAAAGCAAAGAAATTGAAGAGCTCTTTTGAAATTTGTGGAAAGTATTAGCCCAGTGTTAGTCTTTAGTCTGCAGATTTTCCTAAATAATTCAGAAGGAATGAAACGTAGAAAAAGTGATTTGAGCCAAATTCTGCTTTAATAGTTTAATTTTGCATCTCTTCTTTGCTTTCCTGTTTCTTTTCCTCTCTTCTGGCCAGCGAGGAACACATATACCCAGCACTCTAAATACACCATCTCTTGCCATATCATGCCAATTCTTTCTACATGAATGAGTCCAAGATGGAGTATGGACATGAACTGTAATGAGATGTCAGAGTTGGTAATTCACATTGACTTGGGGCTACTGATCAGTAGATTTTATTTAGTGTGATACAAACTTGTGAATCAGAAGGAATTCTTTCTCTCCATGACTCCATAGCATATGTGACTTCAACTCTAAGAGTCAGAAAGGAAGACCCAGGCACCATATTTCTTATAACTAGCTGGGTTTTTTTTTTCCCCCTCCATGCTCACAAAGCTTCTGTTCTGTCATCAGTCCTCATCTGAGATTTTGCCAGATTACCCATTTCTAGTTAGTTCTCCTCTCCATCAGATCCTAAACACTTTGCCTCATTACTTTTCTTCTTTCTTATGATGTTTTCTGCAGTGTTGCACCAATTTCACTTTTTAAAAATCTCTCAAATCTGCCACCCTTGTTTTCCTCCACTGTCTTCTGTACCCAAACCCAGATTTATGTTATTTTTTGCTTGTATCATTGAAAGAGCCTTCAGCTGGCCTCAGTGCTTGGTATTGTCTTGCTAATCTATTCTACATTCTGTAGGCAGAGCTTTCTAAATGTAGATTCTACTTTAATTATATCATTGTTTTTCTTATAACACTTCAATTGTTCTCTATTATTCTTAGAATAAAATTAGAAAGGCAAACAAATTCTTTGTAGTCTTGTTCCTACTTATCCACTTCCCCAGTCTCATTTTAAATTATCTTTGGCCTTCCTTCTTTCCCCTTTGCCTTCCTCTTGCTTTCTAATACATTTGAAATTCAACTACACTGACCTTCTATATCTTCCAATATGCCATTTTCTCTTTTGCAGTTCTTTTTCCAACCCATGCTCTGTTTAACTCCAACTCTTCAGTCTCTATCCCAGCTTTTACTCCCTTGGAGAAGCCTTCCCTGACCAATGAAATGGACTTTCTTTGAGTAATGCCTTTCTCTGAAATTTTTTCAGAGCCATTTCATTTTTTATTTTTATTTTCAAAGCAAATTTATTTTATACTGTGCTCATTTATTAAGAACTTACTCAATTAGCAAGACTTTATTTCCTACCTGTTCATTCATTCATGTCTTCACCAAAATAATTTTTGAGCATCCACTTCTTGCCTGGGATTATTCTAGCACTGGGCATTAGAGCAGTGAACAAGACACATAGAAATACCTATTCACAAGAAGTTTATTTTCTAGTGAAGGGAGAAAGATAATAATAGAAATAAATAAGTAAACATTTTCCTCTGTTAGATAGTTATAAGTACTGGGAAAACCACAGTTAAGTTGAAAGAAGTATCCAAAGATATACTTATTGCTAAAGGTGTTTGTATGTGGGTGCAGTTTAAAGAGAGAAAACACTCCAGGCTGAAGGAACAGCAAATGAAAAGGCCCTGAGGCATGAGCTTGCCTGGAGTATTCCAGAAATAGCAAGCAGGCCAGTATGCTGGAGTGGAGGGAGTGGTATAAAGAGGAGATAAGATCAAAGAGATAATGGAGTGCTAGCTAACTCTACAGGGCTTTATGGGTCACTGTTAAGACTTTTGCACTTACTCTGTTAAGACTTTGATGCAAACTCTGAAATGTGAGGCCATTAGAGGGATTTGGGGAGATGAATGACGTGATCTGACCTCTGTTTCCAAAGGACCTCCTGGCTTCTGTGTTGATACTGGATTGCAGCATGCAGGATGTAAGCAAGGAGACCAATTCACATATTATAGTAGTATTGTAATAAGAGAGAGATGTTGATGACTTGGCAAAAGCAATAGTGGTAGAAGTAGAAGTGATTATATTTAGGATTTGTTCTGATGATAGAAGTGATGTGATTTCATAATAGATGAGATGTGGAGTATGAAAGAAGGATGAATCCAAGATATTTTTGCATGAAAACTGAGAGGATGGAGCATCTAAAAATTGAGATAAAACAATTGTGTGGGGTAGATTTTAAAGGGAAAAGATGGAGAGTTCTGTTTCAGATATCGTAAGTCTGATTACCTGTTAGACTTCCAGGTGAAGATTTTGAGTAGATGGATGTATAAAGAAGTTTGAAATCCAGTGGCTGATGTCCAGAATGGATGTGATGATAGATAACACAGGACATAGTAGCTCTAAAATGCCATCTTTGCTCTCTAGAAATGTATAATCTACTGGTTGGATCTTGATAGATACATAAAAGTAATTAACAAGGAATGCAAAGCAATAGATGTAGCTTCTATATAAAGAGTGTGATAGTAAAACGAGTGATGGTGAAAGTAGGTACAATAATTCCTCAGAGAGAAGGGAGATATACTAGAGGGAAATGTCCCCAGAGGGAAGACAGGATTTGAAGTAGCTTTGCAGCATTTGTTGAATTTTAGTGGTTATGGAGGACAGAGGTATTCCAGGCCCAGAAGTTAGGAAGTAGGAACAACACGAAACTTTTGAAACATAGTGAGATCTTCCCATGTGTCTAGGTTGTATGTGTGGAAATCCCAAACTAGGTCACAAAATAAAGAATTGCTGAAGAAGTGATGTGGACTTGACCTGGTGAAAACTATCTCTAGAGATTTTCTGAGCTAGTGAATAATATATGCAATGGGTTGTTTTCAGTAAATGAATCAGGTAGCCACATTGAATTTATTTAGCTTTGCAAATCCAGCTTTAATACTTCCTCCAAAATCCATCAGAGTCCTAAAGCTTAATTGATAAAAAAAAAAAAAAAAAAAAGAAGATGTATCTAATTCTATACCTTTGAAATATTTCTATTGTTTTAAAATATAAATAGACCTAGCAAAGTTATGTAAGTGCAGTTTATGTGAAATTATCATGTTCTCAAGTCTATTACTTAGGACCATGGGGAAGCAGTCGTATTAATGTTATGATTTTGAATAGTCTGGTGCAATATGCATCTTTTTGCTCTAGGCAGGCTGTCTTTCCACCCTGTAAGAAAAGAGGCAATTTTCCATTGGCCAACAAAAACCATCTTGTAGAAGGAAAGGTAACAACAGGAACTAAGAAGGTAAAAATACTTTGAAACCCAGAACATATTTGCCTTCCATGAAGTGACTGTACTTACGCAGTTTCTAGTCACACCTTAGTTTTCCATGCAGACTGTATAATCTGAGTCTTTCTCTGGAGATAATACAGGGTGCAGGCCCCTTCAAGGAAGGGATTTGTACTTGCTGGCAGCTCCCAGAGCTCTGTTCTGTCTAGTCGTTAAGATCTCCACAGTGGCTTATGGGCTTTGTGTAATTTCTATCTGCGCCCAGACAGCTGGACTTCATTTCATTTTATTTGCATTTAATAATAAGTCGCCTTTCCTTAGCTGTTAAATTGTGAATTATCTAACACTATCAAGTCCTCCTTCCCATATTCTGACTCCACTTGCTTGAAACAGACCCGTTGGTAACATGCTGATTCCAGGGAAAAGCTGGGCTTCGTGCCACGTATTTCAGGGTGGGAACTACTCTGATATATTTCTTTTGGGGCTAAAAAATGCCATTTCTGATCTAATGCGAACACTGGGAACAGCAGAGCGAGCTTTGTGGCGGATTCATCTTTAATTATTAAAACAGGAAAGATCATTCATGCCTCTTTGAAGTTCTTATTTTATTTTCAGGAAAGGAAGTGAATCTACAAGTCACTACATGTGAAGCAGGGTAGAAATGAGGGTAAAAAGAAAAAAAAAAGAAAGCAGAATGACAGAAAAAATAGAAAATAGAGGGAAATAGTGATTATAAAGAGGAAAGGAGCTATAGAAATGAGGACAGAGGACAGAGGGCCTGCTTGGTAGGAAGCTGGTACCTAGCACTCAGTAACATTTGGAAATAAGTGGATTTGAGATCTCTTTGCTAAATAAGTCATTGTCAGTTGATAAAAATGCAACTGTATGTTGGCAGCCACTGGGCTTAGAAGAGCTAATGATGAAGGAAAGGATGAAGATGAGGGGGAAAGAGTTTACATATTAAATCTTGCTGAGGGATTATGTCTCCTTGTTATGGATTTGGGAGGAGAAACACAAACTAGTTCAGAAAACTCAGGATGTCGGAATGGGGTGAGGAGCAGCAAGAAGGACAGTCATGACCAGAATAAAAAGTCACTCAATATCAGGCATCAGAGATCTCACTGTGTGTGTGTGTGTTTTCTGTCTAAAATTGACCAGTCCTGGTAATTAGAAAGTGATCATAATGAGGGGGCTGGTCTGAGTCATGCTTTGATAAATCAGAATTACAACAGGCAGGCTTTGGTGTGGCAGTGGTAGCAGGGCAGAAGGCAAGGTGTCAGATTTCAGGGGAGAACATTACTAAAGCTCTAGGTGTATTGACAAAATTGGTGTTGGGATAGGCCAGCAATAGCAGAGGAAACACAGGATTTAGTTGCATTAATGGACTCTATGATTGTTATTCTTCATGTTGCTATTATAATCATGGATAATGTTGTGTACATATATCAGTGTTGTGTACAAATTATCATTTAGTTGCCTCTCATTCTTGAGGAATTCGAGTCTTTTTCTGACTTACAGTGAAATAACCATAAGGGAAAGAGTGGGTTGGGACTAGGGAGATGTTGTTGATAAACAAAAACCCTAGACGTTTGCCCCTGTAATAAGCTTCCGTCTTATATGACTGTCCTGTAACCTCATATATGTGGGATTAAAATGACCTGTTCCAAATAAAGAGAGGAATGTAGAAAGGAAGTGGAAACATTTGCATAAAGATACATAGAGCCCTTAGCACCTGGAGTCAGAGGACCGGATTCACCAGTCCTCCAGCCATAATAGCATCATTTTCAACCCAGGACACATTCATGAAGCAGCGCTCCAGTGCAAATGAAACAACTAAAACCTCACTTGCTTGCTGTTCTAGGTGAATATATAAGTTTATAGTCTCATCTATTCTCAATGCCACCAACCTGGCAACACACCTTAAGCTAATTAGAAACAGATTTCCCATTCCACCATGGCTTTATGGTTTATCAATGAGACAGCTTCTCTACAGAGTCACTTTAATAGCTCACAGTTATAAATTAAAAGGATACCTTAGGCTAGGCTCCCCTAAAATAGACCCTGAAATGAGAAATTGTGTCAAAGTGACTTACCAGGAAATGTTCACAGATAAACCAGTAGTGGAGTAGGAGACTGGGTTTTGGAGGGGAAGAATTACAAGTGAGAATGCAATGTAATGCCAAATCCCATGGTGGATAAGGCATACCTCCAAGCTGTCCTAACTGTAGCAAGAGGGCCTGAATATTTATATTCTAGCACCCTGGAATCCTTGGTTAATGGCTTTATTGGAGTGGGGACAGAAATTCCTGGGCATTTCAAGAACTCTATATATTTAGGCAAAACAAAAACAAAACCTCTAGCAGCCTGAGGACAACCCACTAACAAAAATCCTCAGGTACTGGCTGTTCTAAGTGCACCTCATTTGGAAACAATATTCATGAAAATGGAAGGGGATGTGAAGCAGTACAGGCAGAGCACTGATAGAATGTACTTCAGAGAGGATAGCACTGTTGCCTACAAAATATGGATATTGCCCTTACTTCTTAGTACATTCTTTGCCTTTTTTTTTTTTCCATTTCCCTCCCCTATTCCTTTCCAACTTTAGAGAACTGCCTCATTATCTCAAAAGCACCATGCTGTTTCATGTTTCCTTGTCTTTGTACATGATTTTCCTTCTCTGAAGTGCCCTTAATTCACCTCCTCTCTTTGACTGACTGACAAATTCTTGCCCCATCCTTGAAAACCCTACTAAAGCTTTATCTTCTTTGTGATGACTTCTCTAACTGAATCTGAAGGAATAGATACTTATTTCATCATAAAACTGTAGCACCTTTAGTCTCTAACACAGGACATATCCTATATTGTAACTTTTAATTTGTATAACTGCTTACTTAGGTTATGTTATCCACATTTTTATTTATTTTTGAAAACTTAGAACCCTGATCCACCTTTGGTATGTGGAAGTATCAGTGGCTTCCCTGGTAACTCAGATGGTAAAAAAAAAAAAAAAAAAAAAAATCTGCCTGCAATACAGAATACCCTGGTTTGATCTCTGGATCAGGAAGATCCCCTGGAGAAGGGAATGGCAACCCACTCCAGTATTCTTGCCTAGAGAATTCCATGCACAGACCATGGGTTTGCAAAGAGTTGGACATGACTGAGTGACTAACACACAGTGTCAGTAAGTGTTGCTGATTGGAACTCAATGTATATAAAGAAAATTGAATATTAGGAGACACATGGAATTTTTGACTTGGAGGATTGTTTTGAAGTAATCATGTCCAAGTTCCTACCTAGTATAAAAATCTCTATCTGTTGAATTCACACCAGTGGATATTTGTTCTGTTTCATTTTGAATAATGTTTTAACTAAAACTGCCACCTTTTTGTTGAGGCAGGATTCAGCAGTAATAATCTGCTGTGGTAATGCTTGCTGCTTGGGGTCAAAACCGCCACACTCTTCCCTAAGGAATTAGAGTTTATATTGTGCCTGAAATTCTACTTTTAGAACTTTAAGCTAAATTTTCATAGACTTAGTAGTGCTTTTGATGATCAACACTTTCTAGGTTGAGAAGTCAGGAGACTATCAACACAAAAATCTATACTCAGATCACGTGCACAGTTGACCTTATCCCATCACTGCACATTTCAGGAGCATGAACATTCACGCTTGCTTGTATGTTTTCCCCGATTATGTCAAGGGAAGGGTATCCTCTTGCTGAGTCTTTTCTGTGACCCTGTCATGCATTTGTAAATCATATGGCCAAACTAGCAATACAGTTTGTGGCTTTCAATAATTTCTCTTCAATGTGAAGAGAAAATGAAAAATAAATGATAATGAGCAATTTTTGTTATATTCAGAAGGACAAAGAATGGAGAATCTGGACAAGACACAGGCCTGTTTTAAAGACAGAAGTTATGGATGATCTAGAAGAGTTAAGAAGTATAATTGATATAAAAGTGACTACAATGTGAATTTATCCAGCATCACTATAGCCAAAGCAGGCCTCTCTGCCTGTCATCCTTCTTTTATGTTAGAAAGTATCTTTTATGCTCTTTACACAGCTCTTCCCCACCCAATAGGACCTTTATCATCCCTTGCCTATCCTACCACAGCTGGAAGTTGGCTGGTGTTGGAATAGATACGAGAGAGCCTGTGTTTTCATTTTTTCCTCTATGCCATCTGTTCACAGAATGGACTACAGTTGCCTCCAGCTAAAAAGCAGATTGTCTTGGCCCGAGGTCAGGAGAGAAGTCTCAGCATCCTGTTTGACAGTTTAAACTCTCTTCCCCATCTCTGCAAGACTGGAATGTAACATCTGCATTAAGAACTTGGGTCCCTTGACTGGTTCCTCTGGCTATTGCCTAGCAACCCTTCCTGGAAATTCACAAGAGCACCTCTTCTTTCTGTGGCCTGGCTTCTTATTTCTTCTTTGTGTTTTCTATCAGGCTTATCTTTTTGAAAAGATGACTGCTGACAGCCTTGATTTACCTTCAAATGTGCTTGTGCTCAGAACTTCCAGAACTGTGGTTCTGGTGAATATTAGAGCTGGTGAAAGATCTACAGTTGTCTTTTGCCAAATCATTTTGGCATCATCTTCAAAAGAAAATTTTGTATTCATCTGTCTCTTTATTTTGATTATTGGAGATTGGGAACAGAGAAAGAAGACAGTGAAGCTGAAAATTAGAACCTTTCCTAGATTTCTGGGCCACCACACACACGTTTGTATGTGTGAGTGTGGGTGTATTCTATCTGCCTTCTCCTCTTTAAGCCCTCCCTTGGCATCTAGTAAAAGAGCCCTTATTTTCATCTTTAAAAAGATTTATAAAAGTAGAAAAGTCCTTTTGTTAGATCCAGCCAATTGCAAAATATTGTGCCTTTTGGGTGATAGAGATGGTTGTTGGTGTAAATTGTCCAGAGCCATAAAATGGCAAAAGTAATTGAGAATCAATAGCTAAATGAAGAAATAGTCAACATTGTCCCATCTCTACCTTCAGGTGAATTGACCAGAAGGTTACTTGAAACTCTGAAAAACAGAGTCAGTATATGCATCTTTCTAATGATGTCCTAATTTCTTAGTCAAGTGACCTGACATGTTTTCTTG